>NC_057395.1:53696221-54296221 GCF_019320065.1 Cervus canadensis
GAAGAGGGACCAGGAACCCAGAGGCAGGAGGGCTCCTGGCACCAGCCTCCATGGGGGTTCTCCAAATATCAGATGCCAAACATCATTCCCTCCCGGCCCTGCAAAAGGGACAAGTGGCAGAGCACTGGTTTGTTTTCATTTTATTTTTAAAACAAGCCTCCCCCAGCAGGAGGTCCCTTGCTCGAGGAGCCCACATGCTCGACCCCCATGGGCCCACCCCGGCAGCACAGAGCTCCAGCCGAAAGTTGGGAACACGTGAGCAACCGGTAAAGACCCCCACCTGCCACTGCAGGAGACCTAAGAGATGCAGGTTCCATCCCTGGGTGGGGAAGATCCCCTGGAGGAGGGCATGGCAACCCACTTCAGTATTCCTGCATGGAGAATCCCATGAACAGAGGAGCCTGGCGGGCTATAGTCCATGGGGTCACAAGAGTCAGACATGACTGAGGTGACTTAGCACACACACACAAGCAACTGGTCAGCTGAGGGACACACCTGGCTATGCCCTTGGCCTCCCTCCTGGGCACACCTGGAGAGGGACCTGTGTCACCATGCCATTTGGTGCCACTTTTTCTGCACTGCCCTCTGGCATGGTGGGGTATAGTCAGGCAATGTGCCCACTGCTCTCCGCTGCCCTTTGGCTGGGCTCCACTCCCCCGGAGCTGTGTGCTCCTCATCCCAGGGCAGACATCATGGGAAGGGCGTGAGTAAGCAGCACAGACTAGCCACAGAAGTGGTTATTAGCATGTCATTATTAATTATTGATGAATCAATACAATTAATACAGTGCCGCATGAATAATTCATGTGTCAGCACTAGGTCTGTGGAGGGTATAGTAGAAGCTTGGCAGGCCTGTTTTCAGGCCAGGGAGTCCCCAAATATAGTGAGTCTCTGTGTTAACACCCTCATTCCAAGTTGCGCCTGGAACCATTAGTGAGCAAGCATTTTAATTAAGTTGCTGAGGCTCAGATTAATGGCTCTCGTCTTCCAGCTCAAGGGTTCCTCCTCTGGCATCAGTAGCTCGGGCTCAGAGACACACAGAGGGGAGGGCACAGGGTGGGGCTGGGCTTCTGCAAGCCCAGCTCCCCAGCGTGCGCCGACGGGCATCCCCACACGTCCCCTGCCCACCAGCCTAGGGCTCGCCTGGGGGCAGACGGTGAGCTTGGCAGGGAGCTGTCCACAGGCAAGTCCTGAAAATGCTCTCCACTGGTTTTTCTACTGTTTAAGGAAGCACTATGCCCAAATCCCCCTGCCTGACCCACTGGCCTGCCTGGGCAGGTTTTCCTCACGTGAAGAAGGCAAATTACTACCCAAGGTCCCCCCACGAACCACTGGAGAGTCCTGGAACTTCCTGTCCCCCAGCCTTCCTCTGTGCCCTGTCCGGTCCCCCAATAGTCTTTTCCCAAGCAGGGAACTTCTGGTCAGTTGGGAGGACCTTCTGTTTGGGGGTGACAATGCACATGATGTGCATGTGCTATTTTTATTGTTGTGTTATTATTACAACAGGAATGACTGGAAATTGTGCCAAATCCAAAGCTGACATGTCCTTCATTGAGAGTGGCCAGAAGTTCAGTGCTGTGGATGGGGGAGGGACCACAGGGATGGATGAGGGTTGGGGGAGGGACCACAGGGATGGATGAGGGTTGGGGGAGGGCCTTGGTGGGGGGACTCTGCTGACATAGAAGGAAAACAGGAGGGAGGCTCACAAGGAGACTAGGGCACCCTCCTGGAGTGAGAGACTCTGGATATTCCTGGGAGCATGTCCTGCATCCCATGGGCTGCCCAGCTCTCTCTGCCCCTAGACACCACACATCAGGTCAGGAATGTAGATGGTGGTGTTCCCCTGGTGGGCTGTGAATCCCAGGCATGGCATTTTGGTTCCTCGCCTTTACCATGAAGAGGAATGCAGGGCAGCTCTGGCTTAGATGAGAGCAGGCTTGCGGATCTCCCATAAGGTCCCAGAACAGGACTTCCCAGAGGCCTCTGCACATGGGCCTGGCAGCTTCAGAGCAGCACATGATCTTCCCTGAGAATGGCCAGTGGGCTCATAGGGCTGTCCTCCAGTGAAGGGGCCAACTCTGCCTTTAGGTTCACGTAAGAGGCCTCTCCTTGCCTCCGGGTGGACTTGACCCCTGCCCCTGCTCTGCTGACCCCCGGCTTCCCTCCTAGCTTCTCTTCTCTGAGGAGACAGTGGCTACATGGACAGGGGTCCTACTTGCAGCTTCCAGAGTGGGCAAGGTGGGCAGGGGGTGGCAGGCCCACCTATACAAGCTCACCCTGACTCTAGGATTCCAATCTGTCTGAGTCATGATGGAGTAAGGAGGATGGGGGAAACCTACTTCTTGCAGCAACTTCCCTCATTCTTGGCTCCAGGAATTAACTCTCTGAGGCAGTGCTGAGCTCCGCTGCCCGAGCAGACGCACTAACAGAGAAGCATCTCTGACAAACCCGAGCAGGGACCCAATGTCCTTCAATTTCAAGACAACGGTTGGGTGTTCCTGGCCCTGGTTTTTCTCAGCAGAAGCCAGTCGCCCACCGGTCCTGCCACCTCTGCCAACGACTTCAGCTCACCTTTGTGTCTCTGGTATATTGGGGAATATGGGGGCACAGGAGGGTCTGGGCCAGACCTGGGTTCCCCACCAGGCCCCCTTCCCCTCTGTGCTGGCCAGAGCCCCTCTCCCCTCCCTGGTGGACTGCAGTGTCCACCCCATCCTCAGCGGGTCTTCAAGCAGAGCTGTGACTCCCCAGCCTTGCTCCTCTTCCCCTGATGAGCAAACCAGCTGGAAGAACATGGTCTCCCGCCTACCCCCAATGCCCCTCTGCCTAGCTCAGGAGGAAGGGGGCCAGAAGGGGATACACCAGATGGAAAGAGTTACCTTGGAAATGGAACCAGTATAAAACCTTCAAAGACAGGGACAACCCCAGAGGACTGCAGAAAGTTCAGAGCCCCCAAAGCTGCTCTCCAGGATTTTTCAAGTTCTGGGGGACACAGAACACCTCCTCTTCAGCCCAGCCCCTGGGGCCCTCTGGAGAGACACCAGAGGGGTTGGGCAGGGGCTGTTCCAGGGAGTTACTGCAGCTGACCCCGCCTGAGCCAGCCCCCAACACCCACAGAAGGGCAGGTCAGGAGAAGCAGAAGGCCCACACAGGGAGAAGCAGGTCGTGGAAGCTGCATTTGGTTCATTTGGGAAGAGTGAATGTGTGGCTATTGATCTGATATTTTTATGCAGGACTGGGGCACTTAGCCAAAGCGAGGGATGAGCAGATTCATATACATCGTCATCGGCGTCTCTGGAGCGATGTTGGGCTTACATTTAAAGCTGGGACTACATGCAAGTAGTCCCATCAGTGATTGTGTCCCTGGTTGGTGCTAGAAGATGCCAAAAAGAGGCTTCCATAGGGTCTAGCCCTGCTCCCCTGAGAAAGCCATTTCTGGCAGGAGAGCTGAGAACTACGGTTCAGCTTTGCCTGGGGTCTGTTGGGTGTCATTTGCTTTTCACTCCGATCTTGACTGGGCGCACACAACCTGGCCATCTCCCAGTGAACCTACTGACGGGCTTCACCCACAAGCCGGGAACCCCCCTCCCACCCTGGGTGCCTGTCAGGGCCCCACACTCCCACCCACCTCCTGGAAAGGGCCCTGTGTCTCCTGATGCTTGACCATCCTCGTGGGAGGCTCAAGCCCTGGGGACCAGTCTATGTCCTCTTGTGAGTCTCTCACTGTGGACACAACAGTTCTGGAAAACGCTAAACATCTACTGAAACCAGCCCTTCAACGGCCCGGATGGTATCCATCCGGGTTTCAGTTATATTAAGCCTACAAAACATGTGCTTCTTGTTGTTGACATCTGCATTGTAACATTTCTACTTTTATTTATTTTTAGAAATAAAGACAAAGCCCAGAAAAGAACTTGACAGCCCCCCACCACTATACATAGAAGGCTGGGCCCCCCACCACTGCGCCTAGACGGCTGAGCTGTGGAAGTGATAACCGGCCATTGGCCAGCCCTCCCACACCCACAGCCCTGAGCACAGTGAGGGTAGCTCCAGATGCAAGGAGCCTGGCTCTGTCTGCCTGTGTCCTTCTCCCATGGTGCTAACAACTCCCTGGCTTTTCTCCGGAAAGCCTGGGCAATTCTGGTGGGGGGCCTCCTACCACCCCCAAGCAGTCAAGGGACCCAGGCCTGGTTCACGAGTAGCCGCCAGGGTGTCTGTTGGTTCTCTCTTCCTCCCACCCTCTCTGCCCCCCTCCTTGCTCCCTTGGGCGTGACCAGACCAGAGACGAGACAGGAAGTCGCACATGGGGACTCTGCTGACACTTGGCCCGACTGTCGTGTTTATTCGAAAGTGAGAGGGCTTCCCCAAAACTGGCAGGCAGAGGGAGATGACAAAGCAGGTTGAGCCCCCACTTCTGACAGGCAAACCGGGAAGCAGGCTCCTTCTGCAGAGGCTGTTGAAAAGACAGGAAGGGGCTTTCCAGCCTGTGGACCCTCAGCAAAGCCCCCCGACCCCACCCGTCCTCATAGGAAGGACCTGCTACCTTTCCCACCATCATCCTCTCTCATCCTCCACCATCTGGGGCTGGTTACTGGGGAGCATCCATGTCGTCAAGGAGAGAGAGAAAGATGAATCTCTTTCAAACAAGAATTTCCTTTTCTTTACTATAATGTAAGGGGTATTTCAGGGCTGCCTGGTAAGAAAGAAATGTCCAGAACAAAAGTGAGGACCAGGCTTCCAACCAAAAACTATAGGCCCTCAGCTACTGAGACCCAAACCTCTACCCAACACAGACATCCATCCACTGGAGCCGAGGGACACCACGTGGGAGAAACAGAGTCAGGAGGTGGGGGGGCAGTGTCCCCTCTATGAACTGGAGATTCAGGATGAAAGAGAAGTCCCCTCATCCCAGCTAAGCCTTTGTAGGGGGCAGCGGTGAAGCTGTGTCCAGGCTCCAATGTGTCACTTTCCTGCTTCAAGAGCCTCCAAAGCTCCTGGATCACAGGTTCTCCCAGAACCTAGAAGGCGCGGTGCTGGGCCCACACATCCCCAACTCCTGGGCAGGGCCCCGGAGGCACCTCCGCCCTCAGCTGGAGGACTATCCTGGCCAGGCACACAGAACGGGAGCCCAGCCAGCAAACTGGCCCCTGGTCTGGGCTCAGCATCTGCAGAGAAGCCCCCCTCCCGAGGGCGGGTGCTCCTTTCCTGGGCTCTGGCAGCTCTAATCCCCACGGGAGATAGACATGAAGTGGATCCAATCCATTGAAAGCTAATAGATCAGCTTCTGGGGCAACAGCCAGCTTTGTGGCGGGGGGCGGGGTTGGCAGGCTGCAAGCCCAGAGTTTTCCCTTCCTGAAGTCGAGGGGTGGGCGCCCAAGTCCTCAGCGGGTGCAGGACTCCACACCAAACTGAGAGCTGCTTCAGCAGGCAGGAGGCAAGAGTGGGGCTCCTCAGTGTGGGGGGTTTCTGGGATGGGCTCTGTCAGGAGCCAACTGATCCAGCAGCCAGCTATCCCAGGACCCAGGGTGGCCCAGGACTTGTGGGGGCAGGGATTCAGTGGGCCTGCCCCCAATCACCACCCTCAGCACCCCCAAGGAAACCAATATGCAGCCCTCAATGGTCTCCTGGACCGAGGTAGCTCTGAAGGGGAAAGCAGAGCAAGGCCGAGCGGGCATGACCAGCTCCTGGACACACACTCTCAGTGATGCTACGGTGTGAAAGCAGACATTTATTTTCACGGTAAACTGGAGAGGGCGGTGGGGGTGGGGCAGCCAAGTTCTGCTGCCTCGTTGCTCGCAAGGGGAGGGTGTCTCCGAGGAACCCACCTCAAGGAGGGGCGTCTGGGTCCCCTGGCCGAGCTGGCCTGAGTGGCCTCCATGTGGCCGTGTGTCCTCCCGCCGGGCCGAGGCGCCATCAATGCGCAGCTACAGCTGGTTGAAGGGGACCAAATCCATCGAACAGTTGATTTGGTTCCATTTTACCAGCTTTAGCAAAGCATTCGGTCCCGGGTCCGCGGGAAACAGCGGCGTCGACGATGAAGGCGGCTTCCTGGTGACGTCTGGATGAGATGGGGCCACAGGGTGTCCAGACTCCGCGCCCCCACCCTTCCCTGAGACCACCTGGGCCGAGGGGCCCCCGAGCTCTGCTGGGCTGGGGTGGAGAGGCATGGGGGAGCGAGGGTGGGGGTCTGAGGGTCAGTCACATGACCAGACACACACGCACGCGCCAGACACACGCGCACAGACACGTAGATACAGAGAGACAGACACACACCCCCAAAACACACACACTCAGACACAGACTTGCCCAGATATAGACACATACACACACACACTCACAAACTCATCTTTACACACCATTCACACCCATTCACACTCAGAAACACACATAAGTTCACAAACTCAAGGACACACACACACACATGCATACACGGTGTTTGGCCGCCCACTGGGTCGATTGGAGGAGGCAGGGGTGGAGATGAGGGGTGAAGGGGGCCAGAAGGTCCTATTCTTGCAGCTGATGCCCACCCCTCCAGCGTCTGCCTCCCATTCCTCCCACCACTGTCCCTCACTGATTCTTCAGCCATCCTACCTTTTGTCCAAGGCCCTTGGCACCACTACTACCTCGGCCCTGGGGCCCAGGAACCACCATCAGGACCTGCCCTCATGGGTGTACATCCTGGGGGCTGGCCAGAAGGGGAATTGGCCCCCATCACATCTTTAGCTGCAGCCGAGGCAGGACAGGCCCCAGATCCCACCTTGGGCCCCAGCTGACCATGAGCCCAGTTGACCCGGCTGTAGGTGGCCAGGGCCCGAGATTTCCGGGGAAGCCAGGCCTGTGTGCCTGTAGGGGGAGAAGCAAGACAGAGACCCACATGAGGACCTTCCCCAAGGCCCAGGCTCCCAACCTGGGGACCGGCAGCCTGTCAGGTGTGTGAGGGTGGGCCCCCCGGCCAGCCCCGGCCGAATTTGCCTGATCACCCTCGGTGATTCAGAGGGAGCAGATTCCTTTTTAGAAAATTAGTTTTTCTGCCAGCAGTCGATCCATCGGAGCGATGGCAGGGATGGGGTGCAGGGGACGCAACATCCTGTGTGTGGCCCCACCTCTGGGCACAGACCAGCTTGTCCGGGAGATGTGACCACACATGCCTACTGCCCCCGCTCCACCTGCTGCTCTTCTCTGGGACCCTTTCTGCCCCTGTCTCCTCACGCCATGGCCACAGATGCTCGGGCAGTGGGGATGGGCCGCAGGGCACCATGCTCTCCCTCCAGGGTCACTCCAGGACCCCCAAGACCCCAGCCCCCGTCACGCAGCCTGCTACCTTCCCCCGTCCCTGTCTTGGCACCCCCTCCTGAGAGCTGAGCCTGGCTGGGACCCCTCTGTGGATCGCTCTGGCCTTTCACCTCAAGACCACCTCCCCAAAGTTCAGGGGAAGCCCAGGGGTGGGTGCCAGGCCCTCCTAGACTGACACCTGTGACTAGATTGTTGGCCTTTATCAGAACTTAGCTCTGGAGGCAGCGGGGCTGAGAGGACTCAGTTCTGCAAACCCCTTTCTTGGTTAAACTCCAGGAGCACAGGGGTATAGGGGCAGATATGAGACTCCCCAGAACAGTAGCCCCAGTCCCGGTGAAAACACCATGCAGACAAAGCAACCTGGCTGTCTTTATCACCTCTGTCAATATTCCTAATGAAGCCAGAGATTTAACAAGCAACAGAACTGCCCTGTGGGCTCCACGCCCCGGCTGGCATGAGGGGACCAACAAAGAGAGCCAGGTACCCCATTACTGATGCCCAGTCCATCGTTAGGCAAGAACCCAGATCTCAGCACAGGTGGGTGACCCCCCAAGCTGTGACCTGCTCTGGCACCTCCCTGCAGCCCACCTCTTCTCCTCATCTCTCTCCATGCATCCCTGCGGCTGGAGGAATTTCCCCAAATGACAGGCCTTTGCTTCTGCGTCAAACGCTCTATTCCTGACACGCCCCTTGCACATTTCAGTCCTCCTCCAGCCTGGCTGGCTCCCTGCTCAAGGCCATTTGGAAGCCAAAGCAGAAGACAGCACCCAGGGCAGGGGCTTGGTCCAGACCCCAGCTCTTTCCTCCAGGGAGCTGGCAGACTCTCTTTCACCAAGGAGTGCAGCAAGCATTGCACCCATGGTCACCATGGCAAGGGTGCTGGCTGCAGAACCTCGCCTGACCTTGGACAGTGGCTGATGGCCCTGTGGCCGGGTTGGTTAAGCAAGCCTGCCCTGAGCTGCCCAGAAGCCCACAGGGTGTAAGCACCCAGGACGCCACCGCCTGCAACCCAGTGGGGTCCTAGAGAGCAGGGCATGGGGACTTGGGTGGCATCGCCTGCTCCCAGACACAGCTTACCCATCTCTCCTCCCCAAGGGCCACTCTCCTGGGGGCCATGGATGTCCAGTCTCTTGCTCCCCTCGCGCCCCCCATGCCTTTGTTCAGGGAATGTTCCAGCAAGCCTTTGCTGAATAAGTGATTACCACACTTGATTGTGCATCTGAAGGGCACACAGGGTGGTGCCCACAGCAGGGTCCACTGTGAGAAGCCCCTGCACCCCGAGTGCCCAGCTGGCAGTTTCAACTCACTTTGGCAGACATCCCTGAACCCCTTCACTGCATCCTGGTGTCCCACCTACCATTAGGGGTCCCACCTTCCTTGCAATACTTTTCCTTTTCTATCTAGAAAAGTCCAAATACTAATGGACTACAAGCCCCAAGCTCTTAAACACGTCCATGGCTCAGAGACCAAATACCCCACAAGCCCATCCTCTACTTCGGAGGTCCCCACTCCTCTTCTCAGGCCCTGCACTCGCCTCCCCCAGGTGACCTTAGGCAGACCACAGCCCCCTCCCCATGAGGCCACGCTGCTGCTCCAGGGCCTCTGACCCCAAAGTTAGAAGGAAGCACAATGGGGCTAAGCCCTGAGGCCTCCCAAGGAAGCAGGAGGGGCCACTGCCAAGTCCTTTGGTGACTTGCAGTCACGTCACAGACTCTGCATTTGTGTGAGCAATGCCTCTGGCCCAGGGCATGGCCTGGCACGGGGATGGCCTGGGTTCTGGTGAATTTGCCATTTGCCGGAGAAGCGGGGCTGCACCCGCCCTCTGCCTCTCTTTTTACCAGCGTGTGAAGAAACAAGGCTGCAGCTAATACAGTTTGTGCATTTTATGAACCAAACAATTAAATAGGTTTTAAAACATCTGCTGATGGAATCACCCCACATGGGGAAGTACACTCAGCATTTTTAAGCAGCAACTGATATGAGATGCGGGGAACCGCTGCCGAAAACACCAGCAGCCCCGTTAAAATCAATAGAAAATTAGATGCTATGAAAAATGTGATCTGTGTCCAATTAGTCCTAATTGGAGCAAACAGCGGTGTGGACAAAGGCCAGCACTCCGTGTGTGCACTGAGGCTCGCCTGCAGCAGGCTCTGGGCCACACCGGTCAGCCTTGCCCAGCAGGGCGGTGACACGCTGACACCAGGGCCGGAAGGTTGTGGGGCTGCTGCTGCTGCTCCTGGACACCCTCAGGCCTAGAGCTGTGGTGACCACCTTATCCAGGAAGCCCCCCTGCATTGGATAAGGCCCCAGACCGAGAAAGCAGACTCAGTACAGCCTCACCAAGTGAATTCCACCCCGGCGCCCAGCACCCCCAGCAGTCCCCAGGTCTGACCTTTGGTGGTGCAGAGAGCAACCTTGGGCTCTGGAGCATACACATCAAGATGGAGCTCCCGGGGCTTCCTTGGCCCCTCTGAGCCTCCATTTCCCTACGTGGGGGTGCCAGATCCTAGTCACTGTCACTTCATGCCTCGTCACCACTGTCATAGCTCCAGGGGTGCCCCAGCCACTTGCCCCTCAAGGGCAGCGAGGGACCACTTCACCCATGCTGCCCCACAATCTCTGACCCAGGACCTCAGCAAACAGCGTCCACTATGGGCAGAGAACACCCTCAGGGACGTCACAGTGGACACTATGGCCAATGTCCTTAGTGAAGGTGTGGCACCAAATTCTGCTCATGGATGACCAACTGCCCAGACCTACCTGAGACCAAAGATGCTGCCCTCAGAGCCCGCTTCATGGGGTTGAAGTTGTGCCCTCCTAGGGTCATCACAGAGACAGGGACCCCAAGAACAAGCCCCCTCCCCTCCAGCTTCGTTCTCACACCCTCAGGCAGTGGGCGGCTCCTCCCTGCCGACTTCCCTCCCCTCCTGACCCGGGAGGTGCCACCCACTTGTATCTGGATCCGTTCTGTGTTTTTCACTATGGAGTTTTAAAAATTTAAACATCAATAACCTAATATTTCTTCAGTGGCAGCACTACCTATTAACACTAGGATTCACCACTAAATTAATTTTTAATTCCAGATTTTGGTTAATTATTAAAATCAATAGCAAAGAATGACGGTCGTGGGAGTTCGAGTGGCCTGGCCAAAGGAGCCTTCCCGGGGTTCTGTTCAGGCTGCTGTGACTATGCAGGGGAGTCTCAAGGGAGACCCATGATTCAGACATAAAAGGGAACCACACCCCCAAAACAGCCCCGTTTCTCATTATCGCCAGCACTGACCCAGCCGGAGGCCGACCAAGACCCACTCAACCCGGCTCCATAACTTTTCTGTCTATTCCAAAAAAAAATGCATTATTTCTCAACACTGATAAAAGTTTAATACAGAGTTGCCCGGGTTTTTAATAAACTTGTCAAAAAGAGCAGAGCAAATTGATGGCCCCTCCTGGAGATAAATTTTGCCTCAAACAGACCCAAAGAGCAGGGGGACAGGGCAACGGGAGGCAGGGACAGAAAGGGACGAACGAGGGTTTTGCTGTTCTTTGCAAAAACTCCAGGACAGATTTTTGTGTCTTGTTATCTCAAACGGACCAGAATAAAAGCTGGTGTGATTTCAGGGGAGAGAGCTGCTAGCCTGAGACTCGATGGGCAAGCCCTGAGGTCTGGGGAGGGGTGGCAGCTTCGGAGCAAATTAATGACTGATGTGTCTGGAGATAAAGAAAGGGCAGTGGGTACCATGGGATCCGCGCAGCCCATCCGCCTGTATAGGCAGATCCAGCACCGCAGGACTCAGAGCATGGGACTGGCCTCATCACCCCCAGATAGACTAGTGGGAGGGCCACTGTGGCCACCCACAGGCTGGGGACACCGCCCACACCAAAGCCTGTGTGTATCGTCCTCCTTCCAGCTTGGCCAGGCCTTCAGGATCGGGAGACACAGAAGTGCACTCCAGGCCACAGGACTGGCACCTAAGCTTTGAGGGGGACTCAGCAGGCCCTGTGCCTTCACCCAAGGTCATCTGCTCCACCGGCCTTGGTAGCAGGGGTGAAATTCCAATGTTAGAGATTTACTTCTTGGTTAGAATAGAGGGAGGCAAGGTCCCTGGGGAAGGGGAGTGACAGGCTGCTGGCTGTGAGTCCTCTAGGGCATGTTGCCATGTCCAGCACAGGAGGGAATGGCAGGAGATGATGAGGAAAAGACCACAGGGTGCGGGGCCTTGGGGGACCCCAGCACCAGCCTCTGCCTGCTATAGGACGAGCCCCCCAGCCTCTCACCTCCCCTCACCCCAGACACAAAGCTCCAGCCCAGGCTGGGGTCCTGGCCCTCTTCAGCCCTTGGATGTGGCTGGCAGAGGTCTCCAGGTGCCGCTGGATTTGATGCCCACCAAGGGGGCTGGCAGGGAGCGGGGAACAAAATACGGGTTGGGGCAGAGCTCAGAGCCTCACTGCCTGGTCTGTCGTCGCCACTGCAGCTGCGGTCCCGGGCACTCCGCTGGCGGGCGGGGTGCGAGAGGGCCACCCCGGGTTCATCCAAGTTCAGCCTCTCCAACAGGACAGCTGAGAATGTGGACTAACTATTTATACCGGCCACGGTGGACGGGCGACGGGGGAACACGCAGCCTGGTCGCCATATGTGGGCATGACCCGCGGTGTGCAGGCCTGCCAGGGGGACGGGCCCAGAGCTGCGTGTCTGTCCTGGGTGTCCTTCAGCCTCCCAAGTCCCCACGGGCACCCGTGACAGGTTCTGGGGACAGCTGCCCTCTCACCGCCCTGCTGTTAAAAATACCTGGGTCACTCCCCCTCCATCCCACATGTCCTCCTGCACTGGCTCATGCTCACACCTGCCTCTGGCCCCGGCCGTCCTCACTGGTTCCCTCCCCAAACTAGAGGCTTGACCCCCTGGGAGTCCCCAGACTCTCAACCACCAGGTCCTCTGGTGTCACCCCTGGAAGGGAAGCAGCCAGCGACCCTCCTGCAACTTCTGTACAGTGGCCTTCTCGCCTTTGTTCTCTGCCTGTGCTGGATACGGGAGCCTGGGGGTGCCTCTGAGCCCAGCCTCTCTGGCCCCCACCGGCACCTGGTTGGACCACCTGCTTAGCCCAGGAAGCAGAGCGGTCCTGAGACTTAGCGGGGCTCCCGAAGACCCAGGTGGGTCAGCCCAGGGAGCTGGTGCCCTTGTCAGACCCGCTGCCTGCATCTCTCCACCTAGGGAGCAGCGGCGGCTGCAGTGGTGGCCCTCTCGTCCCTGCCCTTGAGACGCGCAGCCCTGCATGCAGCCCGCAGCCGCGCCTCCGCACTGCAGCGCCCTGGGGAGCAGCTCTGCAGCGGCTGCGCTGCTCCCCCCACCAAGCCCTCACTGCTGGCGGGCCGGGCCTCCCTGGTCAGGGAGACTTGGTACTTGGGCACTAAAAGGGGAGCCAGGAACACAGCCCGGAGCAACTCCAGCTGTGAACACCTGGGACCTGGCCTTGTGGGGCCAGCTGAGAGAGGCCGGAGCTGGATGTGGGCCGGAGTGAACAGCACCAGTTTCTGAGGCTATGCGGGGGCCCTTCCCTTCCCGAGATTCATATCTGTCTCTTCTCATCCCCAAGCCAGCTGTTGACGGGCCGAGGACAGTGGGCAAGGCCAAGGCCCCTCAGAAAGCCCCAGGGGCTCCAAGCCTGGTGACCCTAAGGAGCAGTGGGCATCAGAGGCAGGGAACAGAGCTGCAGTGAGGCGAGAGGCCCTCTGCAGTTGGACATGCAGCCAGCGGAGCTGGGCTGAGTCAGCACCGCTCAGATAGGACCATGGTCACCCTTTATGCTAAGGTGGCAGCAATTAATGCAACGGCCTGGCCCCGCCTCTGGCCACACCTACTGACCCGCTGGCCCCACCTCCCCTGTCAGCAAAGGGCTCCAGGGCCATCTTCCCCACCTGGCCCTCATCCCCAGATTACTCAGATTCCCTCATTTCTTATTTGGGACATTTAAGGGTGGGGGTTGCAATTCAAGCAGTGTTCACTTTCATGGACCCGGGGCTGTGGCAGCTCAAGTGTCTGTCCTGCAGGTCAGTCTCATCACCTCACGAGCAGTTTGTTCTTCAGGCGACATTTTTCACGTGGGGCTGTCAGTTTTAAGAGAGATCTCTGATACCTGCTGACAGAGGCTTTCACCATGGCCACCCCAGCCCCTCTTTGAAAGCCTTGTGCAATCTAGTTTCTTGCCTTTGATGAACCCTCAAACAGAGCCACACAGCCCCTCTTTGGAAACCGTGCCTCAAGGTATGTGGCCCTTGGCTCCAGAAAGGAAAGACAACTTGCCCTCCATGCACAGCACACCTGAGCACACCTGAGTGCACTTGAGCACACCCATGCAGAACCTGACCCTGATTCAGAGCTGCTCTCTGTCCAGTGTGGAAGCTTCAGCTGGAGCATGGCTAGAGTTCGTGAGCCGTAGCATAGAAAATTTCAACTAGTTTCCTCATGAACTGATGAGCCCTACAATCCTTGGACCTACTGTTTCCACCAGCAGAACCTGGACTACCATTGGACTGCTGTGGGCCAGATTCTGCATTCTCAGATGCCTCCCCGGGGACCTGCCCTCTCTGAGCTCTGGGAAAGGGGCATTTGCCACCCCCACCCAACCTGGACTTCTCCCTTCAGCCACGCAAGGCCGTCAGGATCCCCAGGTTGGTGGGTGAGCCCCTGAGTATGAGCTGTCCTGCTCTCACCCTCTTGGCTCACTCCAGGCTCCTCTCCCCTCACTGGAGCCCCAGAGCCCCTATGGCAGAGTGTCAGGGTTTGGGGGCACTGTCCAGCAAAAGACCCTCTGGGCAGAGCACAGGCACTGCTCCCACAGGTCTCCCCCATCCTTCGCAGAGAAAGGCCCAAAGACTCCACCCGGAGGAACGCCAGCCTCGCTTGAGGGCCCGTCCCCAACTCCTCCCCTGGAAAACCAAGAGATGGAGCTTATACAGAAAATACAGCCTCATCAGCATGGCTGGGGGCAGCAGGACTGGGCAAGGGGCTCTCGCCAGGAGGGCCCTCTGGTGCCCCTTTCTAATTCGGCAGGTAAGAGACCCGCCACGATTTACAGCTGAGAAGGCCAAGGCTCTCTCTGCCTGCAAACTCTCTAGTTTTACTGCTCAGTCAAACCTAATTCCAAAACACTAATGCTTTTATTTAAACACCACATCCTGCAATAAAGGCTTAATGTGCAGCGGGACGCATGGAGGGGAAGAGAGCGCGTGTCTGTGGCCAGCCTCGAGGGCTGCACCCGGCTGCTTCCCTCCCTGCGGCCGGAGCTGGAAGCCGTAGGCAGAGATGACCTTCCCAGGATTCGGGGCGCTGACCCCTTCTGGCAAGGTCATCTTCCTTTTGGCCCCGGCGGCCAGAAGGAAGGCAGTGCCAAGGACAGTCCCACCTCCCACGGTGGATGCCAGCAGAGTCAGGAGTGAGGATACTTGAAAACTGGGAAGGGACCCTGGACCCTCAAATATAGTCAGCTCCCCAGGAAGCAGTGGCCACAGGTGAGCTTGGAACTGCCCATACCTCCTTGTCCCCAGCTCCTTGAGGAGCCTTAGCGGCTTACAGAACCTGGCTACCCCTAGACCTTTACAGCAGCTGGAGAAGGAGGCCAGCTCACTCCTCCTCTCCACCCCACCCCCCACCCAAGGGCCAAATTCCTGCCAAAGGTCAGGGTGCAGGAGGGGCCAGGGCACCTGCCATGGGCCTGGGCAGCAGTGCCAGGGAGGGCAGGAAAGAGGTGACGCATGCTTTGGAAAAATAGCCCCGAGGCCGTGGAGGACGTGCCCTGGGCAGGCTGCAGATGCCACCACTCCAAGAGCCAGATACTGACAGGGACACCCCTCCTCCCACAGCGGCCCGGCCCCACCACCTGCCCCCAGAGCCTGCTGCCCTTTGCCTCGCCAGAGAAGGTTCTGTGCTGCAGAGACAGCCTTCAGAACTGGACACAGCATGCCCCCAGTGCCTGGGCGCTCACGGTCCAGCCATGAGACCCAGAGGACATCACCCCAGCCCCTGTTCTGCCTGGGACCTGGCTGGTGCAGGACAGGTGGGTTGGGTCCTGGCCTGCACCACACTGGCCAGCGTGACCCCACCGTCCTTCAAACAGCAAAGCGCTTTCAGCCAGAGTTGCTGAAAATCAGAGAGCAGCGTGGGGCCTGGGGGTCAGAGTGGGACCCAGGCCCCAGGAGGGGCTCGAGTTGCCTGGTTCAGACCCTGGTCTCCTGTCTTATGCATCACAGGTGCCCCAGAAATGCTGGGCCAGGGTGTCTCAGAGGAGGGAGTGTGGCCTGGAGCTGGGGAGGCTGAGCCACATGGTGCTCTCACCGTTGCCTCGCAGATGGCCTGACAGCAAAGACCGAGTGTCTCTCCCTGAAAAAGCCCCTCACACGTGGCCACCCAACCCCTTCCCTCCTAGGCAGCTGGCCCATCCTTCCTGGAACAGGTTACTCTGCTTCTCCTCTGAGCAGTTTCATGCCTGCATCTCACAAACAGCCCCTTCTGCTGGCAAAGGCCCCTTCCAGGGTGGCAACAAGTGATGCCCCAGAGCTACTGGCGCCCCCGCACCCCCAGCCCCTACATGCCCCCCAGTGGACCCCATGCCTGCCACAGGCCGCCTCCCCTCTGCCGCAGTCAGCACGTTGAATATTTAATGTCTGGTGAACGCTTCCACCTGCTGACACAGGCAAAGTGACAGAACAATACCGGCCGGGGACAGGCCGGCCACTGACGCCCAGGCAGCCTGCCACAGAGGCCCGGCCGGCCACAGCTGCCCGTCTGTCTGTCCCCTGGGCGGCCCCATGGGCGCGCTGCCCCCTTCCTCCAGCGAGAGAGTTCCCGACCTGAAATACATACTTCTTTACATTCCATAGCTTAGCAGGTCCATATGGGCACATAAAGAAGTATGTTTCCCAAGCAGGTAGTCCAGCGGGCATGGCTGTGGGCGCAGGAAGGGCCCCCCGAGAAGCTGCCCCGGACCCTGGAGCCAGCACACCCCGCCCTGCATCCCCACGGCCCCCCTGACCCGGCCCTCCCCTCTCTCCCCCACTGTCTCTTTCACACTCTCTCTCTCTGTCACACACACACACACACACAGTCAGGAAGGGCAGACGTAGACAATGTATCTCTAAAGTCTCAGGACTCCCTTGATCACCACACATCTGTTTAGTTTTGCATCAGTGACACAAGAAAGGACCCAGAATGCCACCTCTCACCGTTGGTCCAGGAAGGATGAGCCATTCCCTCCTCCTGCCGGCACCTCCCCTCCACCTAAGCCCCACCATCCTGGCCAAGTGCACGTGGCGGGGGAACTGCATGAAGGGACAGCGCTCGGGAAGACCCCGCCACGGGTGGCCAGGTAGCAGGGTAGTCAGAGCCAGCATAGAGCCGTCACCCCTGGCCACAGATGACCAAGAAGCAGGCAGGCCTTACCTGGGCAGCAGCTGGGCAGCTTCCTGGGCGGGTCCCTGGTGATTCGGCCTCCCAAGAGCCAGTGCCCGAGAGCAGGGCTCGGGCCCCGTCTCTGAAGACATGCATGAGAAAGGCAGTTGCAGGTGGACCTCGCGTCCCCAGAGGGTGGCTGGAAGCTGCTAGGATGGGGCCCAGGCCGTGGCCAGCTCCCTCGGTGCCTTGGTCTGGCCACAGAGCAGACGCCCAGCCCGGTGAGGGACTGGTGCCGGCTTGGCCTCCCTGCACTGACCGCTGCCTCCGCCGACACCCTCCCTCATCCCTTGCTCTCTTCTTCACCCGTTCTCTCCCCTCCCCCCAACTCCTGGCACATCACCACCTAAACCGTTGCTTGTGCCGGTGGCGGGTGGCTCCCACGGGCGCCCAGGGTGGCCGGCCCTCACCTGGCTCTTTGTGGCCTGTGCCCAGCCTCCGCCAGGCCTGATCAATACCAATTTACAGTCAAATGCAGGGGCCGCCTTCCTGTTAATGAATTTCCCCGGTGCTCACCGCTTCTAATGAACCCGTTAAACAGGGTTTAAGTAAACTTAGCAAGCGGCCAACTAAGCACTTTGGAATACTTAATTGTATCGATATTGTTTTCCACAGCATTTCAAAATTTCTCTGTGATGGAAAGCAGAGGCCCCTCCTCCCCACCACCTTCCATGGCCACCACGAAGCCAGGAGTCAGAAAACCACAGGGGTCTGAAGCAGGGTAATGGGACCTTGGGGCCAGTCCCCATGCAGGAAGGGGAGCCACCCCAGCCCAAGCCGGCATTGGGAGGACAGAGGAGCAGCAGGAGACAGGGCCCCGCTGTGGCCAGGTAAGGCCATGGGTAAAAAGTAGAACTTGGAAGGAGGGTGTCACTGACTGCTCGACACTCCTTTGGGGTGGGGAGACAGACCAGGTGCAGATACACAGAGTCTGTCCATTGGCCCAGGTCCTGTGTGGCTAGGAACTGATCCCTGCCTGAGGACAAGGCCCTGGACCTGAGTGGACTTGTAATTCTCCTTTCATTAGCAAGACAAGGTCCAGGGTTACCCTGCCCGCCCTTCCCCATGGGGCAGCCTGGCCATCACCATGTGGATGGGTGCAGAGAGGGTTCCAGCATTGCTGCCACCCGGGGCAGGGCCGTGTCTGCAGAGCCTGCATCGGGCAGAAGAATCTGAGCGATTTCTCAAGTCCCTGAGCTTGGCAGCCACTCTGGGCACAGCAGAGCTGGAGTTCATGGGGGTGGGGGTGTGATCAGGGCTCCAAGGGGCACCCCACTAAAAGCAGAGCGCTACCCGGCAGAAAGACACAGAGGAACAATGTCCCACTTCTGTGCGCTCTTGCCATTTGTCATCCTCAGGGAACCAAGGATAGAAAAGGACAACTAAGACCGTTGCTCCAGCCCCCACTTCTCCTCAAGCCCCCCGGGGGTGGAGGGCGCCCTTGAGAGAAGCTCGAATGATACCTGGTGTCTGAAGTCCAAGTTTCCAGGCTACCCTCTGACAAATGAGGCCTCAGAGACTGGGAGGTGTGGCCAAGGCTCAGGTCTAGGATCGCCCCTCCGACCCCCATTCCCAGGCGTTCATATGGATGGTGTCTGGAGGTCAGGGGAAAGCTGGGGGCCTCAAGGAGCAGGAGAGTCACCCGAGGTCCAGCCAGAGCCCTGGTGAGTTTCTATCCATTCAAAAATGAACCACAGCCACTTTTCAAGAAGTTTCCTGTCTCAACAGAAAAGGACCACCTCCAAGGGGACCACGGAGGGCAGTGTGCTGGCCCGGCCCTGTGCCAAGTCCAGCCCTTCAGCTGTGAATGCTCCCAGCCCCCAGCCAGGTGGAGGTCGCTCTCTCTGGCAGAGACCACCGGCTGCTCCCTTCCAGCCCCGTCTCCACCCACGTGTGCCCCTGCTGTACACGCCCAGCACAGGGACCCTCCCTACCCTGACCCTGGCTATGAGAGCCGCCAAAGTCCAGAGTCCCCTCCTGGGGCAGCCTCACCACAGGCCCGGCTCCGGGACCCCTGCCCCCAGCATCTCCACAGCCGCAAGTTCCGAGGGAAGTTTCGCCACATCCCCACCCGAGCCACGCTTTGTTGCAGGTCAGTCACGCCTTCCCCTCAGACCCCGCGGCCCCCACCGCAGCACCTCGACCCTCGTGCACCCCGGCAGTGACTGCAGGCACCGCTTCCTTGCAAAACGCCCGCATGTCAAAGTTCTCGCATCGCGGTTGGACGCGCCCTCCCGGCCCTGCTGTCTGCTGGCTCTGCAGTTTTCCAAATGCGGACGATGCCACGAGCCAAGAGAAAACTCCGAAGCACCCCCAGCTGGAGCCACGCGGCGCCGGCACCATGGCTTCCCCCTCGCCGCGGGCACACCCCTACCACGGCCGCCGGCAAGTTTGCGGGGGGCCGGGCGGGCTGAGTGGGACTCACCGCGGAGCCCCTCCGGCCGGGCTGGCGACGGCGGCCGTGGGCGCAGGGTCGCGGCTCCCGGTACGGTGCGCCCCGTGCGGCTCCCAGAGAGATGGTGCTGCAGCCGCGGCAGCCCATCCTTCTCCCCGAGCCAATCGCGAGCGCAGGGGTGGGGGAGGCCCGGCTCCCGACTCGTCCGCACTTGGGGGGCGGGGGTGGGGGGAGCGGAGAGAAAGAAGACACCAGGCACCCCTTCTCCGCACCCTTGCCCTTCCCCCAGCCCTCCTGCAGCAGCGAAGACTTAGCAGGGAGGGAGATCTTGAGAGAGAGAGAGGGAGAGAGAAGGGAGGCGCAGGGTGGCAGGCTCTGCGGAGTTAGGGAGCGACCTCTCAGCCCGCACACCTTGAGCCTCCCTGCCTGGGCTGTGTCTGCAGGACGCTTCCGCACCCCGGCCGGGGTCAGCGCAAGGTAGAGGTCAGGTGAACAAAAGGGGACGGTCTGGCGGGTGTGCAGGCTCACGCAGGCAAAGCCGGCCGCACGCGAGACCCACACAGCCAGGGGGAGGGGAGGGGAGGGGAGGGCTGACCCGAGGGGCCAGAGCGGGCGTGGGCCCCCCCCTCGGATCAGGAGCCGGCCTCACCTTTGCAGTCCTTATATACCCAGCCAAGCATCCCAAACACGCGCCCCGGCCAAGTGGCCCCTCGGGCTGTGCTCTCTGACCATATTTAGTCAAGCAGGGGAAAAAATAGCCTGTCAGCTGGGCCGCGGCTGGCCGGCCACCGGGAACAGGGTGGGAGCGCCAGCGCCATTGACTGCCGGTCCCGGGGCCCAGGCTGCCGGCCGGCCGCCGCCCCTACCGGCCCCTCCCCATGGGCCTCCCACTGGAGGTCCCTGCCCTGCCATCCCCCCTGCTATTTTTAGCCCAGCCCAGTGCAGAGGCGACTGGCGGCAGCGGGCAACCACACAGCCCGCCCCAAGGGGTGCCCTGGGGAGACCCCAGCGGCCCCAGGGCACAGGCAGGCAGCAGGCCTGCCACCTCCTCCCATCCTGGGCCCCGGGGGGCTGTGCCCACCTGTGCCCCCTCCACTTGGCCCTGTTGCCCAGAGTTGGGGCCCACATCAGGTGATAAGGGAGCTGCCGGGTTTCCAGAGGCTCCTAGGCCAACCCCATGAGACGACAGGTCACCTTGGACAGCGAGCAGGAGATGTGCTTCCACACTGCATCCCAGGCTGCAGCCAAGGGTGCATGTGAGCAGGGCACCCCAGATCCGTCCACACACCGTGACATGTGGGCACCCCCACCCTGGGCACAGTGAGCTGGCTGTGTGCCGGGCACAGCCTGCAGGCACCATCCTCTCAGGGCCGGATGCAAAGATCCCCTGCCATGTGTGGGCCGGGCAGGTCTCCTCTCATCCTGGGGTCCCCCAGGACCAGGAGAGCAGACGGCATTAACAGGGTGGACCCACTTCCCCAAAGGTCAGGTGCAGGATTCACACGGGAGGGGGAGGGGCAGTCAGCATCACTGTCCCCAGAGTCCTGACCAGGGCATGGGGCGCAGGAGGACCCTGCCCGCAGAAAGCCATGTCCCCTGAACCTTGCAGGCCTGGCCCAGCCAGGGATGTGGGGGTGTCTGTGCCCCTCAGAGTGGGCTCCCCTGTGCCCATCCCCCACGACACCCCAGGCCAGGACTCGGAGTGCAGGGTCCAGTCTTGGGCCCAGGTTGTGGTGAGGATGTTCTCTGTGGATCACCTGGGGATCCAGCCTGTCTCTCATGGAATGTCCCGGGCAGGGAAGGCGTGGCTGCATACCCCAGCAGTGCCGCAGAGGGACATGTAGCAAGAGCAGGGCTAGGAAGTAGCAGGGGTGGGGCAGGGGGACCACACTCCCAGGAAGTGCCCAGCCAAGGGCCCTCTGTTAGCTCTGAGCAGGGGTGGCAGGGTTGGGGTGGGGGGGGATCACAGAGGTTGAGCAGGAGCATCAGGCAGCCAGGGACTCCTGACTGCGTCTGATTGGGGGTGAGGCAGGCCTATCCCCAAGGCGACCCTGTGAGTGATGCTTCAAGCAGTAAGGGCGGGAGGGTGTGGGGCTGGCGCTGCTAATCACCTAACCACCCCTAATCACCTCCTCGTGGCAGCTGGCCCTACCGGGACAGAGCAAGGGCTCTCCTCCCAGGAGAAGGGCTAAGTGTGGGTGGTCGGTCCCAGGGGCCCACAGACGATAGAGCACTCTGTTCACTTAACCATATCACCAGCATCCACGGCTATTCCAGAAGCTTCTCTGGGGATTATCTCCTAATCTTCAAAGCACCCCTAAGAGGCAGGCATCCTGTTGTCCCCACTTTGCTGGGCAGGGACAGGGCTCAGAGGGGGAGCTGACTTGCCCGAGGACACACAGCAGGGGGCAGAGCCGGGCAGCGTCCTGCAGGCTGGTTGCTCTCCAGTCCTGCACCTTCCAGAGCCCCTCAGTGGGGCAGTAAAGACAGACCCAGCCTGCCTCGGATGCCAAGCATGGGAGACACACGGAAGGCCTTCCTCCTAGTGGTTCTCAGGAAGGCCGCAGATGACACGATGGCATTTTCCATGTGAGGATGGATAAACAGTGGCCAGAGAGTCCGGAGGCCCACCTCCCACCCTCGTTCATTCCCCAATAAGGATGTGTGGCTCACCCACCGTGGCCAAGTGGGCTGGCCATGCATGTCCAGTGGAAATTCTGCCGAGGCCGGATGTGCTGTGCTCACCCACGGGGCCACATGTGGCTGCTGAGATCTTGTAGTGGGGCTGGTGTAGCTGCAGACCTGAGTCTTAGATTTGATGTCATTTAATTAACTTTAGTTTCAGTAGCCGCCTGTGAGCAGCATCTGCTGTGTTGAGCGGCAGGTAGGAGAGAAGATGGAGAAGGAAGCGGGAGTTCTAGGATGCACAGAGGAAGCAGTTCGGGGAATGGATGGGCTTGTAGATCAGAGGTCAGGGGAGGCCTCTGTGGGTGATGGACAGGAGCCCGTGGATGTGAGAAGTGTCTAGGTGGGAACACCCACACAGAGGGCATTAGGAGGGCAGAGGACAGTAGTGGGTGAAGGGTGAAGGGACCCATGGCCGGGCTGGGCAAAGGCTGGTGCTCATGTGGGAGTAGTGCTGCAGGGGTCAGGGTTGAGCTGCCATGAGACCCAGGCCACCAGGACAGATGCTCCCCAGCGAGGCTGAGGTCCAGCAGGGAGAGGCGCTCAGGTTGTGGCCAGACCTTGAGTTTGTCCACAAGACCTGCTGACCGAGGGGAGGTGAGCAGTCCCTGGGGCATAGGGTGCTTCTCCCAGGAAGGTGGGAGGAGAGGAAAGGGTGGGTGGGGCCTCTGCCTGGTGGGAGGGGCCTCTACCCCAGCAGCTTGGAATCCCACTCCCTCCCCTCCCCCACCCCCCTTCCTCCCCCACCTCCCACTGTCTCCTCCCACCCCTGGTGATGCAGGAGGCACCTGAGTGGCCGTGAGGGGTGGGGGGGCTCCCTCCTCAGAGCCTGTTGTACATCTCAGAGGGGTCCCTGGGATTGGTCTGGGGGAGCATCTCCTGGTAAGGAGCTCCTGTAATCTGGGTAACTGGAGGCAGGGGCAGTTTCTGGGTCCTTCGCCCCTCACCCCTGGAGCTGGGCAAGGAGGGGAGTGGTGGGTAGTGGCTGCTGGAGAGCAGTGATTTCCTGGAAGCACGAGGACAGTAATGGAGCCTGGGCGGCCCCCGGGAGCAGTGGCTGCTGGCTGAAAGTGTTTCCTGAAGCTCTGTCCCTGGGGGCGTGGGGCGGAGCTGGGGCTAGGGGTGTGGGGTGAGGGGCCTCAGGGAGGGGGGCTGGGCAGGCAGCCCTTGTTTGCATCCCTCCATCTGCCAGCCTGGAAAGAGAGGAGCTGCTGAAGCTGGGAGACCCCAGCAGAGCTGCCGGAGCCTGATTCCAGGCTCACTGAGAGACCCTCGGGTACCTGGGCAGGATGAGACAGGAAGAGACCACTCTGACCTCCGAGTCTCAGCTTCCTGGTCTGTGAAGTGGGGCCATGGCCGCTCCTGGGCGGTGATGAGGCTGGTATGGACAGAGCCCCTGGCCGAGGCCCAGTCAAGAAGACCCCCCCCCCACCAGACAGCATCATGGTCTCCCTCACCAGCGGAGCTGAGGGATGGATGAATGAATGACGCATTCAGGGATCAACTGACACCTCCACCACTAGGCAGCATGTGTGGGGAGTGGGGCAGACGGCTGGACACAGGTCAGTGTGCATTCAGCTTTGGGGTGGAGGTGAGGCTGAGGTGTTATTTGGAGTGGCGGGAGACAAGGCCAAGCCAGTGCCCTTGAAGCCACAGTCAGAGGGGGGAAGACCCTCACTCATGTCTGGGAACCCACCTCCCCAGGAGGCATCCAGAGCCATTCCGAGCATCAGTCCTCAGTCAACTGTGTTCCCTCTGACAAGACCTTGCTCCTGCTCACTCATTCTTCCCCAAATCTTTAAACAGAACAAAATAAAACCTAGATTTTATCTTAAAATTTCACTGTACTTTCAGACAACAGCAAACACATTCTCTGCGATGGCTTCTCCGCTAAGATGAGCCCAGTTTTACCCATCAGAGCCCCTGAGCCGTCGACGTCGTCCTGCGGAGGTGACCTCAGCATCACCGGTCACCAGAACAATGACCGCAGCGGGACACCGCCTCACACCGCCGGGACGGCTGGAAACAACAGGAGCCCCAAACCGGAAAATAATTAGTGTTGCTGTTGTCAGTGAGGATATGGCGAAATTTGAACCTCCAGTGTTGCTGATGAGACGGTAACACGGTGTGGCTGCCTTGGAGAATGGTCAGGGAGTGCCTCAAAAATCAAACCATCATGCCAGCAACCCCGCTCCTCGGAGCATGCCCCCACCCCGATGACGGGGACCTAAGCAGACCCTCGCACTGGAGCACACACAGCAGCTGAAGGGGGCCCAGAGCTGGCTGCCCATGGATGGACAAACCCACACGGGTCACACCACGCACACACCTGGGAGACGCGGTACTGACTGAACCACACGGGCCACCTCAGCAGGAGGAGCCACAGAGGTGGAGCAGACAGAGGATGCCGGGGCCAGGGGACAGGAGAGCAACCACCTGATGGGAACCCGGCCCTCTTCCCAGGGAGGGGAACATTCTGGAACCAGAGAGAGGTAGCAGTGATGGTGCCAAATGCCAGGAAACTGTTCACTATAAAATAGCTCATTTGATGTTATGTGGAGTTCACCCCAATTAAAAAACAACAAAAAGATAAGTGGCACTCAGGGTTCACCCCACCTCCTCTCCCCACTGACCCCACCACCTGGACACGGGCAAACCCCCAGGCTGTGAAGACCACGTTTCTGCTCTCCTGGGGACCTGAATGATGGAGAGGGTATCCCCAGCTTCACCTCTCTCAACACCCCGGCACCTGCCTCCAGTTGGGCAGGGGACAGGAATGGGGAGGGGAGGAGGGAAGGGGGAGGGGAGAAGGGGGAGCAGGGAGGGGAGGAGGGGGAGGGACAGAAGGGTCAGGAGTGGGGATGGGAGGGGCACAGCTGCTGCCCTTCGGGCTAAGGACGGCCGCAGTAGCAGACTTCGGAGGGATGTCATGTTGCCCAGTCCCGTCTGCCACTGGAATAGTCCCTGTGGGGTGGACAGGATAAAGCCACTCCCCAAAGAGGCCCACATCCCGTCCCCAGAACCTGTGGACACAGCTGTCCCCCTGCCTCGGTGGCAGGACCACAGACTGGGAGGCACAGAGCGGCTCCTAAAGCAACTAGGGTGTCTGCGCTCCATGCATGTCTGCCTGCAGGACTTCTCAGAGCCTTTATGAGACCAGGGCCAGCGTGTGCTGTGAGTCCCAGAGCCCAGCCTCTGCTCACCCACACCTCACCACCCTGGCACACATAGGCACACAGCATCTGGAGGGGCTTGGAGGAGGTGGTGAATGGAAGGGAAGACCATGACGCAGAACCTGGTGTGGAATGTCCATGGTGGGGGGGAGGACCATGAGGTCCTGGTGCCAGACCTCAGTGCCCAGACCCTCAAATGTTCACATGTGCACAGGCCAATGCACAGGCCAGTGCGTCCACACACACATGCATGCACGTGAGCACACGCACACAGCAAAACAAATGTGCATACATTACCATAATGGCAGTGGGAAAACCACCCTGACAGCTCGTAAAGAAAGTGATATTTCACTGCCGTGATGTCAGCAGAGAGCAGTTTGTTTCCAGAGACATCCTCCCCCCAAGAATGGTGACAGCCTCACCGTCATGGAGACGCAGGGTGCTTCAGGGACCTGACCACGGCGCCGCTGCAGGTCCCCAAGGGTTAGTGCAGCTTTGGGTCAGCAGGGCCTGCCCCACCTTGAGCTCCCACTAGATCAGAGCTCCAGGGAGGGGTAAAGGAGGGCCCTAAGGGCAAGTGGCATTGGAGGGGAGGGGTGTTGGGGGTCCAGGCTGAGCTCCGAGCCCTCAGGGGTCACCCCCAGTTCTGAGGACAGAGACTGGCTTCTTACTCCACCTCCCTCTCCTCTCTGTCCCCCCATCTCAGTGTGTGTTCCAGAGGTGACAAGGGCTTCTCCACCCTCAGAAGCCTCCCCCTGGGGAGGACTCACACAGACCTGTCCTAGAAGAAAATGGGCTCTCAGTAAGTAGACACCACGGAAGATGGGCCAGGCTGGGTGGCTCTGGGTCCCACCCCCGAGTCCTGACCCTGTGCCCCACTCCTTCTTCCCAGATGCACCCACAGAGGGGTCCCCACCACCTGGTTGCCCTCAGCATCGCCCCTGAGGGCAGAGCTGACCTCCTGCTTCCATCCCTAGCTAGTCCTGCAGGGAATGGGGGGCAGGAAGCCGTGGAAGGGGGCTGTTGGGTCCCTTCACACACTGCATCCATTGGCCCTTGGGAAGGTGTTTTTCTGGGTCAAGGAACAGACTCCTATTTCCAGGGAGAAAGAAGCCCCTGATCATAAAGATGGGGCAGGGTGGGGAGGTCCAGGAGCCATTTCTGGTTGCATTTGAAGTCCGGCCTTAAACGTGGACGCTCATCACAGCAGAAAGCTTTCCTGGCTCTTGCGCAGATGCAGCCATCAGAACAAGCTGTGAAACAAGGGGATCACGGCTCTGCAGGTGGGTCCCGGCACCCCACAGAGGAACCGGCAGCTGGCCGCCTTCCTTCCACGGGCCACCTGCCCTTTCTTGGGGCTCCTACCTCGTCATGGTCATCTCACAGTTGTCCCAGTCACTTCAGCCCCTGCTGAGGGCTGTGGGAGGCCAGGCAGGAGGGCTCAGAATGTTCCAGAATGACATGGACTTGGTGGCCAAGGAACCCAGGAAATTGGGGGTGGGCTGTGCACAGGCAGGCTCTGGGGAGAAGGGGAAGGGTCCCAGATGAGCACGCCCATCATCTATCCTGTGCTTGCAAGCAGAGCCAACTCAGTTTCCAACCCCTGCCCCCCACCACAGCCACTCCCCTCTGAGGGGCCTGAGTTGCTGTGGGCACATAGTGTGGGTCGGGCAGGAATGCTCTGGTCCAGCTCTCTGCTGAGGAAGCCCTTCTCACTGCAGTTGACACCTCCCTCCTGTTTCTCAGCCAAGCAGAGTTTCCCGTCCTTCACATGACAGAGGAGCCGGCTTCAGACCTACCAAGTGTGGGAATTGATAGAAACAGGCATTTAGACCACTGACTTGCAAACCCTTTTAGCCCCCAAATCATTTCCCCTTGATAATGTTGGACAGTGGGACAGAATGTCCATCAGGTGGGTGATGCACAGGCTCCAATACGTGTTAGGTGCCTGGACACTCCCTCCCCACTGTCCCTTCCCACCACTGTGGGCAAACACAGGGTGATGGCTGGGGGCACCTGTCCCCTGCCCCTCCCTCCTCCAGGGCTCAGAGAACTTCTCCTCCCCAGGTAGACCGCAGGTCTCTGGCTCTGCCCTGGAGAGGTCGAGGGGTGTCATTGCTCAGTGGATGCAGGCAGGGCCTCCCCAGGGGTCCTGAGAACATCCACAGAGCCCCTAGCGCCCCATTCACACCAGATCTTCTCACTAAGGCTTCTGGGGGAGGGGTTACTTCCTGCCACTGGCTAGCCATCCCAGGAACCCTGAGACAAAGGGTGTCCGGGGGTGTTGACCCAAGAAGATCTCAGCCACAATTAGCTGGGTCCCTTGTCACTGCCCCCTAAATGTTCATTCTACGACTGTTGTGAAAGTGCTTAAAAAAAGACAAGCAAAGCCTAACTCCAGAGACTGAGCAGCTGCCCGCATGCGGGCTGCCATGCCAATCCCACTGCTGATGGGGTGACACAGTTGCCACCCAGTGGCTTCTCAGGGTCCACGTGGGTAGGCACTCTCTGGGTTTTTGCTTAATTTGGGACATTTTTTTTTCATTCCCTGCGTGTAACATTTATAAATGTCACAGTGTGCCCGGGATGTGCTATACCGGAGGCGTGTCCTCTGCAAGGCTGCTGGGCCCTGCAGCTCCAGACTCAAGGGGGCCCTCCTGCTCCCACTGGGAGCTGGCTCTGCAGACTGGCCTCCACACCCCAAGGCCAGAGCTCCCGCCCGCTTGCCCAGGTTGTTACGGCCCATCTTGACCCACTAGGGCTGATGGAAAAAAGGGGTTCCAGCCCATCCCCAGGGCCCCCGAGCCACTCAGATCCGTGTCATACTGGGCACCCCAGTAATGGCGAGCTTCTCAGCCTGGCTGACAGCTGGTCCCATGGTGCTGGTGACAGTGACAGGTCTTCCCTATCTGCCCTGCTCCAACCCCGGCCCGAGGCCCAGCTCCTCATTAACACAGCCCCCTCCTGGCCCTGCAGGCTGGTCTTGCACCAGCCCCGGGCCAGCCATAGGGGGAAGCAGACATTCCTGGGGTAGGCAAGGGCCACAGCCTGGCCTAGAGAGAGGGTAGGGTGACCCACCTGCACTGCCGGGATCTGGGCTCCCACTGACCGAACCCCCGGAAGAGGACGTACTGCGTGCACCCGCTGTGTGTGCGCTCATGTGGCTGCATTGGCCGGGACATTCTCTCATGGAATTCTCTCTCCTTCTTCACCCTAAGTGTCAGACGCCAGACCCACCAGTTCTGTCCCAGAAACATTCCTAAGCCTCCGTAGTGACAGAAACTCGTGGGCTGGGGTGGGGACAGCCACACTCAGGGTCCCTGGTGGGGGGGGGGCAGGGGGCTTTTGCTTTCTTTCTTTGTTTCTTTACTTATTTTTGCCTGTGCTGGGTCTTCATTGCTGCACACAGGCTTTCTCTAGTTGCGGCAGGTGGGGGCTACTGTTCGTTGAGGTGTGAGGGTTTTTCCCTCCGGTGGCTTCTGTTGTCACAGAGCAGGGCCTCTAGGGTGAATGGGCCCTATAGTTGTGGCACATGGGCTTGGGTGCTCTGCAGCATTTGGGATCTTCCCAGACCAGGGATCGAACCCATGTCCCCTGCATTGGCATGAGGACTCTTAACCACTGGACCACCAAGGAAGCTCCCTCCTTTTTCTTTCTTGACAGAGCAGTTTCCCTGTAGCAGGTGAGTTGATGGTGAGAAGCAGGGCCCTGACAGGAGCCGTCCACTTAACAAATGGAACTTGCTCAGCCCTGATGGATGGCTTTGCCGGCTCGTAAAACTCCAGAGGAAGTCGAATTCGGGTTCTCAAAACCTTGGAGATACTCCGTGAATTTATTATGTGATCTGATAAATTATTGAATCCCAGTCCTCGCAGATCTGGAACAGGCCTGGCAGGCAGGGGTGACACTCTGAGTCCTGAGGGTCCAGGGGACTCATGGGCTGAGAGTTACGGTTCCCCAAGAAACGCTCTTCTGGTAACTTGGGCTGGAAATCCCAAATCCCAGGGAAGCTTTCCCGAGGCCACAGGGAAGCTAAGCCTGAGAGCCCTTCAGGGTGGTCTTTGGGACTCTCTGTGACTCTCGGCCTGGGGTCTCAGGTATTTCACTGGCCAGCCCTCTCTGGAGAACTTCTCCAATTTCTTTTGAAAATGAGCCTGTGGGAGGCAGCATCCTTGCTGCATTGTCCCCCCAACCCTGGTATGTGGGTAGGACCAGCCACTGTGATAGGGACTCATTCCCAAGATTAAGATGTTGCTCTTTCAACTATAAGTTCATGAGAAGGAATATTCTGCAGGGTGGGCCAGGCCTAATCAGGTGAGTCCTTTAAAAGGAGAAGCATCAGAAAGGCGCTGTCCTGCTAGCCTCAGAGAAGGAACCAACAGCCAGGTCGTGACCTGCCCTTGGGGGGCCACATGGCAAGAGTCTGTGGGCGACCCTTGGCCCATAGCCACAGACAACCTGGGACTGACAGGAATGAATCCTGCCACAACTTCAAGGAGCCTAGAAGAGACCTCAGCCTCAGCCACACCTGCTTTCAGCCCAGGGAGACCCTGAGCAGAGGAACCACACTGGGCTGCTGAGCCTCAGGGACTGTGAGACGATAACTGGGTGGTCATCTGTCCACAGAGCAGAAAATGGACACAAAACTGAATCTTAAACTGTAAAACGTAGGACACAGTTCAAGTTGCATCCATGGGGGAACATGCACAGCTGGTCTCTGCGTCCTCAGCCCCTTTCATCTCCCTGGGGCTGCTGGCTGTGTTGAGAAGGATGCCAAGGTGCACCAGGCTCCATGGAAAGGGCATGGCTAGGCAGGGATGCCCTGTGGGTGATGGCATATGGGCCCTATATCCAGGCCTGGCTGGACTGAAGGCTCACAGTTGGAAGAGTTGTATGGGAGTCTGCTGCAGAGATTTCCCCAGCAGGTGCTTCCTCCCACCCCCACCCCAGGACGGGAAAAGAAGAGCAGATCCCAGGTATCTCTGGATCTGGCTCTGTCACTGAGGTGATGGACAGTCAATTCTGTGTCCTGCTCCAAGCTGGGAACCATGGGTGCTGCTGGCCCCATCCAGGGTGCCATGAGGAGCCCCTGTTACCTTCCCATCCCCCCATTTATTACATGGTGTAGGTCTCCCTGGTCCACCCCCCACCTCCCCCAAGATCTGTCATTATCCCCATCTCCTCCCGGACAATGTCACTGCAGCCCTCACTCCGCACTGAGCTGACCTCAGATTTTTGAGATTGTCAATCAGCTAGCTGGTGCTGGGCTGGGGTCACTGTCTAATGGGACAGGATCCCCGCAGCCACAGGGCTGAGGAGGGGTCAACCCAAAGGCCCACTGCAGTGCAGGGAGTGGTTTCTGCAGTGCGTTCCACCCAGGACTAGCTGCACCCCCCTCTGGGGCCTGCCCCTGTGTGGGGAGCCCCCGGGGCTGCCACCCCCAAGGCAGTGTCTCTGAGCCCCAGGAGTGACCTTCGCCAAGGCTGCGAAGCCCGCAGCCAGCTTTGCTGAAGCACCATGCGTTCACAGTTATGAGCTATTTTATTGCCCAGTCAGTAAAAAACCTTCTGATTATGTCATTGCAGAGGCAGGCGAATGCCAAAAAATATAAATTTTCTTCTGTCCACCACTGACCCCTCTGCCTTCACGCCAGCCTTGGTTCTGGTTCCTTCCCTGGGTTTTCTTTAATTAGTGAGATGCAGAAACAGTCCTGTATCCAGGGCTGCCCCCAGGGCTCCTTTCTGGAGGCCAGGGACAGGGGCAGGGCGGGACGGAGAAGGGGCTGGGGGAGTGAGGGTGGGGACTTGGGGGTGGTCTCCTCAGCTCTGTGCTGGGGAAGCCGCCTGTGGCCCCATGTCTCTGAGTCTGGCCCTTTCAACCAAGGGTGTGGGCACAGAGGTGGCCTCAGGCTGAAGGCTGCACCCACAGGAGACTGGACCCCTCCCCAGGAACCAGGGCCTCTGAGGAGCAGCACAAAACCCCCCTTTAGACAGATGCACTGGGGTAGGGCACATCCATTCACACGTTCACTTGGAAGACACTTGCTGGGCCCACACGGTGCACCCTGGTCTGCTGGTCCACGCTCTGGACCCCGCCCCTGGGGAGGGAGCCCAGCACAGGGAATGATGGAGATTCAGACCCCCACGGCCAGCTCAGACACAATCCAGGCCTCCCTGCCAGAGAGCCCAGCTTAGAATCAGCAGCGGTGTGGGTAACAGGAGGGGAGGGGGCAGGGAGGACTTCTTGGAAGGGGTGGCACCCACCCACCTCGGGGCTCAGGCCCACTCTCCAGCCCCTGGGTGAGGCCTGGAGCCCCCCTGCAGAGCCAGCTGGGGGCACTTGGCCAATCAGGGCAGAGGTGCTAAGCAGGACACTTTGGGAAGCTGACATCACTGCAGAGTCAAGCCCCACCCGGCACCTGTTGCGTAGACCCAGAATAGCCGCTCCCAAGAAGCCAAGCTGGGTTGGATGATCAGAGGACTGGGGGAGGGGCTCTGGGGGATGTGGGTCTGGGGGAGCTGCTGCAGTCACTTTCCCCTTTAGGCCTGCCCGGCCAGCCCACTCCCACCCCACAACTGAGCAGTGAGAGTCCAGCAGACAAGTAGGACGACGTCTGAAAGGCATGTGACGTGGGCACCTTCAACCACTGCCATCACAGCCTGTCCCCTGGTCAATGAACCCCAGAGCCCCAAGAGCCCTGGCTCACTCCTGGCATGTTCTGGACCTGCCGAGGATGGGACCAGCACACAGTAGGTGCTCAACAAACCTTCACAGGCCCCACGGCGGACGTTGAGACAGCACAGTCCACGATGCCTCGGACACCATCTCCCAATCCGGCTCCCCTGCAGGGGCTTTTCTCTCCCCACTTTCTTCCCCAGACCCCCTCCCTGGGGCTCAGCCCCCCAACTTCCCTTGGGCCCCTTTCAGGACTGAGACAAAGATGAAGAAGCACCTTCTCAAGGCTGGAGGCCCACTGAGGAGGCTGGTCCTCCCTTGGAGTGACAACCTGGTGAGCCTGGGGGCCTGAGGCTGCTGTGAGGGAGTTGGGGTTCACCCTGTGCCCCAGCTGAAGACCCCACCACCCCCAGCATCACCCTTTCTCCAAAAAGTTCTCATGGTGAGCTCACGCCTTCCATAGGTGTAATTAAATATGACAACCTCGCTGCCTCTCCCGGCCCCCGAGTCAGGTCAGGCTTTTTAATTAGCCCCACCAATAAATGTGTCAGAAGTCCCCTTAAAAATATGTTTCTCTCCAAGGGCCGTGCAGAGTGACAATGTAAACGGGGCTTAGACACCAGGCATGGTTGTCTCAAGTTCTCACACAGTGGCGTCGCCTGAGAACAGGAGCCCCACCCCCCCTCACCTGCCCAGGGATCTAAACACTCAGCCCCACCAGGCCCCTGACCATGGTGGGGCGTCCCCTGGGGCCCCAACTTCACCAGGTATGGTGGGGAAGGAGGGGGCTGTGGTTGGCGGGCTGGAGGCACCCACAGCTGCTCAAGCTCAGCCCTTGTGGGCTGTGCCGGGCAGCAGGCTTTGTCTTTGGCCTCCACCCATGTCTTAGAGGGTATCCTGGTGTTCTGGGGGATTTTCTCTCCAAAGATGGTGGCCCCAGGGGCCATAAGGAGGGTGTCCACCCCCTTGGGGCTGGTAACCAGCTATTCACGCACCCCTCCAGCCCCCACTGTCGAGGGTCACCAGCTCCAAGGCACCTCCAGGGTCAGAGAGAAGATGAGATGGAGAATTTCACATTCGGAATCTGACCATGGGGCCTGGCTCCCCACCCTGCTGCCCGGGTAGATGGGGGTGGGGTAGGCAAAGAGGATGCTTACCTTGGGGAGGTGGTAATTTCAAGAATCTTTTACCTCCTAGGAGGGTCCAGAGCCTCCCCTGTTCTCCCTATTGCCTCACCTGGGTCTAAGTCCCAGTCCATTGGGTGCCCCCCACCCTCTCTAGGTGGCATTGTCCCCAGGAGGCGGCTGCTCGAAGCCCAGGTCCCCACGTGTAGGGTTGCCAGGGGCTCAGCCCATGTGAGCATGACCCTGAGACGGAAAGGATGTGCGTGGGGGTCGTGGCCTGCCCTGGGCGGGGCCTCAATCAGGCAGGACCCTTTTCACCTGCCCTCGGCTCCTTGTGAGCATCTCCCAGATGAGGAGGAGAAAGAGGCAGAGGTGGCTATGTGCCCTGAGCTGGACTGAGGGACCAGTGGGCGGCAGGACAGCCCTCTCCCCCTCCCCATACAGCCCTGGGGAAGGGCCAGGCCCCAGAGCCATCAGGGCACCCACGTGGAGGAAGGCGGAGGCTCTCGCGACGGGTACAGCCAGCATTCATTGAGCACCTGCTGTATACCTGCACTTTGTATTCCCCACTCAGCATCTTTACAAGCCCGCCACGTAGTTCTGGTGTTAAGTCAAGAGGGCGGCCTGGGGGCTGAGGTCCAGTAGGCAGGGCCACACACCAACTCCCGACAAGAACTGAGGGGCCCCAGGCTCACCACCCCTGCCACCCCCTCTTGCACCCCTGGGCGGGTGGGGTGGGTGGGGTGGGCCCTCCCCAGTGGGCCCTCCCCTCCCCTCCCTCAGCTGGCGTCCTGACCAGAGAGCCGGGTATTGACTGAGGGCAGACTAGGCATCGATTGGCTGAAAGGTGAAACCTGAAATAGTCCCCGCTGCCAGTAAACAGGATTTTTAATTGTTTAGGCAGCTAATCTCTGGTCGCCTCCCAGGAAGCTGGGGGGCAAGGGGTGGGCACGGAGGCTTTGATTGTCCACAACCACAGGACAGGCCTGGTAGGGACCCATACCACCCACCCTGTGCATGGCCCATCAGGAGGTCTGTCCCCCTAGGAGCCCAGGCTCCCTGGGCCGCTGGTCTGTGCAGCCGGCCTGAGTCAAGGCTGCAGGAAATGGCACTAGCTCTGAGACCTAGTGTCGGTCCTGGCGCAGCTGCCTTCTGTTGAGATCGGGCACGTTCAGGGTGGTATGGCTATAGACCACAGCTGCCTTCTGGACCAGAGTCCCCAGAGCAAGTCCCATCCATGCCTCCACTTCCTCTTTGCTAAAATAAAACACCAACCACAGATGACACTTGCCCGCCTGAGCCAACGTGGGCACCGCCCAGAGGAGTGTCTGGCTTGGGAGGGGGAGGTTGTTCAGTTAAGGATAGTCATCACTATGAAAGTAAACCTCTAACAAAACTGGTGAAAGTCACTAAGGATGTTCTGAACGTTTGACTACATGTGCTGAGAGGCCTGGGCAGGTGCTATTGGAGAAGCAGGTGTGCTTGTGATGCAGGGGGTCATTGAAATACAGGCCCTGCACCTTGGAGGGCATTAGAGTCCTCATAGGTCATCGTGCGCACCTTCTGCCATCCTCAATGATTCCAAATGTGGTGCTCCCAGGGTGAGGTGGGCTGGGCTCGAGGATCCAGCCCTGGGGGCTACAGAGACCCCTGTAAACAACAATACAACGTGAAGACAGCAGAGGCTGAGAGAGCAAAGATGGGGGTCATGTGGGGTCGCAGGCCAGGATGGGAACTTTGATTTTATTCTAAGGGCAGGGGACCCCCAGGGAGTATCAAGAGGGGAGAATGGTGAGTCCAGGACAGGAGGCTAGGGTGGGGGCTGTGATGAACCAGGAAGGAGGTGGGCACAGCAGGAAAGCCTTCACAACGACTTATTTCTGGGCCTGGGGCCCTTTGCACTCTGACCCTGGGGCAGTGACCTCCCCCTCCTGCACTCATCCCCACTCGCCAAGGCCACCAAGGCCTGGAGCCAGGGCTTCAAACACCCACATGCCCCACAGAGGTGCCAGGTCTGAACATGGGCACCTCCCCCAAACCCTGTGCCCAGCGCCCCCTGGACCCCAGACCCCAGCACTGAGCTTGCCAAGCGGCAGCTCTGCCTACACAGCTCCAACTCATTAGGGCCCGGCTGACATTTCTCCCAGAAATAATTAAGTTTGACATCACAAAGGGCATTTCCCGCAGCCAAGGTCATTTCAGAGCCGGCCACGGCCTCTCTGTCCGCAGTCCCTCCCCAGCCTGCAGCTCTAAGGAACGGAGTTTCAGAGACCTGGCTGCACAATCGAAGAGTCAGGAAAGCTAAGGCCGCTTCTCTTGCAGGAATAACTGCTGCCTCGTCAGCTGCAAACCGCCGGGCTGGGGTGGGGGTGGGGGGCTGGCAGTGCCGCCTCAGACTCAATCCCCACGGGACCTTGGGCCTGTGGGCTGCTCAGGGTCCCCGCACTGTCAGCTTCCGACTCTTTGGACACAAAATTCTCTGGCTCCCCATCACCTGAGTCGGGGCTGTGGGGAGCCAACTGCGAGGCAGGTGATGGGGGCTCTCTGCTCCCACCTGCAAACCAGTGATAGAACCTCGAGCCCGGCATCCAAGGTGAGTGAGACAGTATGCAGGCTGTGTGTGCTGCCCAGCACATGCGTGTGACTGTACAGGGGCCCCTGTAACAAGGCCCCACAGACCAGTCCTGTTCCCAAGGCTGGTTCCTCCCCAGGGAGGCCCTGCCCCCAGCCCCTGTCCAGCTCTGCTGACTGTGGGCATCTCTGGCATTCCTGGGCCCGTAGAAGAATCTCCCTGGCTTCAACTTTCATCTGCACATGGTGCCTCCCTCTGAGCGTGTCTGTCCCAAAGACCCCTTTTCGTAAGTTTATTTGGATTAGGGCCACACTTCTCCAGAGTGACCTCATCTGAGCTAATTACACCTGCAACAACCCTATTCCCAAATAAGGTCACCTTCTGAGGTCCTGAGAGTGAGGACTCCAACAGACAGGTTTTCAGGGGATGCAGTCCATCCCACAGCACTAGAGGCTTCAGGGTAGGAAAACCCTCTGCACACAGAAACTTGCATGTGGAGGTTGACAGCAGCTGTATTCATAATCACCAAACTTGGATGCAGCCAGGATGTCCTTCAGCAGGTGATGGATAAATAAACTGTGGTGTTTCCAGACAGTGGGATATTATTCAGCACTAACTGAAACGCGCTAACAAGCAATGAAAAGACATGGAGGAACCTTAAATGCATTTAACTATGTAAAAGGAGCCAATCGAAAAAAGCTATAGACTTTGTTATTCCAACTCTCTGACACTCTGGAAAAGGCAGAACTATGGAGACAGTAAAAAGATTAGGGGTTGGCAGGAGGTGGGGGGAGGGAGGGATGAACAGGTGGAGCACAGAGGACCTTTAGGGCAGTGAAAATACTCTGCATGATGCTATAATGGTGGATACATGTTATCATGAAAGTGAAGTGAAAGTGTTAGTGTCTCGGTCGTGTCTGACTCTTTGCGACCCCATGGACTGTAGCCCACCAGGCTAGGAGCCTGGTGGGCTACAGTCCATGGGGTTTCCCAGGCAAGAATACTGGAGTGGGTAGCCATTCCCTTCTCCAGGGAATCTTCCCCACCCAGGGGTCGAACTCACATCTCTTGCATCTCCTGCATTTCAGGTGGATTCTTTACCGTCTGAGCCACCACGAGAGCCCACATGTTATTGGACATTTGTCCAAGCCCACAGAATGTACAACAGTCTGCCCAGATGTAAACTGTGGACCCTGAGTGGTGATGACGTGTCAATGCAGGTTCATCAGTTCTAACAAATGCACCATCTGGTGGGGAGTGTGGATGATGGGGGAGACTGCATGTGCATATGGAGGGGGATGGGAACATAAGGGGAATCTCTGTGCTTCCTGCATGATTCTTCTGTAGAACTAAAACTGCTGTTTAAAATATAGTCCATTACATTAAAAAAAATTTGCCAGAGGGACCCTGAAAAGAGGGTCAGGTTTCTATGAGAGTCATAACTGTGTGCCCTGTACCTCTAATCCATAATCAGGACGACAGTGTCTGTCTTTACTGCCCGCCACCCCCCTGCCCCGGAGCCACCTCGGCTGACCTGGAAGGGTCGGCAGTGAGCTGACCCTGAGCTCAGGACCCCCAGGAGGCAGGATGGGACACCAGACATGGGCATGGTCAGCGGTTGCCCCAAGGAGAGGAACTCAGGCCCATGCCACGGCTGGAAAGCTCTGGAAGAGGGGGGAGGAGGGTGAGGGCCCGCCTGGCCACTGAAGGCGGATGGTTGGTGAGAACCAGGCCTGCAACAGCCACCCTCACAGTGCCCTTTGCCTGCACCTTCTCCCCAACATGCTGGAGGGGGGATGGGGGAGGGGGTGGCGCTGAGCACAGACTTGGCCCCAAGTCCCAAGACAGCCCACCCATCCTGCCATCTCCACCATCTCCTTTCCTGTCTGCTTCCCCTCGGCGGCACTTCCTAATCCAGCCCCGCAGTGACCTTTGGCCCAGCGAAGGGATCTGATTAGAAGGCATTCCGAGGGGGCATGGATGTCACTCTGTCCTCCGGGAGGGTCAATGCAGAGCCTTGTCAAGGTTTGACAGAAGCCAGGCTGAGGCTCAGAGAAGCGCAGTGAGGTATGGTGAGTGCAGCACTCCGGCGGGTCCGGTCCACCCGCACGTCCCAGGTTACTGCATCCCGGTGTGAGAGGCAGAACCTGAAGACACGGCGTCCTGACCCTCAGGACAGCAGGGGCTCTGCACGTGTGGTACAGCTAAGGACCACAATGGAGAGACTCTCTTGGGCCCCTCAGTACCTCTGAACACCGGACCACAGACATTTTAACACAGCCGTAGGAGGAGATGTGATGTGGAGCCAGGAGGGACTGAAGGTGCCAGCTGCTGGCTGTGAGCATGGACGGAAGGGCTCTGGACACCAGAACTGACCTCCTGGGGGGCCTCCAGAAAGACCAGCCCCGGGACCACTTGATTTTAGCCCAGGAGATTCATCTTGGACTTCTGACCCTGAAGACTGTGAGATGACACACGTGTGCTTCAAGTCACTGGATTTACGGGGTGTGTTCTGGCAGCAGCAGGGCTCTGGTGTGCCCCGTAAAATACCTTTTGATTCTGGGGCCAACAAGTGCGTCCTGCCTGGCCAGTTGCCACTCTGCTTTCATAGGATTGTGCCTCACTAAGCCTCTATCTCTGAGGCCCCTTCTTTATAGGTGTACCCACCAGCCCTGACCCCTTGTTTCGTGTCCTTGCATGGCACCCTCCACCATGGGAACCCTCCACCAAGACATCAAGCAAAGGGCATCATCTTGCTGAAAGAGATTTCCTTCTCACGTCCCAGTGCAATTTGGGCTGGAAGTTGCCAGACAGAAACTTCATTTTTGCTCAACATTTCTCGCCCAGTTCTCCTTGGCGATTTAGCAGAGTACACTGCAGCTTATAAAAAAAAATTAAATAAATCTAAATAAAACCCAGAGAAAAAGACTGCAAACCATTCAGTACTTCTGCCTCTTAAAGGAAAACTGTCTCCAACTAAGGGAACTCTGACATTGGTGATGACTCTTCAGATACAACACCAACCAAAAGTGAGGTCTGTGAAAGAAAAGATTGATGAATTGGGCCTCATTGAAATTTTAAATTCTGCTCTGTGATAGACACAGAAGAGAATGAAAAGATGTGCCACAGTCAGGAGAAAATATTTTCAAAACACACATCTGATAAAGGATAAACACACATCTGCTTTCCAATAGAGGCTTCCCTGGTGGTTCAGATGGTAAAGAATCTGCCTGCAGTGCAGGGACCCGGGCTCGATCCCTGGGTCGGGAAGATCCCCTGGAGAAGAGCATGGCAACCCACTCCAGTATTCTTGCCTAGAGAATCCCATGGACAGAGAAGCCTGGCGGGCTACAGTTCACGGGGTCACATGCCAAGAGTTGGACACAACTGAAGCGACTAATGCTTTTTCACTTCTTCACACTCAGTAAGAAACCAGATTAGAAGTGGGATGATGATCTTGAGAGCCTTCACCCAAGAAGATAAGCAGATGAGAACAAACACAAGAAGAGATGCTCCCATAGTTTATCATCAGAGAAATGCAAAATCAGAACAATGAGATGCCACTACCTACCTATTAGAACAGTGAAAATCCAGAACACGCACACACCAGGTGCTGGCGAGGAGGTAGAGCAGCAGGAGCTCCCATTTGGGGCTGGTGGTGATGCAAAACGGGGCAGCCACTTTGAAAGACAGATTGGTGATTTCCTATAAGACTTGTCATACTCTTAGTATGCACTCCACTGTGCTTCTTGGTATTTTCCCAAAGGAGTCGAAAACCTCTGTCCACATAAAATCCTGAACATGGATGTTTATAGCAGCTGTGTTCACAGTTGCCAAAATTCAGAAGCAACCCAAGATGTCCTTCAGCGGATGATGGATAAAAACTTGTGGGGCATCCAGACAGTGGAATCTTATTCAGTCCTGAAAAGAACTGCACTGTCAAGCCATGAAAAGACACGGAGGAATCTTAAGTAAATTAAACGAAGGGGAAGAAGCCAATCTGAAAAAGCTACAGACTTTGTGATTACAACTCTATGACACTCTGGAAAAGGCAGACCGATGGAGATAGTAAGAAAGATCAGGGGTTGACAGGGGTTGGGGGGAGGGAGGAATGACCAAGTAGAGCACAGAGGGTTTTTAGGGCAGTGAAAGCTACTCCGTGTGATCTATATTGGTGGACACATGTCATCATGCATTTGTCCAAACCTACAGCATGTATAACACAAGAGTGTGCCCTGATGTAAACTACAGACTTTAGTTAATAATAATCTATCCACATTGGCTCATCATTAATAACAAACATATCACACCAATATAAGATTCTAATAATAGGGGAGGGATATACTGGAAATTTCTATACCTTGCACTCAACTTTTCCGTAAACTTGAAATGCTCCCCCCAAGTTAAGTCTATTAATTTTACATAAAAGCAAAAAAACTACCATAGCCATTCATGCTATCTTCTGCATTGAAAATACTGTACACAGTTGAGATCATCATGGGTACAAGGTGTGGAATCCAGAAAGCCACGGTTTTGGTGAAAAACTTAAATGTGATGAAGAAGCTAGTAACAGGCTTGCAGCCGGCACCCCTCCCAAACCTCCCAGGAAGGCCCATGTCCCGCCTGGGCTTGGCTGGCGGCTCTGACTCCTGCGGAGCACTTAGCGGACCTGGAAGGACATCCTGCAACAGGGCGTTGTGTGCTGGGATCCCTGGACCTTCTTGAACTGGGGTGATGGCCACTTTGCTGCACCTGGATGTGCTGATGCCTCTGGGGTGGGGAGCCTGGGGACCAGGAGACCCAGTGGAATTCCAGGGGTCTCCAAAGACCCCCTATAATGTGGGGGGCAGTGTCTCCGGAGAGGCCAAGCCTGGAGTGCCCCACCTGTTCCTCAGGAAGCCCCCTCCTACAAGCTTCAGGGGAAATGATTCCTCTCCCAGGAAGGTGCCGACACCCCAGATTCAGCTGCCTCCCTCACTCGTGGGTCATCAGCAGCGCCCATCTCTCACGTGCCCCAGGGCCTTGTCATGTGACATCATCCATGAGATCATGTGGCTGGGGTCCCAGGAGGACAGAGAGGGACCACGGGTTTCCCACCACTGTCTCCTAGCACCTAGGAGTCCGGCCTATAGCAGGTGCTTGTGAAACACATGTCGAGTGAACAGATGGATGGAAGAGATCCAGGCTTGTCGTCCAGGAGGCCCCGAGGGCAGTGGCTGCTCCAGACCAGAAGCGGCTGATGCACTGGGCCCACAGGGCCTGGCCAGCTGCCAGGGAGGGGAGGGCCAAGGCGCTCCCGCTGGGTGGCTGGGTGATTCTCGGGTACTTGCAAGCACAGGACGGCCACAGCCTGAGGGGATTAGGGAGCCTCCCAGTGCCAGGATCAACCATCACCTAAGGCTATCTCAGGACCTTGATTCCCAAAGCATTTGAGCTGCCACATCAGGTGGGCCCATAGGCAGCACCTCCTTCCTGCTCAGCCTGGGGATGTGGCCAGAGTGGCTCATGTCCCATGGGGTGGCCTGTCCTGGAGCAGGCGTTCAACACACCCAGGGGGCTCTGCAAATGGCCCAGCAGGTTCAAGTGAGCCCTCAGCATCTCATTCCAAGTGGAGGTGCATGCCCACTCTTGGGGGGACCCAGTGCACAGGGCCTATGCTGTCCTTCATTCTGTTTCCCCACCTCCCTGGGGGTGGACTTGAGAATCCCTGGGCACAGCCCCAACCCTCATTTGAGTCTTGGACTCTACAGAGGCCTCAGAGTCTTCAGACAGAACTGAGTGTCCCCGGACAGACCTGGTGACCACGTGGTCAGCCTGTCTCTCCAGGTCCTCTGACTGCACCCCCCGGGGTCTCATGCCCACAGGCTTTCATTTGCTTCACAAATATTTTTGGAAGGCTTGACCTTTGCTGGGACCACCAGGCACCACCCCACACGTAAGGACCATGCTCTCTTATGAGGAATGCTCACAGGGGTGACTGAGAGCCCAGCCCTGGGTGGCCCCTTCTTGCCCTTGTCTGTGCCCCAGTCTACGGGGCAGGGGGCTCACACAATTACCCCTCAGAGCAGGAAAACCTGGGACAAAATGTTGGCAGGGGTCAAGGTCCTCTCTCCCACTTCATCTACGTTTCAATCAGTCACTCAACAAACGTGTTTAAATGCTTGCTCTGTCCCCAGACCTGTGTGGGGTAGGCCATTCCGGTCCACAAGCAAGTCCAGTCTGACAGGCTCCCACGCCAGAGGCCTGTGGTACAGCATGGGGCAAATCCGGGATTATTGATGAACTCATTTGGAGCATTTCTTTCCCTTTGCCACAATGAAATAAATATTTACAGGTTTACTCCTAACTTCGGGGACTAGAGGAGTTCTTAATTTATGGCTGTAATTATATCATTGGCTCAATTAATGCCCACTAAAAATTTTATGCCATATGTGACATTAACGTAGCACCTCTGAAATAAGTGGCCAATCCCACAGCATAAGAAATTTTGGCATTTATGGGGTTTGCTGCTTAGTAGATTGTCCTAAACTGCCTTTTATTCTCATCTGACTCTGTCTGGGGAGGCTATACCACAGGATCTGAGACCCTGAGCCCTGGGACCCAAGTGGGTCCCCTCAGGTCCACTGGGCCAGCGTCCTCACCCACAGCTCCCAGGCCAGCCCCCAGAGTCACCCCAAGCCCACGCTGCCCCAGGTACCCTCCAGGGCTGCCCTTTAGGCTTGTGCAAGGGGATGCTTTCTGAGCCCTGCAGATTTTTGTTCGTCTACACCAGTTCCCTCTTCTCTCCCTTCCAAATGGAGCTGAAATGAACAGCCTGACTGAAAGGAGAGGTGGCCTCATGCACACGGATGCTTCTAGAAGACCAGTCCACCTGGGGGATGTGGCTGGGGAACCAGGAGGGAGTCCCTCTAAACAAATGTCTCCCCCAGGGACACAGTACCAGGACATAGGGTGGCTCAGGGTCTGTTCAAAAAAAATGATGTCACAAAATGCATGTGTTCTCAGAACCAAAGAGAATGCATCTGCCTTCCCAGCAAAATTAGTTGCCTCAGACCCTTTGGGTTTCTGATGAAAGCTCTGGTTCTGTCCCTAAAATCACTCATGGTCTCAGAAGCCTGGAGGGGATCATGGCCCCCCCACCAAGCCCGGCTCCAGCCTGTATGCCCTCCACAGCCCCACCAGGCCAGTGACAGGGTAGCCCCTCACCCCAAGAGCCAGTCCTGGGCTCCACACTCCAGGAAGCGAGTCCTTTCAGGCCTCCATCACTTGCCAGGTGCCGGGGGACCTGTCCCCGAGCCCTCCGCCCCAGCCCTGGTCCCAGCACCAGGCACGATGTCAGAGTTATATTAAGGACTGACAGCGGCATGGGGAGGGGTGTGCGTAACCAGATAAGACCATCAGAACAGTTGTCAGAGGAGCCGGATTTATCCTGTCCCAGTCAGCTGATGGGCTCCAGTTACAGCCTGGCGGCCCAGCGGGTGCGTGAGCCTGCTGTCCACGCTGGGCACTGCACGGATTGATCAGGAGAGCGGTTTTCCTGAAGAAATGCACTCACCACACTCAGGTTAAAAATAGCCAGCAGCAGAGCACTGAGGTGCCGGGCGGAAATGGCTCTGGGTGGCTCTGCTCGGGCTCAGGGGGAACTGGAGAGAGAGCTCCGACCACGACAGGATGGACCTGGCCCAGCCACTCCCAGACCTGGGGCGCGGAGTGGGGCTGCTGACCAGCGCTCTGTGGCCACATCACCACCAGCGGTGCACAAAAGGCTTAAATGGCCTCAGCCTTTGGAAGAAGGCAGTCCCAGACTGGGGAGGGTAAGTGGTGGCCGCCCAGGCCCCCTCCCAGGCATCGCAGACTGGCCAGCCCTCTGCTGTGGGAGCCACCACCCCACACCCTGTGTCTCTGCTCTCCTCCTCAAGTTCACGGCAAGCGAGAACCCAAGTGGCCTGGCTCTCCAACCCACCCAATGAGGGTGTCCTCTGGCTACTCTCCGGCTGTGCCCCAGGGCTGGCCAGCCTGCCCATGGGCCGTGGGAAGGGGCGGCTTTTTTGGGAAGTCTGTGCTGTGCACACTGGCCCTGGCGAGGAGCAAGGAACAGGGCGCCTAGTCACAGCTATTTAAAGGCCAGGAATGGACAGGTGCAGGGCGGGAGTTGTGTTGGATGTGGGGGAGGGGCTGGTATTGCAAGGCTTCCCGCTCCTGGGGCAAGAGGGACCCTGGAGGCTTCCAGGCACCCCTACACACTCCCACTGGGACCTGGATGGTCTCACTACATGTTGCAACTAGAAGGGAGAAACCACAGTGCCCACCCATGAGGACGCCCCAGGCAGGGTCTGGACGAAGCTGGAGGGGCAGCAGCCAGGACAGCCTGTCCCTTCCCCGGTCGGCACCCACACAGGAAGCTGAGTCAGGCCTGCAGCTGGCCCAGGCTTGCCTGGAGATCCAGAAGCAGTTTTCAGGCCTCCAAATGCCCGAAAACCCTGGCTCCCAATGATGGGAATGCACGAAGCAGGAACCAAGTTTCCTATGTCATTTCCAAGTGGACTTTAGCCTTCCCACTAAAGCATCCTCCTCCTCCTAATGGTCAGAGGTCCACTCAGACCCTCCTGGGTCAGGTCATGTCCCCACCACACTCACTCTAAGACTCCAGGCAAGTTTCTTTATCTGAGCCTCAGTTTCCTCATCTTCAAAATAGAAGGATGGGAATTCCTTGGCAGTGAAGTGGTTAGGACTCCAGACACTTCCATTGCAGGGGCCATGGGTTCAATTCCTGGTCGGGGAACTAGGATCCCACATGCTACATGGCATGGCCTAACAATAATAATAATAATAAAATGGGAGGATGGTGGCACTCCTGCCTGCCTCAGGGAGGCATGGCACACCCAGTTGATGGGCCAGGGCCAGAGCCTAACAGGCATGCTGTAAACAGTGGCCACTGCAAAGCCCTTTGGGAAGACAGAGCAGGTTGGCCTAAGTCTCACTAACGTGTAAATGACTGCTACAATCCTCCACTCTGGAAAGGGTTCCTGGGGTAGCTGGTGAGGGAGAACAGAGAGACTAACGGCAGGCACTCTGCTCCAGGCACTGTAGGTCTAGCCTGACTCTGGCCTAGTTGGGCTGGGGTCACGGAAGAGGTTGAGGGTCCCACCCCAGGACCCCCGCCCAGGTGCTCCGTGTCGATCTTAGCAATGGTGACTAAGCACAGCAGGGCTCCACCAGGGTTGGCTAATGGGGCTTCTGTCCTGCAGCGGGCCGGTGGGGGGTGGCGCTCTGAAAACACCCTTGGCCCATGGGCTCCTCCAGGGGATGGAGAGCGGCAGAGCAAGCCAGCCAGCCGGGCAGTGTCTCTGCCCAGCTCTGCGCTGGACAGGGGAGGCATGAGGGTTTGCAGTCAAGGCCTTTTGCGAAAAGGAAATTGCCTTGTCCCCCCTGCCCACTGGCTTTACTTCTGGGCTGATTGGACACGGAGCCCAGGCTGGGATCCGGAAGCCGTGGGGTCAGTGGGGCCCTGGGTGTGAAAGGTAGGGATGGGACTTGGCATCCACATGGTTCATCTCACCTGAAGGCTGGCCCTGCGGAGATGTGGCCACTCTCCCCGTCCTGTACCTTGGAACCACTAAGTCATACCCACACTCCTCACATGGCCTGCCTCGGGAGCGCTGGTGTCCCTGCGCTCCCAGGATCCCTGGGAGCACCCCCACCCCCTCAATGCCTTGTCCCTGCCAGTTGTGGGGTGGCCTGGAGAGCCCTGAGAACCCCTTGGTTCCGTCGTCTCGAGAGGCGGCCACTGCAGGACCTCCCGCCCTCCAGGAGCCCCTGCAGCCCCTCCCCTGCCCCTGCACCTGCTGTTCTGCTGCCCTCCAAGGTCACGTGGGAAGGCAGGTGGTGGGACTGGACCTGTGACCAAGGGGGGCAGGATGGGGAGGAGGGGAAGCCTCCCGACCCCTGTGAGCATCATGATCCCCCATCACCTCTCAGAGGAGGTGGCTCATTCACCCAGGAACAGGGATCCCTGAGGGAGGTGAGGGCTCAGCTGATCCAGAACCAGGGGGACTTAATGGGGGGCCTGGGCTGGGGAGGAGCTGGAGACGGCCAGAGCAGCCACAATGCAGAGACGGCAGACACATGACAGTGTCCCTGTTACCCGAGAGCCGTCAGTGGGTGCCTACACCCCCAGAGGCTTGGTATGAATGGGCTGCAACCCACGGTGCTCTGGGAAACTGAGGAAGGCTCTATGTCCACTCTGAGGGGGACGGTTAGCAGAGGGAGGGGAGGGGACTTGGGCTGTGAGTGAAGGTAGGAATTTTGATCAGAGAATCAGGGGGCTGGTGGGACACCCCCCAGGGCACCTGCTCCACTTCCAGCCCCACCCCCTGCCCAGGCCCTCGGATCAACACACACCTGACAAGTCAGAGACGAGCCCCTAGGGCCCTTCCAGGAAAAGGGAATGAAAACACCAGTGGGGACAGGACTTCTGCTGGACACGGTGCTGGAAAGGGAGCATGAGGAACCTCCCAAAAGGAGAGATGACCTCAGAGTCTAAACCCAATCCCAACCCCTCTCAGCTATCCTGGGACTGGAGGCTCCCAGGGGAGCACCCTCCTGGTCAGCAGGCCCATGGGGTCTCCCCTGGGACAGGGAGCTGAAGCCAGTGGGCTGCAAGACCACAGAGACAGACTTGAGTCTGACCCCACTGCCCCAGGCTAAACTCCTACCCTGATCAGACAGGCAGCAGTAGCTTTGTTCCCAGGGGGGTGGTCAGATGATGGGGGTAGTCATGGGGTCCAGGTAGTTAGGGGTGCAGGCAGTCAGGGGTGCCGGTAGTTGTGAGGTGCCAGCAGTTGGCGGGTGCAGGCAGTCAGGGGTGCAGGCAGCCGGGAGTGCAAGTAGTGATGGGGTGCAGACATTCGAGGGGTGTGGGCAGTTGGCAGATTCAGACTGGAAGACCAGCATCTGGGGCCAAGGCAGGGGTGTTCAGTCTGCTCAAGTCCAGGCACTTCCCAGGCCACTTTGGGACCCTGGACCCCCTGGGGGTGCAACTGGGGGACCCTCTGAGATCCTCGGAGCCAGCCGCTGTTGGGCAGTGTTCTCTGATGACAGACTGCCCCCAGAGTGTCTCACATGAAACAGGCCAACTGGAGGGAACTGTCAGAGCAGCTCAGGGACCAGAAGTCTCCCTGCCAAGTGGCCCGACAGGCCAGGTCAGGTGAAGGGACAGGCCAGCTGCTGGGCCCGTTGTCCTGTGTCTGCTCTGGGAAGAGTCCAGGTCTCATCTCCAGGCTGGTCCAGGGCAGGTGGAGGCACAGAGACCCCTGCACAGATGGTTCATGTAAAGCCCATTTCTGCAGGGCCAGGCGTCCAGCCCCTACTCTGAGCAAATCGAATACTTGGTGGCCAAAGGAAGAGACTCACCCAGGGAGGTGACCCTCGCGGGCCACACCTCTGCCCTCCAGGGCTTTGCTGATGACAGGAGCTGCGGCCAGTCTGTGTGGCGCCGCGGACTCGGATGTGTGCTTGGCCCTGGAATCACTGTGTCAAGAAGTTCTTTTCCAGCCTGGCAGGGCCGTGTCCAGAGCTGCTGCCAGCGCACCCCTCAGTGGGATGACTCCTTGAGATGCCAGGGGGACATGGGCCGGCCCAGCACTCTGAGCACCCTACACCCTCTTTGGAGAGGTTTGGGGGTGCTCAGACCCCTCCTCAGAGACTCAGGGAGGGGAGACCCTGCCAAGAATAGCCTCTATGCCTTTACTGATGGTTCCTGAGGGCCCTGGGGTCCCTCTGTGAAGGCCTGGAGACAGAGGATGAGTCACCCACCCTGGGGCTCAGCAGGGTGAGGCCTGTCTGATGGGGGAGACGGTGCCCCCTCCAGTGCCCAACAGGGGAGATGTAGCCCCACTCTGGGGTCTGGGTGAGGACTCAGGACACTTAGACTAAGTGCCCGAAATACCATCCCCAGACCTGGTCTGTCTCAGGGTGGGTGGGGCCAGCAGAGGGAATTTTGGGGTGTGCCCAGTGACAGGCAGAAAGGCCTTGAGGGAGCAGAGCACCCCCTTTCTCTGCAGCCTCTCCCTGCCTCACTGCTGCATGAGCCAGACTGGACAGCTTGGGGTCCTGCAGGCCCGATATTCTAAGCCCAACCTGAGGAAGAGCCCACCTTCACCCCATGCCCACAGGACACCCAAAGGCAGGTGGGTGGGCAGGTGGGCAGCTCCCGGGCCTCCAGAGGCCAGCAGTGAGATGCACACTGGCAGAGAACAGGGCAGGCATCCCTTCCCCTTCAAGTGATGCATTATGCGGGTCCCTCAGGAATGGGAAGGGCCCTTTGGCCGCTGTGACCCTAACCTGATGGGAGACCAGGAGCCTCTTTCCCAGATGCCCTGGGAGACAGTGGCATCTGCACTCATGCCCTCCTTGATGCTTCCAGGATGTGCCCGGGCCACCCAGAAAGGAGGGAGGTGACCACAGGCCCCTCCCCCACGGCTCCCCCTCTCCCTGCCCCCCAGAGAGGATGCTCAGCCCATTAAGTGGCCTGGCGGCTGCCGTATCTACACCTCCTACCTGACACCTCTGTTATCAGAGGAGCCGGGCCAAGGGTCCAGGCAGCCTGCTGTTGGATCACGCTGCCCCGCAGCGCCCTGAGGTCACAGCCCCATCTGAAGCTTGGGAGGTCTCTGATGCGGTGACACCAAGGAGAGGACCAGGTTGTCTGGGGACCAAGCATTCCAGATGGCAGGAAGAGCAGGTGCCAGGGTCCTGGGGCAGGAGCAAGCTTGGCAGTGGTCCTATAGAGCCTGTGCGTGGCAGCCCAGGATGCGGTGCTCCCCCGTCTGGTGATTTGGTGCTCCCCTGTATGGTGACAGGGTCACCCACCCAGGCTAGGTGGCCCCCGGAGTTGTTGGGAGTTGGGGAGGAGGTTGAGGTGCCACGTCCACCTCAGCTGGGTGGACCACCCAGCTGGACCTGTAGGTCCACCCTATTGGATTTGAACAGCACCAGGAGGTGTGTCTGCCAATCACCCTTGCAGCTTGGTGGGTCTGAGTATTTTTAGCTTAAAAGTAGCCCCATCAGAAGGTGGTTTAAGACACATATCAGTGACAGGGCCTTGTCATCTCACTCGCCTGGGGTCTGTCCTGGGACCCACCAGAGGCTCCACTACATCCAGGTTTTAGAGTGTTGGGGGAGGGGCAGCCCTGAGACTAAGCGGGTGGAGGAGGTTGTGTGGGATCAGAGGTTCTAGAGCCCTAGGCAGGCTGCAGCCACTGGGGGGCCACCCTCAGGCTCTGCCTCGGGGTTCTCAGCCAGGGATGGGGCCAGGGTCACTGACTATGCCCCTCTGAAACCCCACCCAGGTCGCTGCTCACAGACCCCAAAGGGAGCTGGGGTCACAGAGAAGATGCTAGTCCTGGGCTAGCAGGCAGCACACGGGCACCGTGTCCATTGCTCAAGGCTGGTTTCCACCCAGGTCAGGGGAGGGGGGGGGTCCCAAGATGCCATATGACACGCCGGCTACGTGGAGAACCAGGGCTCCTGGGTTTGCACGGGAGTCACAGCTCCCAACCCACAGCAGTGCACACAAACGCTGGCTCACACACACATGCGTTCACACACAGGGACACACACACAGAGGGTAAGACACTCCTACACTCACATGAACACACAGATCCACACGCACACCTACGCTCAGACTCACACAGACACAGCACACTCAGGCTCATCTGCACGCTTGCACCCCCATCAGAGACAAGACCTCGGGTACCGCCTAGTGGTGATGTCCTGCACACCACCAGGAGGAGAAAAGTCCCATCGTCTGGGGTGTTTTCTCAAGCAGACCACGGGGCACAGCCCGCTTCCCTAATGGAGACCAGAGGTGGGGTTACCGCTTGACCGAACTCTGAACTTGACCTGCTTTCAGAGTTCCTGACACGCTCAGATGACATTTGCCCAAATAAAATGTTTTCCCCCATAAAACACTCAAATCGCATTCAGTTCAGTTCAGTTCAATTCAGTCACTCAGTCATATCCGACTCTTTGCGACCCCGTGGACGGCAGCACACGAGCCTTCCCTGTCCATCACGAACTCCCAGAGCTTGCTCAAATTCATGTCCATCCAGTTGGTGATGCCATCCAACCATCTCATCCTCTGTCATCCCCTTCTCCTCCTGACTTCAGTCTTTCCCAGCATCAGGGTCTTTTCCAATGAGTCAGTTCTTCATATCAGGTGGCCAAAGTATTGGAGTTTCAGCTTCAGCTTTAGCATCAATCCTTCCAATGAATATTCAAGACTGATTTCCTTTAGGATTGACTGGCTGTATCTCCTTGCAGTCCAAGGGACTCTCAAGAGTCTTCTCCAACACCACAGTTCAAAAGCATCAATTCTTCAGCGCTCAGCTTTCTTTACAGCCCAACTCTCACATCCATACATGACTACTGGAAAAACCATGGCTTTGACTAGATGGACCTTTGTCAGCAAAGTAATATCTCTGCTTTTTAATAGGCTGTCTAGGTTGGTCACAGCTTTTCTTCCAAGGAGCAAGTGTCTTTTAATTTCATGGCTGCAGTCACCATCTGCCCAAGAAAATAAAGTCTGTCACTCTTTCCATTTTTTCCCCATCTATTTGCCATGAAGTAATGGGACCAGATGCCATGATCTTAGTTTTTTGAATGTTGAGTTTTAAGCCAGCTTTTTCACTCTCCTCTTTCACTTTCATCAAGATGTTCTTTAGTTCTTCGTTTTCTGTCATAAGAGTGGTGTCATTTGGATATCTGAGGTTATTTATATTTCCCCCGGCAATCTTGATTCCAGCTTGTGCTTCATCCCACCTGGCAGTTCGCATGATGTACTCTGCATATAAGTTAAATAAGCAGGGTGACAATATACAGCCTTGACGAATTCCTTTCCCAATTTGGAACTACTCTGCTGTTCTATGTCCAGTTCTAAATCACGTTAATATGTGATTAGTGGAAGTACTTAAATTTATCTTCCCAAGAATCTCATTGTAGAGTGGAGACACTGCCCCTCCCAGAGACCCTCAATGTCTGGGCCTTGGTGAGGGGTGGGGGGCACCTGTGCAGGGGCAGGATCATCCCCATCGACTATCAGCCGGTGTCCCCACATCCATTCTTGCCTCTACCTCTGTGACCTGGACCCCCTCTCTTGCCCCAACTGTGCGTGTCTCCCAGGCCAGCCTGAGCCAACAGTAATTGATAATTCATAACAGCAGTCTCCTTGCCTTAAACAAAGATCAAGTGTATTTCAGAGAGTATTGGGGCTTCCAGACAAATGTCCCAAAGGTGAGCTGCTCTCTGAAAAAACATCCCTGTCACTTCCCCCAAGCCCTGGTAAAGGCCACCTGTTGCCTCCCCTTCCCTGAGTGATGGCTCTTGTTAAACATTAGTGAGATGGCACCCACCAGACTCTAGAAGGGGTGCATGCCTCCTTGCACCCCCCATTCCCATGCTGTAATTTTCCAACTCTCACCACAGATAAACTTAGTTATTCCACAAAAATGTTTTGCAGGAAGAAATGATTCTTTGCTCAGTGTCCCCGAGTGTGTCTTGGAAGGAAAGGTACGAGGAGCATCAGGAAGCCCAAGCCAGGCAGGGCAGAGGATCAGGGCCAGTGAGAGAACACTCATGGTGCAGCCAGCCCCAGGCCAGGGAGGGAAGGCTTCTGGGGTCCCTTCCTTTGCTGCTGAACCTCCCCCTCCGCAGAGCTCCGTGGAGGCCGCTCTGAGTGCACACATGCTGTTCCCTCCACCCCAGTGCTGTTCTTCCCCTCCCCACTCTCTCCTGCTCAGCTGTCCTCCGTCTGCCCAGAGACCACCCCCATCCCCTGCCTTCAGAGTTCCTCCCAGTGTGAAACAGATGTGTGTATTTCACTGTCTCATGAACGTCCTCCTGCCCCTGGGGGGATGGGCCAGCCACAGTGGCTCCCACCTTTATTGGATCAAGCTGCCCCATGGACCTATGACCCGAGCCCAGGCATTTCACCAGGCCCTGCAGCCCTGAGCTCCGCCCAGTGGCTTCTCTCGACATGTTGGGGTGGGGGTCCTGCCCAGGCCCCCAGACCTCCACTCTCTGGTGCCTGGCTCAGTTTTGGGGGTCCTGCTTTGAGGCCCAGGGCGGAGGTGATGCCTCAGGGACTGCCTCCTCTCCCTGTCCAGGAGGGGCTGAGATGACTAAGCTGCGGGCGTGGAGAAGGCTCAGCACCCATCAGGCAAGAGGGCGGGGAGAGAGGTGGGAGTGAGGACCCCGCCCGTCCAGGGAGAACTTTGTGTCCGAGTAGGCTCTGAATCCTGTGCACTGAGGCTGGAGGCCCTGAGGTCCTCCTGTTCCAGCCTGTTCTGACCACTCAACGCTCCATGGAGCCACTAGGGGGCGCCCACCGCCCGTCCACCAGACCCAGACACCCCCCAACCAGGATAGACCTGGGGCATGGGAAGAGAACTTCCCACCCAAGACCCAGCAGGGTCCACTGTGGGGTCGGCAGGAACAGGGCTGGGGGCTCATTAACCTTGAACCTGAGGGGTTGGCCCGCTCAGCCAAGCCCTCCCCAAGGTGCCCTGTAGGTGACCACGCAGAGAGCACAGGTGTAGCAAGGGACATGCCCCGCCCAGGGGAAGACCTGTTCCCAGAAGTGGGCGCCAAGCTCTGGCCGAGGACCACCGTTTAGACGCGTCAGGCGCTCAGCCTCTGAGTACAGAACTCACCCTGCTGAAACGCGTCGCCCTCCTCCCCACAAGCCCCCTGCAGGGGAAAGGCGCCCACCTGCCATGGACTTGAACGGCCTGGAGGAAGAGCGCTGGGCGCCTTCCTGGGGCCCCAAGGGGCCGGGTGACCCCTGGACAGAAAGCATCACTGGTTGGACGTTGGTGGTCCCTGCTTGGTCGCTCCCCAGGCTCCTGTCTGCCTGTCATCCATCACGTCATCAGCACACATCTGGGGCCTCTCAGTGCCGGCAGCAAGGAGACCAAGTGGGGCCTGCCTGTGGTGGTTCTTACTCTTCTCCACAAGCGGAAAAGACCCATTGCCAGACAGTGGCCAGGGCCGGGGAGGGGTCCATGGGGGCCAGTGCCAGCAAGGAGGGCTTCCTGGAGGAGGTGACACATGCATCGCATCCCAGCAGCACAGGAGGCTTCCCTGGGGCCCTGACAGGCTTCCTGGCCCTTCCCACAGGATCACAAAGATTCCAGAGAATGAGGATGCCATCGTTCCCCACCTCGCCCCAGCTCCAGTCACAGTCGGGTCACCTAGGGAGTTGAGGGCGAGCCCACTAGGGTCTGTACCCACAACCCCCCAGGCCTCTCCTGGGCGGGGGTGCCGCTGAGCCCTCGGCAGTGGGCAGTGACCCTCCTGCCCCTCTCCCCGTGGGACATGCCAGGTGGGCCTGGCTTTCTCAGGGGACACGGTACTTTGTGGAGCATTCATTATTGGACACTTGGAATGATGTGTTCCGGGAAGTTCCACAACTATATTTAGCCCAGTGGCTTTTAGGCCCGAGGCTGCTCACAGGAGGAGAACCAGGCCCCGCCCTCACCCCTCATCCACACTCAAAGGCCAGGGCAGGGCCCCCTCCACTGGAGACCTGCTGTGTCCTTGGTCTGCAAAGTGGACAGCAGCACACCCATCCCATCTACAGCCCACCTGCCCCCAGCAAGTCCTCAACATCAGGGCGCTGCTGTCTGTGGTGGCCTCAGGGGCATATCTTAATTCATCTTAATTCTGCTGCCTGGACAGTACCCACTCCGCACCCACCCCGCCCCCCGCACCCCCCTCCATGGGCAAAGACGCAGGAAACCCCAGATCTGAGCCAGGGCAGGAACTCAGGGGTGTGGCTGCAGGAAGCAGGCGGTGGGGAGGGGGGCTCTGGGGGCAGGGTCTGTGGAAGCTGGTGAGAGGCCACCCTCTACCCCCTCCCCTGGCCAGGGGGCTGTGGGCTTCTGGAGTCTCTTCTTAAGAAGCCAGACTCTCCACTGGGCTCCCAGCCCCAGGTTAGAACCCGACAGCTGTCCTACCCGAATGGCAGGGGCTTGGCACTGTCCCCCCGCGTTGCTGGGGGCCCCCATGCTCCACAGGCTTTCCTCAATGCCGTTGGACCCGCCAGGTCTCACCCTCCCTCGGGAAGCTGTGACACAGGACTGGCTGGGCCCCCTGCGGGGAGAGGGGGCACCCTTCTCAGCTTGCCCATCCCCCAGCCCCTACACCCCATAATCAGTGGCTCCTGGGGAACCCCCCACACCTCCAGTGCCTGCAGTAAATCAGCTCAGCCTGGGCTCTGCAGGCAGGTGGAGCTGGGCTGGCGCTGCAGAGGCTGCGAATGGACGGAGGTCTTGGATACATCTGGCCCAGTGCAGCTCCAGGACCAGGCTAAGCTCCTAGGCTGGGCAACAGGGGATCCCACCTCCTTCCTGGGGTCTACAGGGTCATGGGGCATCCTCCAGCCTCCCCTTCACCTCTTTGGTCTCTTTCTGTTCTTCAGCTCCATCCTGCCCCAGGGCCTTCGAATATGCTGTCCCCTCTGCCTGGAAGACGCCCTGGGTCTCCAAGCACTGCCCTCCCGGCCCTGGTTCTCAGCACCAAGGGCCCCTCCTCCAGGGGCCTCCCTGACAGTCCATCTCACATAACCCTGCCTCCATTACAGGTCTTCTGTGACCTTCTTGCCCTCGCTATCACCAGATTCTGTCTCTCTGTCCTCTCTGACTACTCTCCCTCCTTTAAGCCCACAACAGCAGGAGCTTGTCTGCTATCCTCTTCCTCTTCTGCTCCCATGCCTGGCACAGAGCAAAGGCCACACCCACCAGGGTCTCAAGGGATGGTTTATCCTCCCAGCCCACCCCACACCCCCAAGTCTGGACAGCACTATTGACCAGACCTCCACCCTCAGCAGCAGGGGCCTGGGGGAGAGGTGGTCCTGTCTGCTGTCAGGATAATAAACAGATGCCATGGCTCTGGAACCCCTCTATCCTTAGGGAAAGAAACTGAGTCCTCTGGAAAGGACAACAGAGAGTCACATGGTGGGTCCTTAGTAGGTGAGGACTGATTCCCTGCATGGCTGGTGACCTCTCCACTTCCAGGCTCCAGGCTTCTGCTGCTGCTCCACTTTCTCCAGAAAACTCCTATGCAGCCTCCAAAGCCCCGCCCAGAAGGCCCCTTGCCCTCAGAAGCCCCTCCAGGTGCCATATTCACATGGGCCAAGTGAGGGAACTGGCTCAGAGCCCCAGCCACAAGGTCAAGGTCACACTGAGAGATTTCCCACCCAAACCTCTGCAATACCCTCGGCAGGTACCAGAGCAGAGGCGCCCAGCAGGGATGGAGTTCTCAGCAGGGACAGGTAATCTGCTGGGGGCCCAGGAGGACTTCCTGGAGGAGGAGACACCCAGAACGGCTGGCAAAGAGAAAAGGGGGAGAGGAGGAGACCTGGCAAGGATTAGGGTGACATTTATGAGAGGGAGAAAGGGAGCAAGGCAGGGTGGATACACCCCAAGCTGCCCACACAAGGGTAGGGTAGGGTGGGAAACCCTGGGGTGGGAGAGTGGGGTGGGAGGCTGCAGAAGTCGGCAGGGGCTGGAGAAGCCCCTATTCAGCCTGGGACTGGCTCCCCCAGGTATCTCCTTTTATGAGGGGGACAAACAATGATCCCATCCCCCAACACCATGAATTCCTCTTTCCAGATTGGGAAACTGAGGCACAGAGCAGCTCAGCAGGTGGCCAGAGGCCAGCGGGGAGGAGGGTCAGTGTGAGTGGTCACCGCAGCTCCTGAGTCCACACTCTTAGTTCTGTCCTCAGCCCCACAGGAGCCGGATTCCTCCAGAAGCACCCACAGGGCTGGATGTCTGAACCTGAGCTTGGCACCTCACACTGGGCTCCCCTCTTCCCCCAGTCTCTAAAACGGGGGAAGGGGTGAGCGGGGACCCTGTGCCGATGTTAGCTCTTTGTGCCATGCGGCTCCCCACCCAGGCCTGTTTTCCCTGTTTTCCCACGTAGCCAAAAGCAGGAACCTAGCGGGGATGGAGTTCTGAGCAGGGAGAGGCAATCTCCCGGGGGCCCAGGAGGGCTTCCTGGAGGAGGGGACACCCAGAATGGCCGGCAAAGAGAAAAAGGGGAGAGGAGGAGATCTGGCAAAGATTAGGGTGACACTCACGAGAGGGAGAAAGGGAGCAAGGCAGGGTGGATACACCCCAAGCTGCCCACACAAGGGTAAGGTAGGGTGGGAAACAGTGGGGTGGGAGAGAGTGGGGTGGGAGGCTGCAGAAGTCTGAGATGAACCCAGAGCTGCCCTGTGGGGACAGAATTCAGCTTGGCTAGGCTACAGGGAGAAGTGGGGTGCGGTAAGCACCAGGGAGCCCGTCACCTCAACTTTATGGTGGGTGAGCCATGAGTCACTGCCAGTTACAGGTCAGGCCATGCGCCGCCTGCCTCCCCAGGGCACCCCAGTCTGCAGTCGGGGTGCTGCCAAAGGTCAGGGCGGTCTGTGCTGGGAAACACCCTCTCCCAGGCGCCACGGGCCCAGGCGCAAAGTCCAGAGCTGCCTGCTTGCAGGGCCCAGGGAATCTGCCCAGAGGCACTCCGCAGAGCAGGAGGGGCAGGGAAAAAGACCCCTGGCAGAGCCCAGAGCTCATAATCCAGAAAAGCCCTAGTGAACCCCAAATGGCCAGGGTGGCTTCAGGACAGCTGAGGCATCCAGCTCCCTCCCTCACAGTTGGAGAGGTTAAGGACTGAACAGCTTCTAATCTGTGAAGGTACACACAGGACTTCAGTCACCCTACGGGTGAAAGTTTCCACTGAAACCTTGGGTTGGGAGGGGAGGAAATGGGCCTCACGAACAAGGCTGCTGCGTCCTTCAGCACTTCTGCTAAGGGATCTGGCAGCATTTACTAAAATAACACGTCCTCAGAGCTGTCCCCAGCAAGCCCACTTCTGGGAATTTATGAAGGTTCCCAGATGTGCCAGCAGGCCACTCAACAGCAGTTTCCATGGCCAAGAAATCACCCTGGACACATCGAAATGTCCATCCTCAGTGGCTGGCTGAACCCGCCATTGCTCGTCCCACCAGAGTTCTGTGCAGCTGCTCAAGAACACATGCTCACGTGGAAGGATCCATGTAGACTGTTCAGGAAAAAAATAAAGCTAATGGCAAGAGATGCAGATTTGTTCAAAAAAAATGAGCACCTTTCCATAGACTGACGTCTGTGTGTTTGTGTAAAGGGGCAGGTGAGTCAGGACAGAGCAGATCCTGAGGTCTCTGGGGGGCCCATGGGGAGGGGGACGGTGAAATAGCATTGGTTTTCCTTCAGAAACTGTTACTGTGGACACAAATTACTTTTGTAATTCATAAAGGCCAACAGGAAATCCTATTGAGGGCTGTGCTTTGATGTCAAAATTTTTTTAAAAACAAAGATTCCTTTGCCTGATACACCAGGTGTATTTATGCTCCCCAGGTGTCTTCCACCACCAGCCACCCAGTTCCAACCACTTGCTCACAGCAGTCACTACCCATGTGCCTTAAAACCCTCTCCTCTGAAAGCTCTTTCCTCTCACCTTATTTGGCAAACTCCTACTCACACCTCAAAGCCCTATCCAAATGCCCTCTCCTCTGCAAGGCCAACAGACACATTTCTGGGCTGGATAAGCCCCTGGCTGGGGATCAGACTGACTTGGGGGCCTCTCAGCCCTTCCTTGCTGAGCCCTGCATTGGCCTCTAGCTGTTAAACAGGGCAGTAGGGCCTCCTGGCAGGAGTATTTCCAGGATTCACAAAGGGTGTCCCCATCAGGCTCTCAGCATTGATGATGATGATAATGGTGAGTGTGAGAACCATGAGCCAGGCCAGGATGAGCTCCCTGGGAGGTTGGGCTCATCACCCTACGTCTCAGATGAGGAGACCAAGACTCACAGGTTGCCCTCACCTGCCCTAGACAAATAAAATGAAGGCCATGCTGGACCTTGCTCCAGGTGGCCTCTATTGAAATTGGAAACAGCACACATGTTCATAAACTGGTGGGTTGGGCTTCCCTGATGGATCAGTGGTAAAGAATCTGCCTGCCAAAGCAAGAGACACAGGTTCGATCCCTGATCCAGGAAGGTCCCGCATGCCATGGAGCAACTAAGCCCATACACCACAACTACTGACCTGTGCTCTAGAGGAGCACACAACTACTGAGATCCATGTACACAGTGTCCATGCTCCACAACGAGAGAAGCCACTGCAATGAGAGGCCTGAACACTGCAACTAGAGAGTAGCTCCTGCTCACCACAACTAAAGAAAAGCCAATGCGACAATGAAGACACACACAGCCAAAATTAATAAATAAAATTATTAAAAAAAAAAAAACACCACTGGTTTGTTAGGGCCCCAAATTCACTTCCTAATGGTCCCCAGAGTCTCCTGGTTAACTGGTCAGTGGCTACAGGGCGCCAGGCAGCTCAGCCACAGCTGGGAAATGGATGGTGGAAGGAGCCTCCCCTGCCCCACCCAGGGTCAAGAGGAATGTGCCTGGTGGAGCAGTGCCAGCTGGACAAAGGTCACATTTCACCTCTTCCAGGGCTGTGGACTCAACTTAGAGTGTTCAGTCCTCAGGAAGGAGGCCAGGCCCATGCTGACCCTGGGATGCCCCTGGCAGGCCTCAGTGGGACAGTGGGCAGAGTGCAGTCCTGGGGGTCAGGAAGGTGGAAAGGACTGTTCCTCCTTGTGCAGATTTGGGCCAGTTCACGTCTCTGGACTGTTTCCCTGTCTGTAACACTAGGCTGCACCAGCTCATCTTTCTGTGGATCCAGGCAAGCTGACCCTTGTTAGAAGCAAAATCAATCCGGGTCCAAGTTCGGAGCTTGGGGACCACTAGAAATGACTCTCTGCAGTTACAGGGGGTCTGTGCAGTGAGACTGTAGTGAGTGGGGATCTGGGAGCTGGGGGCCAATGTGGAAAGGACCCTTGTCCCCAGGCAAGATGTCCCTCCCCAGAGGGGCAGCCTCACCCCTGGTGGCCCCAAGTTGAGTTGAGAAAGGTGTCAGGGAAATTTATTTCCCTTCCATCTCCTCCACCTCCATCTGAAACTGCCCACGGGGGCCAGGATGGGGGCAGGGGGGAGGTGCTGGTGTTCTCCAGCCAAGGCCAGAGGATTACTCAGCCAGATAAGCCCCCAGAAGGCTCTGGCCAGAGCAGGCTCGTTTATCAGACTTGGGCAAAACCAACAGAGGAAAATGCCACAGCAGGGCTGGGCAGACACCCCACCCCAGGCCTCTACTCTGTGCAGACCTCTGCAGGGCCTTTGCTGCTTCTTGTCCCAGAACTGGGACTGGCCCTGATCATGCAAGCTTATCGCCATGAAAAACATCCACCTCCTTGAATCAACGGAGCAAATGCCACCAGCTGTCGGCCACACAACTTATCAGCCCCATAAGTGGGGAAAGTGTGAACAGCCTTTGAGGAGAAACCAGGAGATCAAAGAAAATTGCTCTGTGGACAAACTTGGGAGGCCTAGCACATTCTTCTGCCTGTATCCCAGAAAGGGTACCAGCAGTGGGGGACCCCACTCCTCCCACCTTCCTGCTGAGACCTGACCTCCTTGGCCAGGTAAGGCCTCTGTGGGGCTGCTTCTTACTCTGTGAGCTGTAAGTGAGCACCCTTTATCTGACAAACCACAGAGAAAACCGACAAAAGCAAGATACAGCCCTTCCTCACAGCGGGGAGCAGAGCAGAGGGTGTGACAGACATGCAAGTAATAAACGCATAACAAACATGTTGGACATGTCATATTGCTTAGTCCAGCATTGCTGAAGGGCACTTGGAGAACATCAGTCCTGTGAAATGCTCCTCAAAAGAGGGCTCACTGGCCAGTGCCTTTGGACGCTGCTGGATGTCAGTCTCCCAGCCCCAGCTGCTTGCTCATCACTATATGAAAGATTAGCCAGTCCTCCCAAATACAGTCTTTGTGGGCCATTTCACTTTGCTTCATCCTGATTCTTAATTCCAGACAAGGATTGCCTACAAAGCCTCACAATCTTGCTTTTAGAAACCTGCTCCACGTCTTCCACTCATTCAAAGAATTTAAGGCCCAGAGAAGATGACCCTGCCCCCATGAAGATGGAGCTACATGTAGCTTCATCAAGTCACCTGGACACTCTCCAAGTCACCCCCAAACTTTCCAAATTCAGGTCTGCCTCTTGATGGCAAAGTTATAGAGACCCTTCCCCACCAGGAGAAGGGCTATGTCTTTAGCATAAGTTGATTGAGAAAAATACATAATAACCAAAAATTACAACTAGTCAAGCCATTCAAAGACATGTGAATTTTCTGTGTGGCTTCAGTGGCAAAGACATAGGAGTGCACAAACTTGCCCATCTGCTGAGGGAGTTGTGCACACATAGGGACTTGTGGGTGCTGGGGTCTGGCTCTGAGCCCACCCCCAGGCCACAAGCTCCTATGATTGTGCTGTCTTCTGAGCACACAGGCATGAGGGGCTTCTTCTGGGGATAAAAACACTGAGGCTCAGGGAGGGACAGGGTCCTGCTCAAACAAATCAACAAGTCAGTGACAGGTGTCTGGTCTCCTGAGACCAGGTCAAATGACCCTCCTGCCAACCATTTTGCAGAGCAATGATGTCCAAGTCAGGAGTTGGCCACAAAGGGGCCATGCAGGGAACCAGTGGCCAGTTGGAAGAGGTGCTGTCTGTGGTCTGAGGGCGTGCCCTCACCTTTTCTAAAGGTGGAGCTCTGGCCTAGAGGAAACACTGTGATTTTTTTCAAGAGAAAAAAAATCTGTATTTTTATTTAAATTCTTCTATTTTTAAAACACAGTGGGGCGGCCATGCAGGGTGGCCTGTTTGCAACCTCTGGCCTCAGTGTTCTCAGACAGGATGGAGTCATGGACAGTTGGAGGTCCCAGGGACAGGGTGGCTGCTCTTGAGCTCCAACTCCCTGAACCCCTCAGCATGGTTCCACCCTGACATGACCTCCTGCATGACCTGTGTGTTTCCTGTGTCTGCCCCACGCTGCATGGCTCACCAAGGCGGCCCAGGCCTTGCCCGTCCAAACTTGGCCGAGGTGTCAGGAGAGGAACACACTTGCTGCTTGTTGGCCAAGCCCAGCTCCAGCAGGCTCTGACTGGAGACGGCAGTCCCCCAGGAATGAGGGTGACCCCCCATGAATGAGTGCAGCCATGTGCCAGGCACCCCTCCCAGCCCTTTGCCCTAGACCAGCAGGGTGGGCCGCCAGGCACAGACACAGCCAGGCTTAGGCCAGAGGTGGGCCTTGGGCCCCAGGGCTCCTTTCTGTAGCCCCAGAGGAGAAAGGGCTAGGAGAAGCTGCCAGGGGTCTCAGCCGTCTCTGGCACACCCCCACCATCAGCAAGCTATGGGTCTCTAGCCCATGAGATGCTGACAGCTCCTTATCTTCTCTCCAAGGGAAGCCAAGCCAGGGCAGGGGTTCCGGGACCAGGGACGCCAGCCCACGTCTGCGTCGGGAGACAGATACACTGATTTTCCTCGGGACGTCCAGCTGCAGAAATGTCCCAGCTGCCGCTGTGGCTGCACGGGAAATTCTTTACACGTGAGGCACGAGGCTGGTGATCTCTGGGCGGGGGCTCGGAGGCAGGCGCAGCCTGGGACGGGGCGGAGTCAGGCTGGAGCCAGGCAGCCGCCCTGGGGTCAGCCTGGAGGGGCGTCCACCAACCTGCGGCCCCGCCTCCTGGCTGAGGCACCTCTGGCTGAGCTCTGCATGACATCCGGCCCAGAACCGGGTCTCACTCGGACGCCGGCGGGGCACCACTGACCGGGAAGGCCTCCCTCCGGCTCTGGGGGCCACCTGGCCGTCCAGGACTGGGGACTTCCCACCAGTGGTGTCGCTTCCTGGCTCCCCTTGTGCCAGCCAGTGTGCCTGGCAGGCCCGCCCTCTCTCCTGACAACACCCCCTCCGCACAGATCAGGAGAGTGGGGCTCAGAAACCACATGACCTGATCCCACATCACAGGATGGAGCAGCCAGCCCCCTAGGCCACAGACCCAGGCTGCCCCCTGACCAGTCTTCAGGGGGGCAGGCCCAGGACCCTGACCCTGAGACATAACCACTCCCTGTCCAGGGAGGGAGCCCAAAGCACAGGGCTGAGCCTGACTGCCTCCAAGGTGACACCCGCTCCCAGCTCAAAACTCTGCCCAGCAGTGGCCCCAACCACAGCCTCACACAGGTGAGTGTCCTGGGATGCTCATGGGCAGCAGTTCCAGGCCGGGGCCCCAGCTGGCCTCCCCAAAGGACCTGGGCCCTGGAGGAGAGGTGGCAGCTTTCTGCTATCTGTGGAACACCCAGGGAACGTGTTTAATCCCCCCACACATACACTCCTCCCCACCAAGCCCCTGGACCAGCAGGATATGGTCAAGGGCACTGGACAAGGCCCCTCGACACTGAGGTGCCAGTGGGCTTGGCCCTTGCTCCTGGCTACTGGGGAACACAAGGCCTCCTCTGCCAGGAAGGAGGTTTCTGCTGAAGTGGGGCCTGCCTACCGTCCATGAAGTCCTTTTCCGGCCTGGAACCTCCTTCCCTGCCATTGGCTCCCTCTCTGCTCCAGCAGAGCAAATGTGTCCAGCCTTCTGCAAACCCCCAAGGGGCTGGGACGGCGCCTGACCCAAGGCACCCTTGCGCCCTCACTCCCCAAACATGTTTTCCTGTCGTCATTGGAGCTCCTTCAGCCAAACTCTATAAAATGTGATTTATTTCCCATTGCATTTCTGTTTATCTATGTGTTCAATGTGGAAAATACAGGAAATGCAAGAAAAGCAAAAGATGAAGATGAAAGGCGCAGTGGTCCCAGCCGGCAAGTGTCCTCTGCAATCCAGACTGTCTGACTCTTTCGGAGCCCTTTCAAGGTCCCTGATTTTCCTCCCGGTCCTCAGCTGCCAGCAGGAATGGGGCTGACGGCTCTGACACTCCCTGAAGTCTGTACATTGAGCAGATGTGGCTGGGACGTGATAAAGTCCTGGTCTTGGCTGGGAGACCCTGCCATCCTGCCAATGGAGGCTGGCTCCCGGGCGTCCTCCCCCCAACCCCTGGCGGGAAGAGCCCAGAGGTGGCCTGGGGCTCCCACCCCACCTCACAGCGCCCGGGAGACCCCCAACCGAAGATGGACACCTCACGGGGATGTCCTCAGAAAGACAGTGGGGACAGGGCAGAGGGCCAGGGCCAGAGGCAGGTCAGGAGCAGAGAGAAGTAGGGTGAGGAAGGCTGGGGGAGGAGGACAGAGAGAGGAAAAGGGGAAAGAGGAAAGGAAATTTCTTTGAAGATGAGAGCAAAAGAATACAAATCAAGGTGATAGAATGGAAACAAGTAGGCGTCAATACTGCTGAGCATCCAACAAGGCTCCACCCCCCTGCCTGGGCTGTGCCTGAGCACCCTCCACCCACTGGCCCCAGGTGCCTCCAAAAGTGAACCTGCCCCCAGTCCTGAGATGGCGCCCTAGGCACCTCCCACCTGGAGCAGCCAGACCAGGTCACATAGACAGTGCCGTGGTCTAGCTCTGCCCAGACCCACTAGCAGGCCCACTGAACCCCTTCAGGCCTCAGTGCCTGGGTGTGAAAGTGAGAAAGAAATACCTCCCATTTTCATGATAAATCCCTGGAGGCTGGGGTCATCACCTACAAGCCCAGGTGAGTCTGCCATATGGGAAACTCTGGCGGGGGTCGAGGGCAGACTGCCAAGGGGTGGGGGTTAGGCAACTTGCTGAGAGAGGCCCTGGCAGCCCCAAACCTGTTCCTATTGGGCCGAGAAGGGGTATTCTGGAACATGCCTTCAGAGAAGAGTTGCCAGTTGCAAGCAAGCAAAACAGACGCATGTACTCCACAAAACAGACCAGTGTACTCCACAGAGGGGTTCTCACAGACCCACCCCCTCCATGATCCAAATTCAGGGCTGGAACTGGCCTCCCAAGAGTGTCTAGGGCTGGAAAATCCCCTTGGTGGCACAGACCAGTCAGGCAGAGCTGGTCCTGCCCTGGGATGGGTAATTATGGGAGGGGGTGCAGGCCTGACCCTGACTTGGCACAACCACGGGCAGCTCCACCCACCCATCTCCCAGCCCTGGTGAAAACGGACAGCAGGGCCCCTGGCGACCCCCAGCCCTGCCTCTCACCCACCCAGACCAGCAAGGAAGGAGGTAATTTATACCCTGCTGGCCGAGCGGGGTGGCCCAAGGGACACCCGCTTCCTAGGGTTGCCAGACAAGCCCCAGGCTCCCCAGTTAGAGGTGAGCCTGAGGTAAACTGCGAGCACACCCTAAGTACACATGTGTCCTGGACATTGCACAAGATACTGACTCAAAACGTCACTGATCTGATATTCAAGTTTAACTGGGGGGCAGCATTTCTATTTGCTAACCCTGGCCACCTTCACTCTGTCTCCTGTCTGGGAACCCCCCCCAGCCTCCATGATACCTCCTCACTGGGACTCCAAGGGCTTCTGTGCCCTTGGTTCAACATCCAACCTGTGCTTTTCTCTCCACCCACCCCAACCTTCCCGTCAAGGAGATGTTCCCGCATCTTTGCTGATGTCACCCGGGAGGGTGAATGCAGGGCCAGGAGGGGTGAGGGCTGAGCCCCTGCCCATGGGGACCAGGGAGGGAGCTGGGACAGAGGCCTGGAGGTGGTACCTCCTCAGCCCCCAAGTGTGGCAGCCAGTTGCTCCCCAGGGAGGGACAGGAGGAGCAGTAATGTTGAACCCCCTCTCTGTGAAGCCTGGGCCTGGGGTGAGGGGTGGTGGCTGACCCTGGGAAGGCTCTGTGCTCTCCCTCACACACCCCCCATGCCGCTGTGATACACACACCTCCCTCTCCCCAGAGGAAAGTTCTGGCATCAGCACCTCACTGTCTTGCAGAGTTTCAGCCAGGATGGAATGGGGAGATTAGGGAGAGCTCAGAGCCAGGTGGCACCAGGGATGCAGGTGAGGGTAGGGGAGGCAGGGTCTCTGGGAAATCACACCCCCACCCTTTTCCCAGGGAGCCCCCTAGATGGGCCGTCCCCCTCTAGGCTGGAAGCAGGAGGGGGAGGTGCCCAGGTCCTCGGTCACCATCACTCACAAGCTTCTTCAGGGCCGAGGTCTTCTCCACAAGCAGCCGAGCAGCAGCTCCATACTGGGGAAACGATGGCTCAGTGGGAAATGAAGACAATCAGCTTCATCACCTGCAAGAGTGGATCCCACTTGTGAATTTTCCCAGCCCCACCAGCAGACATCAATTTGGAAATGAAAAGGAAGAGTTGGGGGCTGGGGGGAGGCAGGCGAGGTGCTTTCTGAGCCACCCTAGGTCTTCAGGGTGTTTGATCTTCTGGGGTTTCCCTGAAAGGTTTTGTGTCTGTGACGAAATATGCAAGCATGGGTGGGTACATACATGTGGCTGCATGTGCAGGTGTCTGTGCATGCATGAGCAAGCACATGCATGCCACTAGTGTGCACTCGTGTGTGTGTGTGTGTTCAGGTGGGCACTCCAGCATGTTTGTGTGTGTGTGTGCCCCCGTGTGTTCAGGTGCTGCTAACATGTTTTCTTGTATGAGCTCAGTGCATTTCTGGGAAGGCATAACAGGAACGGGTGTCTCTGGGGAGGGCGTGGGGGACAGACGACCCCAGTGGAGGACCCGTCCCTTCACCCAGGGTGGCCCCCGAGACAGAGTTGCAGGTTAGTTTCCTGAGACCCCCAACCACCTGGGCTGCTACTAACGTGTGGTTACAGCTCCCTATGCATCTACAATGTCCGTGAAACCGTCCAGCAGGACATGGAGGGGGGTGTTGGCCATCCTGCTTAGCAGAGGGTGTTAACCCTTTGGGGAGGGGGGAGATAAACAACCATCCTGAATCCTAAGCCACTGGCGGCAAAATGCGATCCCAGGAAGGACAAGGGAGAAGCCTGCTGCTGGTAGGGCCGTCAAAGGCCAGGGAGCCACATGCACCACGTGACAGCCAAGCATCAATCCCATAGCAGCCTCTGCTTTTCATTCTTCAAGTCAGGGACCCACTGCCACGGAGGGCCTGGGGGTCACAACCTCGTTCAAGTCAGGGAACTGCTGCCATGGAAGGCTAGGGACCTACATGACCTTGTTCAAGGCCCCCAGCATGATGTCACTCAGGTGAAGTAATTTACAGGTAACAGATGGGAAGAGGCTGCCTGCACCAGCCATGTATCCACATATCCATCCTCACTGGAGCCCAGGCAGGGTGGGGGGCAGAGATCCCTGCATCACCCTCCTCCCAGGGGTCAGACGGCCGGCCGTCTCTCTGTCCATGTGCCTGCTCTGTGGCTCTATACCCTCCCTCTGCGGGAACTCCGGGGCCTGGAAGCTGGTGGAAAACAGCGGACATTCGCCATCTCTACAGCCACTGGCTTGCTCCCGACAACAGACGGGGAGATGACTCGCACAAGTGTGATTATGTCTCCCCCAGAACAAGCTCCCTGAGTCCCTTCCCGGAGGACCCCTCACTCTCATGAGGGTTGTCTGGTGACCCAGCCGCGAGGGCCTGCAAGACCAGACTGGGTTACAAAAATGACACAGTGCCCGTGAGCTCTATTTCCATTTTCTGCTCCCCTTTTCTCGGCAGCCACCTCAAGGCCCGACTGGGTCATCCTCAGGGCAAGCTGTGTGTAAGGCCGGGGTCTCCCTCCACTAAGCCTGGGGAGAAGGTGAGTGATGACGCCCCCACCCAACCACATGGACCCTCTAAGGGCTGAGGACCTAGAAATGCAGGCTCTAGAAGAGCCAGTCATGGACCAGGATTGGGGGCAGTGGCCAGAGGAGCAGGTGGACAGCAAGGGCCGAGGAGACGCAGTGGACAGAGCAGAGCAGGCCCAAGAGTGCCCCGGAGTGAGGTTCCAACCTTTGGCCCCCGCCAGGCCTGGCCCTGGTTCTCATCTATGATGTGGCGTGACCGCTCACAGAAATCACCCCCGCTCAGCAGGCAGCCGTGAGCCTTAGAGTCAAAACACAGAAGCTCTGGGCCCAGTCAGGTGTGTGGGAGACCCTCAGGAAACCTAGTGACAGTGATGCCAATGGGGGGCCCTTCCCCCTGCAGCTGCTGCCCCTCGCTCCAGCTCTGAGCTCCCCCAGAAGGGCAGGCAGCCCAAGGCGGCCTTGGGCTCCAGAGCTCAGCCCTCCTTGCAGGAGAGGTGCACGTACCTATGTGTCCACAGTGACTTGTACACCCACGTGGCCCCCCAGCCCCTCCCCATTGTACCTCTGGAAAGTCCCCACCCCAACCTGCCTCACCATGCTGAGTTTTGAAGTTCCTGCTGGGGTTGGAGAGGCCCTGGAACCCTCCATCTGGACCCCACCTCATTCTCCCCAAGGGGCAGGAGGAGTCAGCAGACACCCCAGGTCAGGGAAGAGGGGCCTCAGAGTGCAGAAGGCAGAGGTGGGGCTGACTTTGAAATGGTTTTTCCTACCCAGAAGGGAGGGAGCATGGGGCTTATCTGAATACCTGGGGGAGGACACAGAATTCCTCTGACCTCCCAGCCTGTCCCCACCCCAGGCCCCACCCAGCCAGCCCGGGGCTCCTTCCCTGAGCCCCCACCTATGGGAAGGGCAGACCCTGGGAGGCTGGGGTTGGAGGGAGAGCTCTGGCAGGTGACCCAGACAGCTAGCTGCGCCCTAAGGGGCTGGCTGCTGGGCACTGACCCAGGGGTGGCCCTGAGGCACCCAGGGAGAGGCCTGAGTCCCTCCTGGGGGCTGGCCCAGAGGCCCCGCCCCCTCCTTATTTCCCCAGGAGGTCTGTTTTCATTTCTGATGCATGTGTCTGAGTGAGGGGCTCCCAAGCTCTGGGCTGGGAAGAGGCAGCTGCTGCATAAATGACCCCCAGAGTCCAGCTGGCTGGGAGGGCCTATCCCACCCCAGGACCCAATCCCCCAGCCACTCAGGCCCTGGTCCTCACTTTGCCTAAGGCCCCTCATGCAGCCCCTGTCTGACCTGGAATCATGGATTTCGGCTCTGCCTGGTCACCAGGGGGTTAACAAGCCAACTCTCTTATCTCCTGGGTTGGGAGATAGGGGTAGGGTCCCCACTCCCCCAGACCCCAGGCCGACTCTGGTTGGGTTCCCAGAGTGAACCCAGAGCTAACCTAGAGTTAGCTCCTAGAGGGAGCTCAGGGAGGGGTAATCAGGACTGACCTCCAGGTAGAAATTCCATCTCGTGTCTCTTTCACCCACCCCAGTAGCCCTGATTTCAGGGCCCATCACCCAGCTCTACAGTCTCTTCTGCTGCAGCTGAGACCCTGGGGCCCCAGCCCTCTGCTCCCCCCAGCTGGCTCCCCCTTGGCCTCTGTCTGGTGCCAGCGGAGTGCAAGTCCCAAGGAGACACCAAAGGACCCAGTCACACTAACTCCTCCCCAAGCCAGTGTGAGGGGAGGCAGTGAGGGCCGCAGAGGCGGCGAGGGTTCTACTGGCTTCGCAGTGCTATGGGCTCGGCGCCCTGGCCGCTGGTGAACCTCCCCAGGGAGATGCGCATCCACGAGCCCTGAGGACCTTGGCACAGTGAGTTTCCAGGACCCCCGCCCCCTCTCCTGCCCCACCCACTACGGAAGAGAGAAAGTTGAGATCCACTGGCAGGGTCTGCAGGGGGTAGGGTGAGGAGGGTTTGGACTGGCGGGAGCGCGTGGGGAGTGGGTACCAGGGGAGCCTGTTGGGGTGGTGTGGACCCTGGGGCCCTGAGGGTGGGAGAGGAGGCAGAGACTGGTATGGGTGAGTGTGGGGGAAGCACTGGGAGTGGAGAGTAAAGGGGATAATGAAGACCCCCAAGCCCCCTCCCAATGGCACATGCCTAGGCTTTTGAAGAATCCAGAGCCCGTGGGGAAACTTCCATGGGGTCCCCCGCCCAGGTGAGAGTGGAGCCCTTGCTTGCCATCTTCCAGGGGCCTTAGGTGACCTGATGTGCGCCTCAAATTCTAGTCTTGTCCTGGAGTAGAGGGAGATGAGCAAGTGCCCACCCCTCCACAGGTGGAGAGCACCCAGACCAATGGTGGAGGTGATGGCCCATTTCTGCAAATGAAAAACATTCATTGTCCCAAGTGCAGCAGCCAAGCGCCCTCCAGTGAGCCCTGCTCCCAGGGCTGGTGGTCCAGCGCCTGCTGTAAGGTGGCTGGAGAGTATGGCCTGGTGGGAGGCTGGGTCATCAGCCAGCGAAGCTGCTTGGAGGCCACTTTCACCAGGGTGCTGGCACCTTTGGGCTCACCCAGGGAGTGCCAGGGGCCACCTCCAGACCCGAGTGGCCTCCCACCCTTCCCACATTTCCAGTGCCTTGAGGAGACTCTTTGAGAATTCCCCACACAGTGAAAGTCCCCCCACCAAGGGGTGGAGGCAAGGACCTTGGGGAATGGAAGTGCCTCCAGACTGAGGCTGCCCGCCGGACCTGCGTCCCCAGCAGGGAATGAGAAGGGACAGTGGCCCTGCTTGGTCATTGAGGAAGCTGCGGGACTCCCATAGGACTTCGCCAGTGCCGTGGCCATGGAACAGGATCTGAGTTCAGGGGAACCGAGCTGGGCTGGGCTATCACTTTGGGAGCCAGATCCCTGCTAAGGGCCCCAGACCAAGGGCGCAATGAGGAGTCCGCACCACCATATCCATGATCGCTGCAGAGCCAGGGTCACAGACGCATTCACCGCAGCCCAAGACACTAAACCAGCCTTAGCCGCAGCCCGCCAATAACACCCATCAAGAAGGAGGGCTTCAAAAGCCCTAACACATTTAGAGAAGTCTCGGCGTCGGAGCTCCTCCGGGTAGGCGGCGCCGAGCACCTGGCTGGTTCGTGTTGCCCGCGTTGGCAAGGACTCAGCGCTGGCTGCCCCGGGCCGTGTGCGTCTGGTCGCCTATCCCGCGGAGCCCCGAGCGCCCGGCCTGCTTCGGTCACGTGGCACCGAGGCCGCAGCCCTGGCTCTGACCCCGCGGGGAGGGAGGGGAGGGCCCCCGGGAGGGAAGGGGCGGCGCGGCGGGGGCGGGCCAGGTCCGGGCGGAGCTGTACCGAGGGGCGGCCGAGGAGCCGGGTCGCGAAACCGCAAGGACCCCGGCTTCCAGACTGCAGCCCGCCGCCCGCCGCGCCCTCGCGCCTTCGGATCCCCACGACCAGCGGGCGAGTACCGCAGCCGGGCCCGGCCGCTCGCCCCTACCCAGCCGGGCTCCTTCTCCCAGAGCCCAGAGCCTGCGCCCTGCGGACCCGCCGGTTTCTCCTTCTCTGTGCCCACTGAGCCCACCTGGGAACCTCGGAAGCCCCGGCTGTGAAAGAGGTGAGCTCCGCGTTGTGGCTGCGCCCGGATGCCCCACGGGCCGCTCGAGCCGACCCTGCCCCCGGCTATCCTGTCCCCGCGGGTTCCCACCCCAGGAACCTCCCAGCTGGGGATCCAAAAGCGCGACTCGAGCGATAGCACCTGTGGGGCACAGTGGCCGTGACCTGGACGCCCGTCCCTCTAGTCTGCAGGTCAAGGCCACGCCAGGGAAGATGTACCAGAGTCTGGCGCTGGCCCCGAGCCCCAGTCAGACCGCCTACGCGGACTCGGGCGCCTTTCTGCACACGCCGGGCGCCGGCTCCCCAGTGTTCGTGCCGCCCGCGCGGGTCCCCTCCATGCTGCCCTACCTGCCGGCGTGCGAACCGGGCCCGCAGGCTCCCGCAATCACCGCGCACCCCAGCTGGGCGCAGGCGGCCACGGCAGACTCGTCAGCGTTTGGCTCCGGCAGCCCCCACCCACCGGCCGCTCCGCCGCCGGGGACCACTGCCTTCCCCTTTGCGCACAGTTCCCCGGGGCCCGGAGGCGGCACCGGGACCCGGGACAGCGGCGCCTTTCAGGGCGCGATGCTGGCTCGGGAGCAGTACCCAGCGGCGCTCGGGAGGCCCGTGAGCTCCTCATACCCCACAGCTTACCCTGCCTACATGAGCGCGGAAGTGGCCCCGTCCTGGACTTCTGGACCCCTGGACGGCAGCGTCCTGCACAGCTTACAGGGCCTCCCGGCTGGCCTCCCTGGCCGCAGGGCCACCTTCGGTGAGTGCGGGACTGGGAACTGGCTCCACTGACCAGGGTCCTGGGTGCTGGCGGTACCCGGATGCAAACCCGCACCCTGCGAAATGCCCCCCTCTCCAGGATCAGGGCTTTTTCAGCCAGGTGGGACACCAGCTTGGGGCAGGCCCAGACCCCGGGGAACGTGTAAACCTGGGTGGAAATCCGCGACTGCTGGCACCTCACCCACACCAAGATGAAAACCCGGTCTTGAGATCCTTTATACACATATCTGTTTTCGCTTTTCGTTCATCCAAACCCAGTATCCTGGGATCATACCATTTAGAGCCTATGTCTTAAACGGTTTTTATGAAAAGTTTGGGAAATGACTTTTTTTTTTTTTTAATGCTCAAAATTCTCGTTTATTTAAGTAAACCACCACATTCGTCTCTGTTCTAAAATGTTTACATATTCTAATTTGAGACCCAGTCCCAGTCCCTCTCTGGGATCTAAATTTGAGTGATCGGATTCCAGACCTGTAAAGCTGAGAATTGCTCCCCACCCCCCTTCTGAGTAGTGGGCGCCACCGACCCTTTCTCACCCCTGCTCCCCCAAAACCAAGGCCACTCCTTTTTTTTTTTTTTGCTGCTCCGGTCTTTTAGCCTACACTCCTCCTCAGCTCCTTGGCAGCAACGGCGCAGGAAGCGGGATCCACTTGACCCGGCCGCCGAGGCGCCCCACGCCTGGCGCCCACCCCCGGCCAGGCGATGATTGATCCCTGCCCCACCCCCACCCGATCCAGCCGCCCAAGTGTCGCCAGCGCCTGGCCAGGTCTGGAGGGGCCTGGAGGCCGCGCCGCTGTGGCCGTGTGTGCTGCTCAAGTGGGAGGACTGTGCCGAGACCACGAAAGCTGACAGTGAAGGCACCGCGGTCCCTGTAGGATCCCGCGATCCCCGACTGCCCCTCCGATCGACCCGCGTGGGTCTTCTGCCAGTGAAGACGCTCCTGCCTCCCCACTGGTCAAAATTAGTGATACTGGACCCTGTTCCGAGTAGGGCAGTTAGTTCCTGTTGCCCTACCCAGGGTTGCATTTATTAACTCTCCCCCCACCTTATAAAGCATCCCTGACGAGTGACTTAAATCTGGCACAAACATCGCTGTGTGTGAATTTAAACTTAAAAAGAAAGTTAGATTAAAAAAAAAGAAAGTTAGACAAAGTAAATTAGCAAAATAAAGGCACAAAAGGGAAGGGAAGGAAAAGGTGGTGCGAACGCGGCGGCTCAGCGGCTCCCGGGAAGGGCCCGAGCCTCGTCCAGCGGCCGCCCGCCTTGCTCCCGCAGCAGCTGAGCTCCTGGAGGAGTTCCCCGGCGAGGGGCGTGAGTGCGTCAACTGCGGGGCCCTGTCCACGCCGCTGTGGCGTCGCGACGGCACCGGCCACTACCTGTGCAACGCCTGTGGCCTCTACCACAAGATGAACGGTGTCAACCGGCCCCTCGTGCGGCCGCAGAAGCGCCTGGTGAGTGCGGGCGGCCGGGCCGGTCTTCCTCGATCACAGCCTGGGAGCCAGTGGAGCTCCGGGACGGGGAGGGGAGGCTCGGGCAGGATGACAGCACCTGGCCCACTGCCACGGTCCCCCTGTGATGGGGCCTGCTCCCCCAGAGGGTCTGTGGGGTCTCCCCCAAGGGGCTGGGCTGCTCTGAGCTTGACACTGAACCTCCTGTGCCGGGGATCACTGTGCGCCGGCTGGGGACTCAGCCTTGTGACTCTGGGGACTTTGGGCTGCCAGGTGGTGGGGCGGTGGAGAAGTAAGATGACCCGGCCCTCATATGGGACTGGAGGGAAAAGTGGCCGCTGGATGCTGGCTTTGTTGGCTGACAGTGACTCTTACAGGGGAGGGACACTGGGACCGCTGCCCCTGATATTGCAAGGATGGGTCCAGACCAGGTGTGCGGTCGTTCGCTGGGGGAGATTCGTTTTCACTTTCGCTTCTCTCTGCTGTATGGCTGGTTAGCGAGTAGGGGACTGGGCGCCCGAGTTTTGCCCACAGCAGGGCAGAGTCCCCAGAAGCCGTGTAAAGGTTTCCAGTTGCTTCGTTCTCTGCCGTTTTGCAGGCAAACTTTGATGGTCAAGTAATTCTGTCAGTAATTCCATCTGTCCAAAGTCGGGGGGTCGCAAGGGCTTCTTCCCGGGTCCGGGCTAAGGCTTGTGGGAGCCCTACAGGTGGCTTGTTCTGGTGTGTCAGGCCCTGGAGTGTGGAAGGGCTTTCCATGGCAGATGCTGTGGAATGGGCCTGCCACGGCTGCAGGGGCGGTCAGTCACAGGCCTTTACTGGAAACCTTTACTGAAGGTTTCCTTTACTGAAGGCCTTTACTGAAGCCCCAGCTATGGCGGCACCGGGGCTGGACGCTCTGAGGCCCCAAAACGGGTGGGCAGGAAGCAGGACTGAGGCGGTCAGCAGCTTGAGGGCAGCTACTGTTTCTCTTCCTCTGATCTGGCCTGGATTCGGAGGCTCTGTGGGTCCCCCACCTCTCTGCACCCGTGTGGTGCCGCTCACAGAGAGGGTTGCCCTCAGAGTTCACAGCACCCCCACTGTTGTGTCTGCCTGTATTCATGCCCACAGCCCAGACAATGTCTGTTGTGGCCTCCGGGAAGGGGAAACTGAGGCCAAGGGAGAGGGTCCTAGGGGGCTGTGACCTAGGCTGGCTCCCTCCTCTTACTCCCTCTGCTTTTCTTGGGTCAGCCCTGAACCGGGTGCTAAGTACACAGGAGAGGTGGGCCATCCTCTCCACCTCATCCCTTGCAGGGCTCACCTCCCGGCAGAAAATTCCTAACTTGAGGGTGGGCGGGCAGAGGCCACCATCTGCACGCTGAGGCATCTACATTAACAACAGCCAGGTGACCACCAGGGGCTTCCCTGGACTCGCAGCCGGCTAGCGGCAACCCCAGGCTCAGACCAGGACTGTGGCCTCGAGTTCCCACAATGCCCCACTCACGCTGAGCCTCCTGACTCTGCCCTGGGTCTTCTTGTCTAGCCCCCTGCGAGCTGAATTCAGGAACTGCCCACTACTTGCTGGAAAGGGAAATTGGACAGCCGTGGCCAGCGCCATGGGTGGGCTGAGGACAGACAGGCGCTTGGCCTGGTGAAGCCTCTGTTTCCAAGTCTGGGGACATGAAACAATTAGCTTTGGGGTGCCATCTAGGATGGGGGAATTCCTGCATGTCTGCTCATCTCCCTGAGGCTGCAGGGCCTGGAGGGCGAGCATTCTGCCTGCCCTGAGTCCAGGCCCACATGAACCTGAATGTAAAACACACCCAGGAAGTGTTTGCCAAGCGGTGCTGAGGTTCAGGGCATCCTCATGGCCCCTGTACTCCCCGTGTCTCCCTGAGCAGGCTCCTAGGGGGCTCCTCTCACTGGCTGCAGGGTGCCTGCCTGTCCCTCAGGGTGGCCCCACTGCTCACTGCGTGGCTGGTCCTTGCAGGGCCAGGCTCCACGTGAAAACCCCAAGATTCTCAGAGTCCCAAGGCCAGAGCCCCGCCCATGTGCTCCTGGCCAAGGAGGTGCTGGGCTGGTCACCCCAGGCTTGCCCCTACTCTGGGGCCTCACTCTCCCTGGAGTGTGAGCAGAAGTGATGGCTCAGGAGGGCCCTCTCCAGGAAGAGCTGGTCTCGCCCTCCTTTAAATAATTCCAAACGTCCTAGAAGCTTGTCACCAAGAATACAGGAATGTGACGATGACAAGTGTGCATCCCCTCCTCCCAGCAGGAGCCCCTGGCTGTTCTACCTTTTGCCTCCTGTGTGTATCTTGGGTTGCAGGGTAGGGCTTACACCTTTGACCCAAGGCTTCCGTCAGTGAAGACGAGTAGTGGGGGGTTGTCGCAGTGGCTTTGCTGATGTGTGCCTGCGGCCAGGGTCTCTGCGAGTGCCACTTGCCCTGGCCTGACCCCTGAACATCAGAGCCCAGAAGCCAGACTCTGAGGACGGCAGGCCTGTGAGCCTGAGGCTGGTTCTGGCCCCAGCTCCAGGACATGGCTGTGCCATGGACAGCCCAGCTTCCTTGGGACACTCACCAGCCCCGGGTGAGCCTTCCTTGCACAGCCTCGCATCCACAGCACATGCTGCCCCAAGTGCGGGGGGGCTCCCACGTCCATCACAAGTCCATCAGGCTAAGTGTCCCCAGGTCTCCCCGCCAAGAGCACGCGGAAGACCTGTTTGAAATGGCAGCGTCTTTGCTGCTCCACCACCTGCAGCCTTTACTTTCCCAATACCCTCTCCAGAGCCCCCCACCCCTGCCAGCCCCCCACCCGGCTCCAGCTGCCCCCTACCCTCATTCCTCTGGATGCCTAGATCCTTGTGGAACCTGGCACTCAGGCCAGCTCTGCCACTGGCTTTGAATTTCCACTTCTTTTGAAAAGAACCGACTGAAAGAGAAAAAGAAAACGCAGGCTGGAGAGGCCCAGCGATTAGGGGGCCCTGAGAGTGGCCAGGCCTGGCCGCCTGGCCTGGCCATGAGTGCAGAAGGACAGAGGGAGGCTCTGGGTGTCCGTGGATAGCCCCGGGGATGTGGCCACGGGGTGTGTTCAGCCAAGGGAGGAGGTTCTGTCCACCCCGGGACCACCCCTGCACCCTGGCCTCTCATTGTCTGAGCTTCAGTTCCCTACCCCCTGTAAGACGCAGGCACTGAGGGGATGGAAAAAGATAAATCAACAAACGTGTCTGAGAATTTTGTCAAGGCCATTCTTTTTACCCATTTTCTTGATTTTAATCTGATTTCCAGTTTATGGATTTTAATCTATGCTCACTGGAGAAATGTTCAAACGTGACTTTCGGGTTTCGCTGCACCCCCAGGGTCCAGGAGGTGGGTTCACACCACCTGAGCTTGTGTCCTGTGTATACTCGGTCCACCTGAGGAAGTTTCTGCCCCTCCACCACCCGAGTTGGTGTGCGTAGTTCTGCTGCTTCCTAGATGCATGGGCGACTCTGGGGGACGCGTGGGGGCACGTGTGTCCGCAGTGGTGCCCACGTGTGTGCAGCTGTGTGGTGTGTTGTTGAAAACAGTGCTGGCATGAAGGCCTCGCATGGGTCTCTTTACACCCTTGCGATAGTGTTCCTATAGGAAGGATTTTAGCAGGAAGTGGCCAGACAGCCCAGGAGACAGCACTCCTGTGACCCCTGAGTTTCAGTGATGTCAACTTTTTTTTTTTTGGAATGTGGGATGGCTGTGTGAACTCTAAGGGGGCAAAAGTTGGTAAGAGCCCCCGAGGGTCCCAGCTTGTTTGGAGGGGAGGGGCCTCAGGCCATGGTCCTCCTGGTCTGAAGGCACAGCAGGAGTAAGGAACCATGATGTAGCCCGGGAAGGTAGGTCAGGGTGACCAGATTGATTACTAAATGCACAGTTAGGTGTGAATTTCACACAAAAAATAAATAGCATTTTAAATGTGTCCCAAATATTGCGTAGAGTGTACTTACAGAAAATATTTACTGTTTATCTGAAATTCACTTCTAACTGGGCATCCTGTTTGCATGTTTGTTCAATCTAGGAACCTTGGGGAGGTCCCAAGAACCTCCTCCCACCTTAAGAAAATGAATGGACTGGGGGCTCAGGAGATTCTGGACCGGTGGTGGGGGGAGCGGCAGCAGGGATGGGAGGAGATGCTGCCTCATGCGGGACAGTGGGCTCCGGGGGGTGCTGCGCCTCCATTTGGGCATAGCTCCCTGCAGCCGAGAGGCAGATGGAAGGGAGGAAAGGGGACAGGGAGGACAGAGACTCGGGTAGTGTCCAGTAAAAACAACTGCTCTCTAGACAAGGTCAGGACGTGGTTGCCAGCCCTCCAGGGCGGTGTCAGGCTGGGGGCCACTTGACCGGGGGACTGGGGCTCCTGTGTCAGGGCCGTGTCCCACCATCTGCCCTGGGGCTGCGGCCACCACTGACCTTCCACTTCTGCTGGGCCCAGGCCGGCCACCAGCTCTCTGCACTCCAACCAGGGCGCAGGTCCATCCCTAGGCCCCCAGGGAGACCACTGGTGATGCCTGCCAGGCTGGATGTCAGGCCCCATACGGCTGTGGCCTGGAGGCCGCCGGCCAGAGGGTGGGGTCTCTCCAGCCGGGCCAGGAGCTCCGGCCCTGCCCTCCCTCCGGAGCCTCCTAGGCCTCATCCTTTCTCTGTCTTGGCCTTTGTGCCCCGGATCCCAAGGCAGAGTCCTGCCCTGGAGATCGGAGGCCGGGCCTCAGACTAAACAGGGCGGATTCCCTGAACTTCTGACAGCTGCCCAACCCAGGGAGGGAGGAGATGAGGCTTTTCCAGGTCTGTGTCTTCTTGGGAATGGTTGGTGGGGGTCTCCAGACAGGCCCCACTCTCCCTCCCAGGCCAGTGAGCAGCAAGGGCAGATGTGGACACCCACTGCCCACTGTCTGGTGCAAGCAGTTGAGCTGAGCATGTGCTCAGAGCCCCAAGTCTTCAGAGGCAGGCCCCCTGAATGTTCAGTCTGGGGTCTGACCCGAGGGGGCCCTATGGCCCCTAGGGGTACTGTTCCACCACAGAAATACAGAGTGAAGGCCCAGGGTTGGTTAAAAAGAGGCCACAATGGAAACCCAGCAGCCTGTGTGTCCTGCACTCCTCACAAGATCCTGACCCTGCAATGGACCTAGGCAGGTCTGCTGTCACCCCAATTTTATTGATAGGGAAGCTGAGGCCCAGAAGGGTGAAGTGACCTGTCCCAGGGCTCCTGGGCACTAGGTCAAAGCTCCTGCACACAAGGAATCTTGGGCAGCCTCAGGACCTTAGCGCCCAAAGGCCTCTCACCCAGCCCCTTGCATACTCAACCCCATAACTGGTCAGCCCTGAGCCCAGTGTCCATCCTCCTGCCCGGCTGCACCTGCCACGCTCACCCCGCCTCCCATCCACAGTCCTCATCCCGCCGGGCTGGCCTCTGCTGCACCAACTGCCACACCACCACCACCACCCTCTGGCGGCGCAACGCAGACGGCGAGCCGGTGTGCAACGCCTGCGGGCTCTACATGAAGCTGCACGGGGTGAGCGGGGTCATGGGGCTGCCGGCACAAGTGCACCCCCAGCCCGAGACGGGGCTGAGGAACTGGGTAGGGTGTCGATCAGGCAGGGCCTGGGCTGAGCAGGTACACGCCTGTACACATGTGGCCCCACTGCCCATACCATGCACATATGTTCCTGCTAGACTGGTGGTACAGACGGGCTCTCGGAAACCATAGCTTCACTGCAGCTTCCCTGCAGCCATTCAGCCTGGGACAGAGGCTAGACACCCCCAGGGCTCTTCTGGACCCTCCAGCCCCCAGCCCTGGGAGGCTGGGGTGGGACAGGCTTCGCCCCACCCTGCCTGAAGGAAAGCACTGAGCCTGGGGGTTAGCAACTCCCCAAACAGGGCCACAGCAGTGACTAGCTCTGCAGGGCTGAGATCCTGGCAGATGGCCTTGCAAGAGGCCACAGGTGTGACTGCAGACAGTGACTAGCCATCCACCCTTGCCTCCCTGCCAGGTACCGCGGCCCCTGGCGATGAAGAAAGAGAGCATCCAGACACGGAAACGGAAGCCAAAGAACATTGCCAAGACCAAGGGCTCCTCAGGTACGGGGGCCAGGGCTGGGGGAGGCCTCCTATGGGGAATCACTCTGGGTGTTTCACATTCCACCATTAGGGATTCACATGTTTGGTGCAAGCATCATCTTCCTGAAGTGCGAGTCCCTGCCACTGCCCTGGGATGGTTCTGGCTGGGGGAGGGACTAGGGTGGCCTGAGTTCATGGCATGAGGCAGGGGCTCCAGTGGAGGAGGCCACATCCACCCCAACCCCATGTTACCAGATCTGCAGTGTCTATAAATGCCCCATCTTCCCCCACCCCTGCCAGGGTCTTCAGGACACACCACAGCCTCCCCACCAGCCTCTGTCCCTGACCCAGAGGTTTCAGCAGCCACTTTGAAGCCCGAGCCCAGCCTGGCATCCCCTTCATGCCCCGGGCCCAGTGTCACCTCCCAGGTAAGGAAGACGGGGTGGGTGGGGTGCGCAGAGCTGGTTCCCAAGCACTTCCGGGAGGAGCCCTGGCATCTTGGCCAGGTCAGAGCCCCCATGGGCCCCTCCTGGAAACTCGGGGCTGGACACACAGCTGGCCGATGGAGCCAGGGGGTGCCCTGTGGCCAACGCTGACTGAGAACCCTTCCGAGGTTATCACATCGTTCCTCACAAGGAGTGCCCACCCCATTCCAGGAGCTAAGGAAGCCCCTTAGGGGAGACCTTCCTGTTGAAGGGCTCCCACCCTCAGGTGGGCCAGCCAACTGTTCCCAAGGCTCACACATGGCCCGTCCTCCCTGCAGGGCTCTGCACAGGTGGATGACCCCCTGGCCCCCAGCCACCTGGAGTTCAAGTTCGAGCCTGAGGACTTTGCTTTGCCTTCTGCAGCCCTGGGCCAGCAGGCTGGCCTTGGCGGGGCCCTGCGCCAGGAGGCCTGGTGTGCACTGGCTTTAGCCTAGGTACCTGGGCACCCCATGGACCCACCTCGCTGCCTCTTTACTCCAACACAAAAGGAGACCACCAGGCCTGCTGCTAGAAGAGACTGGAGCCAGCTGGACCTGGAAGAGCTGGGTGTCCCTCAACGCGGCAGCCATGGCCTTCTGTGTAGATGGGAGGAGGGCTCGAGCCCCCTCCCTGGACAGCAAGGGACCTTCAAGTGATGTGCAAGGCTCTGGCTGACCCAGGGCTCCCAGCCCCCACTTGAATTCTGTCGTCAACACTTGCCGTCGTCATGTTTACAGGTTGTAGCAGCAGGAAAAAACACCTTCCTGTTGTAAAACCAAGATCACAGGTGAAACGACTGAGGCCAGGCAGCAGCGGGGGACGAGGGGGCTGCCAGACACAGGGCTTCCCTGGCCTCCCTCAGGCTGCCCACTTCCCATGTTTGATAGATAGAGACACGGCATGGAGACCTTGCCCTCCTTGGAGCATGGGACAGCCAGGGACAGATGGGCAGGTTGTGCACCGTACCAGGATGCCACCCCGAGGGGCCGATCACATTGTAGTCATCGTGGACTGGTATTTATTTGTATGGTTTTCCCCAGACAGGGCAGTAAAGAGCCTTCCTTGTTCTGACTGAATCTGTGGCTATATTGTGACCATTTCATACGTCAAGGTACCTGGGACCCCCATTTTGACCCACAGGGGCACTCTCAGGGCTGATGGTGGGGTGACCACAGGTCCTGGCTCATCTGGGTCTGTCCCAGCAGCATCACCAATAACACCCCCTTTCACTTACAAAGACATCCCCCACCCCAGGGCTGGATGACAAATTAGCTGTTGTGCTGGGTAGAGGCACCTCTGCCCAAGGAGCTGACAACGGCTCACAGCCTGACGGCAGAGGCAGCAGAGAGTGGGGCCCCCTGCAGAAGGGCCCCTCCATTCCTCCCGTCCTGCAGCTGCCCTTCACCAACAAGACCTTCTGATTTTTCCATGGAAGCCAGAAACTGGGCTTTCTTTTTTTAATGTAAAATCTTCCAATTGAAAGCTTTCACCTCCAACTCCCAATTTGATTCAGAAAGCTCAAGTTTTGTAAACCATCTAGAACAGCCACTGTCGTGCTATCCTATGTAAAAACGTCTCCTTCGTATTTAAGAACACTCATCCTTCCTGAATGTGTCCCTTCATCCTGAGTCTGTACCTCGAGATTCAACCAGCTGCGTCTCCACATGACCTTGTCTTTTTTTTTTTTAAGACAAACGACACCATCAGAAAACATGTAAAATAAAAACTTGATTTTGCTCTCCTCTCCCCATCACCGGTGGGTTCCGGGCCTCACCCCTGCCTGCTGGGATCCATTCAGGTCGTTTCTCCTTCCAGAAACACGTCCCCGGGGGCCGGGCTGCAGGACCTCACTGGCTATCCTGGGTTGTGCCAGGGGTTCCTAAGGACTTGATGAGGCCCCTGAACACTGGGCGCCTTTGAGGGTGCCACCAACACAAGGGCGGGACACTGGGTGGAGCAGCCCAGGGACCACACTTTGAGAAGTCACCACTTGGAGGTCAGGCAGACTCCAGTCGAGCCCCTGTCCCTATCCTGGCCTGGGGCTCTAGGGGAGGGGGAGGGGCAGCAAACATCCCCCTGCAGAGTGAAGGAGTGATGCGGACAGAGGAGGTGGCGGGGAGTGCCGGGTGAGAACCATGAGACAGTGCCACCACTTCGGTGGTCGTGGTGGGAGCACCCCTCCTCCAAGTGAGCACCACACCCTGTGTGGACCAGCGAGTCTCCGACTCCTTCCTCCGAAGGGCAGGCTCCGATCTCCTTCCTCCCCAGAGAAAGAAAAAGCACCTGAGAAGTGGCAGGTGGCTGAGAGAGGTGACACAAGGCGCAGGGCCCCTGCAGGGCCCTGAGCGACCTGAGCAGTCTTCCTGGAGGAACCTGCAGCTCCGTGAGCAGAATGCGGTAGGGAGGAGGGGGCTGGATGCCCCACCCAGGAAGAGAGGTCCTGAGAAGGAGTGTTTGGCAAAGAGGAAGGAAGAGGCCATCTCTTCCTCCTGGGATGGGGGAGGCTGAGCCCCCACCTCTGGACGTGAGGAGCTTCAGGGGAGAGCATCTCAGTTTAAGCCTTTCTCCCCAGCCTCTCTACAGGACCCGGAAGCTGTCAGGACCAGAGCCTGAATATAGCCGCCTGGCACCCCACTTCCTGCAGCTCTTCCTCCCGCCTGCCGGCCCCGCGGCTCTGCCCGGCCGGCCATAAACAACCGGATGAGCCGGGGAGGCTGGCAGGCGTGGGCAGCTCCAGGCCGCTTATCAGACGACAGGATGGAAAGAAAGGCCACTTCATCTGTGCTGCCTGCTGCCTGCACCTCATTTCCCACGTCTTTCAAACTAGAGCAGTGTCCAGGGAGCCTGGGTGGAGGGGGCCACAGCTCCTCCAGCTGGGGAAGCACCCTCCCGTCCATGGGAAGTGTCCACCGAGCCCCGCTGTGCTCTGTCCTGGGTGCCTGGGGAAGGGAGAAGATCAGACTAGCCGGGGAAGCTGGAATATTGGGGACATGGCATAGAAACAGGGAGACCCAGGAGCACTGGGGTTTTTGATCCAGAAAAAGCATTTTCAGTGCACCCTTCTCCCCACTTAAAGCTCTTAACCTGTTGCCTCGCTCCAGACGCAGAACAGGGAGGCTGACAGCATCCCAGGGCAGTCTGGAAGCACAGCAGCTCCTCCCCCGGCCTGGCTGGGCATCCTCGAAGAGGATGTCAGGGTGGTGATCCCCAGTGGCTCCCCCTCGCTCTGCTTTCCCCAGTCTTGGGGAAAATGATGTCGTTAGTCAGCAGCATATCCCCTGCCCACAGCAGTATATCCCCTCTACACAGCAGGCGCATGTCCATCCTGTGGGCCCTTTAGTTGGGGCATCGCTGCCACGCAAGCTGCCTGCACCAGCTCAACCCTTCAGGGCAGCCAGGCCGCCGTGTCTAGCTGTGCCCAGACCCCCTGAGCTTCCTGGTGGAGCTGGGGCCAAAGTTAGTTTTCCCTTCGTTACTGAAAAATGTGGCTCTTTAAAAATGGGTGCCAATTCTGTAAGCCTCTCATCTGAAAACATCATGCGCTTCTTAAGAAGTGAAAATCGTCCTTTGGAGGAAGCAGTGCAGGTTACCCACTCTTTATCTGACCAGATAAAGGCCTTTCTTGGACAAGACCTGCTACTGTCGCCATCATCCTAGGCGAGCCATTCCGCCACCAAGCACGCAGGCTGCAGCCTCGGGGGGCAGGCTGATAGGTGTGTAGTCTTCCCTGCCCTCCCTCTGCCACAAGCCTGGGGGAAGTTCACAGGGCTCGGGGCGGTTGTCCTTCAGAAGTTCCAGCCCCCACGTAGGCCCCTACTCAGCAGAGGGGAAAGGAGGTCAAAGAGATCTAGCACCCCTGAGACTGTGAGGCTGCAGGCCCCAGGGTGCCCCGTCTTGCTCAAGTGCACCTCAGTGGGGGCTGAACCGGCCCCAAAGAGGAGGGGGCTGGTGAGTCCCACAGTCCCACTGGAGCCAGGGTGGAGGGGGTCGGCCCTCAAAGACCACGTGGAAGCCACGGGGGGCAGCCCCCCCTGCAATGCCCTGCGAGGCCCGCCAAGATGTTGACACGGACGGCTCCAGCCGCCTTATTTATTATCTGATAAAGGGTTCTCGGCACCGCGGGTGGACGGCGTCTGGCCGCGCTGGGGCCTGGGAGAGGGAGGAGGCTGGGTGGGGGCCGGGGGCTGGAGCAGGCCTCCACACTGGACTCTGGGGCAGGACACACGGAGGAATCTAGACTTTTCCTTCTCCAGCCAACAGCCTTCCTTCACTGCCAACAAGCCTACAGGCCAAGGAGAAGCCCTGCTCCTGCACGGAGGGCCCCGGGGACCTCCTGAATGGGTGTCACACCTCCCGAGAACTGCACCCTACCCCGTGCTCCCCGTGGTTTCCAGAAAACCCCCAGCCGGGGGCCTCCTCTCCATCCAACCCCTCCCACCCAATTACTGCTGCAGCCCATCCCCCACCCTGCTGCTTGGCCTGAAGCTCAGACTTTCCATGATGCAAATCTGGGCCTGTTTCTCCTTTGCTTGCAAATGCTCTGGCCCAGGTACTGCCCAGCAACTGCATGGATGGTCCAGCTACCACCACCTTGTGGCCTCAGGGACCCCCTCCCAGCACCTGCATCACTTGGGTACGGGGACCCTCGCTGACCTCCAAACGTGTCACTCCTCTGGGCCTTTGTATGGGCTGTTCCCTCTGACTGTGCGCCTAACTAGGATGTGGTCCTCAAGGGTCAAGACCCCTGATGCCACCTCCTCCACAGAGCCTTCCTCGGGCAGTCAGAATCCGAAGGCCTCCACCAGGCAGGGTTGTCATGGAAACAACCTAGCTGAACAACAAGAGGAGGTGGGCTAAATGGCCGAGCAAATGTATGTGGTAAGCCTCCTAAGAACATTTGACAATTACAGCTTAGCCCAGAGTTTTTTCCTTGAATCTTCCTTTTTTTATGACCAAGAAGGAGACAACTAGGGGCCATCCGTGGGGTCTCCATGTTCAGCCCCGCCCACCAATATCACCACCTCCCTGTGCATCTGAGAGAGACCCACATGAGGCTGCAGGGGAAGGGAGTTGGGGGGCTCCAGGACAGGCAAGGGCCATCTGGGGCCCCTTGGGGGCCTGGTCATCCTAGCGACCAGCTCAGAACCCTCAGACATCTCTCCCAGGCAGTGGGCTGCCCGTGGCCCCTGGTGCTGCCCCCTTTGGCAAGGATGGCTCCTCCCAGCTGATCACTTCCTGTCTGAGCATCCTAAAGTCTAATCCCCACCATTCCAGGCAAGGCCCAGCCCAGTGCCTCCTCTGCGGGGCTGCAGCCATCCTGACACCTGCCCATTCCGTAACCACAGATTTGAATATTCCTGTGCTTGCCTGGTCTCGCCCACTAGAACACAGCTTCCCTGTGAGCAGAGGCCTTGTCTAATCCATTCCCCTGTGTCTGGCGATGAGCCCAACGCCTGGCCAACACTCAGTGATGGAGGAAGGAATGCATGGATAGACCATGGGCCCGGCCCCTGCTGACTTGTGGGGTTGGGCTGACTAGTCACCTCCACAAAGCTCATCCATCCACCTAGGGGTGACGGGCTTCTGACCGCCTTCTGTCACCCTTTAGGGCTCTCAGTCCTGCTGCGGATGCCAGCAATAGGGACAAAAGGCGTAGGGAGCCTAGGTATCGGGTGTCCCCAGAAATACAGATGTGAAATGAGACCCTGTACCTATCCTGGGTTGGGGGCTGGGTGGGCTGCAGGGCTCTTACATGTCCCTGGATGTTCTCAGGCCTGGACAGCCGTGTGCAGGGACCAGGAAAAGGAGGGGCCACTCAAAGTGCCGCCCGGCGGGCAGGCCTCACCCCAGAAGACCCATGGATGTTGCCCAGGCTGTGTCGGCCAGATTCTGGTTCCCAGAAGCTTGGAAACGACTCTGGGAGGGGAAGGGCAGGAAGCCCCACCGTGCTCTGAAGGCTTCACTTCTGGCCTCTGATCTCATCGCTTCCGAGTCATATCTCCCGTGTGTAAAACGGGCCAAGTGGTTGGAGGTCACAATTTCCAAGTTCAGTTCTGGCATTTCTTTGCTTTTTAATATGCAGAGGCGCTCAGAACACAATCAGAGACTAGGCCTTTTGTCTTGACCTCCCAGAGGCCAGGAATACACCGCAGGCTCTGTGGAGGGAGTGAGGCTGCCCACCTGTGCGAGGAGAGGAGTGAGGCCATGTGGGGGCAGGATGGAGACAGAGGACACGGCGCAATGTTGACCCCTGACCTCCCCACCCCCAGGGTCTGGCAGTCACAGCCCCCTCTTCCCATGGCCTGTGCTGGGCCGTGTACCCCTGGACCCAAGGAGTCCCCCAGACCCTCTTGTCTGCACTGTGCTGCCTCTCGGAAGACAAGGCAGATACGAGGGGAGGGGGAGTGACAGAGCCCCTGCCACAGGTGAAGCAGGTGAGATCTACCAAAGAATTTGGAGGACATACCCCCCATAATTTTCACATGTATCAGGCAGAACTGCTGACCACGGGCCAAGACCAGCCGTGTCCCTCTCACAGAAGTCCTTCCAGCAAGTCTAAAATGGGATGCGGGGCTGGTGGTGAGAGGAGTCAGGAGGGGCCCCACACTGCTGGGCCTGTTGGTCAAGAGGAGCCCTTCAATCTCCCCACTGGGGAGCTCCCCTGATGGGGGCTCCTGACTCCCCCAGGCAGAACTCAGAGGTCACCCAAGGGCACTGGTGAGCTTGAGGCCAGCCCTCAGATCCCCCAAGGCTGATCACTGCCTTAACCCACCCTGGAAACCAGAGGTCTTGGGCTTGAGGGTTGGGGGTTGCATCCACCTAGAGGACAGGAATGGTCCTCAACTTGAAGGCAGCCCCCACTGGCCCATCTCTCACCCCTGGGAGCAAGGACTGGGAAAAAGGGACAGAAGAAGGGCTGGGGGCGGGACTGACCCTTGGCTCCAGTCACAACGGGTGGTCTGATTTCCTCAACCAAGTCCGGAAGTCCGTCTCAGACACATGGGAACAAAATCAGCTGAGATGAATGGCTTTGGGGATCCTCCCCCCAGAGAGCCCCTGCTGGGTTCCAGAAGGGTAGTCATCCCTCCATGAGCTCCTCCGAGTCCTCAGTACAGAGCCCGGAACCCTGAAATCACAGCCCAGTGGTTAGGGAGAGCATAATGGGTTTCTCTGAAGCTTTTAAACTAAACACAGAAAACCCTTAAAGCAGCGGCCTCCTTAAATCAACAGCTCTGAGCCAGCACGTGCCGCCCACTGATGATCTGGGTTCTCCTCAAGCCGCGCCAGGATTTTCTGGAGAAAGATTTAAGGCCCGCCAGCCCGGCCCCGTGAACCTTCCTAACTAAAACACGGGGCTGTCCACTTCCGGCCTGCTGGTCACTGAGAAGTGGCCACTCCCCCACTCTTGTCCCTAGTGGCTTCCTGCACTGTGGCCCCCAGACTCTGCGGAGCGCCTCGGCCACGCGCAGATAAATCTCCCTTGTTTATTTTATGAATGAGAAGGGACATTAAATACTCAAACGAAGTACGTCTCTGCACTCTGGGGCCAAGAGACACTTAGAGCGCCAGCCCTCCCTGGGGCCCTTAGTCGTGTCCGACTGTTTGAGACTCCATGGACTGCAGCACGCCAGTCTTCCCTGTCTTTCACTTTCTCCCGGAGTTTGCTCAAACTCATGTCCATTGAATCGGTAATGCTATCTAACCATCACATCTCATCTCATCACCAGGACAACTCATCCTCTGTTGTCCCCTTCTCCTCCTGCCCTCAATCTTTCCCAGCATCAGGTCTTTTCTAACGAGTCAGCTCTTGGCATCAGGTAGCCAAAGTATTGAAGCTTCAGCTTCAGTCCTTCCAATGAATATTCAGGATTGATTTCCTTTAGGATTGACAGCTTTGATCTACTTGCAGTCCAAGGGATTCTCAAGAGTCTTATCCAGAGGCTGCTCTGAAACACCCTTGACCCACTGCATTGCCCCCTCACCATTCCTCTACACACTCGCACCCCTGCCCCCAACTGTGGGATCCCACCCTCTGGGCCTCAGCCCAGCTCCAGCTTCCTTAGACTCAGCTATTCCACCAGTGCTCCCCAAGCCCCCCCATACATGGCTGCTCCCCCAACAAAGTGGGGGGCTCCCAGCCTCTCGCTCCCTCCTGCCTCCCGCAGATCCCAGCTCTGAGATGGGCATGCAGCAGGCATTCCATAAAGGTCAGTCCCAGGCAGGTAAGGATGGAGGGGGCCCAGGGCCCATGCCAGGCCTGTGGAGAGTGGGCTGGGCACCCCTCCTCTCAAGACCCAGAGGTATCTCACGCTCCTGTTCCCCCTGCCCCAACCGAGACACGTGGAGAAGAACCCTGTCAGAATGACAATAGGCTCTAAAAATACCCCGAGGGCAGGCAGGATTTCCCAGGAACAGCGTAAATTCTGTCCAGCGGAAGTTATAAATATCAAATAATGCTAATTCGGAGTCGTCAGTCATCCGGGGACAGCCTTGTCCTTTGTGACAGCAAGGGATGTTTTTCCAGATTAGTGATTTATTGCCCTTTACAGTTAAATCCAGCTACAGTCAAAAAGAGGAAAAATGGAAAAAACAGAGTTTCCCTGGAGCCACTGAGAGCTGGGGCAGTGCCTGGACCACCTCTGTCCTGGCCCCCAGGCCTGCGAGCAGCCCCTGCCACTGCCCCAACCTGTCCCCCACCCCCACCCCCCCAATCAGCAGCCCTGACTCAGGTTCCCTCGGGGTCCCAGAGTTGTCCTTTGTTGTTGTTCAGTCGCTCAGCTGTGTCCGACTCTGCGACTCTGTGTCTGACTCATGGACTGCAGCACACCAGGCTTCTCTGTTCTTCACCATCTCCCGGAGCTCACTCAAACTTGTGTCCATTGAGTGGGTGATGCCATCCAACCATTTCATCCCCTGTCGCCCCCTTCTCCTGCCCTCAATCTTTCCCAGAGTCATCCTTGATTTCCCCAAAGAGTGTCCTGGCCTGCCCCCTAAGTGAGGCAGATGACTCTGCCCCTCAGGCCACAGGTGACCTGAAGCCTCCCTCCCCCAACCCCTGCCTTCCTGATCCTCCCTGGTGTCTGCCTCCCAAGCTCAGTCCTCCACGTAATAGCCCTGTGGCTCCCCAGGGCCCAGCAAGCACCACACTTACCCTCCCTCCAGCCTCTGCCCGCCTCCTCCTTGCAAACCCCTCCCGGAGGCTTCATCTCCCACCTCCCCACTCACACTCCCAGCCTGGGCTCTGGTCTGCCCCCTCCCTAGACTGTCCCCACTGGGGTCCTGTAGGCTCCTGGTGTGGCCATCCCTGCACCTGGGGCCCAGCACAAAATTGGCACTGTCGGTCTCCCAGGGATACACCAGCAAATGCCACAGCCCCTTCAGGGAAATTCAGAGGCTGCTGGGCTCCTAGGGCACAGACCTGCCCCAGAAAGGTGGGGAACACAGGGGCTGCAGGGCCCAGATCACACAAGTCCAGGCCTCCTCTGACACCAGGACAGGCAGAGGTCAGTTAAGAAAAGCCAAGTGGTCAAGGAAGGGTGGCCCACGTCCTAGCGCCCTGGGTGGGGCAGCGGGGGTTAATGGCCCTAGAGACATCTGCCACAAGCGGGGTGCATGGGGATCCCAGTGCAAAGGTCCCAGAGAAAAGAAAAACAGCCATAAACCAAAGGGCAGCATTCCAATGAACAGAGCGTTCAGGCAGCAGCTGGTGCCCGGTGGAGGAGACTATGGGTGCTGGGACCTTCCCAGGCCGCTGGGCTTAGGCAGGGGAGCGTCAGGTGGGGACACTGGACTGGAGGATGCGCACCCCTGTGGTGGCCAGGAAGGACATCAGGGCAGGGTGACGACTGTGAGGGGATGAGCCCGGGGGCAGGCAGGGCTGCGCACAACATCACTCCCGCAGTGTGCGTCCCAGACAAGCCCACTCGGGTTCAAGGGAAGCAGTAGAGACCCTTCTCATGGGAAGAGTCCCTGGGCCTGCCCCCAGGAAATGAATCCTGAGTTGCTGGTTCCTCTCTGGGCCCCTCCATGCAGAGGCCCAGGCACCAGCGATGGACGTGGGATGAAGGGCTGATCCACCACTTCCCACGCGGGGCTGGAGCGTGGGTGCAGAAGGTGGACAGGCAGGCATGACGGTGGGCCGCCCATCTCCCAGCGGCTCGGAGCAGTGACCGTGTCAGCTCACAGCTGCCCCGACTCCAGAGAATAGCCCTGGGCAGTGGGGGACCAGGAGATCCTGGGGACAGATGCCCACCATGGAGGGGCAGCCATGACTCGAGACAGACAGACAGAGGCAGGGGACTGACTCTGGGTATTTCCTGCTCCAGAGGGCCCTCGATCACCACCCCCACCACCACCCCCACCCCCTGCCAGGAGCAGGCTGAAGCTGGTCTCCAGCTGAGACCACCTCCTTGCTCGGCGTCCCCTGCCCCACCCTGCATCCCACCACCTCTCCCTGAGAACCCTCCCAGGGGGTCACTGCACAGGGGTCTCATCTCAGACTCTGCTTCCAAGGAACCTGATCTATCGGGTCCCCGGGTTGGGACAAAGTTTGGGAACCAAGGCCGCACTCTGGGCAGCTGTCCCAGCACTATCTCCTCCTGACCAGAGCTCCTAGCTCAGTTCTCTACCAGCTTCAAGCCAGGTGCAGGAGCAGAGAGCTGGTCCTGTCCCCCTCCTGGAGGTGTGGGAGAGCTGGCCCTGCCCCTCTCCCGGAGGTGTGGGAGAGCTGGTCCTGCCCCCCTCCCGGAGGTGTGGGAGAGCTGGCCCTGCCCCTCTCCCGGAGGTGTGGGAGAGCTGGTCCTGCCCCCCTCCCGGAGGTGTGGGAGAGCTGGCCCTGCCCCCCTCCCGGAGGTGTGGGAGAGCTGGTCCTGCCCCCCTCCCGGAGGTGTGGGAGAGCTGGCCCTGCCCCCCTCCCGGAGGTGTGGGAGAGCTGGTCCTGCCCCCCTCCCGGAGGTGTGGGAGAGCTGGCCCTGCCCCCCTCCCGGAGGTGTGGGAGAGCTGGCCCTGGCCCCCTCCCGGAGGTGTGGGAGAGCTGGTCCTGCCCACCTCCTGGAGGTGTGGGAGAGCTGGTCCTGCCCACCTCCCAGAGGAGGGGGAGAGCTGGCCCTGTTCATCTCCTGGAGAGGTGGGGGAGGGGAGGGAAGGGAACCAGGGACGCTGGGTCCCCTCCATGACACTCAGTGAGGCAGAATCTTGAGGTGGCCTCACTCCATGCCAAACCCTAGCCAGTCGGACTCTGCGGTTAGTTTCCTCCCCAAAGAGGAAGATTGAGACAGTGTTTGCCGAGGACAGAAACCCCAGGCACAGCAACCCCCTCATCCCCTTGTCAGTGACAGATGGGGTGGGTTTTCCATTCAGCCTCCTGGCAGACACCCCGGAAGGGTCCAGCCACCTGGGTGGGGCGGAGGTGGTGCCAGCTCTGCTGCCAGGCAGAGGTGTCTGCTGATGCCCCCGGGAAGGAAGGGAACTGACGGGGAGCCAGCGGCCAGGGGAGGGGAGACTCAGATTTTCCGATGACAGCAGGGTGGCCAGAGGCACCGCTGATGAGAGGACGGCCCCTTCATCCCCACTGGGTCCGCCTCTGCGAATGGTGGCCAGTCACAGCCACAGGACGCGGCCCAGGGCCTGCCCAGGGAGGTCCAGACCAGGAGCCAGTGTCACATGTGCCCCCCCAGAGGGGGTGGTGGCCTCCCCAGGGCCTTAGCCAGCTCCAGGCTCCAGAAATGGGCCATGAGTCCCTCACTCAGTTCTTACACCCATATGGGACAGAACAAACTGGGTTGCAAAGAGGATGAGGATGAAGGCTGCTTGGTGGGAAGGATGAATAGAGGGAGGTCCCCAGGGCTCCTAGGGAAGCACTTGCTCTGTCCCACACAGTCACCAGGTCCTACAGCCTGGGCCCGGCGCGTGCCTTACCAACGGGGCCAGCAACTGGACAGTGGTCAGCACAGGCCATCAGCACTGGCCCCACATATCCTCCAAACATCCAGGGGCAAGACCTGGCTGCACAATCCCACCCCTGCACGTGCCACGGCATCAGGGAGGGGCAGGTGCAGGCTGGTCAGGAGTGAGGACCCTGACCACACCCCATGGGTCCATCCCAGGCCTGCACATGCTGGCTGCACGGCCTTGGGCAAGTCACTTAACCTCTCTGTGCCTCCAAGCAGCCCTGCTGGTTCCTGAAGACTGCAGAAGCTCCCTCCCCTCAGGCTATGGGGGGGATGGACAGAGCACAGCAGGGGGCTGGCCACCTGGGGACATCTCCTGGTTGCTCCACTTAGTACAAAATACTAAGCTGCCAAGTGAGGCGTTAGTCTGACCCCACATCTCTGTCTGCATTCCCAGGGCTGATGCATGGGCCACGTCCTGGGGGGATGAGGTGGCAGGGGGAGGGGACATGCAAGCCTGTGAGTCCACATGGCAGCCACATCACCCACACTGCTCATTTTCCCTCCCGGCAGCCCTATTCCATACGCGAGGGCCCAGAGGCCCAGGGCTCCTGGTGACATGGCCAAGGCCCCCAGTGAGGGCGTGCCTCTGCTTGTCTCCTGGGCTCCCCCACCTTACCATCCACCAGGCTCCAGGCAAAGTGCATTCACACTTTTGGGAGGCCTCTGGGCAGGATCGACCTGCGGCAGACTCTGGGGCACTGTGGATAGGAATGGGGGGCCCTGGGGAGGCCTGGCCCCTCCTGGCAGCCCAGTGCCTCCCCTCTAGTCTGGCTCTCAGATCTGTAGGGCCAAAAGTCAGCCAGCAGGACTGTGATGACTGGTGCTGCCAGTGATGACCCGCAGGGCCCCTCCCCACATCACAGGAGTAGCGGCTACCAGGAGACCAGAGAAAGGGCTGCTGACAACAGAAACGTCCCTCTGAAACCCTTGAGCCTGGCTAGGTTTCACCACCATCCTGAGTAATCACGAGTCCCAGGTGTGAGGGTCCACTCATCAGCCTCTGGACCCTGGAAACAGACTGTGCTGGCCCTTCCCCTCCCCCTCTAGCCCCACCCCGCCCCCGCCCCTTGGGTCACGAGGATTAGCGGGAACCCAGGGGGAGGAGGTCCCAGGAAGGCCTGGCTGCACTGGGTTGGGGTGGCCCGAGGATTCTGGGGTCAGAGGGAGGCAGTAGGGGTGAGACCTGGCCAGGCTGGAGAGAACACATGGTCTGTGCCCAAGGGGACAGGACCTGGGAAAGCCCTGGGCAGTGAGGTCAACCTGGATCATCACCAGTGGAGAAGATGTTTCCTCAGTTACTTGTCCAGCCAGACGTGTTTACAAGTGGCCGTCACATGGGTGTTAGTGTCCCGGGCGGCTGAAGCAAAGGACTATAAACTGGGGGGTCTGATGGCAACAGGAACCCACTCTCTCACAGCCTGCAGGCGACAAGTCTGAAATCGAGGCGTCAACAGACTGTGCCCCTTCCGGAGGCTCCAGGGGAGGATCCTTCCAGCCCCTCCCTGCTCCCAGCGCTGCAGGCAGCCCTGCTTCCCTGGGCTTGTGGCCACATCACTCCATTCTCCACCTCTGTCAGCATGCATCTTCCCCCCATGTCTCTTATGGATGTCCTCTTCTAAGGACACCAGTCATTGGATCAGGGCCACCTTGTGACCTCATCTCCACTGGATCACTCCTGCAAAGACCCTATTTGCAAAGGAGGCCATACACACGGGTTCCAAGGTCAGGACCTCCTGGGGGGTCAGAGTTCACCCTCAACAACTGGCAGGTTCTGGGGAGGTGGCCTGGGGGAGGCTGGGCCCCTCATCTCCTGGCAGCGTTGGGGGGAAGCAGGCGCAAAGGCCCTGAGGCAGGCACCCAGCTGGGGGAGAAAGAGGGAAGGAGGGCAGAGCCTGGCCAATCACGGGCTCCAGCTTCTCCTGCAAATGAGGTGTGGGCTGCAGGGGCGGGGGGAGGCAAGGGCCTCAAACTTCCATTATGGGGGCCTCTGCAGCCATGATGGGCAGAAGGGTGAGCTGGGCTCAGAGCAGCAGATCAGGCGGCCTTGGAACCACACTCAAGGACCACTGGAACCAGGACAAAGAAGGATCTAAATGCCAAGCATGGGAAGGCTGAGCAGGGTACCCGCCACACAACTTGGGGGAGCAAACGAGATGCCCCACCTATGACCCAGGATCCACAAGTCCCTAGTCCTTGGGGAGAGGGGTCCCCAAAGCTGAGAAGCGATCAGGGCAGTGGCCTCCTTCCCTCACTCGTGTGTTCAGCCAGCCTGGGCTCCGAGAGCCTGGGGGGTGAGAGGCGTCACATCTCCCCAAGGCTCACATGAAAGCAGGTGGAACACCTGGGTCTGCCATGCTGCCCTGTAAGGATGGGGCCTCAGTGATTCCAGGGGACCCCATGCACCTGCTCCCACACATCCCACATGGTCCCCTCAGACTGCTGGGTGCTGAGCCCCCGGATGGGGCTGCCTCTGAGGGGGGACTGGCCTCAAGGCCCCCTCTCCAGACCCCAGCCGCATCGCGGTACCAGTGATGAAGAGGTCCAGGTGCCCCCTAGGAAGACCTGGAGCAGGGTGTCCTGATGCCCGGGGCCCCTCACAAACTCAGCATATCTCCGGAGCAGCGCTGGGCCTCCGCCGGCCAGCTCCCTGGCGCCAGCCATGGGCCCCGAGGCCGGGCAGCTGGCGAGGCGCCCGGCAGCTTGCTGTTGCTCACTGACCAGCACACTCGGCCCCGATGGCCCTCCCTGGACAGGCGCAGACGGCAGCGGTGAGTCCTAATGAGCATCTGGAAGCCAGGAACCCGAGGGGCCTGCCCGGTGGGAAGGGGCCCTGGAGCCGCGACTGCCCAGATCCGAGCTCACTCGGAAGGCCCCGCCTTCGGAAAGACCAGGACGGGTTACTCTGTGTCCTCTTCTCTGAAGAGGAGGTCGTCCCTTCTGCCTTTGATCTTCCATAAAGCCCTGCGGCTTCTGCTTCGTGTCGGCCGTGACATTGACAATTGTTTATTAGTTCTAAAATAGCTGAAATTCATGTCAAACATTCCGCATGTTAGAAAAATGTTTATGAAGTGTTATCATGGTTTATGTAACTGTGCGTGTTTGGGAAAGCAACATAGGATGTGGGGACCACACAGGCCTCAGCCCCAGGCCGGGCCTGCCTGGGTGAGGGAGGGTCTCAGGAGCATCCCACCCTGCTCTGGGGGCTCCCACTGCCTCCCAAGGTCAGGGAACTTTCCGTCCGTCCCCCTGGCCACCCACCAGCCTTGGGTTCAATGGAGGGAGGAGTCTTACCATCCCCACCTCTAGGGGTTTATTAAAGGAAGCCTAATATGACTATTGCTATTACCGAAGCTTCGAAGAGTCTTTCCCACTGGGCTGGCCCCCGGTCTGTCTAGGGGTGAGAACACTGTCCTGCTTGTCTCCCCAGATTTTGAAGTGTTCACTTATCAGTCACTGAGTGGACCTTTCTCTGGAGGCCTTTGCAGTCTGTTCCAGGACAGGGGTGCCGGCACAGGCCACGTAGTTCGGGACTAGGAGTCTGGGCTTAGTCGCAGGCGAACTCCGAGTCTCTCCGCATGGGACCCTGGACAGCTCACTTCACCTCTCTGAGCTTCAGTTGTCCTAGCTTCAAAGCAGGATCAATACCCCTTGAGAATGGCTAAAATTTAAAGTACTGACAGCTCTGTGTTGGAAAAGATTGGAGCAGCTGGACTCTCATACCTGCTGGCCAGAATGCAGATGGAGTGGCCGCTGCGGAAAGCAGCATGGCTGCTTCCTACAATCAGGGAGATGCCATGTTAACCACCATCCATTTACTCCTGTGTATTTGCCCATAGAAAGGAAAACCAACGTTCACACAAAAGGGGCACACAAACAGCAGCTCCACTCAAAAAGTTGCATCAACAGGAGAGCAGATAAACTAATGTAGTCCACCGACTCGAGGGAACTCTCTCAGCAAACAGAGTGACCACTACAAAGGGACCCGGTGAGTGCCTCTCACACATGTGACTTTGACCAGCAGAGGTTACCCGCCGTGTGACTGTGCTCACCTCTGGTGCCGAATGTGGACTAGAGGCTGGGAAAGACAGACGACAGGAACGTGGATACGCATGTACCAGCAGTCACGGCAGTGCTGCTCACTGTAGCCGCAGGAGAGAACAGCCTGTGTCCATCACAGGATGATGGATCAACAAGGTATGGCCCATCCACACAATGGACCTCAGCTGGTCATGAAAGAGAACAAAGAACCACACTGGTTCCCTCATGGATGAGTCTCAGTAACACGAAGCTGAGTGAATGCAGCCAGACATGGGCCACCATGTATCGTAGGACTCCATTTACACAGAACGTCCATTGAGACAGACAGCAGGCTGGTGGTCACCAGGAGCTGGGAGAAGAGAACAGGGGGTGAAGGCTTGATGGATACAGGGTCTCCTTTCGGGAAAATAGAAATGTTTTAGAACTAGATGGAGGTGATGGTCACACAGCGTTGTGAAGGTACTACATACTCCCAAATTGTTTGCTTTAAAATGCAATTTGAGATCGTGGGAATTTCACTTTAATTTAAAAAATTAAAATAAAGCCTGATCAAAGCTTTGGGAGAGTCTAACCCTGGGTGTGCAGTGTTCTGGGTACACACGGGCGGCAGAGCTCAAGTACCCTGATGACTGGCAAACCCCGGGGAGTGCAGCAGGGACAGAAGCCCCACTGGACGAGAGAATCGATTCACCTGACAGCACATCACCTGTCCTCACAAAGCTCTCAGCGCCCTGGGGGAATGACAGCCCACTAGAGTGTATGGGACGGCCACCCCGACTTCCACCATCACAGTCCCTTCAGGCCCCCTAATCTGCTCATTTGTAGAGGGTCATTCAAGCTCTTCAATCCATAAAATAAAGGCTTAAATTCTGATCCCAGAGCATTTTCCCTCTGATGGGGAGCCAGAAAAATCCCCTTTCTGGGAAGAACTGGGGTGAAAGGAAGTCCTCGGTGCATTCCAGCCACTCCCAGAGTCAGGGGACCAGGCTGATGGGAGGCCCAGTTGCTGCTCCCAGGCTTCAGCCCTGGACATGCGGTGGCCCCCCTCCCAGGCCTGGCCTGTGAATGTTTGGACAACCCCAGCATCCCTCATCCTATTACGTACCCCCCAAACCTCCCAAGGAGGAGGCTCCTAGAGGGTCCACAGCCCACAAGGGGCTGCTGGAGACTGGCAACGTCCATCACAGGCCCCTCACCCCCAGGATGCTGAGACCAGCAAGGACAGTTTGTGAGCTCCGTTCCCACGTCCTCATCACTTAACTTTTTTTTTTAAGGCCCTAACATTCTGACTTTTAATATTTTCAGCTCTCATTTCTCGTAAAACAACAATATCAGAATTTCTGTAAAGACATATGGCCCATTAATGTATCTTTATGATGTGTGTGGGATCCATGGCGCATGGGCCGTGGCTTTCTGACATCACACTCCGGGCCGCAAGGCCCCATTACAACATCCTGGTCCACAAGGCCCCACCCCCCACACCCCCCCCTCCACCCGAGCACTGCAGGAAGATGCAGTTTTATTATCTGTGAGGTGCCAGCGGACAGCCCAGCTCAGGGCTGGGGTCACTCTCATCACAGACACCTCCTTACCCCTGCCTCCTCTCCTAAAACCCCGGATCGAGCCCCCCTGACTGGCTGTGACTTCCAGTCCTCACTACGCGTGCCCATAAATTCCCGCAGCTCCAGGAAGCCAGGGCCACTCTGCTCAAACATGCAGTGCCCGAGAGCCCAGCCACTGTGGTCCAGGCTGTTTATATTTGGGGACAAGGAAGCAGAAAAACAAGTTTTAAGCTTCCTGGAGTCAGGCGAAGAGGCCAAGAACTGCTGGCCGGGCTCCGGGCAGCCGTCACAGCCCTGGTGACCAGGATGCCATGTCCAGGGGCGAAACCACCTTCGCTGACAGCCCTGCTCCCTAAGCCCACGTGTCATCCGGCTGCAAGGCTGAGGGGTCAGTGCCCTCCTTAGCCACTAACCTCCAAAATGGCAACTAACAAGGAAATCTCAAGACTGCACATTTGAGAGGACTTGCCTGGTGGTCCAGTGGTTAAGAATCTGTCTTGCAACGCAGGGGACACAGGTTTGATCCCCGGTCTGGGGACTAAGATCCCAGATGCCTCCCGGCAACTAAGCCTGAGTGTCGCAGCTACTGAGCCCACGTACCACAACTAGAGGGGAGATCGGGCACCGCAACAGAAAGATCCCGCATGCTGCAACTAAGACCCGACGCAGCCATAAATATACGTATAAATTTTGTTTAAAAAAAAGACTGCACATTTGCAAGGACTCAGCAGGCCCGGCACCGCCTGGGCCTTCCACATGGGCATTCTCTCATCAAATCCACCAGGAGACAGATACCTTGGACACCCCCGTTGTCCCCAAAACAAAGTTGAAGTGGGTGACAATCCAAAGCACACCAGGTTTAGCCCCAAGCTCCTCTGCAGTCCTCAGAGCCCCTACCCCAGGGCCAGCAAAGGCTATTTCAGGAGGGTGTGGAAGATTCAGTGAAATCCCAACCAAGATCCTAGCAAGTTGCTCTGTGGATACCAACAAACAGATCCTAAAGTTCACATGGAGAGGAGGTGAAAGGCCCAGAATGGCCCACACAACACTGAAGGAGAAGGGGCTTCCCTGGTAGTCCATTTGTTAAGACTCAGCACTCCCAATGCAGGGGCTGGGGCTGGATACCTGCTCAGGGACCTAAGACCCCACATGCTGCAACTAAGATTTGCACGCCGCATTGACAAGGGATGGTCCTGCAAGCTGCGGCTGAGACCTGACACAACCAAATAAATAAATAAATATCAAAAATTTTTGAAAGAGAAGAACAAAGCTGGAGGAGTGATTACCCAGCTTCAGGACTTACTAAAATGCTACATTAATGAAGACAGAGTGGTTTGGAGAAAGAACAAACAGATCAATGGAACAAAACAGAGAGCCCAGAAACAGACCCCCATAAACACAGTCAACTGGTCTTGGAAAAAGGAGCAAAGCAACACAACAGAGCAAAGACAGTCTCTTCAACAAATGGTGCTGGAATCACTGGACACCCCTCCACCAGCAAAAGACGAATCTAGACGCAGACCTTACATCCATCACAGGAATGAATTCAAACGCATCACAGACCTAAATGTAAAGTACAAACTAAGAAACTCCTAGAAGATAACACAGGAAAAAGCCTAGATGACTTGGGCAAGGTGATGCCTTTTCACATACAACACCAAAGGCACAGTCCATAAAAGAGAAAACTGATAGGCTGAACTTCATCGAAACTGAAAATATCTGTTCTACAAAAGACAGTATCAGGGCTTCCCTGGTGGCTCAGTGGTAAAGAGTCTGCCTGACAATGTAAGAGACACAAGTTCAATCCCTGATATGCCCAGATCCCACATGCCATGGGACAACTAAGCCCGTATGCCACAACTACTGAGCCTGTGCTGTAGAACCTGGGAGCTGTAACTACTGAAGCCCAAGAGCCTGGAGCCCATGCTCCGCAACAAGAGAAGCCGCTGCAATGAAGAGTAGCCTCATCTCTCTGCAACTAGAGAGTAGCCCCCGCTCGCCACAACTAGAGCCAAGTCCTCACAGCAACAAAGACCTAGCATGGCCAAAAATAAATAAAATAGCAAATTTAAAATACATATGTATTTAAAAAGACAGTATCAAAAGAGAACTTCCCTGGTGGTCTCGTGGTTAAGATTTTGCCTTCTAATGCTGGGTGTATGGGTTCAGTCCCTGGTCAGGGAGCCAGGATCCCACGTGCCTTGAGGCCAAAACCCCCCCAAAAAAAACCCATAAACAATATTGTAACAATTTCAATAAAGACTTTAAGAAAAAGGTCCACAACAAATAAAAATCTTTTTTAAAAAAATGACAGCAGCTATACCCTAATACAAAATAAAAGTTCAAAAAAAAAGACGGATACAAACACCAGTCCCCAAAGGGCAGAAGCAGTACGATCCCATAGCGTATTTTGGGAATGACAGATTCTAGAAATGCAGAACAGGTCAGTGGCTGCTGGGGTTTAGGGACAGAGGCCCCAGAGGCAGTGTTCATAGAAGGACAAGGGAAAGAAAGGTCACAGTAGGTACTGGGGACACCATCTCAGCACTGGTGGTAGGTCTGGGAAACAACAGAGGAGATGAGATTGTGTAGAACTTCACACACACACCAGGGCAGTTAACGATCTGCAATTCAATGAAGACTTAAAAAATGGTCCACATTGAAAAACAATCTTTAAAACATTTTTTTAAATAAAATAAAAATTTAAAAAATCAAAACCCAGAAATGTACATTATGTCTCTTGATTGCGAAGCTTTTAGTGCCGCCTTACATTTTTATACTCTTTCCTCACCCAGATTCAGCCCTGGTGGGGACTCTGGCCACACAGACAGCCCTCTTCTCCTGCCCCTTGCTCTCCATCAGCCCCCTGTCCAGACTCTACAGGCCAACCTGGATCCTTCACCTGGTCTCCTGCATGGCTCAGCTCAGGACTGGCACAGCCCTCTGGCCTGGAACAAGCCAGGATGGAGCCTAACCTGAGACTCCACTTCTCATCTTTCTGCAAGAATCAGTTGCCCTCCAGCACTCTGTCACAGGTGAAAAACAAAATGAACCCCAGAAATGGAAGTGATATGGTGGGACTTCCTGGGGGTCCAGAGGTTAAGACTCTGCCTTTCAATGCAGGGGGCACAGGTTAGATGCCTGGTCAGAGAGTGAAGGTCTCACTTGCCATGGGGAGGAGGAAAAAAATTTTTTTAAAGAAATGGAAGCAACAGGAAAGTCTGTGAGTAGAAATGGCTAAATTCAGTGAGGTCGCTCATGTGGAGGAATGCCCTGGAGCTGTCAGGATGGAATGAAGACTAGCCTGATCCTACAAACCACCTAAGAGCTTGCTAAAACAAGAGTCTCTGGTCTCACCTCCAATCTGCTGACTCCCAATCTCCATACCAGCCTGGACATCATCCATCCATCCATCTATTAATATCATCCATCTGTCTATCCATCCATTGATCCATTCATCTATCCAACCACCCATTGATCCACCCATCCATCCATCTATTAATACCATCCATCCATTGATCTATCCATCATCCATCCATCCATCTATCCATTTATCCATCCATCCATTGATCCATCCATCCATCTATTAATATTATTCATCCATCCATCCATCTACCTCTCTATCCACCAATCCACCTATGTACCTGTCAGTCAGTCTACCTCTCTCCAGCTATTTGATTACCATCTGTCGTTCTTGACCTGCATTTCATGACCACAATAGACACATAGACAATTTTCAGTAAGAACCCCAGAAGACTCCAACATTAGGATGTGTGAAACATGCTATGCTAAAGACTGTGTGTGGTTCTCACCAACTGCTCAATTAAATCACCTCATTGTTAAAATTCTGAATCCTTTGGCAGCTCCCCAAAAAGTTAAAGAGGAAGTCATCATACAACCCAGCACTTCCACTCCTAGGTATTTACCCAGGAGAACTGAAAACAGGTGATCGGTAAAACATGTGTCCATGAATGTTCATAGCAGCATTATTCCCTGTAGCTAACAGGTGGGGGAAAAAACAAAAGTCTATCAATAGGTAAATGGATAAACAAACATCTGTTCATACAGTGGAATATCATTCAGCCCTGAAAAGGAGTACTGACACATGCTACAACACGGGTGAACCTTGGAAATACTATGCTCAATGAAAAAGTGAGACAGCAAAGACCATATAGTGTGATTCAATTATATGAAATGTCCAGAACAGGCAGATCCATAGAGACAGAAAACAGCTTAGTTGTTGTCAGGGGCTGTGGGGAGTCATGGCTAACAGGTACTGGACTTGTTCTGGGGATGATGAAATGTTCTGGAGTCAGTGGTGTTGATTGCCCAAATCTGGAATTATACTAAATGTGCACTTTTAAGATGATTAAAATGCACAGGTAGGTGGTTACACACAGAAAGATCTGGGGGGAAACGCAGTCAGCCTCAGCAGAGGTTACCCTGGGGAGGGGACAAGAGGTGACAATAAAAAGAGACTTTGGCCTTATTTGTGGCATTTTACTGCTTTGCAAGGTGGGTCGTCCTTACAGTTCTTGCGTTATCAAAAGGAATCTTCCAAATAGGGTGCCTGGTCTTGAGGCCACTCAGAGGGAGGGTTGGGGGTGCCGCACCCTCTCCCTCCCCTAAGAAATCCCGGGCCCTCTCCACCCTTCCAACTGCCCAGGCCAAGCCCACTGCCAGTTGCCCCTTCCCCCAGCCAGGTCATCAGGAGTCTGTCTTCAGTGAGGGTGGGAACAGCAGTCCCAGACATCACAGGAGCCCCTCCCCACCCCCGCTTTGCAGGGCCATATTAATAGGTGACCCATTTATCTGGGGGCCAGTGCCCTGCACCCCCCTCCCACCCCATCCATCAATCCAGTAACACAAACAGCAGGCAGAACAGGCCCAGCTTTTAAAGGTACATTTGCAAAAGCCTTTGATGCCTTATCTCCAACCCCTCCCAGCGCAGGGATAAAAGCCCAGGAGAGCACCTCACCAGGGCCAGGGTTTTACCTCCAACTGTCCAGGGAGGCAGGGCTGGGGTCCTGGAGCCCTGCTTCTGCAGCCCCAGTCCCCAAGTATCAGAGGAAGGCCGCCTGGTGCAGAGGACCTCCGGGCTGGGCTCTGGGACCTGCCCCAACTCTCTGCTCTCCTGCCCTGCCAGCTCCAGCCTCAAACTGAAGTGGAGGACTGGGGGCCCTGGAGCAGCCTCTGAGCTCTGACACCAGGCCACAGTCTCCTGGACAACATGCCCTCTGAGGGATGGGTGACCACCTGGTTAGGTCACCCCATCCCCAGCTCCTGGCTCCCTGGGGCATCAACTCTGAATGAATGCATGCGTGATGCCAAGACACCATCTCATCTAATCCTCACGTCCACCCTGCCAAGTGGGCATCCTCGTCTCTGGGGTACAGTTGAGTACACTGATGCTCAGAGAGTGCTCCTGAGCACCTGATTCTGACAGCCAGACATCTCCTAAGCAGGAGGGACCTGTTTGCATCAGGGTCACAACCGTGTGTGCACCCAGAGCTTAGGACTGAGCCCTGTAGACGCTCAAATGAGTGAATTCATAAGTGAATGAGTCTGTGGGTGACTGGGAAGCAGCGGGTATCTGCCACCCTATCTGCCACCCCCCAGACCCTCCTTTGGATACCTCTTCCTTAAGCCAGGAGGCACCTTTCCCTGCCCTTGCCCTCCACCCATGACCCCAAAGGTAGAAAAGCTTTGCATGGTGCTCCTGGAAGTTGCTGGCCAGCCCAGTGGTGCCTGCGCCTGAACCCTGACCAGCTGTGGCTCTCCTGATGGCCCCTCAGTCCCAACACACCGAGAGGGGTGTCCCAGAACTCACAGGGCATTTTCCTGCACTTTCAGGAAAAGCTGGTCCAGCTTTCCCAGGCAGGTCCTTGGTGAAGGCCAGTCAGATGAACAGGGAAACTGAGACTTGAACCAGGTCTCCCAGGGGATCCGAGGCAGCTGAGCTCAAGATCCAGGGCTCTTGACATCAGCCCAACAGAGTAAGGGAGACTCCAGGCTGGGGAAGGAGACCTGTCCCTGAGCTCCCAGGCTCTGCACACTCCAGGCACACTCTCTAGCCACGTGGCTTCTCCCTCCTGATCCCACCCAACGTCACCCTCTGATCTCTCAGTGGATGCCTCCTGCTCTGCACTCCCTCTAAAGGCCCCCTCAGTCAGTTAAGTCACAAAGTCATGTCCAACTCTTTGCAACTCCATGGACTGCAGCACGCCAGGCTTCCCTATCCATCACGAACTCCCAGAGCTTGCTCAAATTCATGTGCATCCAGTTGGTGATGCCATCCAACCACCTCATCCTCTGTCATCCCCTTCTCCTCCTGACTTCAGTCTTTCCCAGCATCAGGGTCTTTTCCAATAAGTCAGTTCTTCATATCAGGTGGCCAAAGTATTGGAGTTTCAGCCTCAGCATCACTCCTTTCAATGAACACCCAGGACTGATTTCCTTTAGGATGGACTGGTTGGATCTCCTTGCAGTCCAAGGGACTCTCAAGAGTCTTCTCCAACACCACAGTTCAAAAGCATCAATTCTTCGGTGCTCAGCTTTCTTTATAGTCCAACTCTCACATCCATACATGACCACTGGAAAAACCATAGCCTTGACTAGACGGACCTTTGCCCCCTCACCCTGTCACAAACCGTCCTTCACTTCCTGTTCCCCACAGCTCCAGCACCTGCTCATGTGACCAGGGTGATGGGATGTCACCAGGGCCTGCACACAGTGGGGTTCTGCAAGCAGTGGACTCCCTCTGTACTACCTGGCCTACAGTGGTGCTCTGTGACCTGCCAGGTGGGGTCCTAGGCTGCGTGTCACCTGCTCCTCTGCACCTGGCTGGTCCCACCGCTCCCACCGATGTGGCACGATTAGCACAGGAACAAATGTCTTATGAACAGTGTCCTCACAGTGTCCGCACGTGTCTGGGACAAAGAGAGGGAGCCTGAATAAAGCTGTGCCCCCTACCCCCGTCACCCCTGGCCCCAGGATTACTGGTCCCTGCACAGTGTGGCAGCAAGCGCAGCCGCCGTCACCTGGGAGCAGCCAGCTGATCTGGTCCCTAGCTTGGCTGGACAGTGGAGTCTTATTCTCTTTGGGCATGGGGGTGGAGAGGTACAGGGCTAGGAGAAAAGCAAGCCTGCGTGTCCTAGAGAGCATTTCAGCTTTTGCAAAATCAACTTCATTCTTATTAAACTAAACATGCTCTGACTATCCATACCATCCAGCAATCATGCTCCTTCTCTTTACCCAAAGAAGTTGAAAGTTGTGTCCACACCAAAACCTGCACGTGGATGTTTACAGCAACCATATTCATAATTGCCCCAGGTTGGATGCAATCAAGATGTCCTTCAGCAGGTGATGGACAAACTGTGATGCATGCAGACAGCAGAGTATAAAATAATATTCAATTGAATGGCACGAGAAAGAAATGAGCTATCAAGCCATGGAAAGATATAGAGGAAATATAAGTGAGTTTTACGAAGTGAAAGAAGGCAACCTGAGAAGGCTGCAGACTGTGTGATTCCAGCTCTGTGACACTCTGGGAAAGGCAGAACTATGGAGACAGTGAAAAGATCAGGGGTGGCCGGGGGGTGGGGGGGAGGGAGGAATGAATAGGTGGAGCACAGAGGATTTTTACGGCAGTGAAAATACTCTGTATGATGCTATAATGGTGGATACATGTCATGATATGTTTGTCCAAACCCACAGAATGTACAACACAACAGTGAGCCCTGATGTGAACTGTGGACCCTGAGTGGTGATGACGTGTCAATGCAGGTTCATCAGTTGCAACAAACGCACCATCTGGTGGGGGGTTTGGATAACGGGGCCGGGGGCGGGCGCGCAGCCCAGGAGGCATATGGGGAATCTCTGTGCTTCCCTCTCATTTTGTTGTGAACCTAAAACTACTCTAGTGCATTCATTTTTAAAAAACTTTATTGGGGTATAATTTGCATAAAACAAAATTCACACTTTTAAAGTGTAAGCTGATGGGTTTTGCCAAACAGGCACTCCCCTGTAATACCAACCACCACAATGCTATATAGAACATGCTGTCACCCTAGGAAGTTTCTGCCACCCTTTGTTCACCCAATCCCGGACCTTGGCAGCCTCCCACTGCCTCTGGCTGTTCCCTCTCCGAGCGCTCTTGGCCTGGAGTCCGCTGGCGTCCCCTCCTGAGCCGCCCTCCCCCAGTGGGATGCCTGACATTCACTGCATCGCTGGGGTGTCAGAGGTCTTCTCCTCCCAAAGAGGTGTGGATGGCTTGTGGATGGTTCATCCACGCACCCATCGACGCACGGTGCGTTGCTAGAGACATGGAGACAGTGCTGCAGGCACCTCGGATCCCTGGGTTGTGGGACAGCTCTGAATTTCCCTTTATGGGGAACGAGAGCTTTTGTTCAACTACTAACATGGTCCAGCCGGAGCCCATGCCCAATCTACTAACAAGCACAGTGAGTGAGCACCCCCTGGGGCAGACCCTGGTCCAGCAGGCATCATGAAGCCAGTTTTCACAAGGCCATGGCTCAGAGAGGTGGGGTGACTGGCCCAAGGTGAGCCAGCTCTCAAGGGGCAGAGTTGGGGTTCAAACCTGGCTGAGGTGGGGGGAGGGGGCAGGGCTCAATTAGGCTGACCCTGGCTGCTTTGAGGGTCAGCCCCGCCCCTGCCCCTGCCTCTGCCCTCCCCGTGGGGACGCCCAGACACACGCACACAAAGCCAAAGCCAAAGCCACAGCCCACCCTCACATCCACAACCCCGACCTTGAACGTGGCACACCACTTACACAACAAGAGCACACCACACACGTGAATAGACACGCTGAGGGGTGAGCACACACACACACACACACACACACACACACAGTCCCCACAGGCCAGGCTGCGCCACGCTCACCATGTCCACTCCCTTGTGCAGGGCACATGCCAAGGGCCCCACAGCTTGCAGACACCTCCCCCAGGGGCCCAGCCAGGAGGGATCTGCAAATCTCCCGGCAGGCTAGAGCTTGGGGATGCTCCCCTGAGAGTCTGGGGTGGGGGGTGGGGGGCAGCCAGGGTGGGGCAGGGGCCTCACCAGGGAGCAGGAAGTGCCTCCTGGGACCTCACCAGGGAAGCTGGCCTGGAGCCCAGGTCCTCCCCCATGGAGCCCTGAGCACTCCCTGGGGTTCCCTCAGGTACCCCAAGTGAGGACTCCTGTGCAGAGTTGGGGGTAGGAATTTGGGTGTAGCTTAAGTGGGGTCAGGGTGAGGGAGCACAGGGTGGGGGCTTGTGGAAGAAGCAGGGGGAGCCAAGGGGGAAGAGTAGGGGGTGGCAGCTGCGGCCCTCAGGCCAGCTCTTTTCTGCATGAGTGTAGCCAGTGTCGCGAGCAGAGTACAAACACGGAAAACCGCAATGCCTGGCTCCTCCTGTGCCCACGGTGGTGGCCCCTGGCCCAGCCCCACAGGGCACCCCAGGCCGCCCTGAGACCCCAGATGCCCACCCACCTAGGCCACCTGCCTGTTCTCTTCTAGGGGGTGGAGGGACCAGTGAAAGGCAGGGGACCCAACCCAGCAGGACCACTGCCAACTCCAGGTCTAGATTCTGTCATGCGAATGTATGTTCCTCGGTTCTTTGTCTCTGTCACAACAAAAATTTGGAGTGACGGACATTAAAGCCCCCTGGCGGGTCATAGCTCTCAGAGGACAGACCGTGTTATAGCTCTCAGGTCTCAAACAGACCGTGTTATAGCTCTTAAATAAATCAGTGTTACAGCTCCATTTATTTAGATAATAGCAGGAAAATCCATCTTTGAGGCGTGAGGGCACGAAGAGAAGATCGCCCCATCGCGCGGGGGAGAGGGAGGGAGCAAAAAAAAGAAGAGGGTTTTGGCTCCTCTTTTTATGTTTCTCTGTCCCTGGGCCTGTCTTATGTAAATTGGGCTTAGGCAGGAGCGTTGTTTGTTTTACCTAAGGTTCTCACTCCGCCTCGGAACTTTTTATTTTTTTTTTAATTTTTTTTTTATTAGTTGGAGGCTAATTACTTCACATTTCAGTGGGTTTTGTCATACATTGATATTGAATCAGCCATAGATTTACACGTATTCCCCATCCCGATCCCCCCTCCCACCTCCCTCTCCACCTGATCCCTCTGGGTCTTCCCAGTGCACCAGGCCGGAGCACTTGTCTCATGCATCCCACCTGGGCTGGTGATCTGTTACACCGTAGATAATATACATGCTGTTCTTTCGAAACATCCCACCCTCACCTTCTTCCACAGAGTTCAAAAGTCTGTTCTGTATTTCTGTGTCTTTTTCTGTTTTGCATATAGGGAACTTTCTTTGTTCTATTTTCGAGGGCTTTCCCTTCCAGGTCTTTTAGCCACTGCCATTTTGGACTCTTTTTCCCTATTCTAACTACCTAACATTCCCCCCTCAAGAGATGGGAGGCCCAATTCTTTGGGAATAGGGGAGTCGAGGTCTCTCTGGCTACTTCCCACTGAACTGGGACGGCGAGGGGCATTGGGCCCCCCCCTCTTGTCTGGGGTAGGGGGTGGGGGACAGCCAGGTGGGAGCAGGGGCCTCACCAGGGAGCAGGAAGTGCCTCCTGGGACCTCACCAGGGCAGCTGGCCTGGAGCCCAGGTCCTCCCCCATGGAGCCCTGAGCACTCCCTGGGGTTCCCTCAGGTACCCCAAGTGAGGACTCCTGTGCAGACTTGGGGGTAGGAATTTGGGTGTAGCTTAAGGGGGGTCAGGGTGAGGGAGCACCAGTCCCCCTCTTGTCTAGTCTCAGGCCTCAGAGTCCTTATAGCGGTGTCCATCTAAGGGTGACTGATGTTTTCCGTGGTTGGCTGTAGTTTTATCTTTGTTGAACTGGCGCTGTATGTAGTAGCTTGACCTGGGCAGAGGCAAGACAGGTTAGACAGTTGACAGTACATGGAGCAATCATTAGCAGCATCAGTATGGCATAACAAGGACTAGTAGGAGCATTAGCCAATTTTAAATTCACATCGCCAGGATAGCTCAAGTCCCTCCTTGTTCAGGGATGAGATCTATCTCCTGTCTGTTTTGGAGTACAATCTCTGCCAAGCTGTGTTGGCTCTTTAGAGCTGTCTTGAGAAATCTTATCCCCAGAGACCAGATGTTGGGGTTGTTTATTAGAAGGGCACTCATTTGTAGTTCTGAATAGGTATCTGAGATCTCCCGGGGGCTCACAGGTGTATTGAGTGTCCTCTTCTGTTTTCTTCCATGGCTTGACTCGTGAGTAGTGAATCCAGGAGTCATGTCCTGGCACCTTGACCGCTGTGGGAGTAGAAAGTATTACAGGGGAGGGGCCCTTCCATGTGGGCTGGAGTTGAGCCTTTGGAGACCCATCTTTTCAGACTTTAATTAGGACTGGAGTCCCTGGAGCATATAGTGGTGAGTCTTTAGAGTCTTTTGGGTCCTGGTTCATACCCCACAAGCATATATCCTGTTGGAATTGCCCAAAGGCCATGGTATAAGACCAGAGTGTCTGAACCTCTGGATCTAGGAAGAGGTCATTGACATAAACAAAAGGTCTCCCATATAGAATCTCATAAGGACTAAAACCAACCTGTTCCTTAGGGGCAATACGGGTACGGAGGAGAGCTATTGGTAAAGCCTCCTTCCATCCCAGGGAGGTCTCTTGGGTTATCTTTTTTATCACTGATTTTAAGAATTGGTTGGCTCTTTATACTTTTCCTGAAGACTGAGGCCTCCAGGCACAATGGAGATAATAAGTAATGCCCAATGCTTTGGAGATTCCTTGGGTGATCTTAGAAGTAAATGATATCCCATTGTCACTTTGTAATGACCTGGGCAGACCAAACCTTGGAATGATTTCATGGAGCAGTTTTTTTACTACCTCCTCAGCCTTCTCAGTCCGGGTGGGAAAGCCTTCAATCCATCCTGTGAATGTATCTATCATGACTAATAGGTATTTATACCCTTGAGAAACTGACACCTGGGTGAAGTCCATCTGCCAGTCCTCTCCTGGATAAGCCCCACGTCGCTGGACGGGCTGGGCCAGCTGGGGTCTTTGAGCTCCTTGGGGGTTGTTTAATTGGCAAGTGGGACAAGAGGAGACCACTTGTCTTATAGTTGTTTGGAAGCCTGTTCCTCTGAAAGACCTTTCTAGTACCTTCAGAGGGCCTTTTCTCCTAAATGAGTGGTGGCATGTAAGGAGTTAACCAACTTCCATTGGAGGTTCCCAGGCAGAAAAAGGAGCCCCTCCTTTTGGAACCACCCTATATGATCTTCTTGAAAGCCCTCACCCTTAGCTTTAAGAGTTTCATCTTCAGTATATGAAGGAGTTTTTGGCAATTTAGTCTGTGGAACTAAGGTGGCAACCCCTATTAGGTCATGGTTCTGTAATGCTGCTCTCTTAGCTGCCTGGTCAGCTGCTTGGTTCCCTCGTGCCACGTCAGTGCTCCCTTTTTGGTGTCCTTTACAGTGGGAGACTGAAACCTCAGTGGGCAGATGGACTGCCTCTAAGAGTCTAAGGATTTGATCACCATATTTGATGGGGGACCCTCGGGTGGTCAAATGGTCCCTTTCTTTCCAAATAGCTGCATGTGCATGTAGCACCAGAAAGGCATACTTGGAGTCAGTATAAATGACTATTCTTTTTCCTTTTCCCAGCTCTAAAGCTCGAGTCAGGGCTATGAGCTCAGCTAATTGGGCTGAAGTACCTGGTGGTAGAGGCTTAGCCTCTATGATCTCAAAATTGGAGACTACTGCATATCCGGCTCTTCTTTTTCCATCTAAGACAAAGCTGCTTCCGTCAGTGTACCAGATTTCTTCAGGATTGATCAGAGGATCTTCTGACAATCCCTCTCGGGGTTTTGTCCAGTGGTCCAAGGTTTCTAGACAGGAGTGAAAGGGGAGAGAGCCCTCGGGGGTAGGCAGGAGGGTGGCTGGGTTAAGAACCTCACAAGGGGTTATAGTGAGGCCTGGATTTTCCATCAGTATTACTTGATATCTGAGGATTCTTTGATCAGACATCCATAAATGGCCTTTCCTATTTAGGAGTTGTTTTACTTGGTGGCTGGTAAAAATAGTTAGTTTGCCCCCAAAGGAGAGTTTTAAGGCATCTTCTATCATGATTGCAATAGCTGCAAGATTTCGAAGTCGGGGGGCCAGCCTTGTGCGGTTGGATCAAGTCTCTTGGATAAGTAAGCTACAGACTAGGGCTCAGATCTCAACCTTTGAGTTAACACTCCCAAGGCTATTCTCTCTTTTTTATGGACATAAAGTTGGAATGCTTTTTTTGGATCTGGCAACCTCAAGGCAGGTGCCTGAGTTAAGGCCTGCTTTACTGTAGCCTCTGCCTTCTTTTGAGGAGTTCCCCACATTAGGGGGATTGAATCATCTCGTCCCTTTAAGCTTTTATATAAGGGATGGGCAATTAGACCATAGTTGGGTATCCAGATTCTACAGTACCCAGTTAGCCCCAGGAAAGCTCGCAAGTGTTTGAGAGTCGTGGGGGAGGGCAACTGGAGGATTCCTTGTACCCGATCAGAGGACAGCCTCCTGGACCCATGTGTAATCTGAACTCCCAGGTAAGTGACCTTTGTCTCGACCATCTGTGCCTTAACACGGGAGACTTTATATCCCCTTTCTGCGAAAAAGTTTAAAACCCGAATTGCATGTTGTTGGGCACTTTTTCTCATCTGGAGAGCAGATTAGTAAGTCATCTACATATTGTAATATTTTCCCATTAGGTCCCAGGTCCAGCTCTAGGAGATCCTGGCTAAGGGCCTGTCCAAACAAGTGGGGGCTATCTCTGAACCCCTGAGGTAATACTGTCTAAGTCATCTGTTGGTGTTTTTCTCCTGGGGCCTCCCACTCAAAGGCAAAAAGATATTGGGATTTTTTAGCCAGTGGTATGCAAAAAAATGCATCTTTGAGATCCAAGACTATAAACCACTTGGCACTGGGTGGGATTTCTCCCCAGATTACATAGGGATTGGGTACTGTGGGATGGAGGGGGACTACAGCTTCATTTATGATCTGGAGATCTTTAACCATTCGCCAGGTTCCATCCTTTTTCTTTATTGAGAGGATTGGGGTGTTACATGGCGAACTGGTAGGGACCAATAGCCCACAAGCAAGGAATTTATTTATTAAAGGCTGTAGTCCCTCCCGAGCCTCTCTTTTGAGAGGATATTGTTTCCGGTTAGGAAACCGAGTGGGATCTCGGAGGACAATGATGACCGGTTCAGCTTGGTGGGCTCGTCCAGGAATCCCTTGGTCTCACACCTGGGGGTTAATTTTGTCCTCCCATAGTCTTTGCTCTCTCTCTATTGGAGGTGTGATGGGTTCCTCAGTAGTAACTAGAAACTGTAGGGCCCTAGGGGCTGAAAAGCTTCCCATCACAAGGGTGGTCCCCAGTTTAGTGAGTATGTCTCTTCCCATTAAGGGAGGAGGACACTCAGGGACCACCAGGAACTGGTGGGAAAATATCTGTCCATCCCAGCAACAAAGAAGTGCTTGGGTGAATCTTCTAGTAGTTGCTTTTCCTGTAGCACCCAAAATGGTACAGGTTTGGGAGGAGAAGCCTCCGGAGTAGGAGATCAAGACAGAGTAGGTAGCCCCTGTGTCAACCAAGAAATTCTCGGACCTACCTGCCACATCCAGTTGCACCCTTGGCTCCAGCCCCGTGATGGTTATCTGTGACAGGCGGGCTAGCTGGAACGGGCCGCTTCAGTCCTCTTGAACCATCGTGAGGGAAGGCTTGGCACTTGACCTTGAGGCTCTTGGGTCCCGAGGGCAGAGTGTCGCCCAATGTCCCAGTTGATGGCATTTGTGGCAAGCTGTTCTAGGAGACTTGTCACTAGGACACTCTTTGGCCCAATGCCCCGCCTGTCTACAGATTAGGCATTTGCCTCGTGTCTTGTCATTCAAGGGCTCGGGGTGTGCCATAGGGCTTCCCTGGAGGGCGGCCAGCATCTGGGCATGCCTTGTCTCTTTCCTTCTCTCCCTCTCCTGGGCCTTGGCCTCTTTCTCCTGTTCTCCGTTATAAAAAGTATTGGTGGCTGTCTGGATCATCTCATCTAGAGAGGCAGCAGAGTCCTGCTGCTGTAGCTGTTGTAACTTAATTCTGATATCTGATGCACACTGGGACAGGAATTTGTCCTTTAAAATCACCTGTCCTTCATAAGAGTCTAAGTCCAAATTGGTAAACTTTTGGAGGGCCTCTTTAGCCTTTCTAGAAAGGCAATGGGGTTCTCATTGGACTCCTGAGTTATTGCTGAGACCCGGGCATAGCTGATTACTTTTTGCTGGGCTGCTTTCAGTCCTGCCTTTATACAGATTAGAAAATGATCTCTTTCCCAGATGTGCCCAGGGTCATTATAATTCCAGTTAGGATCAGAGGAGGGGACTGCAGATTCCCCTACTGGGTATCTATCGCTTGACATGTGAAGCCCTGTTGCACACCTCCGGGCTTCCTTTAAGACCCTAGTATGTTCAGGGTCAGATAAAGTTTGACTAAATATGACCATGATGTCCTTCCATGTCAAGTCAAAGGCCAAGGTAATATGTTGGAACGTATCTATGTATTTGCCTGGGTCATCTGTATAGCTTCCCAGGTCTTGTTTGATCTGTCTTAGTTCTAAGAGGGAGAAGGGTTTATGGACTCGGGATGGCCTGAATTCTCCTCCAGTTTCAACTAAGGGACATACTCGAGCTGACTTTTGTGGAGGGGGTGCTCCTGGATATGGGGGAACGCTTGGATGCAAGGAAGAAGCACCAGGCAACTCGGGAGCTGTGGGAGGTGAGCCTTCACGGGGGGCTTCCTTCTCTTGGTTGCCTGTGCCTAACACCATTTGCCTAGTGGGCTCACTTTTAGGGCGTACAACAATCCCATACTTAAGACAGAGTTCCTTCATATCTCTCAGTCTGAAGAAAATTTGGACATAGGGGATCTCTGTCCATTTCCCTTGTCTTTTGCAGAATAATTCTAATTGCAGGATGGTATTGTAATTTAAAGTCCCATCCTCGGGCCAGTGTTCCTCGTCCCCCAGTGGATACCGTGGTCACGCAGTGGCACAAAAGAATTTTAACGACTCTTCCTCAGAGTTAGAGGATCGAACAGCTTCCAGTTGTCAAGGATGCATCTCAAGGGTGTCTGCCGGAAAGTGGATTGGTTATTTCCCATCTGAAAAACAGTCATGTTAGGGAGGAAAAGGAAAAGAAAAAAACTAATAGGCTTTTTGAAGCTTATCCTACCCAGTACTGTGGCAACCTGAGAGCCAGGCGTCCCTGGGTCAGGATGCAGATCTCCAGGCAGGCTGAGGCGTGACAGCCTTTCAAGGACCAGATCCCTAGGCAGGTCAAGGCGTGATGGCCTCCTGGGACCCCCGGGCTGCAGTTTGGGCATCCCCAAGGTCTCCAGCGTGACCAGTGCTGGGTAGAATTAAGGGGTTGTAACTCATTGCTAGTTTGTCCACTGTGGATGGGAAGATACCATGATGTAAGCTCATCCTACCTAGTACTGTGGAAACCTGAGAGCCAGGTGTGTCCCCGGGTCAGGATGCCGATCTCCAGGCAGACTGAGGCGTGACAGCCTCCTAGAGATCGAATCTCCGGGCAGGTCGAGGCGTGACGGCCTCCCAGAATTGAGCCCCTGGGCAGGTCGAGGCGTGACGACCTCCTGGGACCCTTGGGACTAGCGGATCCCCGAAAGGCTGAGGCGTGACAACCTTTCGAGGACCAGATCCCTAGGCAGGTCAAGGCGTGATGACCTCCTGGGACCCCCGGACTGGAGTTTGGGCGTCCCCAAGATCTCCAGTGTGACCAATGCCAGGTAGGACTAAGGGGTTGGATGTTATACAGTTCTTCCCTCCCAAGGCCAGCTATTTTCTGGTTATCCCCCTAGTAGATTGTAGAGGCAACATTGTGGGCCCGGATGGGGCTGAGGAAAGGAGCATGAAACAGAAAGGAAGGGGGGCAGAGCACAACCTTTGGAAGAATGACATAGCACCAGAGCATAATGTAAACCGATTAAAGTCAATTGGGTCCAATCGAGCAAACTTTAATCCCCAATCTGTAAGCCAATGGCTGGGATGATCCTCCCACTCATTAGTATATGAATTCGCCCCGCTCGCAAAACTTAGTTAGGCCACATTCCATGGCCGGTACCCTGTAGAATGGGCGCTTCTCTCTGAATCTTAGCAAATCCACCTCCCACTTATCGCTTTGTCTCTCACTGAATTTTTGCAATAAGACCTCAGAGCCTGAGCCGGATATCCTGGGTTTTGGTCGGGCTCGAGTCCCAGGAGAAAGAGCTGAAGGAAAAGAGGAAAAAGCAGTGGGAAAGATGTGCCAAGGAATCCCCTTCATAGCCTACTGGAAATTTTGCTAGATATCTGACCAGTGCTCAGTTTTTATTGGCCTGATTTTTGGCACAAAGAATAAGGACAGGAGAACCCCCGCCGGCTTGGGTAACCGCTACTGGGGCTCAGCAGTAGTGCCTTTGGGACATACTGAAGAATAGCCTCTCCAGAGTCCCTCTGGCGCCCACTGCCGCCTGCCTGTTCACGGGGGGTTCAAGGAAACGAGAAACGAGAGATTGTAATTGTTAGGCATGTCCTTCCAGCCATAGGAGCGAGGACCTCCTACCTCAACCGGAGGTCTGCTGGAGTCTGAGGCTGAGCCGCGTGGGCTTTCTGCTGAGTTTGGTTTTCGCTGCCCCGGTTTCCAGCACGACGGGCCTTCCCCTGTGTTGAGGTTTCTTCACGTTCTGCTTCTACCGCAGGAGCTTCGCTGAGTTGGGCTCCTGCTGTGCTTGGCCTCTTCCGCGTGGAGGTTGTTTCAGCCAGGTTTTATCCGAGTCACCGCACCATAGATGTCACACTCCTCGGTTCTTCGTCTCATCACAACAAAAATTTGGAGTGACGGACATTAAAGCCCCCTGGCGGGTCACAGCTCTCGGGAGGACAGACCATGTTATACCTCTCAGGTCTCAAACAGACCGTGTTATAGCTCTTAAATAAATCAGTGTTACAGCTCAGTGTTACAGCTCTATTTATTTAGATAATAGCAGGAAAATCCATCTTTGAGGCGTGAGGGCACGTCGATCCAAAGACGCAAGACGCGAAGAGAATATTGCCCTATCGCGCGGGGGAGAGGGAGGGAGCAAAAAAAATGGAGAGAAGAGGGCTTTGGCTCCTCTTTTTATATGTTTCTCTGTCCCTGGGCCTGTCTTATGTAAATTGGGCTTAGGCAGGAGCGTTGTTTGTTTTACCTGAGGTTCTCACTCTGGTCCTCGGACCTTTCTTTGTTCTATTTTCGCGGGCTTTCCCTTCCAGGTCTTTTAGCCACGGCCATTTTGGACTCTTTTTCCCTATTCTAACTACCTAACAATTCCATCTCCAGAGCTCCAATAGAGGCAGGCCCGTGGTCATCATTCCCAATTTACAGACAAGGAAACTGAGGCAGGACAGCTCAGCCCAGGAGAGCCAGGGGAGAGGCTCGCTGCTGTCCTCCACCCCGAGGTAACAATGTTCCTTCCTCCCCCAGCTCCCCCACAACCTGCCCCTGCCCTGCCCCTCACAGCCACTTCCAGGCTCTGGATTCTCCTTGCTAACTGCCCGGCTCCAGCCAGAGGCCCAGGCCATGCAGAGATCATGGAGAAACAATCCTCTCTCTGTGAGGGTCAGACCCGACCCGTTCTGCCACTTTCTTTGCGATGGCAGAACCCGTTGGGTGGCTTTGGGCCGGCTCTGCCTCCTCTCTGCTCCTGGCCCGGGGAATCAAAAACCTGTCAAGCGGGTTTGGCCAAAATTATGTCTTGTTCCCAAGCAAGTTCATAGTGCTGGTTTCCATCTCTCAGGCGGGAGCTTCCCGGAGCAGAGCGGAGGTCCCCGGAGGTCGATGCGGACACGGGGCCATGTGAGTACCTGGGGGCCCCAGGGCCCCAGCGGCTTCAGTAGTTGGGGGCAGGGGAAGGTGCACAAGATCTGGGGTCACTGTGGGGTGCTAGCTACCAGGTGGAGACCCAGCCCCTGCTCGTGGGGGCTGGAGGAGGGGCCAGGGTGGGGTGGTGGCTGCAGCCCTTGCTCTGGGGCACACAGTCCAGGGGACTGAGTGGGAACACAGGCTGCAGCGAGCTTCCTGGGCAGACAGGCTGGGGGAGCCAAGGCTGGGAAGGCTGGGGTTGGCACTGCTGTGCTGGGAAGTCCCTGGGTCGTCTGGGGACACTGGGAACAGGCCGGGGGCCTGGCACTTCATCCTGGTCCGGCCTCACCACCCGGATCCTCAGACAGGCTGCAGCCAGGGAATGAGGGGTGGAGTGCGTGCGGTGCAGCCGGCCACGTCTCCCTGCTGGGCACTGTAGGACATCAGCTGCCCTCAGTTCGGTGTCCCCTGGGAAGCAGTGACAAAAGGCCCCCAGGCCTCGGTCCTGCTCAGCCTCCCCTGCCAGGCCTCAGGGAGGCGGCTGAGAAGTCGCAGTGGCCCTGGGCCGGCCCATCCTTGAGGAATCAGGTTGCAGGGCCCACTGTTACCCGAGCCACCAGCGACACCTCGGCCATGCTTAGCGAGCGCACACCTGCCTTGTGTCTCTGTGCATGTGTGCACACGCACATGCGATACTCAAGTATGCGCACACACGTGCAAGCAGCTTTCCCCCGTCCTTCAGAGTGCCACATGCACGGTGAGGGGAGTGCACGCATGTGCACACGTTTCTCTGTTGTGCACTAGTTGTTGGGATGTTGTTAGGATACTGTTGTGTCTGCACGTGTGGGCATCACATACATATGCACATGTGTCACGGGTCTAGGTGTCTGGCGATGCTAGAAACCATCCAGGCAGTGGCACCTCTCAGGACCTGCCATCTGAGCTGGCCCAGGAGGTTGCAGGAGGCTGCACTGGCCATGTCCCTTGCGAGCTGGTGACTGTGGAGTAGTGCCATCTTTCAGAGCCATAGATCCTTCATCTGCAAAGTAAGGGCTGTCATGGCCACGCCACAGGCAGCATGAGCCCAGGGACTGACTACATGAGACGTTCCTGCCAGACGCCTGGATGTGGAGGCTGGCAGGCTGGCCCCTGACCACCTGCCGTCAATGGGCACTGGATACCTGCCACATGGAGGCGACCCAGCCGCCCAAGGTGGTGCAGACTCCTCAGTCTCCAGGAGCTGGGCCAGGGCACCGCCGTCGTTTCACGGCCCGGGACACTGAGACACAGTGGGAGAGAGACTCAGCTAAGGTGGCCGAAGAAGGGGCTTCTCCCTCACCACATGGGGCGCAGGGAGCCACCACCAGAGCCTCCGACCTGCTTCGCACCTCAGTCCCTGAATCTGTAGAATGGGACAGTGAGCGCCAGAAGGCAAGGTGAGCTCCAATCACCTGTGGGCTGAGCCGGGGCACACAGCAGGTGCTCCATAAAGACCTGTGTGGAGGACATGGAAAGGGCTTGGATGGTGTGCGCAGCCTCGTGAGGTCCTTGGTGACGGGCAGGCGGAGCATCCGTGGATCACCCTGGGACGTGGTAGGGGGCCTGCTGTAGACACCACACAGCGCATAGAGCCCTGGCCCGGTACTCGGCTGAGCGACTGCTCGGGGAACAAAGGCCACCACTGTGGTTACTGCTGCACCATTGTCATTGTGTTACTCACAGGTGGGTGGATGGATCAATGGCAGAACAGGCGCAGAACTGGGGGCCTGGGGCTCCTGGACCCCAGGGCCTGCTGGAGAAGAGGCCCCAATGAGAGAAAGTGATCAGGGCCCTGCCGGCCGGCCCAGGAGCCAGGCAAGAACCTCACCACCAAGGCTTTGTGGCTCAGCGGGCAGCACCCGGCCTGGGGCCACAGCGGGGGCTCTGGTGGCCTTCTCTGTACATGGTGGCAGGGGCATTTCCCTGAGCCATGGCCACCAAGACCCAGTGGACCCTGAGTGTCCATGAGGGGCACGAATGTGTGTCATCAGTGCTGGCATCTGAGACTCTGCTCTGAACTCAGGGGCGTTCTTGTCCTCCTGTAGAGGGCCTTGGTGGCACTTGAACTTGGGCTCCTATAAGGAGCCCTGCTGGACCCCTAGGGCCACCTGCAGGGGAGGGGCTGGCGCGCAGCTGCATGCAGTGGATGCAGGGTCTCCATCTGCAGTTAGCTGAGTGCATGCCAGGCCCTGGGCTGGGTACACACTTCACCCGGACGGCATTGTCCAGACACATGTATTTGGTGGGACACACCCACAACAACCTGAGCTGGCGGCGCGGTTACCCCAGATGAGGGACTCAGGCTCTGGGAACGCACTAGTCCTGTCCACAAAGGCTCCAGGCAGGCCAGGGTGCACTGCGCAGGCTGACCTTGCCCAGGTGAGTGGCAGGTGCATGGGGTCAGCAGTGTGCCTGACCCCTGCCCTGCCCTGCCACCTGCAGCTTCTGGGGCTCCACCCAGCAGAGACCTTCCAGCCTGGGTGTCCAGAGCAGGAGTAGGCATGACCCTGGGCCCTTGAGGAGCAGCCTTCAGGCCTCTGCTCCCAGCGCCCACCGCCCCCCGCCGCAGCGGGCAACTCGGGCCACCCTCTCCATTGCCCAGGGCCCCCAGGCCCAGAGGCAGCAGCCAAGACCCCACCCCATAACCTGCTCACTCCTCCTGACAGCACTGTAGCCCCCACCCCAGGCCTGGGGGGAGCCCTCCTGCCTTGAGTTCCCTGAGCCCCTGAGCCCCTCTCCCCTCAGTGGCTCTCAGCACACCTGGCAAATACCACCGAGGCCCCCAGGGAGGGCTGGCCCACCGCCCCCTGGCAGAGACCACATGCACCTTTTAAAAATAACCTTATTTATGTTCATTTACTTGTTTTTGTCTGCGCTGGGTCTTTGCTACTGCACAGGTTTTTCTCTAGTTTTGGCAAATGGGGCTACTCTCTAGTTGTGATGTGCAAGCTTTTCATTGCAGTGGCTTCTCTTGAGGAGCACATGCTGTAGGCAGGCGGGCTTCAGTAGTTGTAGCTCCCAGACTCTAGAGCACAGACTCAGTAGTTGTGGCACATGGGCTTAGTTGCTCCACAGCATGTGAGATCTTCCCGGACCAGGGCTCAAACTCGTGTCTCCTGCACTGGCAGGCAGATTCTTACGCACTGAGCTACCAGGGAAGCCCCCACATGCGCTTTTACAGCTGAGGTTCTTCCTGCCCACAGCCACCAAACCCCTGTCAGCTGCGGACCCACCTCCTCATCCTACCGCTGCTTCCTTGGACCTACCCCTCCCCCCTGCACTCAGAGAGTGGGGGCTGGGACTGCCCCAGGAGACTGACTGTCCTCTTCTCCTTGGCCAAACACCCTCTGTCACCTGCCAGTCCAGGGGAGCCACACCACCCCCATGGCACTGTCACCAGGGGCTGGACAGCCCTGGTCATCCCTGGGAGATGTGGGGCTCCCAGCAGGACAACACCCTCCAGCTGCGCTGCCCCTGCCTGACCCCGTGTCTGTGTCCATGCTGCCCTCTGCCCATCAGAGACCCCAGAGGGGCAGCCAGGTGGGGCCTTTGGGCGGTTTGGAATAGAGACGAGCCTGGGGTACCGGGACAGAGGAGGGTGTCTTGGCCTTTACCTGCCCTGCTCCACACCACAGCGCTGTCATTAGGAACAGTGTTGGCCTCTCACTCAGACCTGCGCCTGTCCGCAGAGCCTCTCCAGGGCCTGGGGCACCGCAGGCTCCCAGGGACGGCTCCTTCACGGGCGTTGGCCCAGCCCACGGCCCATGGCAGACGCTGATGGGGAAGAACGGCCTGTCAGGCGGGTCTGGGTGGAATTTCAGGCACAGTGGCTTGGCCCTCCCCAGCTGGCCCACCTCACCCTGCAGGGAGCCCGAGCTGAGGAGAGCTCCTGCCGCAGTCCCGTCTCCCACCACAAGATGAAGATGGGAGAGCCAGCAGAGCAGGGCCACCTGGAGCACATCCCTGGTCCACAGCGGGCAAGGACACATCCTCAGCCCCAGGAAGAAGTCAAGCCCCGAATCCTGCTTCCCACTGGGCAGCCAAGGAGCATGCTTCAATGTCTTTGGGCCTCAGTTTCCCCATCTGGAAAGTTGGCTCCTTGCAGCGTGGTCAGGGTTAGATGGGCTCAGGAAGTGGGGCCGGATTACTTTGTATTCCTACTATAGCCTTGGCTCCCCCAGCCTCTGCAATTCAGCATCTTATTCCCTAACCTGCCAGGATATGCCACTGGCTCCCAGCCTCAAGGAGGGGAACCCCGCCAAGCTCCTCATTCTCAGAGCCCTCACCCACCCAACACACAGCCAGTGAGCAGGGATCCCCCCTTCCCTGGCCATCTCTTGGGAGTGTCCCAGAGGCCAGGCAGGTCTAAAAAAAAGTTTGGGGAGCCCCACCTTCCTGTCACTACATCCCTCCAGCACATCTCTGCCTACGGGCTCTGGTGGCCACTGTGAGACACAGGACCATTCTCTGTCCTCTTGCTGGGCCTGGGGTTCGAGGACCAGGCTGAGAGCCAGCCTCCCTGTCAAGTCCCCTTGGAAAGCTCCAGGATAGTGCTTGCCCTGGCCCCTGGCTTCTCTTGGGGTCACAGGGCCTGCTCCCCTCAGTTAGTGATCCCAGTGCCAGAGTGCCCACCACCCAGCTTCAGAGAGCCTAGAGCAGCTGTGCCTCTTCTACACTCCCTGTGCATGAATCCCGCAGTGCGCTGGCTTCCCCAGTCTGGCCCCTACTCTGCAGTGTCTCAGAACCAAACCGTAATGGCCCTGGGTCGTCATCTCTCTTGCCACTGCTGGACACTCACCAGCAGGCATTGGAGGATTTCCAGTTTGGAGACTACTGCTGCAAACACTCCAGTCTCTGAAATGCAAGACCACAACCCTCCTTCGGGCAAGGCCGAAGGGGTCTTTGGGCAGAGGTTTCCAGGGTTTGTGCAGAGGCCCTCCTGGGGGTGGTGGAGCACTGCAGCAGTGGTTGGTGGCCTGGGCCCAGGCAGGCTCTGTGAAGGAGGGAGTGATATTCTGGGCATGTGCAGAGAGCAAACCACGAGCTGCTGCCAACACCCAGTGTAGGACCCCGGGAGGAGAGGACTCAGTGTACCAGGAGTCAGCCGCTTGTTCTCGAGGTCCAGCGGACCCCTGGGCTCCTCAGGCTGAGAACAAGGAGGGACCAGAGGGGCTGCCTCCCCCCAGCTTGGAGGTGATGGCACGGGTCTGGGCTGGTGGCATCTCTGCTGACCTGGCTATGAGCTGTGGGTCTGACCCCCACTGGGTGACAGATGGTGCCACAGGGTAATGGTGGCCGGTGGTACCCACCACCAGAGATGTGCCACCAGGACCAAGGGGCTCCCGCCTGGAGGAGGGTGGTGCCTGGCACCACAGTAAGGAAGCTGCCGCTGGGCTGAGCCCCGGCCTCACCCCCAGCTCCAAGCTGGACCCTGCAGGATCCCGAGGCATGTTCACCAGGCCCATTAGACAGGCCCCATCGCCACTACCAGAGGGAAGAAAGGGCTGCTCAGAGGTGCCAGAGCTCCCAGCAGTCACACGATGGGCAAGGTTATCTAGCTCCCAGCTTGGGTTCTCAATCCCACAATCTTTTAAGTTTTAACAAATGCCTCATGGAGGTGAAACACAGGCAGGAAAACGGGCCCAGGCCATGAGGGGCAGTTAGGTGGACTTCTGCCAGGGCACAGTCACCAGTTCCGGCAGAGAAAATAGCCAGCCGACCCCCGAAGTCTCCACTGTGGCCCCATGGGGCCATCCATGCCACTTCAGGAACCTGGACCCTACTGAGAGAGCTTTCCAGGCTGAACACATCCTGGCTTACTGACCCGCCAGCTGTCGGCCGGCATGGACATCTCCAGTCTGGGGCCTCATCACAGGTCACATGCACCCTTGTGGCGCCAGCATCAAGTGGGAGCTGGTCCCCTCAGGCCATCTGCTTTGCTGTGAAGACTGGATTAGGGAGTTGAGATGAAGTGAGAAGTCCCTACAGGAGGGACATACATGCCCCCCTCAGGTGTGGACATGACCCAGTGGGTGGTCACAAGACAGGACTCCCACACCTGCCTCCTGCACCCGGCAGCCCACAGATCCCTCCTGAGCTAATGTGACTGTACTCCTGCTTCCTACTCCACAGGCTGGAAACAGAGGGGCAGTAGAGGCCAAGGGGCCGTCCCCACACCTGGAGCACAGAGGACCCAGGGCCAGGGCCACGGGAGCCATGGAGAGCTTCACAGAATCACTAAATAGACTGAAGGAAGTCCACGAGAATGAGGTCATGGGTGAGTACCTTGGGGAGGACAAACTTTCAGCCAGACAGCAGTCTAAGGGTCAAGGTCAGGCCAGGGGACTCCCACATGTTGCCTCAAATTCTCACCAAAACCAGGACCACGCCTTCCAGGCCCAGAAAGGGAGTCCTGACCCAGAGCCCAGAGCTGCATAGTGGCCAGGCACCCAGCCTTAGATCAACACCCAAGTGCAGCCCTGAAGGGGTGGTCCCCAAATGGTCAGCTCACATCAGAACAGAAAGAAAAGACCAGCCTGGCCGCAGAGAGCCAAGACACTACAGCCAAGACCAGCCCCTTGCCCAAGGTGGGGGCCTCCATGTCCCCCAGAAGGGAGGTCACCTTCTTTCCTTGTAGGAGTGGAGCCCAAGGCTCTGGAGGCTTGTCTGGAGCCTTCTGGGTGCTGAGCTAAAATCCCTCTGCCGCTTCCAGAACCCCAGGCTAAGCTCTGCCCTGGCATGCATGTCTATCCAATTTCCCCACCAGCAACAGGACTGCAGCCACCTGCTCCATTCACTCCCCCAGCGCCTGGGCCAGACCCTCCCCTGACTTTTCTGAGAGTCCTCACCTGCCCCCCACACCAAAGGCCCAGAGACCCAGAGAGGCAGGAACTGCTTGGGCTAGCCTAGGGCCCAAGCCAGACCATGATAGGGAGGGGAGGAGGGGCTCTGCTGGGGTCTCCCTTGGGGGCCCATTGGCAGCACCCAAAAAGCATCCCTCCCGGGCCTTGGCTGGGTAACTGCTGACTCCCAGCATCCGGGACCCATCCTCAACTGACACCAGAGCCAGAGACAAGGGAGGAGAGAGGCTGGGCCCAGACCGGGGTCCCAGGCAGCCAGGAGACTGAGCAGAAGCTGGCGGCAGACACAGACTGGGAGCCCTTCAAGGGGGTGACCTCAGGGAGTCCGTGCAGGGACTCAGGCAAGTGGCGGGCGTCTGGAGAGGGCTCTGCCAGACAACCAGGGACAGGAAACACCCCAGCTCCATGTAGAGATGGCAGCCCGGCTGGGCCTGACCTCTGCCCCTTTCCTCACTCCTCAGGCCTGCAGAACAAGCTTCTGGAACTGAACTCAGAGAGGTGCCGGTGAGTGAGGACAGGCCTGGCCCAGGAGACTGGAAGGGCAGTGACTCCCAGAGCTCATCTCCCCCTCTTCCCCTGCAGCCCCAGAGCCCTGACACTGCTACCAGCAGTGATACAGGAGAAACTGAAGCTCAGCATAGTGGGTAGGGGGAGGCTGGTCCAAGGTCATGCTTCCAGGAGCTGGAGGAGCGGGGCTGGAAAGTCTGAGCCCAACAGAGTGAACAGGGACCCTCCAAAGGGTTGGGCAAGGAGTATCCATGCAGGGCACATCTGGGACTGATAACTGTCAACAGGGGGACTCCTCATGAGTCCTGGAGACCCACAGGCAGACTCCCCAGGTCCCCACTTCACAGAACTCTGCCAGGTGGCACGGGGATGAGAGAGTCCTCAAGGTGGCTGTACATGCTCACGCTTGGGCGAGCTGGCATAGCCCTTGCAAGGCCCTAAGTCTCAAGGAAGTCCTAGGCTGGTGGCCAGGGAGAGGCTAGTGGGTAGCGGAGGGCTTTCTGGGTAGAGCAGACCCCCAACTTCAGATCATCCCCCACAGGGATGCCCAGAGGGTGGAGGAGCTCTGTGCCAAGAACCACCAGCTCAGGGAGCAGCAGAAGGTGCTGAAGGAGAACCTGCGGGTGCTGGAGAACAGGTGGGGTCACCTCACACCCCACTCATGATGGGGGCAGGAGCAGAGGGAAGACCAGAGCGTTCTGTGGAGAATGAGTCTGGGATGCTCTGGAGTCAACTCCGCCACTGCAGGACTTCTCAGAGCCTTAAGTAAACTGCATTTTTCAAGGTTCCTTCCCAAACTCAATAGCATGTGGTGTGCTGAGCCCACGGGGTGGGCAACGCAGTGGGGAAAGGCAGGGCAGGTCCTGGGAGTGGGGCGGGGGGTGGGGTATCCCAGCCCCTCCCTCTCAGAGCGGCCCCTCGCCATCCCTCCTCGCCCCACAGGCTGCGGGCTGGGCTGTGTGACCGCTGCATGGTCACCCAGGAGCTGGCCAGGAAGAAGCAGCAAGAGTTCGAGAGCTCCCTCCTCCAGAACCTGCAGCACGTCTTCCTCCTCAGTGAGCACCCCCTGCCCCGCGTCCTGCACCCCATCTTCCTGTGGGGGGCGGCGACCCCCCACCTGCTCAGCCCAACGAGGGGTCTCGGGGAAAGGGGAGGAGGTGATCCAGGCCTGCACTGTCAGGAGGGACATCCGCACCGCAACTCACAGACAGATGGTGCAAAGCCCCCCGCTGACCCCCACAGGCCACCTGCTGCACAGTCACCAGGCCGGGGCATCCCTGTCCTCTCAGGGCCTCAGCTCCCTCCTTCTAAGGATGAGGAGGGTCCCGCAGAGAGCTGGGTTCCATGCGGCCTGCTGATGAGCACAAGCCCCTTTCCTTTGGCTGGGGGGGTCCCTGGGAACTGGGGAGTGCCATCCCTTTTCATGGCCTCCAGGCTGGTTCTGCTCACTCAACATCCACCCACCCACTCAGGCAGCAAGCATCTATGGGGCACCTACTGTATGCCAGGCCCCGAGCCAAGTGCTGGAGTCCCAGTTGGGCCAGGACAGGGGGACTCCCAGGGTCGTGAGGTCCCCACCCGCCCTTCCCTGCCCCAAGTCCTTCCTAATCAGTGCCTTCTGCAGCCACTGAGCTGACGCGGCTGCAGGAGGAAAATGATGCCTTGAAGGAGGAAGTGAAGCGGCTTCAGGGCCCAGGGTGAGTGGGGGGAGCCCCAGGCACTGGTGCAGGGGGAGGGGTCTCACAGGCCAGCACCCTGGGACAGATAGCAACCTCCCCTGGTCTGCAGGCACAAGACACCCCGAAAACAGAGCTGGGCCACAGCACCCATGGCAGCTCTGGCGCTTGGGCCACCCCCAGACATGGGTGTGAGCCCACGATGATGTCTTTCCTGGTCACCTGGGTCTCCCGCACAGGCGGCTTGGCCCCCAGGAGGGCACCCTGGCCTTTCTGATCATCTCTGGGATGCTGCCCCCTCACCTGCCTCATCTTTGCCTCCCACTGGGGACAGGCCCAAGCCCCAGCTCAGGGAGGGCGCCTCGGAGCCCCCGTCACCCCTGCTGCTCCCCTCCCTGGGCGCCCGGAAGGCCGTCACTGAGAAACCACTGGGAGGCCACGAGGAGACGGAGGATGACCACGCAGGTGCAGGTCCACAGGAGAGGGGGGTGTGGGGGCAAGGGAGGCTGAGCAGCCTGGGACCAGGGAGCCCTCGGGCCGGGGGCTGAGCTGACCCCTCTCAACCCCTCCCAACCATCCTGCCCTCTGTCCCTCCTCCCACAGAAAGGCCGGGGGTGTACGGGACATCTCCAATGGCCAAAATCTCCCCAAGTCCCAATCTGCCTGAGGCACGGACCCCGGACATGGTGATGGTGAGGGACCCCGAACCCCTGAGCCCACTCCTCCCTCTTCCCGGGCAGCCCAAGGAGGAGGCCAGAACTGTCAGCCTTGCTGTGTGCCATGCACATGGCACGTGCCCGTCCTCGTGCCAAGCAGGGAGTCCTGAGCTCCATGAGACGAGGGTGGAAGCGAGGCTCAGAGTGGGTGGGTGGCCTGCCCAAAGTCGCACAGAGAAAAGGGCAGAGGGTAGCAGCCGAGCCCACCCAGGCTGACCCGCCCACCCCGTGCAGAACCCCCAGCGCATCTCCAACCAGCTGCACGGGACCATTGCCGTGGTGCGGCCAGGGTCCCGGGCCTGCTCCGCCGACCAGGGCTCCACCAATGGGACGCCCCCACTGCCACCCACCAGGAATAGCCCACCCAGCCCACCTGGCGAGCACAGCCTCCCTCTGGACAGGTGAGCACCTGCCCTCTGCCACCACCAGGAGCTGCCTCAGCTGGGCAGCCAGTCTCCTCCTCTGGTCCCAGCTTTAAGGCAGGGGCCAGCAGCAGGAAGTCCCTCGCTTTGTCCCTTCAGGAGACCTGCTCTCCCTGGCTTGGCTTCCCCCTGCCTGCAGCATGGTTCCCACGTGGACATCTGAACTGCCAGGGTGGGGTGGGGATTCGTGGACAGAGGAGATTGGGACTGGGCACCCCTCTCATCATGGTCTGAGGAGAGTAGGGGTGGGGTTGTGGTGGGTACCCAGGTGGGCAGGGTGCTCCAGGGGACTGGGCAGGCAGCTGACGCCCAGAAGGGGGAGAGGCCTTAGTGGCTGGGTGCCTCCTCTGACCCCCAGGCCCCATGTCAACTCTGAAACCAGGCACCCAATCCCCAGGGGCCTGGGCACTCCCCTCCCCACTGCCCACCATGTCACGTGGGCACCCGCCTCACCCCTAGGGCCCCCAGTCCTCCCTGTGAAGTGGGGCTGACCATGCCCCACAGTCACCAGGCTTCTCCTTGCCCACAGCTTCCTGCAGGCCTCTCGGACCTCTGCCAAGACCTGCGAGTCCCTGAAGCACTCCCTCCAGGCCGACCGCCTCTGCCTCCTGAACCGCCACCTAACTCTGCACCTTGGCAGCCCCCCGGCCCCCACCACAGCCCCCAGCGGCCCCCAGTCCCAGGGCCTCAAGGCTGGGGAGGCGGAGGTCTGGGAGGAGCCCTCAGGCCTGCTGGGCCTGCCAGGCGCCCTGGCGGGCATGCGGAACCCACGGCTGGAAGGCGCACTACACATGCTCCTGGCCCAGCAGCTGCAGGCACAGGGCAGGGTGGGCAGTGCCCGGCTGAGGGGCCCTCAGGGGCCCAAAGGGATGCCACCCTCCCCACCAGCAGACTCAGACTCCGAGGGTCCTGAGGGTGAGGCGGCCAGGGCAGCCCTGCCCAAAGGGAGGCACCCACAGCCTGCAGGCCCGGGCAGCCCCCAGGGGAAGGAGGGCACGACCACACAGGACTATGTCCCAGACAAGCCCCTGGACCTCTCAGAGCGAGGTCGGTGCCGGGCCAGTGCCCCCAAGCCTGCCAACCAGTCAGGGTCACTCAGCCCCCCACGGGCCCCCACGCCCAGCCCTGAGCCACCCCAGGGAGTGGGACCACCTGCCCAGTGTGGAGCCCAGAGACTCAGCAATGGCACCCAGGAAGCCAGAGAGCCAGAGGCAAAAGAGCATCCACCTTCCCCGGTGAGCGACCAAGCCCCATTCCTGGGCTCCGTGTATCCCACCCAGAGCACCTGAGCCCCGGGCTGCCCTCTCTGCTCCACCAGCCAGTTCCCGAGGGAAAGCCTGCTGCCCAGGTCACAAGCCACGGGGAGTCAGCTGACCCTCCAGCCCCGCCCTGTCCAGGGCCCCCGCAGGCTGTGCCCGAGGCCGGGTAGGGGAGGGGGAGGGAAGTTGCCTTACATGAGCTCAAGTCTCTTCCTTCTCGCCAGGACGCCCCCTACTCTGCCCCAGGGCCCCACCTCAGCCTGCCCTCTCCAAGTGGGCCAGGAGAGGAGGACAGAGGGAGGCCTAAACTGCCCCCCTACCCACCAAGGCCTGGTGGAGATGGCCACGCAGGTGAGGATGTGAACACAGGAAGTGTTCCACAGTGGAAATGGAACCACCGTGAGCGGGGAGGGCCTGACCCAACAAACTCTGGTCTCAGATTTGGTTCCCCACCTCCAGACCCAGAGTGGAGTGAGGGGCCCAGGGAAGGCACGTTTCTGACCACAGGAAGTGAATGGAGGGCATCCTAGCAACTGGGGCTTCAGGGCAGGTGATGAGTTCCCTGTCACCCAGCAACCAAGCCAGGGGCACCCCAGTGGGTGGGGTCATTGCAGGAGTGCAGGAGACTTTGGGCTTGGACTCCACCCCAGGGCAGGTTACTCGGGCTCTCGGTGCCTCAGTTGCCCCAGCTTCAGAGGTGTTGCCACTGATCCCAGCCTGGTAGGTTAGGGGCCTAGGCTTCTACTAGATGCCCAGGCCACCATCCTGGCCTGACCCACACCCTGCGTCCTGCAGAGCTCAGCAAAGCCCAAGGACAACAGCCGGCGTCGGATGAGCTGGACGAGCCAGACACCTCGGACAGTGAGGTCAGTACAGCCGTACACTGGGGTGGGGTGGTGGCACCCTGGCTGCCCCAGGCTTGGGGGATCCTCACCATGACCACACCCCCACCCCTCAGATGGGCCTAAGCACCAGGGCGGAGGCCACACAGAGCTCGCCAGGGGAGGGACCCGGGTGCATTTGCAACAAGGAGTGTGGACGGGGCCCGCAGAAGAGGAAGCGGGCCTCCGACCCCTGGAGCAAAGGTAGGCCCCCGGGTGGAGGCAGGGCCGTTGTAGCACCAATGCCCCCAGCCCTTCTGACTACTTGGAGCTGCTCCCAGAGCAGTCTTGTAAGAGGACCCAGGTCAGGCCTGGGCAGACACTGCGTCCACTTCCTCCTCGCTGGGCTGGTCCCTTCACCCCAAGCCTGTCTCCCTCTGGAAAGGGGGCAATACCATGGCTGATATGAGACAGTAGTGGGACACAGGCAAGGATAGTCGTGTCATCTTCAGGGGAGACGGGGCATCCTGGGCCACAAGCAGTCCCAGGCCTGGTGGTCCTAGACCCCTCCCCTCTCACAGCCCCACCTGGGAGGGGGCAAGCTCTCCTGGACCACCTTGTCCACTTCTGAGGAGGAGACCCAGCAGAGGGTGCTGCCTCCTGGGCGTGAGTGTGTTTGTTCTCGATGGGGGGCTGGGGGCTGCTCTCCCGTTTGCCAAGGGTGGTGCCTGTGGACTCCCCCTCCACCCAGGTCGACGGTATAAGGACAGCTCCCACTTCCTGCTCCGGCCACAGTGGCATCTTGGGCCAGGTCTCCAGGCGCCCGTGAGAGCCTTTGAACACCTGAGCTGATACTGCACGCCGCCTGGTGTTTGTCCAGGCAGGTCCGTGTTGCAGGCTGGGCCATAGCTGCCACAATGCACCATTGTTGCCGGGAAGGTGACTGCAGCCTGTGTTTGTCAGGCAAGCGCTAGAGGAGGCCAGCATGCTGGTATGACCTCACAGCATAGCCAGCTGGGCATTTTCGGAAGCCATCCTGGCAGGCACGGTCCACAGGGGTACACTGCATCTGCCCCCACCGTCCACATGGAGTCAAGCCACCCCCTTGCCCACCCACCCAGACCATGGCACCCATACCCTCAGCACCTCACAGGTGATAAGTGAGAATAGCATCCTTGTGTTGTGTGCCCATACAGAGAGAGGCTCAAGAAGCGTCCAGTCGTTACTGCCTTTGGGCCTCGTGGGCCTGCCCGGGGATCAGCCATCACTGTCTCATAGATGGCAAAGTGGGGGCTCAGGGTGGGGTAACTTTCCCAGGGTCACAGAGGTGGTACGCGGGGTCAGGATGCCAACCTGATCCATCTGACCCAGAACCAGAGCTGGTTCCGCATCAGAGGCACACCTGAAGCTCAGCATCGTGTAGGTTTCACCTGCAAGGGTGCCAGGAACCATATGTCCCTTCTCTGTGACCCCAGAGGCAGGCCCATGGAAGCACCTGCCAACATCCCAGGTGTTCTGAGAACATTTCCCAGTGAGCTCAGCTTATCCAGATGCCCCAGACCCTCTGCAAGGCAGCAGGGGAGGCCCCAGGGCCAGGCAGATTCCAGGGTCACACACTTTCTACCAAATTCCCAAGGCTTCCCTCCAATCAGGTCGCCCTGTCCAGCATCCGCTGCCATCAGGAGCAGGTCAACTGCCAGTGTGGGCTCCTGTGTTCCCAGAAACTGCCCACAAGTCCCTGGGCAAAAGCCCAGTGTCCCCGCAAGAGAGGACACACAAGGTTACTACCGTGCCTCCCAGCTTAACATTTGTCCACTTCCCCCAGCCTCCAAGAAGCCGACCTGAGGAAGGAGGAACCAGGGAGCCAGGAGCCACTCACCCAGCACCAGCACCTGGGAAAAGACCGGGGCATCCCAGCCTGCCCAGTCATGAACCCCACCCGACTGATTGCCCGCAGCCAGGACAGCCCCCACCACCAGCCAAGCAGACGGCCCCAGGAGTGGGGTAGTGGACTGGGTCCTGCCACATCCATGGGGGTGTGAAGGCCAAGATGACTGGCCTTTGAACACCTCCATCTCGGAAATGATCTTAACCACCACTCTTACCCCAGCATCTGCTCCCCTGTGGGGAGCAGGGTCCTGGGAGACCGGCATGGCTCAAGCTCCAGCCAAGCCCCGCCCCCAGCCCTGCTTTGCACGGGCAGGCCCTACTGAGCAGTGCCCCTCCTCCCACCAACCCAGACTCTACCCAGACTACTACCCTGGACCCAGGGACTGCATGCCTCGCTACCCATTCCAGATGGGGTGTCGAGCTCCAAGCAGTGGTCTCGGGCGCCCCCTTGAGGGGTCCCACAAGTGTGCTGCCTGGTGAGGGCTAAGAAGGCCGGCAGGCAGCAGTGCAGCGCCTCTGCAGAGAAGGGGTCCCAGGGCATGGGGAGAATAAAGTGTAAGGAAGGATGACGTGTGCAGCTGGCAGGGTTTGGGTTCAGCCAGGCCTCCACCTTCCCCGGGTGGGTGACTCTTGAGTGTCCAGGGATGGGGAGTCTGAAGGGCAGGACCCAAACCAGCCCTGTGTGCTGAGCCTCTGCCGAGGACTTCAGGAACAGAATGTGCACCAGGAGCCACGCAGACCCCCTCCTCACTGACACTTCCATGTCCCTGGCCCCACACCCGCCACTGAACCGTCAGCCCTCTGCACGACCACAGGGCAGCTCATCCAGGACACCGCCCCGCACAGAACCAGGAAGACCATGTTCTGCCCCCCGCCCCCCGCTATCTCTGCAGCAACCTCAAAGCTTAACATGGTGCCAGCTGGCAGAAGAGAGACCACCCCAGAGCCCAGCCCCATTATCCAGCTGCAGATAGCATGGTTTTGGAGCTGAGGGTCAACAAGCAGATGACAGCCCTCCATCCTCCCATCCCCCTTTATCTTCCTCATCTGACATCAGTGTAACTATTAGCCACCAGCTTGTGGATCCCGCCCCCTCCACCTGCCAGGGCCCTCCTACTAGAACAGCGGGCCAGCAGGGCCCTAACCCGTCAATGTTGACCCCAGCTTCTCCTCACTAACAGAGAGAAATTTGTGTGCCATGTGTGGCACATTGCGTGGGGAGCATTCACAGAGCTGTGTGGCAAATTTCATGGCGAGTGCCCAGTCCCCAGCCTCCAGGCAGACCCAGCGCAGTGACGTTCCCTGGGTGAGCCACTCAGCCCTGACAATACCCTGAGGTCGCAGTCACTGTCCCCACTTTAAGGATGAGTAAACCTACAGGCAGAAAGCTGGACAGAGCAGGCCAGTGGCATACAGGTGGCTATACAACCCTGTCCTGCAAGACGCAGGTGGGCTCCTGAGCATGAAGCCATTGGCTCTGGAGTCTGGGCCGGGAACAGAAGGCCTGGTACCCCGCAGACTCAAGGTCACTTTGCTGCTGAGGGACGAAAGTGCAGGACTCTGCCTGGGGCTCAAGCTCCAGCATCACCCTGCCTGCCACCCCAGGCAGGTGCCTTCTCCCCTCCGGCCTGCGGTCTTCAGTCGCTGGAGACCAGGTGGCATCAACGGTCATTCTTGGAGCTCCTCGAGGGGCCGCCCAGAACTCTGATGCCGGTTGCCACAGCTCCAGTCCTGCACCTCAGCCCTACCCCCCGCAAAGACACACACCCTGAGAGCGGAAGTGGAGCCTAAAGACAGGCTCGACGGAGGCTGACCACGAATGCCGCAGCACAGCAAAAGGAATAGAGCTCTGGAGTCCCGGGGCCGCGACTTCCGAGCCGGGGACTCGAACCCGCGGCGACGCCGCCACTCGCCCCGAGTCAGGCCTCGCGGGCCCAGAAGCAGACAGACTCGCGGCTCCTGGCTCCCCAGGGCAGCATGAGAACAGCCTCTAGGACCCAGGGGAGCGCCCCCCCCACGCCCCCGCGCTGGCCAATGGGCGGGCGCGATGGCGATATATTTGCATGCGAGCGCGCCCCGGCCAATCGGCGGCGGGCCCGGGCGCGTGCGCGAGCGGGCGGGCGGCGGCCGGCGGGCGGCGGGCTCAGTCGGAGGATGGCCGCAGCTGCGGCGGGTGGAGCGCCGGGCACGTCCCCCGGTCCCGCCGCCCGGGTAGCGCCGCAGGCGCTGCGGAGGCGCGGGGACTCGCGGCGCCGCCAGGCCGCGCTCTTCTTCCTCAACAACATCTCCCTGGACGGGCGGCCCCCGAGCCTGGGCCCCGGGGGCGAAAAGCCCCCACCGCCGCCGCCACCGCCCGCCGAGACGCGCGAGCCTCCGGCGCCGCCGCCTCCTCCTCCGCCGCCGCCGCCCGCGCCCCCCGCCGGCCTGCCCCTGCCCGGGCCCGGAGGCAGGACCTCAGCGCCCCAGAGCCTGCTCAGCCCCGCTCCCGCGCCCACCGGCTTGGGCCTCGGCCTCGGCCTGGGCCTGGACGGGCAGCGCCAAAGGTGAGTGCGGCCCGGGTCACCTGGAGCCTGGGGGCGGCGGAGTGGCCCGAGGCTGGGTCAGCGCGGGGGTCGGGGTCACCTGGCAGTCACCCAGGGTTCAGGGTTGGGGTCACTGGGCTCCGGGTCAGTGGAGTGGCCCTGGCAGAGCTTGAGGTGGCCTAGGGGCCTGGCAGCCCAGGACATAGGGTCGGAGTGACCTGGGGCCATCAGCTCAGTGGCAGGATGGCGAGGTGGCCGTGGGCTGGCTCAGTGCATAACATGGGGCTGAGGTGACCTACGGAAAACCAGGATCAGCCCGTGACACAGGGCTGAAGTGACCTATCAGCATAGGACTTGGAGATCAGGAGGTGACCCTGGTCCTCTGTGAGCCCCAGACACATGTTGGGGTGTCCTGGGCCCTGTCAGTGAGGGAGAGAGACTTAGGGTTTCCTGGGTCTTGCCAGCCCCAGAAGGGAGTCTTGCCTGGGCCCCTCCCCAGCCTAAGGTGTCAGAGTCAAGGGTCTTCTGGGATCTGTCAACCCCCTTTACATGGATGTTAGGGTTTCCTTGGGCCTTATTGATCCCCAGACTTAAGGGTCATGGTCCTCTTAATCCTGCCACCCCTGAATACAGGGTCAGGGTTCCCTCAACCCTTGCCAGCCCCCAGACACGGAGCCCTGTCCGGTCCAGACACACACACACCCCTCCCCCGCCCATTTTATCAGTTCACTGGACACAGGGACTCACAAACATCCACCATACGTTCCCCTTTGTTCTTTGAACTGGGCAAACCCCGCTGTGGGCCAGGGGTCTTTCCTGCACTGTGACCTCTCCCCAGAGTCTCCCACATCCGGCCAGACTCCCAGCCCACAGCTGCTGGTCTCTGGAGCCCCCCCATCACCCTCTCCTCCTTTGTCCTCTCTGAGCTCAGCGTCCCCGGGCCCATCACATCCCAAGTCGCAGGCATTTCCCCTGCCCCTCACCCATCTCAGAGCCTCCCCAACCCCGAGCCCTGCCCCTCTAGTCTGTGCCCCCTGCCCACACGTGTGGCTGCCGGACACCCCACTTCCTTCCCCCAGAGACCCTTTCACAGGCCCTGGAGGTGTGCAGAGTCCTGCAGCTGGTGCCGCACGTGGGTGGGCCAAGACCTTGAACTCACCGCAGTCCCCTGGTGTCCAGAGGCTCTTCTTACCTGGAGGTCATGACGGCTGCACTGGCTGTCGTTGCCTTGCAGCCCTGGTCCTCAGGCAGTTCCAGGTGATGGGTTCTTCTGAGGGACTTCGGCTGGGAGGTGGAGGCCAGGGTATGGTGCTTGTTGCTAGATTTCTTGACTCTACATTCGGAGTCCTTCTGAGTGGCCCTGAGGCCACTGTCACACTGCGTAGGTAGACTTCAGTAAGAGCTGCATCTGCACAGGCTAAAAAGCCTGATCCTGTCCACAGATGAGCCTCGCCAGGGCTCTGACGGGGGCCGGGGGCTGGTTGGGACAGAGTGGTCTGTTTGTCCCAAAAGTGGCAGTAAGTGTACCATGTACCCAGGGAGATGGGGCTGCTTACCCGACGGGACTGAGAGGAGAAAACACTGTTTTCTTGGTGGAAGTCAGCCCACTTTAAAACAGCCCCAAAGCCTGCTTGTCCTCGGTTGGCAGACTCTCCCACAAAGTGGTCCTGTCTCCTGGAGGCCCTCAACCCAAGGACAGTTCCCTGGTCACACCGGGTCTCCTTCAAGCCACTCTAGGGCAGAGTGGCACGGCTGTCCGCTGTGTGAGGCCCTCCCTCCCACTTGGCCTTCACATCCCTGGTCAGATGTCCTTCCTGCCCTTCAGGCCGTACCTGCCCACGCAGACTCTGCCCCGCCTTGGTTTCTGCTCCCGAGCCCAGGGCCCTGCCCTTGGGTCTGACGGATGGAGGGCCCCTGGGGTGGGCGCTGTCCGTTTCTCTGTGCTCTGGGGGTCCAGAGGCAGGGCCGTGGATAGTCGCTGCTGAGTGTGGGAGGGTGGCTGGCCTAGCGAAGTGGGCTGCCATCTACTGGCTGTGGGCTTCAAGGGACACTTGTTCTGGGCATGGAGAGAGTTCTAGGGTCTTTTCTCAAAGTCTGTGTCATAAGAGGGGTGGTCTGAGCCAGGCTCTGGGAACAGACCTGGTTGGAATTCTGACTTCACCACTCGTGAGCTCTGTGACTTGGAGCAGGTGGAACCGCCTCTCTGAGCCTCAGTTCGCTTCCCTGTGAAATGGGTTTGTGTTAAGTACTACCTGCCAGAGGGGCTGTTGCGAAATCAGATGGATGGCCAGGCTCAGCAAGGGTGGCTTGGCAAGACCAGGGCCAGGGAATGGAGACTTGTTACGTCCAGGTTGTCCAGGGCATGCTCATAGTCTGGTGTGGCTTTTTCGCAGAGCCAGGGAGTGAATCCTCAGAACCCTTATCTTCTTCCCTCGAACTTCAGACTCCCTAGAATTTTCTTTTCATATCAACACCATGGTCACTTAACACTTGGCAGGTTCCGGGCTTCCCCAGCTGGTCAGAAGCGGGCTTTCAGGTGCTCCGCCTGCCCCACCAGGCCACTGTGCCCTCCTCCTCTGCCGCGCGTCGCACTCCCCTCCCCCGTGGAAAGCCTGGCAGCTTCATGCAATAGCAGGGTTCCCTCTGGCAATCTTGTAAAGCCTCATCCCAGCAGGGCTCTTGGCTTCCCTCAGGCTGCGGGCCTCTCCTCTGGAGTGGGAGGGTGGAGGGAGGCAGGAAGGCAGCAGCCCCTCACTTGGCTGGCCTGTTCTGTGCTCAGAATTCGCGGTGCCATTGTCAGCGCTATCCTTGTCTCTGCACCCAGGCACCGGCCAGGTTCAGGGAAAGAGCCCTGAGAACACAGCGGCCTTGATTCCAGTGCCCCTGCTGTGGTCAGGAGGGCAGCAGGTGGAAGAGTCTGGTGGTGGAGGCTGGTGCTCAGAGCTCGTGGGATGCAGCTCCCAGGCCCGCCCGCACCGGCTCTGTGCCTCAGTTTGGCCCCTGTACACTGAGTGCTGTGAGGACTGACTTGATGTGTAAGATGCTTAAAACAAGGAAAGATAAAAGGAGACAACAGTGAAGACAGCGGTGCACGAAACCAGCTGGGCTCAGGTGCTCAGCTTGCTGAGGGGAGAGGCCTCTCCTGCAGGGACCCGAGACCAGCAGGAGGAGCCAGGTCAGAGGCCAAGCAGCCTCTAGGCTCTGGGGTGTGTGCGCTGATTGTGCCCCCAAGGGCCCATGGCATCTGCCGGGCGCCTCCATGGAGACTGCCGCTGGCCCAGGCCCTGTCAGTGAGGTCCCAGGTGTGCAGGAGCCATTGGGCCTCACCTGGGAAATTACCTGAGGAAGACAGCCTGAGAAAGCCACGCGGGACTGCTCCTGGGGCCTCTGAGCCCGCCCGCGGGACGCAATGCACACACCTCCCCAGGGATGGTCCGGTCTCCACTGGGCCGGCTTCGCTGCCTGGCTCAGGTCCTTCCTGCATGTCCACCTCCAGCAGGGCACCGTCTCAGGGCAGGGCAGGTCCTGCCTCATCACCAACTGTGGGTCAGTGCTTACCCAGCCCCTACCTGGGGCGTTCCCAGTTGCTGGGCAACAGGCAGGAATGGACAGTCCCTGAGACTCAGTCCCAGGATCACGGGTGATGCCAGGGCTGCTGCCCGTGGGAGGATGAGGGCCACATGAGAGCTGAGCATCCAGTTGAGGGGGATGTAGCCATGGGAGGACCTAGAGAAGGAGGATCCAGATGGAGAGAACAACCCCGGTGAGGGCCCTGAGGCAGGAGAAGGGCTGGCACAGGAGTGGGGGGCAGTGAGGGTGGCCTGGCTGGGGGGGAAGGGCTCCTGGGTGTCCCTGGCTGGGGACTGAGCAAGCTGTGTCAGTGCTAATGGTAGCTCCACACACCAAGATGGGCAGAGCGGGTTGGCAGGACATGTGCTCGTCTGCCCTTCAGCCCTGCAGAGCCACCGCCAGGCCCCGGTGTCCCCTTCCCTGGCTTCCACCAGATCCCTTCTGGAAGCACTTCCGCCTGCAGCCTGCTGTGGGCACGCATGATCTGTCTCACCCCATTCCTAGGCCCAAGGGAGCTCTCGGGACCCCTAGGCTGAGCTTTGAGAGGCGGCGGGCAGACCAGGGCACGCCCAGCCTTTCCTCTCAGCACTACGCCCCACCTCAGGCTCTTCTGGCCTCGGGTGACCCTGCCCAGCACTCAGGTCTGCTTGCAGACCTGCTTCTGGCCCATGGCCTGGGTCCCCTCCCCAAGAACAGAGCCCAGTACCGGGGCAGCCTGGGGTTGCCCCCTGAGGCCCCGCACCCTGGGGCTCTTCTGTCCTCCTCACAGAAGACGTGTGGCGTCCCAACGCTGCTCCCTCGAGTTTCTGGAAGACACAGTGGGATGTCCCTCGGGTCAAAGGTAAGGAGCCCGCCTGTGTCCCCCACCTCTCTCCTGGGGCCAGGATGGGTCTAGGAGGGGCAGAGTGACCTGCTTTTCACCTGCAGAACCAAACACATATCCGGATCGCCAAGACACAAAGGCCTGAAGAAGACACACTTCATCAAGAACATGCGGCAGTACGACACCAGGAACAGCAGGTGCAGGCGCACGGCCCACCGTGTCCTCCCTCCAGCCCCGTGGGACCTCGTCCTGCCTATGTCAGCAGCCCTGCCTTCCTTCAGCTCAGGAGACTTATCCCCACAGCCCATCCCTTGTCCCCTTGGAAGTGGACCCTCCTTCCCTCCCACCCACCTCCATTCATATTCCCTGAGTGCCAAGGTCCACAGCACGTCCTGGGCGAGGGGCCGCCCAGTAGACTGGTCTTGAATAGAAATGCTGAACGTTGAGAACACAGTGGGGAGAAGGAAACCCAGAGGGCACCTGGCTTCCCTGAGCCGGGCACATAGCCCTCGGAGGCCCTGTGTGGGAGTCGCCTGGTCCCTGGTGCCCCATGTCCCTCACGCCCCACCCTCCTGGCCCTGAGGCCATTGTCTTGACCCTGAGCAACCCCTTCCTGCTGGAGGCCGTGCCCAGGTACCCACCAGGTAGCCCTACTTGGGGAGTGCTGAGTCTTCCCCCTGGTGGCCACAGCTCAGACAGTCCAGAACCCCCAACACTGTCCCCATGACGGGCTCCGTCTGGTGCTTAGAAGCAGGCCCCAGGCCGACTGAGTGCTAGCCTGGCCAGGAAAGGGGTCTCCTACCATCGTCCTCCCTGCTGGACTGGGGCTGGGCCAGGCAGAGCTGTGCCCAGAGGGAGGAAAGGCCAGCCTTCCTGCCATGTGCCCCACATAGGGCCCCTCTCGGGCCACTTTGGCTCGGGATGTGGAACTTGGGGCTTCCTGATGCTCTTAGGCTCCTGTCTTCCTGGGATGCCTGGAGACTGGCTCCTTCAACCAGCCAGTCCTCCGGGACATGCCTCTGCGCTCCTGCACAGCCTGTCCTCTCCTGGATGACCTGGCCTCCGGCTTCCACCCTGCCTGCAGTGTTGTGCATCATGTGGAAGGGCCACACTTACTGAGGGGATGATGCACAACGCCCTTCTTAAACCAGAAAAACTGGCGAAAGCTGGGCAGCCAGACGGACCAACCCTGGCCACTGGGCCCCCTTAGCTGGGCGTCCCCTGACCCCTGGGACAAAGCCCAGTCCTAATCCTGGTGGGAAGGGGTCTCCTGGGAAATGCCAGCTGCCCTGTTCTCACCCGTCCCTCCTGCAGGATTGTGCTGATCTGCGCCAGACGGTCCCTGTGCGCGGCCTTCTCAGTCCTGCCGTATGGAGAAGGCCTGCGAGTCAGGTGAGCGGCTAACCCCCACCCAGCGGGGGCTCCACACTCTCGCAGCTTCACCCAGGGGCCAGCAGACCAGCTTCTGCTGAAACTTCTCAGGGACTCCAAAGGCCCTGTGGGTCCTGGTTCTCTGGGAGATGCTGCTAGACATAGGTACCTGGGACATTCCTGCTCAAGGGTACAGAGGTGGGGGTGCTGCCAGCCTTGGGCTCAGCTCCCAGTCTGCGCGAGGTCGGCAGTGGGGAGTGGCAGCTGTGTACCATCCTATGCGTTGCAGTGACCTGAGAGTGGACAGCCAGAAGCAGAGGCACCCATCTGGCGGCGTTTCTGTGTCTTCCGAGATGGTCTTCCAGTTGGAAGGCGTTGAGCTGGGGGCAGATGGAAAGGTGGGAGCTGGCGCTATACTTGGTGGGGGCACAGGGCTTATGCATGTCTTCCGGGAAAGTAGACTCAAAGATGTGTTTGACTGAAATCCTCTTAAGTGTGAGGTCCCGTGGGAGGAGGCCACACAGCCTGTGCAGATGGTCTGGTGGCCTTGTGGGGCTGGGTGACAAGATCGGCTCTAGTAGTGAGAGTGAGGGGCTCAGGACTCCTGGGCCAGGAGAAGTTCCAGCTGCAGATCCCAGTGAAGGATGGGGCATTCTGGAACCTCTGAGGGAGTGAGCAGCATCAGTCCTAGGCAGTGGGAGCTGTGGTGGCCGGGAGGGAGCTTACTGGACCTCTCGTCTTGGACGGGGCAGCAGGGTTGAACCCAACGCACTGCCTTTCCAGGTTGTATCTTACGCCAAGTTCCTGTACCCCACCAACGCCCTGGTCACGCTCAAGCCAGACAGCCACGGCCCAACGCCTCAGCCCCGCCCCAGTGTGCCCCGCACTCTGCTGGGGTCCCGATGCAAACCCATCCCACCCAGGGCAGCGCCAGTCAGCTCGGAGCTAGGTAGTCAAGGGCCCTGACCAGGGGCAGGGCAGGTGGCCCCGGTGTCACATCCCAGCCCATGGTCCTTAGTCCAGGCTTGGGGAGGAGGCTGGCCATGACCTCTCAGGAGAGTGGGGCCCCCACCAATGGCTCCAGGGGTCCTTCATCATCAGGACACCCTTCCTCCCACCCAGCCCCAGGAGAGAGGACCACACCTGGAGCCCCTGAACCCCATTCTCCTTGTCCCACAATGACACCCTCCACCCAGCTGCTCCCTGGCGCTGACAGGTCCTACCCCAGGCTGGGGTTGGCATAACCGCTGACCCAAGCTCCGGGCTCGTGGTGGGTGAGGGCTGCCCTCTGCCCACAGGGGCCGATGCAGGGGATGCCCTGGAGTACAACCCCAACCTGCTGGATGACCCTCAGTGGCCCTGCGGCAAGCACAAGCGTGTGCTCATCTTCGCGTCCTACATGGTAGGGGCGTCGCCCTGGGGGCGGCTGAGGGGTCAGCACTGAGGGGGCGTGCAGCCGCCTCCCCTGGCCGGGCGGGTGCCCCCAAGCTGCATGGGGATGGTCTTCTCTGCTGCAGACCACGGTGATTGAGTACGTGAAGCCCTCCGACCTCAAGAAGGACATGAACGAGACCTTCCGGGAGAAATTCCCCCACATCAGACTGACACTGAGCAAGATCAGGAGGTGAGGCGGCCTTGGTCGTCCCCAAGTCTGCGGTGTCCCTGTGCCCACAGCCCAGCCAGCTCAGCCCTTCTCTCCCATCCCCCATGGAGTCCTGAGCTTGAGAAACCCAAGGCGTCCCTCCTCAGCCCACCCTCCTGCTGTCCAGCCCGACCAATCCTGGCAGCTCCCTGCCACCTCCTTGGTCAGGCGTCTTATTCCTGCCCGCACCTGTGGGGGGCCCCACACCAGCACCCACAGCCCCTAAGCCGGCCACTGACCATCCCCACCTGATGGGTAGGAGGTCAAGGCCCCACACGAGCCGCCCACACATTCCCCCGGTGCCTTGGCACTGCCCTTCCCTCCCAACACCAGTCCCCTCGCTGCCACAGGAGCACAGGGACCCAGTCCTCTGTGGGGTCCCCTTGTGGACAGTGCGGGTGCTGTGGGCCGAGGAGAGACCAAGACCAGCCTGCCACTGCCCCTCACCACCCCAGCTATGGGCCCTCGTGCTGGGCCGCACCCTCTGGGAGGAAAGGGTGCTTTTCCGGGGCCCAAAGACACGCCCCCCAGCCCCACAGTCTGTGGCTCCATGTAAACCCGCAGTTTGAAACGAGAGATGCGGAACCTGTCCGAGGAGTGTGGCTTGGAGCCCGTGACCGTGTCCATGGCCTATGTGTACTTCGAGAAGCTGGTATTGCAGGGTAAGCTCAACAAGCAGAACCGCAAGCTATGCGCCGGCGCCTGCGTGCTGCTGGCCGCCAAGATCAGCAGCGACCTGCGCAAGAGCGACGTGAAGCAGCTCATCGACGTGAGTACGGGCCGTCCCCGCCCCCAGCCCGGCCCAGACCCGGAGGAGGGGCCCGGCTCAACCCCTCTTTCTTCTTGGATGCAGAAGTTAGAAGAAAGGTTTCGGTTCAACCGACGGGATCTCATCGGCTTTGAGTTCACGGTGCTCGTGGCCTTGGAGCTCGCTCTCTACCTTCCCGAGAACCAGGTGTTACCTCATTACAGACGCCTCACGCAGCAGTTCTAGCCGGCCGGCCTCCTCGGGCACCTTTCCAGGCCGGTGTGTGGACGTGGCCCCTCCACACCCTGGCTTCCATTCCTAAGCACACCACACCGCCACGGTACTTTGAGAGCCCTTCTGCGTTCCTCTGAACAGACCTGGGCTCTGTCAGTGCTTCTTATTTTCCTGTGCCCACGACTGCCCTGGCACCAGGACTTTGGTTTACTGCGCCCAGTGGTGAATCCACCGTGCTTCTCCTCTTTGCGTCACCCAGCCTCCTGCTGCTGTCGGAGCCACCACGCTGGTGTCTCATGGAGGCCTGGGTTTCCAGACCCCACTGCAGATGCTGGGTTGTTGGACTTAACCCATTGGAGCATTAATCTCGGCTATTTGGGGTTTTCGGAGGTGGAGACAGCACTGTGGAACCCTCCACCCCGTCAGCCCAGCTCCCCTCCCAGCCCAGCCCAGCCCAGGTGGGTGTCTGTCCACCTCCCCATATCCACAAGCAGAGTTCTGCGTCAGCCTAAGCCAACGAGGACAGACTCCTGGTTAGTTGTGATCTCATTTTTTACTCTCAGACCTCTGTTCTTCCAAGGATCGCGTCACTGTGAAGTCCTGAGGGCCTGGGTGGCACACACCCCAGCTGGCCTCTCCATGGAACCAGTCCGCACCACGCAGGGATGTCTCACCGGAAAACCCCACTTGCCCATGACAGCCAGGACCTTCAGAATGACTGGATTGCTGGTTCTTGGATTTTCCTAAGCAATATTGTGGGGGAAAATGTATTTTATTATCATTTAGGATTTGGTTCTGTGGGTCTTTTTCTAAGGGAACAAAAACTAGCTGAGTATGTGATCTGAACCACACCTGATCCTCCGGTGGGGAGGAAGACAGACCACTTCAACCATCTTACTCACAAGGGTAAAGGCTCTGCCTTCTTCCTTCCAGGCAGGAAGTGAAAGCCACCTTGGCCAGAGCAGTGGTCACACCAAGCAGACCCCAAGGGCAGGTCGTTGTCCAGGGCAGGCCTGTGTCCAGCTCGCCCACCTCACCAGGCTACATGTTACCCAGTTCTTCCACTTGCTGCCCCACCATAAACACTGAAGACCTAGGACTGGATCTTCTCCTTCATCAGCCAGCTGCCCTCAGAAAGGACCATGTCGGCTGGGCCATCAAGCTGCTTCCCACTGTTGTCCCAAGAACCTGTCACTGGAGGGGCGCCGGGGCAGCCCCACGCTGCATCCTGCCCATGTGGACTGGTCCTTCTGCAGAAGAGATGCCAGCCCTCATCAGCGCATTCTACCACCAGTAGCTCAGCAAGATCCCAGCCCAGGAGGGCACAGGGACCCCAGCAGGGGCACAGGACAGCTGCCCCACCCCACTCGCTGCTCTTCCTTGGTCACTCACTTAGGTCCAGGGGGGACTGCAGGATGGAGCTCGAAGCTCAACTCTGTACCCAACCTTATTTATTGAGGAGTGCCTCTTCCCTGTCCTCCCCTCAGAACACCCCCAAACTCTGATGTGCACCAAGGGGGCTTGAAGGATGAAGCTGCTAGGCCCCAGGCAACCCTGGAAGGTGTCAATTGTCTCAAGGACACTCCTGTTACAGGCACCTAAAGGGACCAACTTCCAAAATGTACCTGCTGGTTTACAGTTAGCTTTGAGGAACACATCTTGAGAATTTCCCTACAGATGTTAGAATGGCAGTACAGTGTTTATATAGTGAGAACCAGTCATTCACCAGGCCCTGTAACCTTCCCTTCAGTGTGTTGTGTCCTTGTTAATGTCAAGAGCTGCCACTGTGTGGTACTCAAAGTGAAGCCAGTATTTAAGGCATTAAATGTCAGCCTGAACTGTCACCCCAGACACCTGTGTCCAAGGGCCTGGGGCTACTCCCTCAGTGCCTGGGAGGCACCATAGACTTAATGTGTGCTAAGTGGCTGGCTGACCTCACTGTCAAGTGTCAAGGATCTGTTTGCAAAAAGTAATGTATTTGTGCTTTAAGTAAAAATTTGGTTTTGCAACGCGTGTCATAGACTGTCTTTCAGCTATCACCCCCAACACTCCAGAGCCCCCAAGAGCCCACCCACCCCCTCCTCCGGCTGCCAAACACACACAATGAAGCAAATAGGTTTTCACTTTATTTATAACAAATATTCCATATCCGGGATCCTCTTCAGTTAGAAGTTCCTGGAACAAAAAAGGACAACATTAAAACCTGGTTTCTGAAGCATCCTGAGCCCTAATGCCCAAACTCCAGTCCTCTTACTTTGAGACAATGCCGTCGGCCTTGGCCAGCCGGAGAATGGAGTCATCTGATTCACCCTAGGGGAAAAAGCACGTTGGGACCAGCTGCCCTTCTGGCCTGAAATCCCGCCCAGCTGCCCACCGGTTGGACCAAGTGGAGACTAGCTAGCAACAGGCAGACGGTCGCCTCTGCAGAGGGGGACAGGGTTTCAAGGAGGTCCCTGTGACAACTGGAGAGCTCCGAGGTTTTCCAAGGTGAGGGGGCCCCTTTCTTGGATCCTGAGCATCCTATTTCTACCCCCAGGAAGAGGCTGGTAACCAGCACAATCTGATCCAACACGCTCCAATCCATTTCGCCAACAAACCCGCTCAGGCCTCAGCGAGGGGGATGCTATTCCGGTTCAAAAGCCCACCAGGTAAGCGCGGGGCCCCAAGACACACACCATCCTGCGAATGGCCCCGCAGATAGCGTAGGTTTTAAACTGGCCGTTGAACCTGCCTGTCACCTTGTCAACCTAAAAATTGAGAAAAGGAGTCGTAAAGAGGTGCCCAAGCACCTTCGGGTCGAAACCTGAGGTTTGGGAATCAACGTGCAAGTCCGCCCGACCTCGCCCCCTCACCCAGCGGGTAGGCCCTGCGGCCGCCCAGCTCACCTCGGCCACGTTCATCTGGATGGACGCGTGGTCCTTGGCGCCGATGATACGGTTGCTGGCGGAGCTGCGGGGGGAGCGCAGTGAGCAGGGAAATGTAGATCGGGGATGGAGGGGGTTTAGGGGTAGCAGAGAGGGACGCTCACCATTTTCGCGGCACATACAGGTCCACGAACTCACCGGCGTCGTTCTGCATGTTGAGCGAGCGTCTGCGGGACCCCAAGGCGGATTCGTAAGGGCGAACTGTGTCCGCGCGCCCCTCCCCACCCAGCCCCGACCACCGCGCGCCTGGGTATGTTACCGTCCCGATCCCGGGCCCAGCGCCGTACCCCCACCCCCCGACCCCGGACCCTAAAGCCGTTCTCCTGCACTGATCCCAGACCCCATGCCACCCTCCCTCCCGACCTCGGGCCCCGCGCCGTCCCCCTTGCCAGTACGCCAGCCTCGCAGCCCACCTGATGGCACCACGATGAGTGCGAGCGCAGAAAGGAAGCGCCGCTTCCCCCGGCAGCGCTATTGGCGGACGGGGCGGGGCCGCGACGAGTACTTCCGGGTCCTGCGCCGCCGCGAGTTTGCGCAGAGAGAGCGAGCGCGCGCGCCCTCGCGGTCCGCCGCTATGACGCATTTCCGCTTCCGGTGGGCGGAAACCTGGCGTCCCAGGGATCTGGGCGGGCGGCTGGTGCAAACTTGCTAGACCGCAGGTTGGCGCGTTTTCGCAGCGGTGGTTTTCGCCCCTGTGGGCGCTTCCCGCCGCCGGGATCGCCGGGCCAGAGTCCTCCCAAGCAGGACCCGACCCGGGTGGGAGGGCGGGAGCGCTGACACGAGCCGGGTTGTCAGCACGTGGGAGCTGCAGACTGCCCCGGGGGTCTTAGCCCAGGGCCAAACCAAGGACCGCGAAGATGGACACAGAACGAGCGCCGCTGGTTATAAGAGCAAGAGCGAGCCCTGGGTTCCTGAGGGAGGAGTGGCAGGGCTGGGGTGACGGGCTCCTCCCCAAAGTGGAACTCAACTGCCCCAGAAACCGGGGTCTGAGCTAGAAAGGAGCTCGGCCACGCCTCGTGGCGGAACCAGGTCAAACCCGCACAGCGGGTGCTCAGCACTATCCGGGGCCTGCCCAGGACCCTTCCGCCACATCAGTCCCACTCCATCCTCCCCAGAGCATCTATGCCAGGCCCGTCCCTGGTGCGAGGGTCTGTTAATGAAGAAAATAGAAAAACTCCAGGCTGCAGAGCTAACTCCAGAGCCCCCCGTCCCGCAATCCTGGGATTTTGCCCCGCCGTTTCAGCTGAAACACCCCCTTGAGACTTCATCTTTCAGATGAGAGAGAGGGCCCCTCGGGGGTGGACTCCAGAGCTTGTACACCCCTCCGCCCCAGCTGCCCAGGGCCGAGCCCGGCAGTGGAGCCTCCAAAATCCCGATGCCTCTTACTCGGCAAATCCTCCCGGTCCTCCAAGATTGGGCTCCCACCTCACTTCCCCCACTCAAGTCTCCGTGAGGTCACACAGGTGAGGGCTCTCCCAGGGCTGTGTCTGCTCACCTTGTGGCGACTGCAAATGATCCTGGTCGGCCTGGCCTCAAGGTGCCCCATTTGAGTCACTGCCAACTTCTGTACAGGTCCGGGAGGATTTAATGTCTGGGCCTGGTCAGGGCTGAGGCTACTCATACCTGGAAACCAGTGTTCAAGTGGGCAGTGTGTTTGCTGTTGCTTCCACTGAGCTCTGGCAGCTGGGCCTCAGGTCACTGAGGCCCGCGCCCTGTAGGAAGGTCATCATTCCCTGTTGGTTTCAGCTGGAGAGATGTGTGCCCTTTCCAGGACCCCCAGCACATGCACGGACATCACGTGTTTATGTTTGTGGTTGTATTATGGACCAGGGTTCTTGTCGTCCCTACATGCGTGTGTGCTAAGTTGCTTCGGACTCTGCGACTGCATGGACTGTAACCCTCCAGGCTCCTCTATCCATGGAATTCTCCAGGCAAGAATACTGGAGTGGGTTGCCTCCTCCAGGGAATCTTCCCAACTGAAGGATCAAACCTGGATCTCCTGCATTGGCAGGTGGATTCTTTACCACTAGCATCATCTGGGAAGCCTTTCTTGTCCTCCCTAGTCAATAGAAATTGATACGAGATGAGATAAGAAATTCAGGCAAGGCTTTATCAGGGTTCCTGCTGCAGTAGGAGGGAGTGAAAACAAGTAATAGGTTCCCTGGTTCGCTCCCATTATATGGGATGAGGGTAGGAGTGGGTCCAGGGATTGGGCTGGAGGGTAGCTTAGGTGGTTTGCCCATCTCTGGTGATTTTGAATGCAAGGGACATGTGCTGGTATCCTGCTTTTGCTCCCAGCTCTTTAGAAAGGTCAGCTGGATTTTTAATCTCTTTGTGTCTTATCCATAGTTTGCTTTACCTGCACATGTAACAAAATCCACTCACACCCATTAGAATGACTACAATGAATTTGAAAAAAAAAATAAGTGTTGAGGCTGTGGAGAAATTGAAATCCTGTGCATTGTTGGTAGGAAGGTAAAATGGTACAGCTGCTGTGGAAAACAGTATAGTGGTTCTTCAAAAACGTAAAAATAGAACTGCCATCTGATCCAACAGTTCCACCTCTAGGTTACTTACCCGAAAGAAGGCGGTGTCTTGAAGAGATTTGTACAGCCGTGTTCACAGCAGTATTATTCACAATAGTCTGTGATGGAAGCAACCCACGTGTCTATGGGTGGGTGACGGGATAAGCCGGATATGGTCTGTGCACACAGTGCAATGTTGTTCATCTTTTAAAAGGAGGGAAATTGTGACAAGCATATGGATGAAACTTGAGAAGTTGTGCTAAGTAAAATAAGCCAGTCACAAACAAGTACAGTGTAATTCCAGTTACACAAGGTGCCTAGAGGAGTCGAATAACAGCGGCCAGGGGCTGGGGGTGGGGGTTAGTGTCTAATGGGTGTAGAGCTCCATTCTACAAGGTGAGAAAGTTGTAGAGATGGATGGTGGTGATTGCTGCATAACATTATGAGTGTATTTAATACCACTGAACTGCACGCTTAATGGCCAAGGCAGTAAGTTTTATTTATATATATTTTACCACAATAAAAAAACATTTTAAATACTATAAGACACGCATGGACACAGAGAAGACAACACTGTCTCTTCCTGGTGGGGCCAGAGTTCCTCAGGCCAAGTTCTACAAAAGGAAGCTCTGACCCCACCCTCTGGCAGTGAAATCTGTATGAGCCCCTCTTTAAGAAACTGTTTAAATAAATTTTAAAAATAAGAAGAAACCCTGCTGTCCCAGGTCCCACAGACAGAGGATCGAGTGGTCCCTGAAGGGAGCCAGTTGGGCCTTCCATCAGCAGTGCTCCTGTCATCTGAAGTCAGGGCTGGGGTAGGGGGCAGCTGCTCAGGCTGGAGGCTGCGGGAGGTCCGGAACTGAGGAGAGGTGTCCCCGCTTGTACTCTCCTCAGCAGCCACTATGGGGCGCCCAAGAGCTGCATCTAGCCCTGCCGGCATCACTGGGCGGGGCTCAAGGACAGGCTCATCAGTCACTTTCCTGCTGGCCTAGGGGGCTGGCCACCTCCCTCAGACCTCTGGCCCCCAGCCAAGGGGTGACTTGTTTACTGAGCTTCCTATGGGGTCTCCAGGTTGGGAAAGGGCTGGAGGCTGGGTGGGATGAAGGGGTTGGGGGCTGGAGGACCTGGCACTTGTAGATACTGTCCTCCTGGGGCAGCCCCCAGGGGCTTAGAGCAGCAGCTGTTGAGCAGGGTGGTCCCCATCAGGATCCCTGAGTACCTCCAGGCCTGCAGAACCTACACCTCTTCCTGCCCCCTGCACCCCCAAGTGCTCTAGATCACCCCGCCTTGCAGTATCACATCAGGATGACAGGCTGACCTTGCCCCCTCTTCCTGCCTCTTAACTGTGTGGCCAGTCACTTAGCTGTCTCTCCTCCTGGCTGTAAAGTGGGAACAGTGGTAAGAGCACCACCCTGAAGGGTTAACACATCTGGGGAGCTCAGAGTGGACACAGCAGTCAGGGTCCTCAGCAGCCCCACTGTCTCCACTAGCATCACTGTCACCCTCATCACCACCGTCACCATCATTATTTGGGTGGTTATGCCATGACCCCGGGTCTACACGGCTGTAGAGCTGACTCCTGGGTCAACTTGAAGCCGCACTATCACCACCCACATCTCACACAGGACCTCATTTAGGCTGCCCAGGAGGGTGCTGGTGGCCAGAGATGTTGGCCAGTGTCTGCATCCAGCATCCACTGCCCATTCGCCTGCACTGTCCTGGGGCCCAGCTCATGGCAGGTAAGCGGGGCTCTGATGCATGGGATATAGCCTTCCCAGGCAAGGGGCTGAGGGGCTCCTCCCGGAGAAGCTGTGTCTGGGCTGGGTGGGGCTTGGGCAGCCTGACATGCATTGTGTGTGGAGGGGAACCAGCCCCGAAACCAGGAAACCCTCCTTCCGGGCCTGGACGCGGGCCCAGGGTGAGATACAGGTCAGGGCCAAGGGACAGGATTCTCCCCGTGCAGACCTAGCCAGGAGCTGCAGCCACAAGCACCTCCTGCCTGCCCTGGTTCCCTGGGAGAAGGTCCAGCTCTGAACACAGACCTGCCTCAGAGGTACTCCAGCAGTCCCTGGTGCCACCGCCTCCAGCCACAACTCCAAACCGTCCTCCGGTCTCAAGGAAACAGGCGGTTCTGTCTGACTAAGTCTCCCCAGTCTCTGTGAGTTCAAGGGAGGTCCCAGCAGCCGTGCAGCCCCAGCACGTAGGTCTGACCTCAGTGACCTGGGGTGTGGGGCCTTGGGCACCAGTGCTCACAGGCCATCAGGGCTAGGAGCCTGAGAGCATCCAGCTGGTCACCCTTTCTGCTCTATTTTATTTTGTCATTTTATCATTTATTGTTGTTCAGTCGCTCAGTCCTGTCTGACTCTTTGCGAGTCCATGGACTGTAGCATGCCAGGCTTCTCTGTCTTTTACTGTCTTCCAGTGTGTGTATGTGTTAGCCGCTCAGAGTGTCTGACTCTTTGCAACCCCAGGAACTGTAGCCCACCAGGCTCCTCTGTCCATGAAATTCTACAGGCAAGAATACTGGAGTGAGTTGCCATTTCTTTATCCAGGGGATCTTCCCAATCTGAGGATCAAACCTGGGTCTCCTGCATTGCAGATGGATTCTTCATCATCTGAGCCACCAGGGAAGCCCAGATTTTACTCAAACTATTCTGTGTTAGACTTTTTCATTGAGATATAACCCACACGTGGTGATAAGGAGCACAGACCCTAAGTGCCCCCCACCCCCCTGATTTTTACATCTGCGTTCACCCACGCAGGCAGTGTGTGCTGCACACTGCTGGCATTGGGGCAGCATCTGGATGGGCCTCTCCCCTCCCCACCTGGCTCCCAGGAGGCCTTCATGGACTTCTTCCCCAGTTACATGTACAGACATTCTGGAGGTGGGGTGGGGGCCTAAGCTGGGCACCTGGATCCCCACTGACACCCAACAGAGAGCACTATGAGGTCAGAGACACCCAGGAATGTCTCGTCTTCTTGCTCCACCCCTCCCTCGGGGCCGGGCCACAAGGGCTGAGCCAAGGGACAGGAATGGAGGCACTTCCACCCTAGGCATGCACGCGGCAGCCAGCTGGCTCATCCCAGTGGACACGCCACAGGCTCACCACACTGGCCAGAGGCCAAGACATTCCAGCCAAACTGGGTGGAGTTTCAGGTTCAAAGCAAGAAGGCTGCAAGGCCCACCTTTACTCCTGGGCCAGGCCCGCCAGGGGGACACCAGGTTCTATCCCCAGGCTGACCTCTGACCCCACCCAGGTGGCCCCATGTCCACCCTGAGAGGATGTGCAATTATGAGCCCACTGTACAGAGAAAAAAACCGAGGCCGAGGGAGAGGAAGTGGCTCCCCCAGAGTTACAGAGCCAGGGCACAGGGCAGGGTTTGGCCCAGCTTGGGGCTCTGGGGGTGGGGGGTGGAATGTAGTGCAGCCAGAACAGGGCCTTGGACAGGAGGAGAGGAATCCCCCAACACTGCCCCATGCCCAAGCCCAAAGCTGAGCCCTAAGGAGGGTTAACTCCGAAGCAGAGTGTGGGGGTCCCTCACCTGCCCGCTGGGGACACCCAGCTGGGGACCTGGAATGGACTAGAGAGGAAGGCCCTCCCTTGGGCCCCTGGTGGTGATGATCTGCTTACAGGGCCCATCCTCTGAGCTCCAGGCAGTGAGTGTGTCGGCAGCTGCTGGAACGTGCCCAGAGGCAGAGGTTTGCTGGGCCTGGAGAGTGCAGGTGGAGGGTGAGGGGGAGCCCAAATTCCTGCCCCGGTGAGGAGCCTAGCCCAGGCTTGTCTCACTCTGCCCATCCCCAGCTCTCCCCTCCCTGCCCAGCTCTGCAAGTCCTCTGAGGCCCCAGGATGTCCAGCAGGGCCCAGCCAGGAGGTGCCTCTGCCCCCACCCACCATGACCTCATGCAGGTGACTGGGCAGATGGCTGTCCTGTGGCCCCAGGTGAGTCCTGGGCCCGGCAGCGTCCCCAGGGAGCCCCTGGCCCGGTTGTTGTTCACTCACTAAGTCGTGTTTGACCCTTTGCCACCCCATGGACTGCAGCACTCAGCTTCCCTGTCCTTCACTGTCTCCCGGAGCTTGCTCAAACTCATATCCACTGAGTCAGTGATGCTATCCAACTATCTCATCTTCTGTCGTCCCCTTCTTCTCCTGCCTTCAATCTTTCCCAGCATGAGGGTCTTTTCCAATGAGTCATCTCTTCATGTCATTGCATCAGGTGGCCAAAGTACTGGAGCTTCAGCTTCAGCATCTGTCCTTCCAGTGAATATTTGGGGTTAATTTCCTTTAGGATGGACTGGTTTGATCTTGCTGTTCAGGAGACTCTCAAGGGTCTTCTTCAGCACCACAGTTTGAAAGCATCAGTTGTCCTGGAGAAGAGGACAATAAGCCTCTCATCTCAGGAAGGTCTGGGGCAGTGGGTCTCACCTGGGGACGTTCCTTCCCCACCCTGCCCAGGATACACAGCAGTACTGGCTGTCCTGCCTGGGAGAGGGGAGGGCGCTGTGGCCACAATTGGGTAGTGACCAGGGATGCTGCTCGAAACCCCACAGCACCCAGGATGGCCCACAGGGAGGCATCCAGCCCAGAACACCAGTGGGGCCTGGTCTAGGACTTTGAAGGGCAATGGTCTCTCCGAAGGGGCCATAGGTCAGGTGGTCAGGGAAGGCCTCTCTGAGGAGGGGACATTGTAAAGCAGGGACCAGCCTTGGAAGGTGCCACCCCTTCCCACTGGTCACCCTAGTCACAGCAGCCTGTGGAGAGGAGGGCCAGGGGCTCACTCAGTGGTGGGGGTGGGGAGAAGCAGGCCAGGATCTGATGCCAGGCCTGGGGAATTCCAGAAGGCGGAGGGAGGCCTCTCACCACCCCTCCTCCCGGGCTTCTGGCTCCCAGTAGCCCAGGCCACATTCCTCCCCCGGGGTGGGCAGGTGATGGGAGCTCTGAGCATTCCAGTGGAGATGCTGGAGGCCTGAAGGCTGCTGGCACCAGCCTCCCGTGGGGCCCAGGTAACCTCTTGAGGCTCTGCCCCCACTCAGCTTCCTGGGGCTGGGGCCACAGGCCTCACTGAGGACGCGTGGGGTCAGGTGTACCAGAGAGATGTGAACATAGGTCCAGCCAGGAGCAAGCCCGCAGGATAGGGACTGAGCACCTTGCAGATAAGGGCAGGACTTACCAGCCCGGCAGCCTCCTGACTCCTGAACAAAAGGCTGGGTTGCACAGAGCCTCAGAATCATGGTGCTAGCAACAGGCAGAGTCCACAGAACCCTCTGATGCCCTGTCTCCTGTCTCTAAGACAGACTTTTGTGACCATCAGACCAGGCGCCTGCCAAGCCACCAGCACACAGAAAGGGCTGCTCCCTAAAGCCCCGCTAGGTGAGCGGCACAGACGTGGTGCTGAAGGGCTAGGGCCAAAGATGAGGTGAGAAAACAGAATCGGTCCCATTGGCTCTGCGAGCCCAGAGAGGTCGTGCCTCTGACCTGAGGTCACACAGCAAGCCCCGGATGGAGCATAGAGGCCACAGGAGACCAGGCTCCCAAGGAGGGGTGAATCTCAATTCCCACCCACTGGGGAGGCCAGGCACAGACTCCCAGAACCACCCCCCACCCCGAGATGAAGATGGGCTCCCAGGCCACCAGCGCCATGCCTGGCACGAGCCTTCCAAGTCTCGAATGTTTACATTCCTGTAGGAAATACCTCCCCAGAAGAGCCCAGGATGAATGTTCTGTAAATGTTGAAACTTGAGGCAAACAGAGGCCTGAGCTGAGCCCACCCACCACCCTACCTCTCCGTGCGACAGAGGCCCCGCGCGGGTCCTGGAGGGGACCTCCTGTGCTGCCGCCAGGACAGAGCCCTGGGCGGGCAGATGGGGGTCCAACAGTGGGTTCCTGTATGCCCCCCATCCCTTCCATGGTCTCAAGCCCCCTTTTGTGAAGTTGGGGTGACAGGAGATGGGCTTGGTTGGGGTGTCACTTGCACTTGAAGCCCTGGTGGCCCTGGGGGAGCCCCAGTACTTGGGGGGTTTCACAGTCAGGCCCTGAGGTGTGAGCCATAGGCTGACCTGCGTGTGACCAAGGGCCCCGTGTGCGCTCAAGACAGGGTGAGTCAGTCAGGGTGAGTCAGTCTGCTGTTTACGGTTGAGTGTCTTGGTTCCCTGCAGCCCTAAACACAAACCTGCACCTCTGCCATGCTCACGGGATGCACGGGACCAGCTGGCAAGCATGGGGGCTGTGTGGCTGTGGGTGGTCCGGCACCCAGAGGTGACTCAGCCTCCGCCATCTCCGTCTTTCGGCACCCACTAAGCCGCGCCTCCCCATCCACACCTGGGAGAGGCCAGTGGCCCAGGTGCACCCCAGCTGCCAGCCCCCTGGTTCCAGCAGCTTCTTCAAAGAGCCTGCCTCCCAGGCTCAGTGGTGTGGCAGGTGTGGACCTGCCGGGCACCCGAGCGCCTGGACCACCTCCCTCCTGCTCACCCGCTAATGGCATCTGGGCTGGTTCCCCCTTTCAACTGTTAGAGAAAGTGCCGCCACAAACATTCGTGGAGGAGATTCACATGGACCCATCCCTGGGAGTGGAGGTGTGGACCCACGGGGACACTGTTTCACCTTTCAGGAAGCACAAGACTGTTCCACACCCACACCATCTGCATCCCCACCAGCAGTGTGGGTGCTCCAACTCCCCAAATCCTTGCCCACACTTGTTGCTGTCGGTGTTTTTACTATGCACTGTGGCCTTCAGGCTGCGCGAGAGGAACAGGGGCCTGGGCACCAAGCCCTCACCCCTCTGACCTGCCTGTCCCTATCCCAGGCCTCCAGGCCAATGTGAAGGCAATGGGGCACAGGTGTCCCAGCGTCCAGCCATGACTGACCAGCACCAGCTCAGCACAGGACTCAGGACACTAAATAACAAAATAATAAGGTGAAATGTAATAAAATACTACATAGTTGTTGGAGGAAGAAAGGGGGAATGTACCCTGGAGCTGGGGTCTGTAGGGTGAGCCGAGAACTGGGTGGAAGATTTCTGGTGGAAGGTGTGGTTTGTGCAAAGGTCCTGTGGTGCAAGGGAGCACTTAGCATTTGTACGGAGGCCAGTGAGGCTGGAACACTGAGGGCTCTGAGGTGGTGAGGGGCTGCTCAACGACCTTGGAGGCTGTAGGGGGTCTGAAGACAGGAGCAACAGGGCAACCTGCCTCTTAAAAGTCACCTGAGGTTACAGGCAGAGGAGGACCCCTTGTTACAGTCACAGCCAGGGGCCTCAGGGTGGGTGAGTTGCAGCCCCTGGGCAGCATTCAAGTCAGGGCTCCCAAGAGCTGTGCCCGGCCCCTCCTGGGAGGAGATGTCACGGGTTTCTGTCAGCCCAGGGCACGTGCCCATCTGGACTGCAGAGGACGGACTGGCTAAGTGCTGCCCCGGGCCTCCTCCCCTTCCCTGGCCTGGGCAGCCAGGCAGCCCTTGCCCAGAGCATATCCTGGATGGACAGACAGCTGTCGACCCCTCAATGTGTTGTCTCAGGCCCCCTTCCTGGGTCACAGCACTGCCCGAGACTTAGCTTTCCCCAAGAGCCTGCAGGCAAGATGCAGGCCCATGGCAGGGGCTGGCCCCCACACCATCCTCGTCTTTCTTTCATATGGGGAGACATAGGGGGTGGTCTGGGCCGGCCCTGCCCGCTCTGCTCACCTGGTGAGCAGGGTGACAAGAGCCCCTGCCTCCACCGCTGGCCCAGGAATGGCTGCACCGAGCAGTGTGGGCCCTGTCACCACTTGTCCTTCCCGGCCCATGGTCTGGGGCCTCCCCTGGCCGCAGCCCCAATGTGCAGGCAGTGGACTCTGGTCCCCCCTGGAAAGGTGGACTCCACCTCGACTTGCTGTGTCCCAGGGCCATGTGACAGCTCAGGGGCCCAGGGGAGCTGCGTCCTCATCGGCTGGCCCACTCCCCAGCCCTGCCGGCAAGGGCCACCAGGCGCCCACGGCCAGAGCTTCCAGGTGGCAGACAGGCCAGTGGGCAGGAGGAGCCTCTGTCACCACTGCTGCTGCTGATCTTTGGGGGAGGGGCTAGGGCTGCCCAGAGTAGGGGAGCTCAGCAGAAGGAGGGCAGCAGGTGGGAGGAAGAGGGACACCAAGAGACACAGAGAAAAGGAGAGACAGACAGACAGAGGCAGGGAGACAGAGGCAGAGAGAGAGGGTAGCCAGAGTGAGAAACCCAGAGAAGGAGAGAGAGAGGTGGGGGTGATGGAGGGAGGGATGATGGGCTGGGAGGGGGGCGGGGAGGCTGGGCAGGGAGGTTGAATCCCAGCAGGTGTCCAGATGTGGCGTGGGGACCCCGGTGCCACTCTGGGAAGGGCACTGATGCCAGGCTGGGCCTGCCCAGGGAAGGAGGCAACTTGCTGAGGGCCAGTGACCTGGGGCTGCAGGCCCCAGGCTGTCTCAGGCTGTACCTGGTATAGTTCGGGTGGTACTGGGGCGGGTGGGGCAGCTGGCCTCGAATCTTGCAGCTCTTGCCAGGATGGCAGACCCCCAGAGTTCGTCACAGGGCCTCCAGCCAGATGTCCCAAAGTTGGCAAGGGGGTCAGGCTTATCTGGCTGCTTTTAGGGGGCTGTAGGCCAGGGGACTAGAGCCATTCAAACCACTCCCCTTGGCCCAGCCTGGGGCTCAGCCCCACATCCCTGCCCTTCCCGTGGGATCAGATTCCTCCTGGGCAGCAAGGCCTTCTGGCCATATAAGGCCGCCTGTGGGCACCTCCTGGAGGAGCTGCAGAGCCCTCACCCCGCGGGAACCGGAGCTTGGCCAGGCCCCCAGGGACCTGGGGGGAGGGGCCTGCTGCAGGTCAGTCCTGAGAGGGAAGGGGTGCAGGGACAGCCCAGGGCCCTAGGTGCCACCCCCTCCTTCTGTACTGGGGACCCCCTGCCACTCACCTGCTTCCCCCAGGGCTGCCCAGTCCAGAGTACAGAGCAGGGAAGTGGTGAGTGTGGGGGTGGGAGAGTCCTAGGAGCCAAAGGTCAAATGGGGTAAATAATAACACTGCAGACATGTTGGCCCCACGGGTGTCCGATGTGGATGCTGCCGTCCTGTGTGGGGGATACAGGGATTGATGTAAGCCTTCCGGGGTCACCCCCCCGCTCCCCACAGATCTGAGAGCAGGAGGCCTGGACCCCCGATTTTACACCTTAGGAAGGTGCTGGGAGGTGACCCATTGAGGGAGGCACCTGGGCCTGGAGTCTGAAGAGCGACCTCCCTTCTGAACCAGCCCCTTCCTTTGCCCTCTGGATATGATTGGCTCTCCAGGGAGGTCCGGGCCCCCTCCTCAGGGGTTCCTAGGGTGCCCCCCAACTCAGCCCGCCGCTCCCCTGGGGCTGGGGTGGGAGATTTGTGGCTGAGGGTTGCTCTTCAAGCCCAGGGCTGGGTCAGGGGGGCGTCTGGTGAGCCATAGTGGGAAAGATATCGTGCAAGGATGCAGACATGGGGGCTATCTCAGACAGCAGCTCCTTCCTCTCCGCAGGCCCTGCCTCTCCTTCCAGCTCACAGACCCCGTGCTGGGAAGGGGTCCCCAGAGCACAGCAGTGGGCTTCTTCTGGGGAACCAGAGGCCCAAGTCTGGTTACAGGGCCCTGCACAGCCTGGAAGGACCTGTGACAGGGTAAACCCAAGAGGCTGTCCTTCATGTGGTGGGCACTACCCAGGCACCTCCTCTTCACCAGGCCGGGGGATATGGCAAGATGGACAGGCAAGACACAGGTGTGATTGAACTGAATCTGAGAAAGGGTAGGTGCATATCTGTCTGACCCACTAGAGGCCCAGGAAAGCAGACAAGGGGCTCTGTTGTGTCCTGGGTAGAGGGAATAAGGCCAAAGTTCCATGAGACAGAAGCGGAGGGAAGGCTGGAGGCTCAGCCTGAAGGCCCAGACAGGCAGCGCATAGCTGCGAGGTTCCTTGGAGCCTGGGGGCTTCAGTGAGGGGTCTGGCTTTTATCCTAAGATAAGCAAAAGGCAGTTTGGCCTGGGAGGAGGGAGACAGGATGAGGCGTGGCAGGGCCCCAGCCCAGCAGGCAGCTGGCACCCCTAGCTGTTATCATAAAGGTTCCAGTCCATAAGGTGACTGGTCCGATTCCTCCAGCTCGTGGCGTCCTTCACAAAGCTTGGTGCCCCATGTCAGCAGGGTGGGGGGTTCCCCTACACTCAGCTGGAGACACTGAGGCCACAGGAGGGGATGTACAAGCCAGACCCGGGACTCTGGACTCCTGCCTGATCCAGGCTTTCTGTTCATGGACAGCACAATGACAAGCCCATGGGGAGTCACGAAGCCCCACATTTCTGAGCATCCTGGACGTGTGTGCCTTCTACAGAGCCAGGCCTGCCCATCTAGGACACCGGTCGGGAAGGAGGTGAGACGAGTAGGACAAAGGAGCTTTGGGGAACTTCTGTGGAGAGCCCAGGCCTGGGGGCTGGCCAGCCCAGCCCATGGCACTGGGCACACGTGAGCTTGTCTGGACCCCCTCTGAGGTGCAAACTGCCCACCAGGATGCCCAAGGGTCTGGCCTTTAGGTTGGAGACTGCAGCCTGTAGGCTGGGCACAGAGCATCCAGAGCTCCGGGGACAGAAGGCTCCTAGAGGAAGGCTCTTGGCTGGCCAGCACGGGGGTCAAAAGCATCTGCTGCTCGTTGGGATCAACCCAAAGCCTGGTGGCCTCAGAGGTTTCCCAGAGCCAACGCCCTGGAGGCCTGGGGGAGCCCCAAGGTGGCCCGGCTGGGGTCACAGGCAGGAGACACCAGTCCATCAGGGGCATCCAGGGACCTGTCCCCAGACACTCCTCAGTTGAGAATGAGGGGACTCCAGCCTGGCACCCTTCTGGTGCCCATTCAGGTCATCTGGCCTCTCCTCTGCCCTCCCAGTGGACTGTGCCAGCCCACGGCCAGGAGAGGGCTCTGGACTGAGCAATGGCCCAGAGGCCAGGAAGCTCTCTCAGCCCCAGACCTGCTGGCTTTACAACCCTTTACAACCTCCTAATGAGGCCTCCCCTCAGCTGGTCTGCGTCCTCCCCCCGCAGGCCTGGGCTGGACCAGGGCTGCCAGCAGCCGCCAGCATCAGCCTTGCCGCCTGCCCCACAGCCAGCCCGGATGGACCGGGTACATGTTCTGGCCAGCTGGGCTCCCCTGGGGCAGCGAATATTCCAAACCACAACCAAGCTTCTCCTGAAACCTCTTCCTGCCAAAGGGAGACAGACACTCCCAGTGAGGAGCAGAGAGCTCACCTTCCTCCTCCCACGGGGCATTGCAGTTTCTCCCCCCAATCCCCCCAGAGGAGTGGCGCCGGGTGAGAGCTGGGATCCAGGACAGCGGTCAGGGTCAGGCACAGTCATCTGTTACCGACTGTGACGTGATGATGCGGCTGAGTGTAATGAGGGGTGCCCCTCGCAGCTGTTCCTGGGGAGTTATGGTCGCGGTTAGGACTCAGCTCAGGCTATGGCAGGTGTGCCCTTGTGGCCTGGCCTGTGGCCCCCACAGCTGCCCTGCAGATGGGGCTGAGCAGGGCTCCTGGGCATGACATCAAGGTGGGGGGGTGCAGTCTCGAGGGTGGGCTCCCCTGGCACCAGGCCCCACCACAGGGGTCTTATCCCAGGGCTCGGTGTGGGGGGGATCGGCTGGACCCCCTACCTGGGTTCAGGAGCACCTCTTTCCCACTCGAGCTGCCACCTGTGTCCGATCTCCCACAGGTCCCAGGGCTCCAGTTACTTTGGGGCTGGATGGGGGGAACTCTGGGTGTGGGGTCCTCCCGTGGGACATGGTCAGAGCGCAGCAGGACAGAGTGGGTCAGGTTGCCTCCACATGCCTCCCCATGAGCTGCCTCCATCCACCACCCACCTCCCAGGACTTGGGGTCCCTCTCCTGTGGACTTAGGACAGAAGGCTAAAGCAGCCTGTTTCAGGGTGGGGGGCACTGCATTACGGACCTGTACCCCAAAGGTGCCCAATACATCTGGGAGGAGAAAATGAATGCCAGTCCAACTCCTTCTCTCCCTTGCTAATCACATGCTCCTGACTGACCCCTGGGCCTTGGAAACTGACCCTCAGTTTCCCAATTCCTAAGTAGGAAAGGTGGCTGGGTGGCCCAGGAGTCAGAGCAAGACTGGACACCCTCGCTGCACCAGCTGAAAATGACTTGCTGGAAATGTGCCTTGGGCATCAGGCATGAAGGTGAGCAGAGACGGGCCTCCTTCCCCTGCCCTGCTCCAGCTGGGGCACCTAAGCGGGCACAGGGTGGGGGCCAAGCGGGCACCTCACTTAGCTCCTTCCACCACATTGCCCTCTGCCCACTTCACCAGGCAATGCGCCTCCCCCTTCACCCCCAGGCCCAGGCCACCAGTTGCTCAGGGCAGCTGTCTCCCGGAAGCCGCGAGCCCACGATTAACCCTCCGCATGCTGGCCCGGCTGACTCAGCGCATTCTCAGGCGGCGGCCCCTCCCTCCCGTCTGCTCTGTGCCCTCTGGACAGCGGTGGCCTGGTCACTGGGAGGCTCAGAGGGCTCCTGCCTCTCACCTCTGTCCCCTGGCCCCTCCATGGGTGTTGAGAAGCTGACATGGGGGGCGGCCCGGGTGGAGGGTTCCCAGCCCCAGCCCCCAGGATGCCAGCTCACCAGCGCTAAGGGGGTGCTGATGCCAGGGCCAGAGCACACTGCTGTGATGTGTGTTATGGGGGCACCTCTGGGCAGTAGGGAGGGCGGGGCCAGGACAGGTCAAATCCCCCATCTGGAAACCCTGCTACTGCCCAGAGGCAGCTGTCCTCTCAAGGGGTCATAAATTAGCTGGTGAGCTGGCCTGTCAAGGCACAGGGACTCTGGATTCCTTCCTGTCCACCTGCCCCTCCCCCCATCTAGGCCAGGCCCTCTCCAACTCAGAGGGTCTCTGGAGAGGAACCACCTCTTCTCCCCCTGCCCAGGTGGAATTACAGAATAGCCTGAGAGCCGAGGGAGATGAGAGAGAAGAAGGGAAAGGAGAGGGAGGGGAGGCGGGAGCCAGCCCACACCGCCGCCTGCCTGTCTTAACTCTGCAGAGAAGCTGCCTCCAGCCCCTGGGGATTCAGGATTTGCAGGAGGCCAGGGACAGCCAGAAAGATGTGACCAGTGGTGTGACCTTCCGGGAACAACTACTGGGGCAGGACCCGCCAGGACCAGCTGGCTGCCACCCCACGCACTTACTCGACTCCCCAGGACTCCAGGGGGTCCCACGTGGGACAGACACCCAGCTGGCCTGGCTCATAGACTGGGGGCCCTGCCAGCCCAGCAGCTGCGCCAGCCCCATCAGGGCTTCCCTTGAGGCGGATGTGGGCCAGGAGCTGAAGGAGGGGAGGAGACCCAGTGGCCGAAGCCACCCAAATACAAAAACAGCTGGGACACAATCCTGAGCTCGACCGACCTCTCTTCCAGCCCCGTTTCCCCAGTGTCCTTGAGAGCCTGCCCTGAACCTGAGGGTTCCACTAGCAGACAGAGACGGTGGGATCCACAGTGCCTCCCAGCAAGGAACCCCAGGCACCAGGGTGGGCTCACACTTGGCCCCTCCCTTCACACAGCAGGTGCTCAATAGATGCCCTCCTTTGCAGCCAGTCTTCCTGGCGCCTACGGGGCTCAGAGTATCCTCCCTTCACTGCAGAGGGCCCCACTTCCCCGTTTTAGAGAATTTTTAAACCAAACCTTGCCCAGGCAGGAGTCAGGTGGGGTAGAATCTGACCTGGCCCCTCGCAAGGAAGCACGGAGTCCACAGTTGAGGGTCTCCCTCTCCTTCTGCAGATCGGATTGCCTCCGGGGCCACTACCAACCGCCATTCACAGCCGGCAGAGCGCACCTTCCAGCACACCTGCTGGATGAGGCAGAATGGGGGCCAGTGCCATGCGCAAAACACCGAAAACCCGCCGGCGAGAGGCGGCCAGGATGCGCTGCGCTCCGGAATTCACATCTCAATCCCAGGGACCCCGTGTTTGGGCTCCCGGGCTGCGGTCACTCGGGTCGCTCTGCCGGTTCTGGGGTCGCGGGTGGGGGTGGGCTGGGCCCGGACTGGACCCGAGAGGAGTGGCGCCAAACCCGGGCCCGCCGGGGACCCTCGGCCGCCGAGAGGTGCCCGAAGTTAGGGAAACAAAGAGCGGATCCGCTGGACCGAGAGGAGCGGGCCGGCGCGTCCGGGGCCGCGGTGCTGGAGGGCGCAGAGGGCCGCCCGGGACCGGGAGCCACGCCCCGGGGCCGCCTCGGCGTCGCGTTCCCACGGCCCGGCCCGAGGTCAGCAGGTGTCCCCCTTCCAGGAGGCCGGCCGGGCCGGGGTCCCAAGGGTTAAGGCGGCCGGCTGCCCCTCCCCCCGGCCTCCCCCGCCCCCTCCCCGGGGCGCGGGGCCGAAGCTCCCGGGCGGGCCGGGGCGGGGCCTGACGTCCGCGGGCGGAGCGAGCCGAACCCGGCCGGGCGCCGCAGACCCGCCGGGCTCCCGCCTCGCCCGCAGTCCGCGAGCTGGAAGATGGCGAAGCCGGGTGCGCGGCCCCGCGGTCCCCGGGGCCCCGCGCCGCTGCTGCTGGCCGGACTGGCGCTGCTGGGCGCGGCGCGGGCGCGGGCGGCGGGCGGTGGCTTCAGCCTGCACCCGCCCTACTTCAACCTGGCGGAGGGCGCCCGCATCGCCGCCTCGGCCACCTGCGGTGAGGAGGCCCCTGCGCGCGGCGCCCCGCGCCCCACCGAGGACCTCTACTGCAAGTTGGTGGGGGGCCCCGTGGCCGGCGGGGACCCCAACCAGACCATCCAGGTGAGCTAGGGCCGGAGGCCGGGCGGGGGTGTGGGGACGCCGGCGCGGGGTGAGCGCCGGGCTCGGACTCCGGAATTCCAGCCCGACTCGGCGAAGAGCCCAGGTACGCACCGCGGCCGCCGCCGCCCGTCCCAGTGCCCCAGTTGTGCATTTCGGGGGACGGAAGGGACCGCAGCTCGGCCCTTCGGGTTCAGCGCAGAGAAGTGCGCTTCCCGCCGGGAAGGCGGCACGCAACCCACCCGGGCGCGGCTGGCACCAGTTGAGTTCGGCCGCGGTGACGAGTTGGACGGGAGGGGTTGGTGCCTGGTCCCCCGCGGCCCCGAGTCCCGGGATCCCGGCGAGGGCGGGACTTGGCCTCCGTGGCCGGCTGCCCTTGGGGAGGGGGCCGACCGCTCCGCCTTCCTCCGGGACAGGCTGGAACCTGCTGGAGACGGGATGGGCCAGGGATGGGGGCGGAGGGGCCAGACACAGGGAGTGCTAACTCCGTCTGGAGGGTTGAAACTGTCCCCGCCGGGGTTTCTAGGGAGTCGGTAGGACCCTCGAGGTGGGAGGGGGACAGACGGAGGGGTTTTTAACTGGGGATGAGAGCTCGGAGCTGCAATCAGGGGCACTTCTCTGCCTGGGGACGGGGTAGGGCCTGCTCCGGAGGTTTCCTGACATCCCATGCTGGGCCCATCCTCCCATCCCTGCCCTACCTAAGGGAGAGTCTGGGGGCCCCAAGGCTGTTGTAATCTGAGCCTCAGCCTCCAGGGACTTGCTGCCACCTTCCTGGTAGGAGAGACGGGGGGAGGGGAGGAGCTTTGATGGGGGTGATGAATGAGGGAGGTACTGCTGGGGCCCCTTTACAGGGCCTGCCTGCCCACTCCCCTTGCTTCCCCACCCCTGTGGGGGTGGGTAGAAGTGAGAGGGGGCCCTGGTGCGGCAGTGTTGTCTGGAGCAGAGTGTCACCTCCTTCGGGCTCCTGGACTCACCTTTCTGGACTCATGCTCTTCTGAAAGCCCTGCCCAGCTGAGGGGGAGGGCTCAAGCCCACGTTTCAGGTGGGGAAACTGAGGCCTGTAAAGCCCCAAAGCAGACCAGGATCTGGCTAGGGTGAGCGGGGCCACCTGGACCCCTACCCTGGGCCCTTAGTGTCTCTAGGTGACATCAGAGAAGCCAGGTCAAAAGGAGGAGCTTGTGGGGAGCTCCAAAGCTGCCCAGAGGGCCTGGCTAAGTGCCCCGCCCCCAGATGCTCAGCTGGGATTCCACAGCTCATCAGCGCAGGCTCCCCGGCCAGCTCACCCCTACCAACCTGTGCTGCCTGCCCAGGCCGTTGAGGGAAGGCTGCTTATTACCTCCTCACAGTGTTTAAATGAGCAGCCCAGGAGCTGGTGGCCTGTGGCCCAAGGCCCTCTCCTTAGCTGTGTGGCTTCCCCCATCCCAGTCTCAGGCTCCTCATCTATAAAATGGGTACATCACGAGGGCCGCTTCACCTGAAACTGTGAGCTTGGCCTGCCTGAGGGGCCCAGGAGGCGGTCCATCACACAGTGACTGCTTGGCAAGTGGCCATGGCCGTGGCGTTGCAGGCAAGGGCTCTGAGCAAAACTTGAGTCCTGCACTCTCAGTCTAGCAGGTTAGGGCTGAAGCCTCACTTTAAAAGTCTGCAGTGCTCAGCTATGGCACCCCTGTGCAGAGGCTCAACCATGGCACCCCTGTTCGGAGGCTGCCTGCATGGCCAGAAACACTGATGGCCAGCCTTGGTCGAGTCACTGGACCTGCTTCCCTGTCCCCTTGGGGGATGAGGTCTGCTCAGCACCCTGGCCTCTTGTTGGGTTGGTGAAGGGCCTTGCCTGTAAGCACTGTCTGGAGCTGAGTGACCAGGCCCACCTCTCCATCCCAAGAGCCCAATTTTGTGGGTGGGTCAGGGGGGTCGTGTGGTCCACGGTTGCAAGCCAGCAGTTCCTGGGGTCTCCTGGGGGAAATGGAGCAGAAGCTGGCTGGGGGCATGCCACCCAGGGCACGGGGTGAGCCCTGCTGTACATCGGGGTGAGGCAGTCCTGTGGGCAGCTGGGGCAGGCAGAGGGTAACTTGGGGATCTGGCCCTGTGACTTCAGGTGGGCACGTGAGAAATTCTGGGCTGGCCCCAGTGCTGCAGGGGAAGTCGGGGGCTCAGCTGCCAGCATGGTGACTCACTGGGAGGGGAAGTCCTTATCACTGCTCCTTGCTTCCTCGCTCTGTTCCCAGCAGGACCCTCTGCAGCGGAGGGGCGGAGTGAACCTCGTTTCCCCACCCCTCCACCCCCGGCTCCATCCACTGTGCGCCCATGTCACGCAGCCCTGCTGTGGCCCCAACTCTCAGGGGAGACCTGAGCAGACACTTACGTTGTCTCCCTTGACCAAGGCAGTCTTCTTTGAAAGGCCCACCACCCCAGCCAGACCGCCCTACCCACCTCCTCTGAGAGCCCCACCAGGCCCCAGACAGCTTGCATACATGTTCTCGGTGTTTCCCATGATCCTCTCTGAGCCCAGCCCCTGGGAGCTCTCAGAGTCTGGGACCCGGAGCCCAGGTTCCTCCATCTGAGCTGGTGGTACGGCTTCTACAGATGGTGCCCCTCTTCTGGGTGTCCTCCATTGCTCCTGCCCTTCTGTGCGGCAGCTCTGGGTCATGGCCTCAGGGATGCAGTTAAGAGCAAGGCAGGGGGACTTCCCTCATGGTCCGGTGGCTAAAACTCTGTTCTCCCAACATAGGGAGCTTGGGTTTGACCCCTGGTAAGAGAACTAGATCCCATATGCTGCAACAAAAAGATGCAGTGTGCCACAAGTAAGACCTGGCACAGCCAGATAAATAAATAAAATACGTATAAAAACAAGGCAGGTGTACCCCCCCTCTTGCCCCTTCTGCCCAGGGAGGCAGTAAACGGAGAATCGGAGAATCGCAGCAGCCTCATGTGACAGAATAAATAAAGCAGAGTGGTGGAGGGGGGCTGTCAGGTCAGCTTCTTGGGTGGTCCTGCGCAATGGGGCTCTGCTGAGGAGTGACAGCTGAGCTGGAGGACAAGAAATCAGGGTGCGAGGGCTGTAGGGAGAGGGTAGAGGGGCCTCCCCAAGCACCCAACACACGGGGTCCTGCTTCTTGGCGGCTTAGTGCCCGAGCTTCCTCTTCTAGGTCTTGCTGTCCTGGGCACATGGTGGAAGCTGTGAGCAGGTGTGTCCAGGGGAGGCAGGGGCACACCTTGCGTGGGTGGAGGCTGGGGGCTGTCTGGCTGCCAGGCCTGGGAGTGGGGACAGGGCATCTCCCACGCTCCCAACTCTTAGGAGGAGGTCTGGCCCCCTGGGAGGCTGGGAGGGGTGGAGCGGCCACATTTCCCAGACGCGGCCTCTCTGGGCCTCAATCAGTGCCAAGTCTCCGAGGGCCGCCTTTGTGTGCGAAGGGACAGCAGGTCTGGTTTCCTCTGGGCTGGGGGGTTGGGCCTCCACTGGGCCAGCAGCCAGGGCCCAGCGCTGCCCCCTACCCCAGCCTGGGCTTCCAGCACCTGCTCCTACCCCATGGGGACAGCAGGCCGGGATGGCGCTGGGAGCCCCTGTGTCTCCCGCCAGAGGACAGGGCCCCGGCAGGTGGCTGGACCGTGACAGAAGCAGCTGCCAGGCCCCGCGTGGGATCCATTAATCCTGCAGTGGCCGCAGCAGGTGCCAGCATTACGCCCACTCTTCAGACAGGGCAGTGAGGCTCAGCCGTTGCTGGGACCTGGCCGGGTCCCAGAGCTCGGAAATGGCAGAGCCAGCAGGTCCCGGCCTCGTCTGCCGGCTGCCCACGTGCCTGCCCTCTGGGGCCTCCCCACAGGCTGCCTCCCTGGAGACCCTGCTCCATGGCTCTGGGTGAGAGCCTAGCAGGGAGGTTTGAGGGATGGGCTGGTAGAGGTGGGGAGGGGCACACACTCGGCCTGGGCCTTCTGACTGTAGCCCCACCTTCCTCCCTCTTTAGGTTTCCACTGGGCCCCATCCTGTGCCAGCCCTTCTAAAGCCCCCTGCAGTGGCCAGTTTTGTGGGAGAGAACGACATGTGACTTGCTCCTTAGCCAGCCCTTTGCCCTTCAGCTCCAGTTACACTAGCCTTCTTGTGGTTTACTCTTAGTTTGCTCTTCCTGCCCCAGGGCCTTTGCACAGCCAGCCCTTCTGCCTGGAGCATACCCTCTCTTATGGTGTAGGACTCAGAGCCACCTCCTCAGGGAGGCCTACCATGATTTCCCCACCTGCGCTGGGTGCCCCTCCCCCGCCTGCTCTCCTGTTTCCTCTGTGGCAGGTGTGATCGTCTCATATGAGCCGTGTTGGCACCCAGTGTGTGTTTGCCAAGTGAAAGAGTGAACGGCAGACAAGGCTCCACAGGCTAGGGGTGGGCCCCGTGGGCAGGGGTGGGAGTGACTGGAGAGGCAAAAGGTCACAGCACTCCTTGGCCATCTGACCACCTCTCCCCCACAGGGCCAGTACTGCGACATCTGCACGGCCGCCAGCAGCAACAGGGCTCACCCTGTGAGCAATGCCATTGACGGCACGGAGCGCTGGTGGCAGAGCCCACCACTGTCCCGGGGCCTGGAGTACAACGAGGTCAACGTCACTCTGGACCTGGGCCAGGTACAGTCCCTGTTCCGTCTGCCGCAGCCCCACCCTGTGTCTCTGGCCGTAGGGCTCCCCTTGAGGCATGGACTGGAAGGCGGGGTCTCCACCTACAGTAGACTGGGAGGCCGGGCTGGACCGGGCACGGATGGGCTGCTTGTGGCAGGCTCAGCACAGACACAGGGGTGGCAGGGGGCACCTTCCATTGTTTTCTCAGCATCCTCATGGTTCACAGCAAGGCGGGAGGCCAGATGGGGGCCTTCCCAGAGGTCACATGGAGAATTAGGGTGAGGGGCGCTGGGGGGCTGACACGGAGGTGGGACTGAAGGCTGTGGGCCCTGTGCCCCTGGCCAGGCGCCCTGGTGTTTACTCAGAGGAATTCCTCCGCAGGGAGCCAGGCCCACTGGGGAGTGGGAGGGGCTGCAGGAATGCACAGGCCAGCGGAAGTGGACATTCCTAGGATACCTGTGCTGCGGGGCCACCCAAGGGTTAGGTGTGCACCCCCCGACCCCGCACTCCCAGTCAGGCATGCAGGAGGATGTCAGGCATTTCCCCCTTTGGTGGATCTGGGCTGGTTCAGGCTCACAGGCTTTGTCCCACTCCCCACATGACATTGTTAGGTGTCTAGCCTTGGAATCCTGGCCTGTGAAATGGGCCAGCAGTCCCATCACCTTCTTGGGTGGAGTGGGGTAGGGGTGGCAGGTCGATGAGGCCGAGCCCAGGAGCAGCCAGCTCTGGGCCTGCCTGGGCATCAGGCTCAGGGTTGATCCTACTCAACCCCATGCTCACCCCTTCTCTGGTCATAGGGACTTAGCCACCATCCTGGTGCGTGACCTGGTGGGTTTCTGTTCCTCACTGGGCCTCCATCCTGCTGTCACCTTGAGGGCATCCCAGGAGAGTTGGGGATGCATCTCCTGGGAGCCTGGCTGGGTGGGAGGCGTGCCCTGCAGGTGGGTTTAGGGGGCAGTGTTGGTTGCCTCCTGCCCCCACCTGGAGGCCTGGTGGGCAGGGGGTAGTGAGGGGAATGGGTTTGAGTCCCAGTAAGTGGCCTGGGAGTTCCAGGGGAATGGGGGGGGGGTTAGCTCTTAGGCCCTGGGAGGGGCTCCCTTCCCAGGCCCTGCAGGAGGCCCCTGGGCTGCTAGTGCTGCCTGGCCCAGGTCTGGGGGGCGCCAGGCCCACTGCCCTTCAGCTCACTGGGCCTTCACCACACCTGTGCTCTCTTCCTTTCTGCTGGGAGCATGAGAGGGACCTCAGCACCCCTGGGTGCCCCAGGGTGCCCCTGTCTCTGGCACTGCCCTAGTGGGGGCGCCAGGGAGGGAGAGGGGGATGTGGACTCTGCCCCTGCCCCGGGGTCAGCAGGGGAGCTTGTGCGGAGCCACTGGGTCCTTCTCGCCCCTCCTCCTCTGTGGACAAACCTGGCCTGGCTGGGGCAGGGCAGGGGTGCTCTCTGGGCACACAGTGGTCTGGCCTCCCAAAGCAGGTGGGCACAGTGCCCTCCCGAGGTACAGTGGGTGGGGCCAAGGGGGAGCTCGGACAGTGCTAACACCACCCCACCCCCGCCCCGCCTCCATGGCCCCCTGCGCCTCAGTGTCTGTCTGTGTAGGACAAAGATGCGGAGGCAGGCGGGACATTTGCCCTGCAGACTGGGCCTGCACTGGGGCCAGGTTTCACTCTGTGTGCGTCTTGCCCACCAAGACTCGGTTTCCCCAAATGTAAAATGACACAAATGGGAAAGCGACCGTTTCCAGCCCTGCTTGTGGGGAGATCGACTCTCCCACCCTCCCACTGCTCTTACTCTCTCTCTCCCCCATCCTCTCTTTTTGCCACCCTCCCACCCATCCGTCTACCAACCCACCCTCCCACTCATCCATCTACTTACCCACCTTACCAGTCCACCCGCTAACATCCATCCACTTGCCAACCCTTTGCTCTTCCCATGTCCCCACCCCTCCCTTCTTCCTTCTCCTCTTTATGACTTACGGAAACCCCCATCTTGGTTAAGGGGATGCCAGCCTTGGTTGGGGTGGGGGCAGGGGAGCCTCGGACATGCCCAGTTGTGTGCTTTGGAGTTGGGTGGAGTGGAAGCACCCAGTGTCCAACTCTGTGATGAGAGAAAACCCTTTCCTGGACATGTTTCTGAGCCACGGTGGAATTCCAGAGGTGATTCCCATGTTCACCACCTTCCCTTTAGGAAAAGGAGCTCATTGCCCTTTCCTCCCCGAGTCACTGCATGACTACTACTGGGTCCCTTCGGCCAGTGCCTTCGGCCAGTGGGGGTTGGGAACAGAGACCAGGTCCCTCGTGGGCAGAGGGGCTCATGGGGGTAGGAAATGGGAGCTCTGGAGGATGGAGGGGGCACCAGCCGGAGTGCTGGGGGAAGGTGTTTTGGAGGCACCCTCACAGCGACCCTGGGATCTACCTCCTCAAGTGCCCCCATTCTGGTCACGGGAGCAGCTGGCCTGCAGCCAGACTGAGGGTGTCCCGGGCAGGACCCTCCAAGCACACTGGCTGTGCAGGGGGAGAGAGGCCAGTGGGAGGGGCCTGGGGGTTCCCTGGCTTAGGGGCTGGGCCTTCCTTTGGGGCACAGGTCCCCCTGGGGTGGGGCTGGGTCCTCTGTCAGAGTCGGTGAGTGGGCAGTGAGGCTGGGCCCTCCCCTTGCGGCGGCTGCCAGGGGCCTTTGTTCTGGGATGTGAAGCGGATGCCCCAGGAAAGCGGGTGGGGGCGGGGCAGCTGGCCCTGGGCATCAGGAGGACTTCCTGCCCCGGGAGGCCAGGGAGGACCGCTGGCAGCTCCTCTTCCTTCTCACCCCGGGGGTGGAGCTGCAGCTGGTGGGGCCTGGTCCCTGTAGCGTCCTTCTGTTCTGGGACCTCAAGGAGCTTTCTCCCTGTCTCCTCCTCATCACCTCTGACCTTCCCCAGGATGGGGCAGGGGTCACTGCACTCTATTCCCCTCATTTTGCAGATGGAAAAACCGAGGCCCCAAGAGTGAGGGTCTGGCCGAGAAGGGCATGAAGTCCAGGCCTCCACTCCTGCCCTGCTGACCTTGGCCAGGACCCCACACCTGAGAGGACTGGCTGTGGAGCTGAGCCTGTGGGATGCCAGCCTCAGAAGGGGGTCTCTGGCTGGAGACCGAGGGGGCACTGTCCCAAGTCCCAGCAGTGGCCTGCCTGGGGGTCCTCCAGGGGCCAGCGGGTTTTTGCTGTCTCCTGTCTCCCCCGGGCCTCTTGCCTGTCTCAGGCTCCCTGTTCTGAGCCTCACTTTCTATGTTCCCAGGGGGTCTTAGGGAGCTGGGCAGGGTGAGTAAGGGCTGGTTCTGGGAGGAGTCCCCTCCCTCTCCAGACGCCCCCTGGTGGCCCAGCCATGGGGGAGGGCCTCTCCCCAGCAACCCCCACCTGTGGGCTCAGCCCTCACCCTCAGATGCAGAGGCAGGTGAGGAATAGAGGTCCCCTCCCAGCTGTGGGCTGTGTTCTCTGCTTGTGCCCTGATGGGGCGGCCCTTTGTCCCAGCCCCAAAAGGCCAGGCCTGGAGGGGAGGAGACTGGAGACCAGGTGAGGGGTACAGTGGAGCAGGGTCTGGGCTGGTAGTGGGGTGTAGGCTGGGGGGTTGGGTGGGAGGCCAAAAGTGTTGGTTGAGGGACTGAAAATGCCAGGGTGAGGAGTCTGCCCTCCCTGAGGGACAGTGGGGAGGCAGGGAGGGCACCAGCTGTCTCCCACCCCCACCACAGGGGGATTGGAGCCCCAATGTGGAGGAGAGGCCAGGCTGACTGTGCCTCCGGCCCTCCTCTGGATGTGGGCTGTGAGCATGTGCCTCGGCCTTGCTGCTCACAAGGGCCCCAGACGTGCTGGCTGCTTTGTGGTCAGGACCCCCCATGCAGCCCTACCCTGCCCACCCCAGTCCCGGACTGTACCCACTCTGAGCTGGTCAGTCTGGGGCTCCCTGGGCAGGCAGCCTGGTCCCGGCGTGCCCGCCGGCCTGCTGGGTTATGAGGTCACGGTCACTGGCCAGGCTGGCCAGGCCCAGCTGGGCTCTCAGCCATGTGGGCAGCGCCCCAGGAGGGTCAGCGGGGTTGCTCAAGGGAAGTGGCCGGAAGCAGCCAGGCTCTGCTTACAGGTGGGGGGGGGGGCGGGGTCTGAACCGGACACAGCTCCTTGGGCTAGGCTCCCTGGGGGTTGGTGAGAGCGTGGGGGTCTGGGACAGCCTCCCCAGGGTGAGTCCTCAGGTCAGCAGGGGTCCCTTCTCTCCTTGTGGGAGTCGGGAGACCGTGCCTCAGCTCGTCCCTCGGCTTGAAGGATGCAGGGCCAGAGGGGCCATGGGGGGCTGGGACTGGGGGCTATTTGTCCTTGGCCCCTGCTGCCACTCACCCCCGGCCATCATGGCACACAGCAACACTCTGGCCTCCTCATACTGAGCCCCCCAGCCTCCTTTCTTCTGTCTGTTTTTAAACAAACACTATGGCATTGGCTTCCAGCAACACGGCTCATGCTAAAGTCTATAAACTGTTTGGGTGTTGGGGTCCCCTTGGGATAAACTCCACTTCCTATGGCCCGAGGCTGACCATCTGGCCTGACCTGGGCCAGGCTGCAGGTGCTGTGGGACAGGGACAGGAGCTCTGGTGGGGGTGGGGTGGACCCCAAACCCCCCCTTCAAGGCAGGGGACCCAAGACAGCATATGGATGGTTGGGGGTGTCTGAACTCCCCGCCAAGCCCAGCTCCATTGAGCTGGTGAGCTCCTATAGAGCTGTCAGATCGCCCAATCGCTGAGAAACCCCCTACGTGCTCCATTCTACACACCAGTGTGTTGGGCACCTGGCCCCACAGAGTCAGGGTTCCTGGGGCCTCTGCCTGCCCACTCTGTGTTTCCAGGTTTTATTTTTCTTTCCAGCAGTAGCTTTTCCACTCCTGGAGTGGCAGCCACGTGTGGCCTGTTTTCAGCTCCCCGTTGTGTGGATGGCCATTCTTATTGACCCAGCTGGGGGCCTGAGTTGACATGCCCACTAGGCCACCCCACCCCCCCACCTCCCACTGTGGCATTTATATTTATCAAGGTTTCCAGATGGGGTCTCCAGGGAGAGGGCAAACCCGGGGTGCTGGCTCAACTAGATTCAGCACACAGGGCCCTGAGGCCAGTCCAACAGTCTGGGGTGGTGGTCCAGGAGGTCTGGGTGCCCCTGGGAACAAAGGGGGAGGTGGTCCGGACGCCTGGTCTAGGAGGGGCTTCCTGCCCCACCCGGCGGGGCTGGGACCCTGGCCCATCCCTGGGAATCAGCAGGGGGCCCTGCTTCCTGCAGGGTCAGGCTGAGTCACAGGCTGCCTGGTGATTCATGCTGGTGGCCCAGCGGGTGGGGGCAGGGTCCTCTTTCCCCAGGACAGGGGCACAGGGCCTGGCTCAGGGCAGAGGTGGAGTGTGCTGGCCCTGATGACCTTGTGCTCCCAGAGGCTCCAGCATCAGCCCTGTCCTTGGTACGTGGATGCCTGAGCCCAGGAGGCTTCCTGCCTGCTGTGCCCCCCTGCACCCCCGTCCCTGGCGCTATGGAGACCCCCAGGGGTCTTCAGCAGCGGCTTCCTCTCTGGCCCTCCCTGTGTCTTCTGACACCAGCCCATCCCCTGTTTGCCCTCCCCCCGCCCCCCAATCTCTGCCTCTGGTGTGGCTCTGGGTGACCTTTGCTTGCCTGCAGGAACAGGTGGCCTCTTCTCTTTGGAGATTCCCTGAGCCTTCACACCCTTTCTTCAGGTCTTGCACCCTGACCCCTGGCCTCTGACCTCTACAGTGTTTGTCCCACTACCCCCTGCCCACCCTGGACCATCTAGCCACTGAGGCCTGGGACGCACCCAGGCTCTCCAGGCTCCGTCACCCACTCCAGGCAGCGGTCACAGGGCAGACCCCTTCCTGGCGAGCCCAGCCCTCCGAGGTCAGGCTGGGTGGGGGGGCCGTGGCCGAGAGGCGGGTCCGGCTGCTGTCCTGGAGACGTGCCTGCCCCAGAATAGCAAGATTTTTAAAAATAACTCAGGAGGCTTTTGTTTGGCTTTTGCTTTAAAAGACTTTTTTTCCTTTTGCGCAGAGCTCTGTAGCAGCGGGAAAGGTCAGGGGAGTTGGCAGCTGAGCAGAGTGAAGCAGGCGGGGACGATGTGGGGGGGGCCATGTCCAGGGAGGCCAGGGGTCTGCACTTGCTCTGGGTCGTGCCCAGGGCGGCTGTGCGGCTCCCCGAACCAGATCGGGGACAGATGGGAGAGCTGAACATATGCCTTCCTATCCTTCCAGCCTGCTGTGACAGTGAGACAACCAGGTGGACAGATGGACGGAAGGCAGGGGTCTTCCTTGGAGCGCACCCAGAGGGCTGGGCCTTGGGGGAGGGGGGCGGTAGTTTTCCTGCTGCCCCTGTCCTGCCTGATTAGCATCTTCGAGTCAATATTTGTGCAAGTGCTCTCAGCTGGGAAAAATGTGTGCAGCCCGCCGACCTGAGGGAGGGACCAAGCTGGCCACGGAGGGTGCAGCCTGGTGGCCTCACTCAGGGAAAGGCGGGGGTGGGCCCCACGGGGCTCGGAGCGAGGCTTTAATCTCTCTGGGGGCCTTCTGTGGCAGCCACGCTGCCACCCCCAAAACAGCCTCTCCGTGTCCAGTGCACACTGAGGCCCCCACCCTGCCGTGTCCCCCTTCCTCATGAAGACCCCTCCTGGCACAGGGGCCGTTTTCGGTCCCCAGGGCTTTCTGGAATGCCTGAGGGGTTGGCCAAGGTGTCTGCCAAATGTAGGGTCTGTACCCCCAGAGGCTTGAGCCCTTCCCCTGACTGGGCAGGGCCAAGTGGAAGATGATCTCAAGGCCTGGCAATGGGTGAATAGGCCCTCACCGCCCCCTCCCCCCGCAACACACCCCGGGACAGGCCTTTCCCTGCAAAAGCCAGGCCTTCCTGGAAGCGCAGGGTTAGGAATGGGTGTGTCTCAATGTCCTGGGATCTCACAACCCCCGCCCCCTGCCCTACCCCCACTCCTGGATTCTAGGCGCCTGGTCTCCTGAGGGCTGGGCCCTGAGGGGTCCGTGGTCCCCTCACTGTCCCTCGAGGGGTTACCCCAGCAGCTTAAGGCTGACCAGGGGAGAGGGTGACTGTGGGCATTGGGCAGCCCTGGAGGGAACCCCTGCTCTGTCCTTAGGCTTGGGGCCTGGCTGACTGACAGACCAGCTGGTTCCAGAGCAGTGGACACTGGAAAGGGCCTGTTCCCCTGGGCTGGGCAGGGCCTGACTGAGGGGACAGTGAGTGGCCTGAGGTGCGACGTTGCTCTTGAGGCTGGTGAGCACGCCCACCTGTGAGCAGGTCTGGCATGGGGGTGTGACTGAGGGCCCTCAGGGGTGGGGCAGGCGTCGTCCATGGGTGGGGTGCTCACTAGCTGTGTCTCTGCCCTTCGTCTAGGGCTTCAGCTCTCCTTGTGTACAGACTGGGCACCGGGTTCTCCGCCAGCCCTGCCTAGGTCTCCTTGGAGCCCAGACTTTGCACATAGAGAGCAGCTCAGAAAATGGCGCCTCATCTTTGACTTTGGGGCGGAGGTGGGGGAGGAGAAGGGGTCATTGGCCCTCTAAGCTGAGGTCTGGGGCACGGGACAGAGGGACATCCAGGGATGCCGACCTCTGGCCCAGAGGGGAGAGACAAGGGAGTGAGGTCAGATTGAGACCCAGCGACGGAACAGTAGAGGTCAGCCTGGGACACCTGGCGGGACCTTGGGGGTTCTGGGTGCCTCTGTATGAACAGCCTCCCCCGTCCCCCTGGCCAGGTGCTGCCCCAATGGCTGGGCCCAGCAGAGCTCCAGCTTCTGACTCCTGGGCTGGCAGGGTCTCCCTGGCCCAGCTTTAGGAGGGCCTATGTTTGTCTGTCTCCCTTCTTGGGGCCTCGTGCCAGTGGCAGGCAGAGGCTGGGCCCTGGTGGATCCTCGCTGCCTGCCCCTGTGGCCAGTCAGTGGGTGAGATGGGCAGGTCCTGAGTTGGCTCTGAGGATGATGGGGTCACCAGGATGACTGTGACAGGGGCCCCCATCCCGGGCAGGGGTTCATCGGCCTGCTGTGCAAGGAGGCCAGGCTCCTGGGAGCTTGGGACATCATCTGGCCACCTTCCCAGGCCAGCCACCAGAGCTCTGGGGACAGTGGGATGAGCTTCTGCCATCACTTTGCCCAGCCCCACTGCCTGGGCCCTGTCTGACTGCAGCCCCCATCAGGCTTGTGTGCAGCCTCAGCTGGGGTGGGGCTGGAGAGGGGGTGTGTCTGAGCCCTAAGGCACCCTCAGGCCCAAGAAGGGAGCCCTCCAGAAATGCTGGGTTCTGCTGGTCATCTCTATGTCCCCGGTGCAGGTCTCACTGGCCCTGGGCTGGCCTGCAAGCCGAGGGGCTGCTTCCTGAGCCAGCTGGCCCTCTTACCTGGGTGTATCTGGCCCCTGAGGGCAAGCCCACAGATATCTTCTGGAACCTCACCTCACAGGGTGGGGGCGGCCCTCCAGGTTGTTTGGGGGCCCCACGTGGCATGGAAGGGGTCTCAGGGGTGTTCACCCACCATCCGGCAGGTTTTCCACGTGGCCTACGTGCTCATCAAGTTTGCCAATTCCCCTCGGCCAGACCTCTGGGTGCTGGAGCGGTCCACGGACTTTGGCCACACCTACCAGCCCTGGCAGTACTTTGCATGTGAGTCTCCCGGAATGAGGGGCTGGCAAGGGGGGATACCCTGGGTGGGTGGGCTGCCAGTGCTGTGCTCTCAAGGCCTCTGGATACCAGGCCTGCCCTCACGCCCGGCTTCTAGGTGGGCCGGGCTGTGGGGTGCATATTCCTGAAGGCAGATGGGGGTTCAGGGCCTTGTGTCCCTGACATGGCACTGCTGGGTCCATCTCCTAGCTCGCTGTGGACTGGCCGTATGCTCCAGCAACTCCCGAGGTGGCAAAGGCCACCAACTTAGCTGCCCCATCAGGGGAGCACGGGAGCGCTGCACCCCTGCTCACTGGTTGGCTCTGCCATGTGCCACCCTGACCAATCATGTCCATGCAGCTTTGATTGGGTGGCCCTGGAACTTGTGTCCCCCTCAAGCTCCAAAGCCCAAGAGTGAGTGCAGGGCAGCCGTATGAGGGACAGTCAGGATGGGTGCCCCAAGGGTGGGGTTGGGGAGGGACACGCAACGGGACACTCTGCAGAGAGAATGGCAAAGGCCTGGACGGTCAGCTCGCCAGGGGTGGGCAAGTTCAGAGCCTCGGGGCAGGGGCACCCTGGGTCCTGACGCGCCCTCTGGAGGAAGCTGCGATGTGCTCCAGGCTCTGTTCAACAAAACCCCGAGGGTGGGCCGCGATCCTGCATTCCCATCCTGCATTCCGGTTGATGCTTCCTGCTGGCTGAGGCCATGGGGCTCCCGGAAGACAGGGCGCGCAGGGCAGCAGGGCACTGCCTCCTCCAAGGGCTTCCCCAGAGCGCCGCGCGCTCACCCTCGGCATTCCCGCAGCCTCCAAGAGGGACTGCCTGGAACGGTTTGGACCGCAGACGCTGGAGCGCATCACGCAGGACGACGACGTCATCTGCAGCACCGAGTACTCGCGGATCGTACCTCTGGAGAATGGCGAGGTGGGCCGGGCGGGACGGCGCGGGGCATGAGGCCTGGCGGTCAGTGACGGCACCATGCCCCCGCCTGATCTGCGTCCATCCTCAGATCGTGGTGTCCCTGGTGAACGGCCGCCCAGGTGCTATGAACTTCTCCTACTCGCCGCTGCTGCGTGACTTCACCAAAGCCACCAACATTCGCCTGCGCTTCCTGCGCACCAACACGCTGCTGGGCCACCTCATGGGCAAGGCGCTGCGGGACCCCACAGTCACCCGCCGGGTGAGCTGGCGGGCAGGCGGGCCTGGTGTGGGCGGGGCCACGGGGGCTGGGGCTGCTGTGGGCGGGGCCCCGTGGGGCCGGGCTGCTGTGGGCGGGGCCACTGGGGCTGGGGGTTGATGAGGCGGGGCCACCTGGGCTCAGGGCAGGAGCGGGAAGCCACGCGCTGACGTTGCGGGCCCTGCACAGTACTATTACAGTATCAAGGACATCAGCATCGGCGGCCGCTGTGTCTGCCACGGGCATGCGGATGTCTGTGATGCCAAAGACCCCACAGACCCCTTCAGGTGAGACCTGCTGCTCCCTACTCATCCCCCTATCTGGTGCTCAACCTGAGGGAGAGGAGGCCTGGTTTCATTGCCCCTACACTGGCCCCTTGCCCCTCGTTTTCCCGTGGCCTCAGTTTCCCCGTCTGCATAGTGAGGTGGAAGGGCAGGGCCTAGTGTCTGGCTTGGGTCTCTGCCCTGCTGCCCACAGAGGTGGAGCCTTACCTGGACCTGTGACCCAGCTGCCCCTCTGGGGTGCGGGGAGCTCTCCCACCTTCCTTGAGGACACAGATTATACACTCCCTGCCGCCCCACCCTGACCTCCATCCTCAACACAGGCAGGGGCCGAGGCTCAGGACAGGGAGCAGCCCAGAGACCCCCATCTGACACGCTCAGTGGAGGCTCTGAGCTCAGCCAGTAAGGCAGGGCTCAGGAACCTAAGTCTTTAACAAGCTGCCACTGGTGCTATGTGCCTAAGTGGCTCCAGCGCCATGAATTCAGCAGTGAGCACTCAGCTAAATTATCAGCTGGAGCCTGGCACTAGGCCAGCTCTCCTCCGGGCTCGGCAGTGGATTCGTCCGTGTATTCACTCCTCCCTCCCTCCTTTTCCCTTCCCTCTTACCTCTCTTCCTCCCTCCCATCCATCAGCAGCTGTGTGTGGAGTTAACACATGCTGGGCTGTGTTTCTGCTTCAGAGGCACAGGTGGGCTTCCCGCCCCACCCCAGCAGCCCCTATTCTGGGCATGCAGGGAATGGGAGGCCTCTGCCCAGCACAGACGTCCTGGCAGGGCTGAGGGCTCTGGGGCATAAAGCAGGTCCAGGGCTGGACAGGCGATGCTGGAAGAGGCAGCAGAGCCTGCCAAGGGAGCCTGAGGCCAGGCTCCTGCAGCCCCCACCCTCTGTCAGCCACCTCCTCCTGCTGCTTCCCTCGCCTCAAAATCATGCAGGCCCCTCAATTCTGGGGTTTATCACTGTGTCCACATCCTAGTTGATAGGGAGGTGGATGAAACCCAGACAGTGCAGAAGCTCACCCCTGTTCTCATAGTCAAAAAACACCAAGAGGTGAACCCTAGACCTCCTCAGGCGTGGCTGATGGGTCTGCAGGGGGAGGGGTACGATCACACTGGTGCAGGCTCCCAGGACCCGTGTGGCCCATGCAGGCTCAGTGTGGCCCTGGGCGAGGATTTCTGCCCACAGCTTCAGGTGCTGAACCCAGGCGCAGCTGGTTGCTCCAGGAAATTAAGTGCCAAGTGGGACTCGTGATGGTTGTTTAGGGCGCCAGCTGGGCGGCCAGATCAGCCCCGGAGGAGAGGCAGGCCTGCCCATGCCTGCCGGGAGGGCGTCAGCATCTGCCCTGACTCACTTGCACCTGGGCATAAACAGAGCTCTGCTCACCCTGCAGGGCGTGTGGGGTGTCTCTCCCGGAACCTCAAGTGCCAAAACCCCTCGCACACCCCTGCCCTGCAGCGTCAGCCTGCTGTGTCCTCCCTGTGTTGTGTCTCCTGCCTCTTCCATGAAGGCTCTGCCCTACCAGCTGCTCTTCTCTGCCCCTCAGCCTCTACCACCATCACCTCCACCCCCACCTGCATCCTCTCTGCCCTCTCTACCACCATCATTCTGAGTGCCGACTACCTGCCCAGTCTGTGCCCAGTCCCCAGTCTTCCCCACCCCTCGGTTTGGAAGGCACTTGTTTTGTTTCTGTTGTGCCTTAGTCTGTTCAGGCTGACAGAATGCCAGAGGCTGGGCAGCTTATAAACCATGGAGACTTATTCCTCACGGTTCTGGAGGCAGCTGAGGCCCCCTTCCTGGTTCATAGGTGACTGTCTTCTGGCTGTGTCCTTGTAGTGTGGGAGGGGTGAAGGAGCTCTCCGGGGTCTTTTTATTTTTATTATTTTTTAATTTTTTAAAGATTCTTTTTTGTTTTAAAGCATTTTATTTTTGGCTACGCTGGGTCTTTGTTGCTTCTTGGGAGCTCTCTCTAGTTGCAGAAAGCGGAGTCTATTCTTAACTGTGCTACTTGGGCTTCTCATTGTGGTGGCTTCTCTTGTTCCAGAGCACAGGCTTTACGGTGCATGGGCTCAGCAGTTGCTGTGCGGGCTAAGTTGCCCCACAGCATGTGTCCTTCCGGACCAGGGATTGAACCCATGTCCCCTGCTTTGGCAGGCGGACTGCCAACCATTGGATCACCAGAGAAGTCCTCTTTGGTGATAGTTTAGCTGGCTGTAGAATTCCTGGTTGATGGCTATCTCTTTCAACACTTGAGAACTGTCGTTTCACTGTCTTCTGTTATAATCTTTAAACACTCTCTTTTTATGGTTTCAACCTGATTGCTCCATGAAGTGAAGTTCCTGGGGTGCGACCCTGCTGTTGGTTGCATCGACTGACCCCATTGGGTTGTTTCTGTGCAGGTTTTCAATAGGGCTTCACCTGTGTGATGACCATGTGCCCTAGATTGGGAAGAATCCCTCCAGTGTGGTTTTCCAAGGACTTTTGACAGATGCCCTAATCTTTGTGTTAATCTCTTGGTTAAGGGGTACACTGACAGTGTTCAGTTGCTCAGTCGTGTCCGACTCTTTGCGACCCCATGAACCGCAGCACGCCAGGCCTCCCTGTCCATCACCAACTCCCGGAGTCCACCCAAACCCACGTCCATTGTGTCAGTGATGCCATCCAACCATCTCATCCTCTGTCATCCCCTTCTCCTCCTGCCTTCAGTCTTTCCCAGCATCAGGGTCTTTTCCAATGAGTCAGCTCTTCGCATCAGATGGCCAAAGTATTGGAGTTTCAGCTTTAGCATCAGTCCTACCAATGAACACCCAGGACTGATCTCTTTAGGATCGACTGGTTGGATCTCCTTGCAGTCCAAGGGACTCTCAAGAGTCTTCTCCAACACCACAGTTCAAAAGCATCCATTCTTCAGTGCTCAGCTTTCTTTATAGTCCAACTGTCACATCCATACATGACCACTGGAAAAACCATAGACTTGACTAGACGGACCTTTGTTGACAAAGTAATGTCTCTGCTTTTTAACATGTTGTCTAGGTTGGTCATAACTTTCCTTCCAAGAAGTAAGCGTCTTTTAATTTCATGGCTGCAGTCACCATCTGCAGTGATTTTGGAGCCCAGAAAAATAAAGTCTGACACTGTTTCCACTGTTTCCCCATCTATTTGACATGAAGTGAGGGACTGGATGCCATGATCTTAGTTTTCTGAATGTTGAGCTTTACGTCAACTTTTTCACTCTCCTCTTTCACTTTCATCAAGAGGCTCTTTAGTTCTTCTTTACTTTCTGCCATAGGGTGGTGTCATCTACATATCTGAGGTTATTGATACTTCTCCCAGCAATCTTGATTCCAGCTTGTGCTTCATCCAGTCCAGCATTTCTCATGATGTACTCTGCATATAAGTTAAATAAGCAGGGTGACAACATGCAGCCTTGATGTACTCCTTTTCCTATTTGGAACCTGTCTGTTGTTCCATGTCCAGTTCTAACTGTTGCTTCCTGACCCGCATACAGGTTTCTCAAGTGTAGATTCTTGAAAAATGAAACACCAGCCACAGGGCCTTGGTTGCGGATCCTCGGGGCTTCCTATGATGGCCCCTCTGTGGCAGATTATTCCTGGTCCCTCTCTGGATGCCAAGGAGCAGTAGTGTTGACTCTCCAGGCTCTGTATGTAGCCCCTTGTGCAGGAAGGGAGGGGCTCAAGTGGATTTGGAGCTCTCAGTCTCTTCTTCTTGGACTGGCTCCTGAGGCCGGCTCAGGACTTGCAAGCACTGTGGTACTGGTCTAGGACTGAGGTGCACACGGCCCTGGGGTGGGGCTGTTCTTCCTGCTCCCCCTTTGACTGAGTTGTGGAGGTGTGTGCCGAGGGGAAGGGTGGTTCTGTGCTCAGTCCTCAGCTGCAGCCAGCTGTCCCCCTGCCCACTGAGCCAGCAGGAGCTGCTCTCCAGGACAGTAGGCTGGATTCCAGCCCTTTGACTGGAGTCCACCCCCGGCTGGAAGAGGAAGCAGTTCTTGGCCACTTGCCCCTGGGGAGGAGCCCTGGGTAATAGGGGCGTCTCGCTGAGCCCAGGGCTGCCTGCTGAGCAAGACCCAGACCTCAGAGTTGGCCCAGGAAAGCTGCAGACTTGGCCTGAGTCCTGGCTGTGATGGGGAGGGTGTAGCTAGAACCTGAGGGGCCCAGGGCTCAGGCTCACCTGTGGTCAGGGGCCACATGCACGGACCATGCCATGCTCTGCCCGAGCTCCCAGCCTCCATGAAGTCCCTACACAGCCACTGCCTTTCTCCGGTCCCTCTGGGTCCCTGGTGGGTCTGAGCCCTTCCTGTGCCCATGTGTCCCCTACAGGCTTCAGTGCGCCTGCCAACACAATACGTGTGGGGGCTCCTGTGACCGCTGCTGCCCCGGCTTCAACCAGCAGCCATGGAGGCCAGCAACCACAGACAGTGCCAACGAATGCCAGTGTGAGTGCCCCTCCACACGCCTGCGTGGTGCTCACACATGCACTACTACACATGCTCACACGTGCTCAAATGTACTCATACCCACACAATGCACTCTTGTACTCACATCTCATTCTTCATATTCATGTACACACGCATGTTTGCACACATGTGCATGTGGACATGTGCTCACACAGTACACACAGCATTCATACACATTCACACATGCTTATACATGCTCAAGAGAGTGCCTGGCACACAGGCAACATGGCACACTCCATCACCTGAGTCTGGGGTCACCTGCGGTTTATGGGACGTGCCTGGGGGTCCCAGTCTGGCGGGGGTCATGGAGGCCTGGCCACAGCTGAGCCTCTTGCTCTCCAGCCTGCAACTGCTATGGCCACGCCCATGACTGCTACTACGACCCAGAGGTGGATCAGCGCAACGCCAGCCAGAATCAAGACCAGGTCTACCAGGGCGGGGGCGTGTGCATCGACTGCCAGGTGGGTGGGGCTGTCGCTAGGTCTGTGGTGAGGGTCTCGGGTGGGCAGGGCCCGCACAAGGCTGGGGGCAATGGGTTCCTGGACTAAGTGGCCCTGTTCCATCGCAGCATCACACCACGGGCATCAACTGTGAGCAGTGTCTGCCTGGCTTCTACCGCTCCCCAGACCACCCACTCGACTCACCCCATGCCTGCCGCCGTAAGTGGAGGTGACTGGGTGTGGTCGGGGTGGGTGTGTCCCAAGGGTGTCCAAGAGCAGGGTGTGCCCAGATGGGGGGTCCTGGGGCCTTTGCAGCTATCTGGGAGGCCATGGCTCTCATCCCACATCCCAGGTTGAGGGGTGGCGGTGCAGATGCTGACCCTCCTTGGAGGCCTGAGAGTTCTGGGCTTGGGGTCCCCTGACTTCCCACACCCACTTAGGCTGCAACTGTGAGTCGGATTTCACAGACGGGACGTGTGAGGACCTGACTGGCCGCTGCTACTGCCGGCCAAACTTCACAGGGGCGCGATGCGACGCGTGTGCTGAAGGCTTCACTGACTTCCCACACTGCTACCGTGAGGGCATGATGGGGGTTGGGGGAGTGGGCAGGCACCTGAGTATCCCCCGATACTGGGCTGGAGCCAGTGGGGGGTGGGGATCCCATCCTGCCTGTACCTCTGGTGATGTGGGGAGACCCTGGCAGCCAGGTGCTTACCCCACCTTGCTGACATGTGCTGTCCCCTCCCTCAGCGGTGCCTTCTTCCTCCCACAATGACACCGGGGAGCAGGTGTTGCCTGCCGGACATATCGTGAGTAAGTGTCCCTCAAGATCCCCATCCTGCCCTAGGCCCCACTGGAGCAGTGGGGCAGAGTGGGCCACACCCAGGCCCACAGAGACGGGGTGCAAAAGTAATTGTGATTTTGCATTGTTGACCTTTGCTGTTTGATATTGGAATACATTTTTAAATGTGGTTATGTGATGCATCATTTTAGTGCACATTTCTTATTTTATGTTCTTTTTGCTAATGACTTATTGAAAGTTGAAAGTGTTAGTCACAAAAAAAAAAAGAAAGTGTTAGTTGCTCAGTCACGTCTGACTCTTTGTGACCCCATGGACTGTAGCCCACTGTGCTTCTCTGTCCATGGGATTTTTCCAGGCAAGAATACCAGAGTGGGCTGCCATTTCCTTTTCCAGGGAATCTTCTTGACCCAGGGATTGAATCTGGGTCTCCTGCATTGCAGGCAGTTTCTTTACTGTCCCCCAGGAGAGCCCTAATGAATTATTACTTGCTGTTTGTGAAAGTGAAAGTTGCTCAGTCATGTCCGACTCTTTGCAGCCCCAGTTTATTTTATATTTATTTTAGATTAGAGAAAAGATATTAGGCAAAAATCAAATTTCAGCAATTTTCTTATTCGAGTTCAAAATGGGTTGTAAAGCAGCAGAGACAACTTGCAACGTCAACAATACATTTGGCCCAGGAACTGCTAATGAACATAAAGTGCAGTGGTGGTTCAAGAAGTTTTGCAAAGGAGACAAAAGCCTTGAAGACGAGTGCAGTGGCCAGCCATCAGAGTTGACAACAACCAAGAGAATCATCGAAGCTGATCCTCTTACAACTACATGAGAAGTTGCCAACTAACTCAACGCTGACCATTCTACAATTGTTCAGCATTTGAAGCAAATTGGAAATGTGAAAAAGCTCGGTAAGACAGTGCCTAATGAGCTGACCACAAATTTTTTAATAATCGTTATCTTTAAGTGTCGTCTTCTCTTGGTCTGTGCAACAACAGTGAACCATTTCTTCATTTGGAATGTGATGTGTGACCAAATGTGGATTGTATACGACAGCCAGTGACAGCTAGTTCAGTGGTTGGACCCAGAAGAAGCTCCACAGCCAAACTTGCACCAAAAAAAGTCATGGTCACTGTCTGGTGGTCTACTGCCAATCTGATCCACTACAGTTTTCTTTGAATCCCAGCAGAACCAATACATCTGAGAAGTTTGCTCAACAAATCGATGAGATGCACTGAAAACTGCAATGCCTGCAGTTTTGGTCAACAGAGAAGGCCCAATTCTTCTCCACAACAACGCTCGACCACACATCGCACAACCAACACTTCAGAAATTGAATGAATTGGGCTAAGAAGTTTTGTCTCATCTGCCATATTCACCTGATTTCTTGCTAACCAACTACCACTTTTTCAAGCATCTTGACAACTTTTTGCAGGGAAAATGCTTCCAACAACCAGCAGGAGGCAGAAAATGCTTTTCAAGTGTTCATCAAATCCCGAAGCACGGATCTTTATGCTACAGGAATAAGCAAACTTATTTGTATTGATTGTAATGGTTCCTATTTTCATTAATAAAGACGTGTTTGAGCCTGGTTATAATGATTTAAAATTCACGGTCCCAAACCCCAGTTACTTTTTCACCAACCTGATATTTCCATTTTGTTCACTTTGTCTTTGGTTCTTTTAATTTTGTGCAAATAATACATATTCATTCTAGAAAACCTTAAAAAATATAGGAAAGCGGAAAGTTAGAGAGAGTTATCCAGAATCACAACTCCTGAAAACAACCCCTCCTCCCTCTGCGTGTATGCTGTGTTTTTATAAACATCCACGTGCACTGTGTGCACTTTTGTGTAATTGCGCTTTCCACCCACACCATCCTGTAAACACGTCATTTCACATTCTACGTTATGTACACAGATGTAGTTCTTGTTTGACCAACTCTCAATTCTTGGTAATTTAGGTTCTTTCCAGAGTTTTTAAAAATAACACCATAAAAAAAAAAAACACACCATAGTAAACATCCTTGCAGCTAAAGCTTTCCATGAATTATTAACTATTTCTGCAGGACAGTTTCCTAGAAGAAGGTTTTGAAACATTTTTGGCTGCACGTTGCCAAACTGCTCTCCTGGCAAAATCGTCTGCCTGGGTGGAGTGGCATCATTCACGTCACTCGTGTCAGAACGTTGCTGTCTCTGCACGGCAACATTCATTATTACAGAAATCTTCAGTTTTCCTGGAGTTGGGGTGCACCTTTTGGTTGGTGGCTTATCAATGTCTAATTGGCCAGTATTTTCCTTTCACAGCAGCTCAAGATAGTGGTGTGTCCTGTAACTGGTTCTTAGATCTGATGGCATTTGGTGTTTCCTTGGTCTTAGCCGTATTTCTTTGCCTCATTTGCGTTTGAATCTTCTCTCATGTTTCTGGACTCTTTCTGTTGCTTTCACGTGGGAATTTCCCATTTGAGGTCATGGCTCAGTTTTCTTTTCACTCGTTTGCTGCTGTAAGCTCTTTCCACATTAACTATAGTATATATGCCTCATGGGTCACATGCTTTTCTCCCAGTGGGTAATTTGCCCTTGTTGTTATTTTCTTCATGTGAATCTGATTAGACCATGGACATCTTAGGTGATGGTTTTAATTTTTTTTTATTATGCATGTTCATTTTCTACCTCATCTTAAGTCAGTTTTGGTTACTTATGTTTTCTTAGCAAATTTTGCTTATATCATTTGGATTTTAAAAGGTGTTGGCATAAAGTTATGCACAGTATTCTGTACGTGATTTTCAAATTTCCTTCCGTTCCTTTTGTCTGTTTTTCTTTTCTTTCCTGCCTTCATGAGATACAACAGAAGTTTGCTGAGTTTTTTAGTGTTTTTGAAGTGCAGCTTAAGGTTTATATTGATAAGATCTGCTGGAGTTTTTCTCTGGTTTGGGAGAGAGATTTTACTTCCTAATATAGAAAAATTTGAGCTAAAATCTATCTTTCTCTCTTCTCTCTTATACCCTGTTGAGGTATAATTCTAAATCAGTATGTTAATTTCAGGTACGTAACACAAAGGTTTGGTATTTCTAGACATTGTGAAATGATCACCACACAGAATTATAATTTTTTTCTCATGATGAGAACTTTTTTTTTAATTTGGCTGAGAACTTTTAATGTCTACTCTCTTATTAGTTAGTTAGTTCAGTCACTCAGTCACGTCCGACTCTTTCCAATCCCATGAATCGCAGCACGCCAGGCCTCCCTGTCCATCACAAACTCCCAGAGTTCACTCAAACTCATGCCCATCGAGTCGGTGATGCCATCCAACCATCTCATCCTCTGTCGTCCCCTTCTCCTCCTGCCCCCAACCCCTCCCAGCATCAGGGTCTTTTCCAATGAGTCAACTCTTCGCACGAGGTGGCCAAAGTATTAGCTACTTTCAATTATGCAGTATGTTATTATTAACTACTGTTGCCATGCTGTGGGTCATATCCCCATGACTTATTTAACATTGTATTTGGAAGTTTGCATCCTTTGACTCCCTTCACCCATTTTGCCCAACTCCCAATCCCTGCTTCTGGCAATTATCAACCTTTTTTTTTAATATCCACTAGCTCAGGGTATTTTTAAAGATTCAGTGTGTGTGTGTATTTTTTAAGATTCTACATATAAGTGAGATCATACAGTATTTGTCTTTTTCTACTTTCTTCTGACTTATTACCATTTTCATAGTTTCTTGCATTATTATTATAGTTTCTTGTAATTATCCACAAAACATTTAAAGCATTTTTTCCTCAACCAGGCTGATTTTATTCTACAGGAAAATGTCTGGAGACATCTGTGGTTATTATAACTGGAGGATGCCATGGTCATCTAGTGGGTAGGGGCCAGGGATGATGCTAAATATCATGCAGACCACAGGACAGACCCACCCCCACAATAGTCATCCAGCACAGAATGGTACTGGTGCCAAGGTTGAGAAACCCAGGGTTAAAGCTATGAATTTGCTTCAGAATGTAGCTTTGGCTAGGTGTATCCCATAGAGTTGATATGCTGTGTTCTCACTACTGTTCCTTTTAAATTGTGTATCATTTCAGTTTTCACTTTCCTTTTCACCTGAGTTGTTTAGAACTGTGTTTGTCATTCCAGATGGTTAGATTTCCATTCTGTCCCTTCTTTTTATGGTTCTGTTTTATTTTACTGCACCATGATCAGGTTTGGTAGCCTGAAAATTTCTACTTTTTGTCTTTGGATTTTGAGGTTTTCTTTCTCACCTGGAATGTGACCCCTTTTAGATTGTCCGAGAATGTTTGACAGGAACTTGTGTTCTCTGTGGGAATAGATTTGTACACATACGTTTATTAAAGGACATGTTAATTATGCTATTTAAACCCATTCTGTTCTTAGTTTTTGTTACATTCTGGGAACAGTATTTTCAGTCTTTCTCTCTGTTTCGCCAAATTTCCCTCCCAATTTCAATAGTTTTAGTTTTCAGTACCTCTGGACCATGTTTATCCTGCTCTTAGAGCTTTGGGTTTTCAGCATCTTTTGGGGGGCAAGTCCATTTCCTCCACACACAACATCCTTGTCTCCATTAATGCTCATGCCTGGGCTCACCACGCTCCACACTCTCCCTTTTGGAAGCTCTTTATTTCTTGTCCAAGTCCTTGGTTCAAGGTGCATTCTTTCAAAAGGGTGCGACCAGATTCTCCTTCAAGAGTCAAACCAATGCCTTTGGGTTTATCTCATGAGAGGAGATGCGGCCTGGCAGAGGGACTGTGGCTGCTATTGGTTTGGGCTTGCCCCTGCCCCAGCTGTATCAGTTCTTTCATTCTGCTTAAATTTTTGCTTTCTTGACTTTTGCTGGATTGACCGCAAAACTTGTTTTGGTTGGCTTGTGTTTTCTTCTCTGAGGGTTTGCAAGTTCTGTTTCTATCTTCTGGTCTGGGCCAAGGTTACCTTTATGTTTTGACAAATAATGAACCATTATTTTGTGCTGCAGTCACAGAATTAAAAGACAGTTGCTCCTTGGAAGAAAAACTGTGACAACCCTCAACAGTGTTTGCTGACAAATGTCCATATAGTCAAAGCTCTGGTTTTTCCAGTAGTCATGTACAGGTATGAGAGTTGGACCATAAAGAAGACTGAGAACTGAAGAATTGATGCTTTTGAACTGTGGTGCTGGAAAAGACTCTTAGGAGTCCTTTGGACAGCAAGGAGATCAAAGCAGTCAATCCTAAAGGAAATCAACCCTTCCAATTCACTGGAAGGACTGAAGCTGAAGCTCCAGTACTTTGGCCATCTGATGTAAATTGCTGACTCACTGGAAAAGACCCTGGTGCTGGGAAAGATTGAGGGCAAGAGGAGAATGGGGCAACAGAGGATGAGATAGTTGGATGGCATCACCAACTCAATGGACATGAGTTTGGGCAAACTCCAAGAGACAGTGAAGGACAGGGAAACCTGACATGCTGCAGTTCATGGGGTTGCAAAGAGTCAGACACAACTTAGTGACTGAACAATGAACCATTATTTATTTTATGTCAGTAACAAAAATAATATTAGTCCCTTTTCGTGCATCAGTTAAGACATCTAGCACACTTTTTCTTCCTTCTTCCTAATCTCCAGAATTACTTATAAAGAGTAGAATTTTCTTTTTGCCTTGTTAAGATTTTGTTTTTGCATTTTCTTTGGTTATGTCAACACCTGCAGTTGACTTGGTGTCTACATTATAAACAATTAATTATGTGTATATAAAATGCTCCTGATTTCATTGCATGCCACTGTTTTCCTGAAACATCCACTTTCCCTTGTTGGCCTTTTTAAAGTCTTTCTCATTGTGCATAAGTACAGTGTTAAAAGGCAAGGAAAGGAGTTTGTGGAGAAGGGAGGTTTTGAGCAGGGCAGCTGCAGGGCCTCTGAGACCCCCATCCCACCCTGTCCCCCTCCAGACTGTGACTGTAGCGCCGCCGGGACCCAGGGCAACGCCTGCCGAAAGGACCCGCAGGTGGGGCACTGCGTGTGCAAACCCAACTTCCAGGGCACCCACTGTGAGCTCTGCGCCCCTGGCTTCTACGGCCCAGGCTGTCAGCGTGAGTCCAGCCCCGGCCCTGGCAGCATCCCCTCGCAAAGCCCAGGAGTCCGGCCCCTCTGTGACCTCCTCCTCTCTGCAGCCTGCCAGTGCTCCAGCCCCGGCGTGGTGGACGGAACCTGTGACCGTGACTCGGGCCAGTGCATGTGCCGGACAGGCTTCGAGGGGGCCGCATGTGACCGCTGTGCCCCCGGCTACTTCCACTTCCCCCTCTGCCAGTGTGAGTATGGCACCCCCAGTGGGCAGGCGGGAGTGGGGTTGGGTCTGGGCTGCCAGCTCAGGGCCCCGTGCATTCTCGGCCTGCAGTGTGTGGCTGCAGCCCCGTGGGGACCCTCCCTGAGGGTTGTGACGACACTGGCCACTGCCCATGCCGGCCAGAGTTCAACGGCCCCCACTGTGACCGCTGCCGCCTGGGCTACCACGGCTACCCTGAGTGCCACGGTGAGCGAGTGGCTTTGGTGGGGCTCCGGGCAGGGGGGAGGACCACTGCAGGTGCCCAGGGCATGACCCCAAGTCCTCTGCAGCCTGCGCCTGTGACCCCCGGGGCTCCATGGACCAGCTGTGTGGGGCGGGCGGGCTGTGCCGCTGCCGCCCGGGCTACGCGGGAGCCACGTGCCAGGAGTGCAGCCCCGGCTTCCACGGCTTCCCCGACTGTGCCCGTGAGTGCCCTGGGAGGGGGAGGGGGGCAGGGAAGGGAGGGCGCGTACTCTCCACGTGCTGACTCCCCCTCCTCTCCCTCCTGTAGCCTGCCACTGCTCCCCCGAAGGTTCCCTGCACGCAGCCTGCGATCCCCACAGCGGGCAGTGCAGCTGCCGACCGCGAGTGACGGGACTGCGGTGTGACATGTGTGTGCCTGGTGCATACAACTTCCCCTACTGCGAAGGTGGGGCTGGTCCCGTGTGTGTGTGTGATGTGCTGCGTGTTCCCGCAACGCTGGTGCTGTGCCCTGTGTGCTCTCTCGTGTGTTCATGCGGTTCACACAGTGCAATCACATGAGTGTCCATGTGTTGTGCATGTGGTCACGTGCTGTCCATCTCTTCACGCTTGTTCATGTGCTTTGTGCGAGTGTGTGCTCATTGCGTGTTCACAGCTGTGTGGTGGGGGAGAGCACATGCCCTCACAGCTATGGGGACTAGGGCATGAAGGCACCTGTGGTTTCTTACCTGTTCATACGTGTGGAAGGCATGTGTGCTGACTCCCATGGGGCCTCAGGTCCTGGCCAGGCCTGGGGAAGCCCTCAGCCGTCAGGATCGATGGCTGAGTAATGACCATGGCCTGGGCCTCTCTCCACAGCTGGCTCCTGCCATCCTGCTGGCCTGGCCCCAGCTGATCGTGTCCCTCCCGAGGTGAGCCCGGGGCAGCCCTCTGGTGCTGAGGCCTTCACTTCTAGAAACCATCACTCACCTGCTGCTCGGTCGCCGTGGCAACCTCAGAGCCCATTTGGTTCCCTGGCTGGGTCATGCCCGAGATGGGGCCAGGCTCCAGGGCTGAGGGTTTGTGCTAGGAGGGCAGGGACCTACTCTGAACCTCAGTCTCATCCTCTCCCAGGCACAGGCCCCCTGTACGTGCCGGGCTCATGTGGAGGGGCCAAGCTGTGACCGCTGTAAACCTGGATTCTGGGGGCTGAGTCCTAGCAACCCTGAGGGCTGTACCCGTGAGTCTGCCTGGGGTGGCGTTAGTGTGCTGGGGGAGACGCTGGGGAGGGGAGGACTGGCTCCACAGTGGCCAGGGTGGGGATGGAGTCCAGCCCTCCTGTCCCCCACCCTGCTCTCAGCCCTGCTCTGCCTCTCCCCCAGGCTGCAACTGTGATCCCAGGGGCACACTGGGTGGGGCTGCCCAGTGCCAGCCGGTGAGTCTGAGGGCAGAGGTGCTGGGGTCCATGGGAACAGAGTGTAGGGACCCTCCCAGACCTGGTCCCAGCTTCTCCCTTGGTCTCCAGGGCAATGGCCAGTGCTTCTGCAAGCCCCACGTGTGTGGCCAGACCTGCGCGGCCTGCAAGGACGGCTTCTTCGGGCTGGACCAGGCTGACTACTTCGGCTGCCGTAGTAAGGCCCACTGCTTGGCCCTTGGACCACGTCCTGGGGAGGCTGAGGCCCAGGGAGGGACACATGGGACAAGGGCCAGCCAGGGCCTGGGTGTCACATGGCACTCGCTGAGCCACTCTGGGTGCCTGGCCAGACCTGTGCTGGTGTGGAGGAGGTGCAGATTTCACCCCGTCCTTCTCCCTCCGTCCCATGCCCTGGCAGGCATCACTCACCAATCCCAGGGCCCTTGCCCTAAACCCTGACCCTCTGCTGTCCAGAGCCCCGGGCAGCTCCTGGTGGCAGCCACACTCGTCCTCTCAGCCTGGGTCACTCTTGATGGAGGGTGGATGGAGCGGAGTCCTGAGCCACGGGCTGCAGGAGGAGCACGGAGGCTGTGGGGCTGGGCCTCACTCACTCGCTCCCCCATTGCAGGCTGCCGGTGTGATGTTGGCGGAGCACTGGGGCAGAGCTGTGAGCTGAGGACAGGCGCCTGCATGTGCCGCCCCAACACCCAGGGCTCCACCTGCAGCGAGTGGGTACCCCACCCTGTTGGGCTGGGGGTGTGGGCTGGGGCAGCAGCTTGTCCACTGGCTTCTCCCTGGGGACCCCAGTGTGCGGTGCAGGGCCAGTACCTGTCCCGCCCTGACTGCCCCTGCTGTGGCCAGGCCCGCTCAGGACCACTATCTCCCCGACTTGCACCACCTGCGCCTGGAACTAGAGGAGGCGGCCACGCCCGAGGGCCATGCTGTGCGCTTCGGCTTCAACCCCCTGGAGTTCGAGAACTTCAGCTGGAGAGGCTACGCGCAGATGACACCCATCCAGGTGCGGGCTCAGTGTTCCTGGCATGATGGCTGGCAGAGGTGGGCTCATGGGTGTGGGCTGAGCATGACCAGGAGGGGCTGCCCCGACTTTCTGTACTCCCCGACCCCACTGCAGCCCAGGATCGTGGCCAAGCTGAACCTGACCTCCCCTGACCTCTTCCGGCTCGTCTTCCGCTATGTCAACCGCGGGCCCACGAGTGTGAGCGGGCGGGTTTCCGTGCGAGACCAGGGCAGGTTCACCACGTGTCCCAACTGTGAGTGCTGGGGCTGCCCCCTCCCCACCCAGCTCCCACCACATCCCCATGCGTGGGTGGGGAGGCCAGACCCGTCCTCCTGACCCTGGGGAGTTGGTGACCGTGGCCTGGGGTGGCCGTCTCATCCCTGCGTCCAGAAAGCCCACTGTCCGCACCCCCAGGCACAGAACAGAGCCAGCCCGTGGCCTTCCCACCCAGCACCGAGCCTGCCTTTGTCACCGTGCCCCAGAGGGGCCTAGGGGAGCCCTTTGTGCTGAACCCTGGCGCCTGGGCCCTGCTCGTGGAGGCCGAGGGGGTGCTCCTGGTGAGGCGGGGCTGAGAGGGCTGGGGCGGGGCCCGGGGCAGGGGCCACGACACCTAACCTCCCCCCTCCCCCCAAGGACTACGTGGTTCTGCTGCCTAGTGCCTACTATGAGGCGGCCCTGCTGCAGCTAAGAGTGACCGAGCCCTGCATGTTCCGGCCAGACGCCCAGCGCTCTGGAGACAAGTGAGGGCCAGTCTGGTGGGGCTGGGGGGGACCTGCCCCTCCCGGTGCTCAGGCCACCTGCCCTTTGCTGACCAGACTGTGTGTCCCTAAGCAGCTGCCTCCTCTACACCCACCTACCCCTGGATGGCTTCCCCTCCGCCGCTGGGCCCGAGGCCCTGTGTCGCCGTGACAACAGCCTGCCCCGGCCCTGCCCCACGGAGCAGCTCAGCCCCTCGCACCCACCACTCGCTATCTGCTGGGGCACTGATGTGCGTGTCCCCGGGGCCCCTTGGGGACAAGTAGGATCAAGTCCTGGGGAGGCGTGCCCTTGGCCTGGAGGATGGGGGGGTCCGTGTTGCAGAGGGGACATGGGTGCAGGGCAAACGTGACGGGGGCAAGGCCCACACAGTGGCTCGGGCAGTGCCTGCTGCCTTCAGGATTTTGACCTTGAGAGTCAGTGCCTGGGGCCTCAGCTGTAAATGCGGTGAGGGTGGCCCAGCATTCCAGCTTATCACGAGGGGGCAGCAGGTCGTTGGTTCACTTCAGGCACCAGACACTCTCCAGTGATGAGGCTGGTGGGCCACGATGGGCAGGGGGCGCTCAAGAGTGAGCAGAGGTTGGAAGGTCGAGTGGCTGCAGGAGGAGCGCCTCCAGCATCAGGAATGGTGGGCACACAGGCCCTGAGACGGGAGGACGAGGCTCTGGGCACAGAGGGTGGGAAGGGCTGTGTTCAGGAGCACCCTGTTCTCTTGGAGGGGGCCTGGGATGGGGCCTCACATCGCACTGTCCCCCCAGGTGGACATCCAGCTTCAGATGGCAGTGCCACAGCCAGGCCCCTATGCCCTGGTGGTGGAGTATGCCAACGGGGACGCCCGCCAGGAGGTGGATGTGGCAGTACACACCCCCCAGAGAGCCCCCCAGCAGGGGGTGCTCACCCTCCACCCCTGCCCATACAGGTGTGTGGGGAGTGGGTAGAGGGTGCAAGCCCCGGGTGTGGAGGGCGCTGGGGCTGGGTTCGGGACCCCAGGGCTGCCCTACCCACTAACCACCCCTGCCCACCCCAGCACCCTGTGCCGAGGCACGGCCCTGGACGCCCAGCGCCACCTGGCCGTCTTCTACCTGGACACGGAAGCCAGCATCCGGCTCACAGCCGAGCAGGCACGGTTCTTCCTGGTAAGGCCCTGACCCCTCGCCTGCATGGGCCCTGGGACCCCACTGCAGGGCTCCATCTTTCCAAAGATTTAAACATGTGCAGAAGTAAAGTGTGGTGAGCCTGGGTGCCCATCGCAGGCACCGCCCTCAGCTTGTGCTAAATCCAGGTTCTTCCAGAACCCCTCCCCTGCAGGTTTTTTCCTATGGGTATGAAATGTGTATTTGTTTATAGAGAATGCCTGTAGTCACTTAAGGGGAACTATAATGCGTTGGAGCCAGGGTAGAAAGAAATAACCTTTCTAAATTTTTTATTTATTTTTGGCTGTGCTGGTTTCTCTAGTTGTTGCAAGCAGGGGCTACTCTTCGTTGCGGTACTTGGACTTCTCACTGCAGTGGCTTCTCTGTTGCAGAGCACAGGCTGTAGGGTGTGTGGGCTTCACTTCAGTAGTTGCGGAGCATGGTCTCAGTAGTTGTGTACACGGCTTAGTTGCCCTGCAACATGTGGGATCTTTCCAAATCAGGGATCAAACCCGTGTCTCCTGCAGTGGCAAATGGATTCTTTACCACTGAGCCACAAGGGAAGCCCAGAAAGAATGATCTTTTGGTATCAAAAGAAAGGCCGCTTTTTGATATAATTTACAAAAATGCCACACCATGTGAGCATCTTAGGTCCTGAAGCTTGGGACTCAACTAGCATCGAAGTCAGTTGCTTCTGTGTCCTCCTCACAGAGTTGGAAACTAAATCCCAAGGTTAACTGTTTGCAGGCTTGTTCTGAATCATTAAACTCCGTGCAGTGTTAACCATTAGTTTGATGCCCAGAACCAAGCATACGTGTTTGTTCAGTAAGTGACAAAATAGATGACATTTTTCTCATCAGAGTATTACACAGTTTCATCATTACGTATTCCTAGGCCTTTAAAAGTTTTATCAAAGTAATAGGTGCACATTTTTATAAAAGCTTCAAATATTGAAAAGACTTGCAACAAAAACCACAGTCCCACACCCCATCTGCCATGTCTCATTCCTCCTTCCAGAGTCAGTGTGTCTCTTCCATGTTGCTGAGTGACTCATGTCACATAGCTTTCTCCTAAGGTTTTGATGCTGGAACTCCTGTGATTCCTTCCTCACACACACACACACACACAGTCCTACAGTCCTGGGCTGGGTCACTGTAAACATCCCATAGAGCTATACCAACTGCCCAAGCGTGATTCTCCCACACGCCCAGTACTCAGGCCAGAGGCAAGACGGCCCCCCCCGATGCCCCTTAGGCCCCTCCCGTGGTCACCCTGGACACTGGTTGTGCCGCCTAGTATGCCTGTTCTGGAACCTGCCATAACGGGAGTCACGTGGGTGTTCTGTGCTGTCTTCTCTGCCAACGCTGTGTTGGGATGGACTGAGCTGTCTCTGTAGCCTCGCAGTCTTCTGTCTCCGCTGTTAGGTTTTTCTAGACACACTGGGAGGTCATGTTTTACCATACTTGTCACATGTGTTTCTACCCCTTGGGGACAGCACAGGGCGGAGACGCCTGCTCACGAGCCCTGGCTTGCAGAGCACCTACCTGTGCTGGGTTCTGCCCTGTGACCATGGACAGTGGTGAGGGCGCAGGAAGAGGTGTGGCCTGCGGTTGGTTGGGGCTGGAAGGCACTCCAGGGCCTAGAAACCATGTTTGAGGGCTGGGGTTTGTGCAGCCGGAGGAGAGGCAGGCTGAGTGGGGATCAGGGGCTCAGTGCCGAGAGCCGGGCCAGCCTGGGCAGGTGTGGCTGGGCTTCACCTGCCTTTGCACCCACACCATCTGCTGCCCACAGCATAGTGTCACCCTGGTACCCACGGACACCTTCAGCTCAGAGTTCGTGGAGCCCCGAGTCCGCTGCATCAGCAGTCATGGTGCCTTCAGCCCCAGCAGGTAGTGGGGCTGGGGGCCTGGCGGGGGCGGCAGGGTGGTGGCGGGGACACGGGAGCTCACCGGTGTATCCCCTGCCCCAGTGCCGCCTGCCTGCCCTCCCGCTTCCCGAAGCCGCCCCAGCCTGTGCTCCTCAGAGACTGCCAAGTGCTGCCGCTGCCGCCCGGCCTCCCGCTGACCCGCTCGCAGGAGCTGACACCAGGCGCACCCCCACCCGGGCCCCAGCCCCGGCCCCCCACCGCCGTGGACCCCGACGCAGAGCCCACGCTGCTGCGCCACCCCCAGGTGAGGGCCCGGACTCACAGGCTCGTGGGCAGTCCGCCTGTCCTGGTGTGGGCTCACCAGAGCCTCTCCCCGCAGGGTACCGTGGTCTTCACCACCCACGTGCCTGCCCTGGGCCGCTATGCCTTCCTGCTGCACGGCTACCAGCCCGCCCACCCGACCTTCGCCGTGGAGGTCCTCATCAATGGGGGCCGTGTCTGGCAGGGTGAGCAGAGGGGTTGGACCCCTGGGTGAGAGGGCTGTCAGGGGTCTAGTCCACATGGCCCATGCAGGATGTGGATGGGGTGCGGCTGGTTCCACAGCTCACGAGGCCACAAAGCAGAGCCCATCCCCTGGCTGTGAGTGACTGGGCCACACAACTTGTCCTGCCCTCGGCTCTCAAACAGGGTGCCCCAGGCCATGGCAGGTGGCAGCCCCTGCCCCTGACGTCTGTGTGGTAACTCAGAACTCCCCCACCACATGCCAGGGTGACTGAGGGCTCCCTGGGGACACATGTCCATATGTATTTATTTCCTTCTGCTCTGCAGGGCTCAGAGACCTGCATCTCACGGGCCCTCGTGCGTGAGCACGGCCAATTCGTGTTGCACCAGTGCACCCAGCCATGTGGGCCTCTGTTTGGGTCACACATCCGTGTCATGTTCATAGATGCACAATCCACAGTGGCACGTGCTGCCCTGGGTGCCCCCACCTCCGTGGCGACTGCAGGGGTTCCTGGGACGAGGCCGTGGGGCAGGGGTGGTCTGCATGTGGTGGGTGTTGACCTGCTGGTTCTCACCTCCAGGCCACGCCAACGCCAGCTTCTGCCCGCATGGCTATGGCTGCCGCACACTGGTGGTGTGTGAGGGCCGGGCCATCCTGGACGTGACTGACAGTGAGCTCACTGTGACCGTGCGTGTGCCTGAGGGCCGGTGGCTCTGGCTGGTGAGTTGGAGGCTGGTGTCTGTCCTCCACCCATCCTTCCATTAGAGGTTATCCTGCCAGGGCATGTCCCCTGCTCTCTACAGGCGACTCTGAGCCCGGTGCTAAGGCAGCAGCATCTGGGGACCTCTAGGCCCATCTTGAGAGGCCCTGGGTGTCCTTGAGCCAAGATGACACCCACCAGCTCCTGGGGGCCCTGCTGGTCAGAGTGGCCTTCCTGGAGGAGGAGGCCTGGAAGGAGACAGGGGTGTCTGGCAGAAAAGGATGGGAGCACCCGGAGCCCAGTTGCCTCTTCACAACCTGTTCCTGAGCTCCTGTTTGGCTGCAAAGGCTGGCCTCCCCTCTGAGTGACCAAGGGAGGAACCCATAACCTGGCAGCCTCGCCAGGGTCCAGGACAGGGTGTGATGCTATCCGACTGGATGCTGGCCTGTGGGAGAGAAGCACTGGTGTTGGCCCCTCCCCTAACCTGGACCCTGAGCTGGGCCCACAGGAGGTGACCGGGCCTTGATGCTCTAGGAGTACGTGCTGGTGGTCCCCGAGGAAGCCTATAGCTCCAGCTACCTGCGGGAGGAGCCCTTGGACAAGTCCTACGACTTCATCAGCCAGTGCGCCGCCCACGGTTACCACATCAGGTGGGCCGGGCTCGGGGCTGGGGGTGGGGGTGTGCAGAGGTGTGACTGGCTGGCAGCTGGCCTTACCCCCACCCCTCCCCCAGCCCCTCCGGCTCGTCCGCCTTCTGCCGCAGTGCCGCCGCCTCCCTCTCGCTCTTCTACAACAATGGGGCTCGGCCGTGCGGCTGCCACGAGGTGGGCTCCACGGGCCCCACATGCGAGCCTTTCGGGGGCCAGTGTCCCTGCCGCGCCCATGTCATCGGCCGCGACTGCTCCCGCTGTGCCACGGGCTACTGGGGCTTCCCCAACTGCAGGCGTGAGTACCCCAGTCCCGGGAGTGCCCGGGGTGCCCGCCAGGCAAGAACGGTCAGGAGAATGTTCTGGAGCTGATGAACTAGCCCTGCCCCCTCCTGTCTGTGAGAGTCGGGCCTTGCACTGTTGTCCGGAAGGTCCTGGGGATCGGACAGCAGTTTTGAGCACCTGACCTCACATCAGAGGAGCTGCCTGGGACTTGGGGCCCGGAGTGGGTGGATCCAGGCTGGGGTAGGGTGGCCTCGCTCCCCGCCCCACCTTCAGTGCCCTCAGGGCCGCCATCGGGCTTGCTGACCGGGTGCTGTGCCCGCACCCACAGCCTGTGACTGCAGCGGCCGCCTCTGTGATGAGCTCACAGGCCAGTGCATCTGCCCCCCGCGCACCATCCCGCCCGACTGCCTCGTCTGCCAGCCCCAGACCTTTGGCTGCCACCCCCTGGTGGGCTGTGAGGAGTGTAACTGCTCAGGGCCCGGTGTCCAGGAGCTCATGGACCCCACCTGCGATGTGGACAGCGGCCAGTGCAAGTGAGTGCCTGCGCTGGGGGTCTCTGTGGCCTTGGAGCAGTCCCAGGTCCCCTGCCAGCGATCCCTGACCCCATCTCCCCCAGCAGGGTCTCCCAGGGCTCAGCAGCGCCCTCCCCTCTGGCTCTTGGGGGGTCATCACCATGGTGGGGGGACACCTCTGGTCCCGTCTCAACATGAGGGGCAGGTGGAGGGAGGCCCAGCCGGCTCCTGACCTCTCACGGCAGGTGCAGACCCAACGTGGCCGGACGCCGCTGTGACACCTGTGCTCCTGGGTTCCACGGCTTCCCCAGCTGCCGCCCCTGTGACTGCCACGAGGCAGGCTCTGCACCTGGCATGTGCGACCCCCTCACAGGCCAGTGCTACTGCAAGGTGAGGGGTCCACCGGCCCGGCCCGCTGCCCACCGCGTACCCCGTCCTGCTTTGTCAGCTGAAGTTCATCCTCTCCAGGAGGGCTCCTTCTGGAACCCTTTGGGACAGCCAGCCCAGTTGCAGGGTGACAGGCAGCACTGGCTGGACCCCCTACACATGGCTGACTGCCCTGCCCTGCCGTGCCCTCCCACCCACAGGAGAACGTGCAGGGCCCGAGGTGTGACCAGTGCCGCCTGGGGACATTCTCACTGGACGCTGCCAACCCCAAAGGCTGCACCCGCTGCTTCTGCTTCGGGGCCACTGACCGCTGCCGGAGCTCGACCTACGCCCGTCGTGAGGTGTGTGGGCAGGCAGGCAGGGACACATCGGCCCGTGTGGACATAGGACATGAGCCTGTGTGATCCACCTGTGTGCCCCGCAGTTCGTGGACATGGAGGGCTGGACGCTGCTGAGTGGTGACCGGCAGGTGGTGCCCCACGAGCGGCCGGAGGCGCTGCTGCTTCGCGCTGACCTGCAGCGCGTGCCCGAGGCCATCCCCGAGCTATACTGGCAGGCCCCACCCTCCTACCTGGGGGACCGGGTGAGCAGCCAAGGGTCCCCTGGGAGGGCACCTCGAGAGGATCCAGGGCCTCCTGGAGGCTAAGGGCAAGCAGGGAGGGAGGAGGCTCTGTGAGGGTGCTCGGCCCCACCCGCACCCCCAGCCCCAGGGTGCCCAGAACCACTGCTGTCGACTCCGGGCCCCTGGACTGAGTCTGGCCAAGTCACATCTCTGTCTGGCCTCCAGGTGTCATCCTATGGTGGGACCCTCCGCTACGAACTGCACTCGGAGACCCAGCGTGGGGATGTGTTCAACCCCATGGAGAGCAGGCCGGATGTGGTGCTACAGGTGGCCGACCAGGGGATGTTGGTGGGGTGGGCAGTGGGCACAGGCAAGCCGAGACTGTGGTCAGCCAGCTTCCTGGCCCTTATCCACCCACGTGCCTCCCCAGGGCAACCAGATGAGCATCACGTTCCTGGAGCCGGTGTACCCAGCGCCTGGCGACGTTCACCATGGGGAGCTGCAGCTAGTGGAGGTGAGTGGTCATCCCTGGTCCCCAAGGCTGCGGGGCCTGCTCCCTGTGACGTGGAACAGCGTCGAGGAGCAGGATGGGTTAGCTCCTCCAGTGCGCTGTCCTCGTGGTTCCCTCTGCACGCTGCCCACTCCTGTCTTTTACGTGTCTCTTTTCTGGTGGGCCTGTGTCATCCCTGATGCTCAGCCTGTGTCCTGACTTCGGAGCTGTGCTGTCTGCTCTGCATCTGTAGCCTGTGCGTCTTTTTCTAAGATCCCTTCAGGGTCACAGACAGTCTTATATTCAGTAGGCTCAAATAGACCGCTTTCGTGTTTGCAGTTAGTGTTTCTGTGAGTTAAGTCTTTGTCTCTCAGGTCAGGAGTCGCTCACCGTACCACATGTCCCCCACCCTCACCCAGGTGCTCTGAGTGCCCCCGCCCCCAAGGGAGGGTCTGTCTTGGGCTCCTGCTGTGCCCTCCTGTGGCCAGCGCAGTGAGCCCTGTCGTGGTCATGCAGGGGAACTTCCGACACATGGAGACCCACAGTACCGTGTCGCGCGAGGAGCTCATGATGGTGCTGGCTGGCCTGGAGCAGCTGCATATCCGTGCCCTCTTCTCGCAGGCCTCCTCGGCCGTCTCCCTGCGCAGGGTGGCGCTGGAGGTGGCCAGTGAGATGGGTGGGGGGCCTCCAGCCAGCAACGTGGAGCTCTGCATGTGCCCTGCCAACTACCGTGGGCACTCATGCCAGGTGAGGCAGTGGAGGTGGGCACCAGGGCCAAGTGTTCCGCCCGCCCGGCCCACACGTCCCTAAGCATTCACACTTGGCCTCCGTCTCCATCTCACCCCACTTCTCCTCTTATACCTGCTGGGCATCACCCTGCTAGCAGCCAGCCTTCCCACCTCAGGCCGAGCCGGCTGCTTATTCGACCATCTGCTTGTCCACTGTCAGGCTGCTCCCTGCCTGGCCCCTGTGTGCACTAGCTGGCCTTCACTCATTTAGCGCACAGTTCGTCTTATATCCACAGTTCACCCAGACAGCATCCACTTCACCTCCTCCACACCTCACCTGTGCCTTCAGCCCGTCAGGGTCAGGACCCCAGAGGGCTAACCCATGAGCATGGTCCCTGGTTTGCCCCCGCATCAGGCTGGCCCTGCCTCCTTCCCTGACCACCAATGCCCACCCACTCCAGGAGTGTGCCCCTGGCTATTACCGGGACATCAAAGGTCTCTTCCTGGGTCGCTGCATCCCCTGTCAGTGCCACAGCCACTCAGACCGCTGCCTCCCTGGCTCAGGCATCTGTGTAGTAAGTGGGGCCCCGTGGGGGGTGGGAAGCCGGCACCAAAGACACAGGGTAGGGAAGGCCAGGGCACCTTTGGGTCCGTGGTGGTGGGTACGCTGAGGTGTAGGCAGGGGTGGGTGCCCTGGGCACAGACCCTGCAGAGCTGGGGATGGAGCTGGTGGGAGCCAGGCCTCCACTGTGGGTGCTGAACTGTTCCCTCTGCCCCAGGGCTGCCAGCACAACACCGAGGGTGACCACTGCGAGCGCTGCCAGGCCGGCTTCGTGCGCACTGGTTCCGAGGACCCTGCAGCCCCCTGTATCAGCTGCCCCTGCCCCCTGGCCGTGCCTTCCAACAAGTAAGCTGGGCCAGCCATCCCGGGTCCCGACTGTTGGCTGGTGGCCCAAAGTCTTTATAGACCCAGAAGGGAATACCACCCCCACACCTGGTTGAATCAACACTGCCCTCTGTGGAGGCCATTGCAGCCAGGTGGGCCCATGAGGTGGGACCCCAGCACCTGGTGCCTGGCCCAGCCTAAGTACACAGGTGCTTGCCCAGAGGATGCCAGTGTGTGATGACCACTTCCGTCTTTGCAGCTTCGCGACAGGCTGCATCCTGCGAGGTGGCCGCACCCAGTGTCTCTGCAAACCCGGCTACGCTGGGGCCTCTTGCGAGCGGTGAGCTGGGCGGCAGTGCCTGAGTGGGGCAGGGTCTGTTTGAGAGGCCCAGGGCACTGAGTGCCTGAGCCAGCGCCACCCACTGGCCCCGCTCATCCCCACCCCAGGTGTGCACCCGGCTTCTTCGGGAACCCCCTGGTGCTGGGCAGCTCGTGCCAGCCCTGTGACTGTAGCGGAAACGGCGACCCGAACATGCTCTTCAGCGACTGCGACCCCCTGACAGGCGCCTGCCGCGGCTGCCTGCGCCACACCACTGGGCCCCACTGCGAGAGCTGCGCCCCTGGCTTCTACGGCAATGCCCTGTTGCCCGGCAACTGCACCCGTAAGCGGGGAGGGCAGGAACGAGGGGTGTCCCACCCAAGCAGGCTGTGTCCTGGGCCGAGCCCAGCATGGATGGTGTGGACCTGACCAGGCCCCCCGAGCTCACAGTTAGGCACCCCCTGGCTGGGCCAGGGGTTGTTTGGAGACTCTGGCCTCTCTTGAGGGTGGGGGCTGAGCCTGGGCTGAGCGAAGTTGGGCACAGTGGGACAGTGAGCGGGCAGCTGTGTGGTCTGGACCTGGATGGAGCAGGGAGGTGGTGAAAAGTAAGCATCTGGGGGCTTCGTTTGGGGCAGGAAGAAGGTGCATGTGGAGTAGGAGCCTAGTAAGGGCTTCCGAGGGCTGGGAAGAAGCTGGGGTGATTTCCCAGGGTGACTTTCTGCAGGGTGTGACTGCTCCCCATGTGGGACGGAGGCCTGTGACCCCCACAGTGGACACTGCCTGTGCAAGGCCGGTGTGACTGGGCTGCGCTGTGACCGCTGTCAGGTAGCACTTCCTGGGAGGGGCGGGGCCTTGGTGTAGGGGCGGGGCTCGGTAGGATGGGTGGGGTTTGTGGGTGGGGCTCAGGGCGATAGGGGCGGGGCCCGGTGGGAGGGGAGGGGCTCTGTGTGGGCGGGACCTCATGGCTCCAGGGCTGAAGGAAGGTGGGTTTTGAGGGCTGGACAGAGCCGTTGACTGCAGTCTGTGCCCCCAGGAAGGACATTTTGGCTTCGAGGGCTGCGAGGGCTGTCGCCCATGTGCCTGTGGACCAGCCGCCGAGAGTTCCGAGTGCCACCCCCAAAGTGGGCAGTGCCACTGCCGACCAGGGACTGGGGGACCCCAATGTCGCGAGTGTGCCCCCGGCCACTGGGGGCTCCCCGAGCAGGGCTGCAGGCGTGAGTGCGAGCAGGCGGGGCACCTTGGTGTGGCGAGTACCCCCAGGGTCCTCAGCCAGCTACTCATCCCGCCTCTCCCGCCCCTCCCACCCAAGGCTGCCAGTGCCAAGAGGGCCACTGTGACCTGCACACGGGCCGCTGCACGTGCCCTCCTGGGGTCAGTGGGGAACGCTGTGAGACCTGCAGCCACCAGCACCAGGTGCCCGTGCCGGGAGGTCCTGGGGGCCACGGCGTGCACTGTGAAGGTGCGTCCCTGCCCTGCCCACTGCCCTGGCCACCGAAACACACCTGGTTCACCCTGCCCTGGGGCAGTGCAGGTCCCAGCCCCGTGCTGACCTGGCGACCCTGACATTCATCTCAACTTCCAGAGCCGCCCTAGAGCCCTAGCTCTCCTTCTCAGTTTTCTGAGACCTCACAGCTGTCCTCCTGTTGACCCTGAGACCCCCATGCTAACCTCTGACCCCCCACTCACCTCATCACCCTCAGCCCAGCACCCCTGTTATATCTCTGTGAGCCCCGGTGACCATCTCTACCATGCTGACGCCCCCATGACTCCCTGCTGGGCCCCGGCCCCGCCCTCCCTGCCCCTCACCCCACACCGACCTGCCCCCTGCCTACAGTGTGTGACCACTGTGTGGTCCTGCTCCTGGACGACCTGGAGCGGGCTGGCGCCCTCCTCCCTGCCATCCGGGAGCAGCTGAGTGGCATCAACGCCAGCTCTGTGGCCTGGGCCAGGCTACACAGGCTGAATGCCTCTATCACCGACCTGCAGGTACTGCCCTGCCTGACCCCCAGGCACCCTCTCCCGGCCCGTAGCCTACCCATCCTGGGTCACAGACTCACCTTTTTCTCCCCCAGAGCCAGCTTCGGAGCCCCCCAGGCCCCCATTATGAGACCATACAGCAGCTGGAGGCACTGGAACAACAGACCTCAAGCCTCGGGCAGGACACTCAGCATCTGGATGGCCAGGCAGGCCCCTGGGGACTCCTGCCCCAGAACCCCCTGGAACATTCCTCCTCCAGAGAAGCCCCCACTCACTCTCAGCCAAACCTTCCCTGAGAAGTCTCTCTCCTCAGGCCCCAAACCATCCAAAGTCACCCCTGACCTTCAGCTCAGGCTCAAGGTCCCTCCCAGGGCCCCAGGCTTTCCCCAGCCAGCAGGGGCTGAGGCCTGATGGGGAACTTTGTCCACAGGCCACCAGAGCCCGAGCCCAGGCCAGTCAACTACTGGACAGCACTGACGCCACGCTAGGCCGGGCACAGACGCTGCTGGCAGCCGTCCGGGCTGTGGACCTTGCCCTGAGCGGTAGGCACTGGCTCAGCTGGGCGGGTGAGGAGAGTTGAGCAGAATGATGTTCAGGGCTGAGGGCAAGGGGTGTGTCTCTGGGGGCTTGGCCTCTAAACACACTTCGGGGTGTCTGTTTAGACAGGGAGATGGTGTCCTGGTCACAGAAGCATCAGGTCTGAGTAGGGAAGGGAGAGGGGCAGCCCATGTGGCCAGAACGAGAGGGCAGGCAGTCCCTGCAAAGTGGGAAAAGTGGTGGGTGAGCCTTAGTTACAACCTGACACCTGTCACAAGAAGAGATCAGAAGGGACCAGGCCCAGGCCAGGGTCTAGGAGATGAAATTGCAACTGAGCGCTGGGCTGGGAGGAGGGATGGTTAAACCAGGGGGCCAAGGAGTGGGCTGAGCAGAGGGAGTGGTGGGGGTATTGCCGTGGGGGCTGCAGGAGGTGAGGGGACATGGGCCAGAGGCCAGGCAGGCCTCAGAGTCGTGGCCTGGAGCAGGATCTCTGTCCAGGGCCTGCCAGCTCATGTGTGGGGTGCCTGAAGAGGCTTAGCCAGAGGCTTCTGGATGGAAGCTAATGGGCAGAGGTCTGCCCAATAGCAGGCCATCCCTGGGCCCTGACAGCCCGTTGCCCAAACCCCCACAGAGCTTGAGTCCCAGACGGACCGCCTGGCACCAGCCAATGCCTCAGTCCCGTCAGGCGAGCAACTGCGCCGGGTCCTGGCCGAGGTGGAACGGCTGCTGCAGGAGATGCAAGCCCGTGACCTGGGGGTTCCACGAGCAGCCGCTGAGGCCGAGCTGGGGGAGGCCCAGCGATGTGAGTGGGGTCTGCCCAGCAGGGCAGAGTTGGGAGGGCCCTGGGGCTGAGGCCAGCCCAGACTGGTGTCGCATCAGCTTGACAGGGTGGATGGGGGCTGGCAGGCACCAGGGGGCACTGCCCGAGTGACCATTCCTACACTGGGCCTTGCCAGTGCTGGGCCGTGTGCAGGAGCAGCTGACCAGACCCTGGGAGAGAAACCAGGCACTGGTCACACACACCCGAGACCAGCTGGCCCAGCATGAGGCCGGACTCATGGACCTGCGGGAGGCCCTGAATCGGGCAGTGGGCACCACACGGGAGGCAGAGGAGCTCAACAGCCGCAACCAGGAGCGCCTGGAGGAAGCCCTGGTAGAGAGCTGGCCCTGCCCCTCCTCCTCCCCGCCCCCTCCTCCACCCCACCACCTCCTCCACCCTCCTCTCCTCCCCGCCCCCTCCTCCACCCCTCCTCCTCCCTGCCCCCTCGGACTCATCACCACGTCACCCCCACCCCTTTACTTTCCCACCTCACCTCTGTTCTGTTACCTCCCATGCTCTCCCCATCATCTCCAGCAACGGAAGCAGGAGCTGTCCCGGGACAATGCCACTTTGGGGGCTACTCTTCAGGCTGCCAGAGACACCCTGGCCCGGGTCTCTGAGCTTCTGCGTGGCATGGACCAGGCCAGGGAGGTGAGCACCCCCCTCCCCAAGGGCTGCATACTCAGTGGGGACGGGCATGCCCAGATCAGGTTTGGGTGAACAAGGATGGGGACGAGGGTCCCATCTTACCTACCCCTCACCCCAGGAGTATGAGCACCTCGCTGCCAGCCTGGATGGCGCCCGGACGCCGCTGCTTGAGAAGATGCATGCCTTCTCCCCAGCGAGCAGCAAACTGGAACTGGTAGAGGCTGCTGAGGCCCACGCGTGGCAGCTGGACCAGCTGGCACTCAACCTTTCCAGGTATGGGGCCCAAACAGGATGCCGTGGGTAGGGCAGAGCTGGTTTGCGAGGGCTGTTAGACGGAGCAGCCATTGTTCCTGCAGGGCCGGGCAGAAGTTGGGGCCCAGGTTGGCAGACAGGAGCAGGAAAGGAACACTGGGCAATGGAGGGTCATGACCTAGGCCGGGAGTCTGGGGCCAGCAGGCAGGCAGGCCCAGCAGCTGTGATGGGGAGGCCAGTGAGCTGGGCTGAGCCCCCACTCTAGCCTCGGACCTTCCCTGGCTTCCCCTCACAGCATCATCCAAGGAGTCAACCAGGACCGCTTCATCCAGAGGGCCATTGAGGCCGCTAACGCGTACAGCAGCATTCTGCAAGCCGTGCAGGCTGCTGAGGGCGCTGCTGACCAGGCCCGGCAGCAAGCGAGCCACACGTGGGCGGTGAGGCCCTGACCCTCCCACCCCACCCCACCTCCACAGCCCCGGCTGCAGCCCCAGCTACAGCCCCTGTTCCTGGCAGCCCCTTAAGGCAGGGCTAAACCATGTCCTATCCCCGCATCTGCAGATGGTGGTGCAGCGGGGCCTGGCGCCCCGGGCCCGGGAGCTACTGGCTAACAGCAGTGCCCTGGAAGAGGCCGTCCTGGGAGAGCAGCGGAGACTGGACCTCGGTGAGTGTCATGTCCCGAGGGGTGTCCCGGCTCTGTGGGACTCTTGCCCTCCAGCCACGTTGTATGGGGGTTCGTGGATTGCCACTGTGAGAGTCAGGATGGCAGTTGCCATGGGTGTGAATTTTCCCCACTGCCCAGGCAAGTCCACTCCTGGAGCCCTGCAAAGGCTCACCCACCCTATCTTTGTGACAGGCACCCAGGATGTGGAAGGGCCTGGGGAGAGGACACGAGAACCAGCTGATGGTTCTGTTGTCTTGGCTGAGGGCCATGCGTGTGCTAGGCCATGGGGGAGGGCCAGGCAGGCTGTGTGTGTGTGTGTGCACCCTCTGCTGTGAGCACCTCAGGGCGCTGGTGGCCATGCACAGTGGCTTAGCTTTTCTGAGCCTCCATTGTTTCACCTATAAAATGGGGACGGTTGCATTTGCTGTGGGCCCAGGAGGCTGCTCTGAGGCTTGGGCTGCAGTACTTCCCCCCACGCAGATGGCTCTTGTGTCCAGGTGTCTCCCTCTGACTGTGTGTGTGTGAGCCTTAACACTCCCTGGTCAGGAGGACTGAAGTGGCTGTACCTGTACTGTGGGGGCGGGGGCTCCTCAGGATTGAAGCCATCTCCCCCACAGCGCGGGCCACCCTCCAGGACACTGGGACCCAGCTCCGCGATGCCCGGGCCAGGAAGGAGCAGCTGGCAGCCCGTGTCCGGGAGGTGCAAGCCATGCTGGCTATGGACACAGGTAGGGTGGCTCTCCTCCCTGCACTTCCCCCACCTCTTGTCCCCAGAACTGAAGGGGCACCTGCCCACACGGGCATCAACCCACCAGCCCTGCCTGTCCAGTGGGGTCACCATCCAGGAGGGGGACCAGGGTGGTTCCAACCCCAAGGACTCTCCCCAGCCCTAAGGACCTTCTTCTGGTTGGGAATCAAGACACCAAACAAAGGTTGCCCCCAACGTCAGCCTGGGTAGCACGTGAAGCCAGGAGGAACGGGGAGCATTTGGAGAGAGGACGTGGGGCGGGCGGGGAAGGTACAGGTGTTCAGTGGGCTCAGAGGTGGCGGCAGCAGCAGAGGTCAGTGTGGCTGGAGCTGGACACCCAGGAGACACCTCGAGGGTCTGGGGGCCAGGAGGGCTCAGGGCACAGGAGGGATCCCTGCTGACTTGAGAGTGGACCCTGCCTACCAGCCTAGGGGCCACGGGAACTCTGGAAGGACCTCAGGAAAGATGGAGTGGCAGGGTGGGGGGCCGACTAGGGGGAGATGAGGCTGATCTGATGCAGGCAGGCTTCAGGGGACTCCACTCAGGCGTGTGGCTGGCACAGGCGGGCTATCTTATCTGGGAGAGGGTGGTGGGTGAGTCTCAACTGCCCTGAGATTCTCACGAGGCGAGGGGCCGGGGGTTAATTCCCTGTTGCTGGTCCTGGCAGGGGGGTCTTAGCGGTCTCCCCACATGGGGATGAGCCCCCCCTCACTGAGCCTGCACATGGCCCACCGCAGATGAGACGAGCAAGAAGATAGCCCATGCCAAGGCCGTGGCCGCCGAGGCCCAGGACACGGCTGCCCGCATGCAGTCCCAGCTTCAGGACATGCACAGGAATGTGGAGCGGTGGCAGGGCCAGTACAAGGGCCTGCAGAGCCAGGACCTGGGCCGTGTGGTGCTTGATGCTGGCCGCTCAGGTGAGCCCTGGGGCATGGTGCCCTGATGGTGGGTGGGCCAGGGTGTGCAGGCCAGGCACTCAGGGCTGCTTTCCCCTCTGTTCCCTGCCTGCAGTGTCCACCCTGGAGAAGACGCTGCCACAGCTGCTGGCCAAGCTGAACCTCCTGCAGGACCGCGGGGCACACAACGCCAGCCTGGCTCTGTCAGCCAGTATTGGCCGCGTGCGGGAGCTCATCGCCCAGGCCCGTGGTGCCGCCAGCAAGGTGGGTGCGAGTGCCAGGGCCACGTGGGCATCTGGGAGACCAGGAGGCGGACGCTGACAGGCCGTGTGTCCCCACAGGTCAAGGTGCCCATGAAGTTCAACGGGAGCTCAGGGGTGCAGCTGCGCACCCCTCGGGACCTCACCAACCTCGCCTCCTACACTGCCCTCAAGTTCTACCTGCAGAGCCCAGAGCCCACAGCCGGCCAGGTCGTGGGGGACCAGTTTGTGCTGTACATGGGCGGCCACCAGGTAGCAGGCGGGCTCTGCAGGCTGGGTGGAGCTGGGTGCCAGGCTGGAGCGGGTGGGGTGCCCGAGGCCCTGCCCCACTGAGTCTCCTGTCACCCAGGCCACCGGTGACTACATGGGTGTGGCTCTGCGGGGCCAGAGGGTGCACTGGGTGTACCAGCTCGGCGGGGCAGGGCCTGCGACCCTCAGCATCGACGAGGACATTGGGGAGCAGTTCGCGGCCGTCAGCATTGACAGGTAGGACACCCAGTCCCCACAGCACTCCCCCACCTGCGAGTGTGGCCGCGTGTCCACACCTCACCTCCCACTTCTGCCTTCAGGATCCTCCAGTTTGGCCGCATGTCTGTGACGGTGGAGAATCGGATGGTCCAGGAGACCAAGGGAGACACAGTGGCCCCTGGGGCTGAGGGGCTGCTCAATGTCCAGCCGGACGATTTCGTCTTCTATGTGGGGGGCTACCCCAGCAACTTCACGGTGAGCCTGGCCGGCCTGGGTGCGCAAGCCGCCCTGCCCTCCTGTCCCAGGAAGTCCTGCTCAGTGTCTGGCCTGAGCTCCCCGCTGGGGTCTGCCCTGACTGTGCACTGTGCCCACAGCCCCCCGAACCCCTACGCTTCCCCGGCTACCGGGGTTGCATTGAACTGGACACGCTCAACGAGGAGGTGGTCAGTCTCTACAACTTTGAGAAAACCTTCCAGCTGGACACAGCTGTGGACAAGCCTTGTGCCCGGTACGTGTGGTCTGAGCCAGCGCTCACTCCGACTCCGCCCACCCTCAGCTGACCTTTCCACCTCTGACTGGCAGCTCCAAGTCAACCGGGGACCCATGGCTCACAGATGGCTCCTACCTGGACGGCTCCGGTTTTGCCTGCATCAGCATGGAGAGCCAGTTCAGCAACACCAAACGCTTCGACCAGGAGCTGAGACTCGTGTCCTACAGCGGCATCATCTTCTTCCTGCAGCATCAGGCATGTCCGCTTGTCCATGCCCCCCTCCTTCCCCCACCCACTATTCACACCCCCCACCTCGCCTGCTGTCCGTGCCCCCACCCACTATCCATGCCCCTGCCTGCCTGCTGTCCATGCCCCCATCTACTATTCATGCCCCTGCCTGCCTGCTGTCCATGCCCCCATCTACTATCCATGCCCCTGCCTGCCTGCTGTCCATGCCCTCTCCCCTGCCCACTTGGCTGTGCTGACCCTCCCCTTTCCCCAGGACCAGTTCCTGTGCCTGGCTGTGCAAGAAGGCAAACTCGTGCTCCTCTATGATTTTGGCGCAGGCCTGAAGGAGGCCGACCCGCTGCAGCAACCTCCGCCACAGCTGACTGCAACCAGCAAGGCGGTAAGGCTGGGTTCAGAGAAGGCCCTGGGTGGAGAGGGGCAGCGGGGTCGCAGCTCCCCTGAAGGTGCCCACCTGTGCTGGCGCCTCCCAGATCCAGGTGTTCTTGCTGGGGGGCAACCGGAAGCGTGTGCTGGTGCGCGTGGAGAGGACCACAGTGTTCAGCGTGGAGCAGGAGAATGTGCTGGAGCTGGCTGATGCCTACTACCTGGGGGGCGTGCCGCCCAGCCGACTGCCTGCTAGGTGAGCACTGGCCTGGGGCGGGGGGTGGGGGTGGGGGGGCAGGGCGCGGGGAGGCCACCCCTGTGGCTCATCCCGTGGGCACTGGTGCCTGCAGCCTGCGGCAGCTCTTCCCCTCTGGAGGCTCTGTGCGAGGCTGCGTCAAGGGCATCAAGGCCCTGGGCAAGTACGTGGATCTCAAGAGGCTGAACACCACGGGCATCAGCGCCGGCTGCACCACTGACCTGCTGGTGAGTCCCCTCCCGCCCCCGGCCGTGTGCATGCCCTTTCCAGCTGCCACCGCAGGCCCTCACAGTCGCTCTGCCCGCAGGTGGGACGGGCCATGACTTTCCACGGCCACGGCTTCCTGCGCCTGGCTCTCCCCAGCGATGCTGTGCCCCTCACAGGTGATGTCTACTCTGGCTTTGGCTTCCGCAGCAGCCAGGACAGTGCGCTGCTCTTCCAACGAGAGTCCCTGGTACGTCCGCCCCACCTCCAGGGCAGCAGGGTTGGGGCTTGTGGCCAGAGGGAGTCTGGGCCCCCAGCCTGGCTCACTGACCCAACCATGCTCTTCAGGGTGGGCCATGCGAGGTGACCCTACAGCAGGGTCATGTGACCCTCCGGCTGGCCAGGACTGAGCTGAAGACACAAGAGCGTTTTGATGACGGGGCCGCCCACTACGTCACTTTCTACAGCAACAGCACGGGGTGAGCCCGGCTCACCTGGCCTCTCCAGGGCAGGGAGGCAGGGCTGAGGGTTTGGGGACAATGCACTGCAGGTTGGGTGGCAGGGCAGGGAAACACCACTCTCCTCACCAGGGTCTGGCTCTACGTGGACGACCAGCTTCAGGAGATGAAACCCTACCGGGGGCCACGGCCCCAGCCTCAGCCCGCGGGGCCTCCTCAGCTCCTCTTGGGGGGCTCGCCCAAGGCCGATGACATTCGTAACTTCAGTGGCTGCATCAGCAATGTTTTTGTCCTGCGGTGAGCTGAGTGGGCATGGGGGTGGGGGGTGGTGTTTGCTGGCAAGAACCTGCTGACTTGGCCTCAGCCACTGACCTGCACCCCTCGCCCTCCGCAGGCTCCTGGGGCCTCAGCGCGTGTTTGACCTGCAGGAGAACCTGGGCAGCTTCAATGTGAGCTCAGGCTGCACCCCAGCCCCTCGCACCCAGCTCCCGGAGCAGGTCCCACAAGGGCTGCGGGCCACCGTGTCTCGGAAGGTGGGGTACAGGAGGGGTGTGGGCGGCGGGGCTGGGGTGGGCAGAAGGCCGCCTCCTCATGTCCCCGCATCCCCATCCGACCCACCCAGGCTGCCCGCCGAAGCCGGCAGCCTGCCCAGGACTCTGCCTGCTCGCCACCTGGGTCCCTCAGGACCATCCGAGACGCCTACCAGTTTGGGGGTCCCCTGACCAGTTACCTGGAGTTTGCACATGTCCCGGCCTCCCGCAGTGACTGGTAAGCCTGGGTGGGGACCAGGGTGGGGGGTGCCACCGTGGGGTGGAGGTAGGGCACAAGGCTGACGCCCTTGCTTGGCTTCCAGGTCACAGCTCTCCATGCTCATCCGCCCACACGCCCCCCGAGGGTTCCTGCTCCTCGCTGTCCCCCAGACAGCCAGCAGCCCCTCCCTGCTTCTCTTCCTGAACCACAGACGCTTTGTAGCTCAGACCGAAGGCCCTGGGCCCCAGCTCCGAGTCCAGAGCCGCCAGCGTTCACGCACTGGCCAGTGGCATACGGTGAGGGACTGGGAGAAGGAACACGGGGCAGCGGGTCAGGGGGCATCTGGGAGCTCCCACCCTGATGTACCTCTCCCCACCCCCAGGTGTCCGTGCGCTGGGAGAAAAGTCGGATCCAGCTGGTCACAGACGGGGTCTGGGCCCAGAGCCAGGAGGGGCCAGGCCGGCAACACCAGGGGCAGCAGGGCCCCCGACCACACACACTCTTTGTGGGGGGCCTTCCTGCCAGTGGCCATAGCCCCAGGCTCCCAGTGAGTACCATCTTGCCCAGCCTCCCGCCCCTCCCCAGCCAGATGCTGTCCACCTTCCTCAGCACCCCAGGGACCTGACCCCAGCCCACTCTCTGTGTTCCCACAGGTGGCCATCAGCAGAGCTGGGTTCAGGGGTTGTGTGAAGAGGCTGAGGCTGGATGGGCGGCTCCTGGGGGCCCCCACACGGATGGTGGGGGTCACACCCTGCTTCTCAGGGCCCCTGGAGAAGGGCCTGTTCTTCACAGGCAGCGGGGGAGCCGTCACTCTAGGTCTGTCCCTGACCCATGCCCTCCCAGGTCTCTTGGGGTGGCCGAGGGGCAGAAGAGTGACAGCCAGAAAGGGCAGGGCCTGGGGTTGAAGCCCTCCCTCTCTCACCGCCCCTCCTTGCAGACACCCTGGGGGCCACACTGCCCGACGTGGCCCTGGAGCTGGAGGTGCGGCCCCAGACAGCCACCGGCCTGGTCTTCCACTTGGGCCGGGGAGAGACACCCCCATACCTAGAGCTGCAGGTGCTGGGGAAGCAGGTAAGACAGGTGTGAGCCGCAGCCTCAGGGTGGGATCGGGGCAGGCAGGGCCCCCTTGACCTCTCACACCCCCAGGTCCTGCTGTGGGCCAACGATGGCGCTGGTGAGTTCTCCACGCTGGTGACACGCCCCGAAGCACTGTGTGATGGGCACTGGCACCGACTGGGAGGTGAGCCGGGGCCTCTCCCAGCGGGAGGTAGGGGACACTCCTGACCCCCACCTGCTGCAGTCAAGCCTGGAGGGACTCGGCAGGGGTCAGCCGCAGGCCCCCAGTGGGGAGGGTGGCAGGGACTTAAAGCCAAAGAAACAGGGTGAACAGCCCCTGGCCCTGCGGCTGGCGAGTCCTCCTGGCCCAGCCACAAGGAAGCCGTGCTTGCAGTGACTAAAGGTGGGAACGTGCTCCGGCTGGAGGTGGACCAGCAGAGCAACCACACCCTGGGCCCAGTGCCGGCCACCTGGACCAACACCCTGGTGCCACTGCACCTCGGGGGCCTGCCAGGTGAGTGCAGCCTCGGCCTGGGGGCAGGGGGAGGGGGAAGGCTGCCCTGGGCACCAGGTGCTGAGGTTGAGAGTGGGGAGCCCAGGCCTGATGAGACACCAGCCTCTGCTCCAACCGGGCCCTCTCCTCCCCGCCTTTAGAACCCTGGAAAAGGCCTCCCTACAACGGCTGCGTGCGGAACCTAGTGCTCAACCAGGTGTTGGTCACCTGGCCTCCTACTGCGGGCGTGCAGGGGGCAGTGGGGGCCAGCGGCTGCCCAGCCACGTAGCACAGCCACACGAGGGGGTCTTCTGGAGCCCACAGGTGGTCTGCCCCGTCAGGCAGGGTCTTGCCCCCCAGAGCCCCCAGCCCCTCCACCAACGTGCAGATACCACCACCCTCAGCCAGCTTCTTAGATGAAGTCTGTGTGTATTTACCTAGACTCCAGATTCTACGGGTAATAAAGTCTTATTTCTGGGAGTGGTTTTTAAGTTATGTCTGACTTCCTAAAGGAAAGGGTAAATAACACTGTAAAATGGGGGTTTGTATTTTTTATCTTTCAATTTAATTATGAAATTTCCCTTCCACCAATATTCAGTAATAGGAAAGCTGTAAATCACTGGCCCCCCCTGCTTCTTGAAACAAAAATTAAAAAGTAACCTGTGTAACTGAGTGTTGACTTTAAATGTAGAAAAAGAAAAGCAGCCCAGTGGGTCTGGAGGCCCAAGCCCAGCACAAATGTCCCTCAGAGTCAGAACCCAGGCCCAGAGGAGCTTCTTGCACCCAACTCCCGTCAGCCCACCCTGGCACGCAGACAATCCAGAGTTGGCAGATAAAAGAAAAGACTTTTACTGATTAGCACATTGGGGCAGAGGTGAGAGGGTGTGATCACAAACGCCACTACTGAGGCCAAATGACCTGGGGGTTCAGCCCTCGTGGCCACAGGCAACCTAATCCAGGCTCATGTCCTCTTCTTCGTCCTTCTTGTCCTTCCCGTCGCCCTCCTGCTGCTCAGGGCTGGCGCTGTTCTGCATGGCTTTGGCAAATGCTTCCACGTCTAAAACACATTAAAAAGCCTGACGTGACCTTTCCAGCCTCGGGCCCGGCACTGCTGACCGGGGGACGGGAGGTGAAAGCCAGATGGAGGCCAGGGTCATAGGACTAGGCATCCTCTGCACACGAGGGAAGCCTTTCTTTTCAACAAGGCCTCACCTGTGGCCGAGGGGTGGGGGCGCAGATACTTACCACCCTTGTTGGCGGCCTCCACAGCCTCCGCGGGCAGCCCAAACTGGCACATGAGGGGGCCCAGCTGCCCCGAGGCCAAGGCCGCACTGAACATGCCGAGGGCCTGTGGGAAGAGCCAGGCACCTGAGTCCATGAGGGAGCTGAAGGGGCCGCAGGAACCAAGACACTTGGTGCCAGGGGCCGTGCTGCAGGCAGCAGTGTCCCCGACACCAAGCTTCCCGCAGGACACCTGGGCCATGTGTCTACCTGCTGGAACTGGGGTGAGGTCAGCGTGTTCTGGATCTCCTCCGCGGTTTGCGGCAGGGACTCCCCTGATGGCAGGTACGGCAGCAGGCGCTCCTGGACATCCGCGTTGGCAAGGATGGGGGCCATGATCTCCGGTGTCAGCACGCTGGCCAGGTCAACTAGGGCACAGGCAGTGGCCGTCAGTGGCTGGAGGCCAGCCAGGATGCCCACACGGGAGGACAGTGATAGACTCAATTGTGGACCTTCCGGGCGTGGTGTGGTGAGGCGAGGCGAGAGAGGCAGGGGCAGAGGCTCCGAGTTACCTTGCTGGCCGCTTCCCGGCCCGGCCGGCACACTCATGGTGGCCAGGATGCTCTGCAGGTCGCTGAGCTGGATGGGCTGGGCGGGGCTGGCTGCTGTGCTGGCTCCGTCACCTGAGCTGGGTGCGGGGCTCGGGCTGGTCGCTGAGGCAGCTGCTGGAGCGGAAGGGGCTGGGGTGGCGCGAGTGGAGGAGGTGGTGGAGGACGGGGTGACCGCTGCTGACTGGCTCCGGGAGCTGGGGAGAGCGAGGGGACACTGGAGGGTTACATGCCCACAAAGGTACCACAACACATCCATCCAGCACCAGACGTCCTTGTGCTGCCAGATCTCTAGGAGAAGTCTGAACCATGAAATGGACAGACCCTCCCCAGGTGCCTACTCTGTGCTTCAGCATCTCGTATGTCCAGCCTCTGTGAAGGAGGCAACACCTGGTGACACCAGAGAGCCAGGGGTGAGGCTCACCTACCTGGACGAAGAGCTGCTTGCCGGAGGCCCTCCGCTCCCCAGTAAGCTGGCCAGGCCTGGCCCAGTCAGGGCCCCCAGGCCACCTGCAAGGAGCAAGGACACAGTTCAAAACTCACGCCTGGCCAGAGGCCCCCTCCCCCACCACAGAGCAGACCCACCCAGCACTACAGCCCAGGACAAGCAGAGGAAGGAGCAGAGAGGGCCTGTCTGTGGGGGCCCAGGGCCGGGACTCCTCAGGCGTGTTCTGGCAGCTTAACCCACTGAGTCTATCACTTCTCCATCCCATGACACTACCAATGCACCCAGACTCAAGGACACAGTCCAAATTCAGTACAAAGTAACAAGCGTTCCCCGACAGGCCAACCTGGGAGACCAGTGGGCCCAGGCAGGATCCCTGTCCCATGTTCTTAGTGCCTGCTCCTCAGCCAGCTGTGCTCCCCTTTAGTATGAAACTGTGTCCTCCCTGGGGGCCCTGGAAGGCCTTGCCCGCCTGGTGCCAGGTCAAACCCTAAGGCAAACCACGCCCCTGCCCAGAGAAGCCAGCACACAGACATGGCTCTGACAGAGCCAATTAGAAGCTGCAAGCTGCCCGACTCTGTTACTAAGAGGCTCCCAAGCCCTCAGCACGTTACCCAGTCCTCCGAGGCCGGCAGGTCCGATGAGCTGCATGAGCTGGCTGTGGCTCATGTTCCCCAGCAGGCTCTGCAGGCCACCCTCCCCTGCAGGACAGAAGGTGCTCAGATCGGGGCTGCGGCGGCCAGGGGCCTCCAGCTGGGTCTGCCCCCACCCCTCCACCGCCACCAGGGTCCTGGGGGCGGCCCCCATCTCAGCTGCCCCTGAGCTGTGCACTGAGTGTCTCCTGCCAGGAGCCAGCACAATAGGGCTCACAGACAGGTCACCAACTGAAGACAAGAGCAAGGACCAACTCCGGAACCGCCCCACGGGGCTCCTAACCTGGATCCTCCACCTCCGCTTAGCCACCGGCCCGCACCACCCAGGGTCCACGTCAGCGGAAACCGACTCCAACCTCACAGCACATCCGGGAAGGTGACCATTACCGCCCAGCGCAGACAGCTCGTGGCCTCCGCTCCCACTCGCCCCCAGGGCTCCGGGCATCGGCGGGTTGTTCAGATACTCGTTGACCTTCCGGCAGTGCTCCTCATCCTGGTCCGTCTTGGGCTCCTGTGGGGAGGACACAGCAACAGGCGCAGCTGAGCAGCCCACCCATCTTACAGATGGGGAGACTGATGCGCTAGGAGCACTTGGCATACAAGTAACCCGATCCTCCAGGATGAGGCTCTTTATGTGACTGTCTTAAACCACAAATCCCGGATGTCCCTGGTGGTCCAGTGGGTAGGACTTCAGTTTCCACTGCAGGGGGTGAGGGTTCAAGCCCTAGTCAGGGACCTAAGATCCCACATACCTCGGGGGCCAAAAAAAACAAAAAATAAAACAGGAGCAATATTGTAACAAATTCAATAAAGACTTTAAAAATGGTTGTCAAACTTTTTTTTTCATTAATTTTTTATTGAAGGATAATTGCTTTACAGAATTTTGCTGTTTCAAACTTCAAGTCTAAGTTTTTTTAAAAATAAAAAATAAAATAAAACCTCAAATCCTTCAACGCATGTAATGCTGTAAAATAACCCTGTAATTACACCACTGTCACCAACCAGCCCTGGCCTGCAGCCCTCCAGAGTTAGCTGGGTGCTGACGGTGAGCACTTGGGCATGCAGGGGGTCATCAGGCAGCATCACCCTGAGGGCACCCTCAGAACTTCGAGACAGAGCACCCATGACTGGTGCACTGCCACCCAGAGGCCCCCAGAGCACACCAAGGGGAAGACACAAGACAGGGTCACCACACAGGGTTCACCTGGCTTCCGGTCTGGGCTTCTCATGACCCTGGAGGGGACACTGGGAGACCAGCAAACCACAGGCAGAGATGGGACCCAGCCCAGAATCACTCCTGTCAGTGGCCCAGGGATTTCCAGCCTTGAAAGGACCCCCAAAGCCAAGCTACACACTCTGGACTCTGGCAGAGTCTGCTACAACATCCCCCTCCCTCACCCTACTCCCCACAAACAGTGACACTCTTGAATCCTTAGGTTCCATGGCAAGCAGGGTCAGCACCAGCTGATAAGTGAAAGCAAATTCTACCATGAGAACAGCTAATTCTGATAAGCTGGCACTTTTCAAAAATTGTGTTTGAAAATAAAATAACATAGGTCAATCAAACAACAATATTTTCTGGGTACCTACTATACGCTAGGCATTGAGCTTGGGTCTCCTACATTGCAGGCAGATTCTTTAGTGCCTGTGCTACCAGGCAAATCCATTATTTTATATACTGAATAGAATTAGAAAACAGACCTAATTCACGCCTTCATGGAATACGACTTGTATATGAAGGGGTTTTGGGGGGGGGGACTACAAAAAACCCACAGATACCCAAAGGCCCGATGAGCAAATTTCTAACCAAATTTTATGGCAAGATTTTAAGAGAAAAAGTAAACAAAACCTGCATACCTGCATCCAGAAGAAGAGTCGTTTGGACCCTGCCTTAAACTTGAGCACGTAGACCCTCCCGCTGGGGCACTGTGGCACGCGCTTGAACTCACAGTCATCGGGGAAGATGATCAGATCCTAAAGAGAGGCACTGCTGGGCCCCAGGACCTCCAGGAATACAGGCCAGGCCCGGGCCTGGGGTTGTGTGGTGGGCTGGGCAGAAGCCCCGGGACACAGAGACCAAGCCCCTCACCAGCAGGGTCTGTGCAGGGCAGACAAACGAGGGTCACAGGCACCCCAGGAAGGTCGTGAGGGCCAGGAGAGGGGCCTGGTACTGAACAGGGAAGGGGGGTTTCCGGCTCCTGGAGGACTTTTAATAGAGACGTTTTGGGAGCAACATTCCAAGATGAGTTAAAAAGTCAGCCCTGACCTGCTCCTGAACTTAACAAAAAAAACAATACTGTCTGAATAAAATGATCACTAAAGAAAGCTTTCTAGAGGGGCTGTGATCAAGGTCAGGATTTTTACACGATTTCTCCAATTTTAGGCACCTGATCTTCAGAGTTTTACACATGCACCGGGTGACAAGAGGAGATGGACATAATCGTTGAGACTAAAAAGCCCACAAGCAGATCCACGTACCCCACCAACACACTCCAAGCTGTCAACCAGTTGCTTCAAGCCCAGAGCGCGGTGTCCTGCTGTAAAGACACGCTGTCCTGACCACTGGGGGGCGGGGGGAGGGTAGGTGTCCTCAAAACAAGGTTCACTCCCAGGCACTTACATCCTCCACGTTCCCCGATGTCCTGTCTTTCCAGCAAAAGTGAATGAGGGAGTCATCCGTCTGCTGAATGTACACAAGCCCTTTCCGTTTATCTGGGGTGACGGTAGTTCCTTTTAATGACATTTTTCCGGCCCGAAACTCCACCAAATACTTGTTGGAGGACCCACGGGAGCCTGGCACCAGGCTTGGAAACAGAGCTCCTGAAGTCGTCATCCTAAAAGAAGCACCATCGCGCAGGCCCGGTCACGACCGCGGACACCCTAACGTCCTCCTCGAATGCTGCGCTCGAACAGCAGAAGGAAAGCGCCTCTCGGAGCCGGGCCAGGCCTCAGACGCCCGACACCTGCGGCCGAACTCATTCCGGGGTGGGCCGGCCCACGGGGCCAGGTTATCAGCTTCTGCTCCCGTTTCTCAAACCCCGAAATTTACCTGTGCATCTAAACCGCATGGCAGCTGGGGACCTTCGTCAACACCACGTTCCGTACATTTTAAATAATCTATTAACCTGCGGCTCCGAAAGATTTAAAACCTCGAGCTGGGCAGACAGGCCGCTAACACGCTGGATGGCAGGCCAGACTTCGGCCTAAACCTCGCTTCTACCGGACACACGGCCGGTAAACTGCAGCGCGGCCGGCTCGCTCCCCTCGGAGAGAAAACCCGAGCGAGCACCTGAGGAAACGCGAGTCCGGCGGCCGGCGAGGACTCCGCGCGAGTGAAGACCCGCTCCCAACCGCAGGCCCCAACCGCCCGGCGCTCTCGGCTGCGGGCGCCGCGGGCCCGGGGCGGCGGCCGGGGTGCCGGAGAGCCCCCGCCCGCGCTTGCCCCCGGCTTCTGCGGCCCCAGCCGACCCGGCGCCCGCCCGGGGACCGCCGACGTCGCAGGCCCCGCCCCCGACCACCCCCATAACCGTCCCCGCCCCCGACGACCCCGCACCTGGCCCGCGCCGAGACTCCGCCGAGAGGCGCCGTCCGGGTTCGCTCTTCCTCCTCAGCGCCTGCCGGGCCCCGCCGGAAGACCCCGCTCGCCCCGCCCCGCCCGCCGCTCTCGCCGCTGATTGGGCTACGTCAGGAGAGGGGCGGGCACTAGTCTGCGGGCGATTGGCGAGGGCCGCCGCCCGTCCCACCAGCAGACCCGCCCCCGCGCCGGCGGCTCTCTTCCGGAGGAAGCGCGGGCCGGCGGCCCGCGGGCCAGAGCGGCCCCTATTGTTGCTGTGTCATAGGGGCCCGGCGGCGGCCCCTGGCGGCAACACCGGGAACGGCGAAGCGGTCGCAGGCCGAGCGGCGGACCTTGGACCTGGGACCGAGAACGGGGCGGGGGGCACCTGCGGGGCGCGGGGCAGGGTGTCTCAGGTGTGCTGACCGTGCGGGACGCCAGGTTCCTAGACCCGGCGAAGTAGTCGCCGGCTTAGGGGAGGGGATGTCATAGGACGGCGGGGCCGTGCGGTGTCTTCGCGTCCCTGGAAGAAGGTGACTGCAGCCCTGGACTCAGGTGCGTGGACCCAGCGTCCTCCCGACGAGCTGTGGTCCCCTGGGGTGGCGCTGCCCTGCGCCTCGAGACCCTGTTGAGAACTACCCTCCATCCTCCCTGTGCCCTGGGAGTCCCCCAGCCCCCCACAACAGTGACGGCATGACTGTGCCCCCATCCTCCCCAGACCTCCTGTAATCGGCCGACAAGCCTGCTCCTTCATTCCGTGTCTGGTGTGTGATGTGTGCAGTCAGAACCGAATGAAATCAGCTGTCCTGCGCACACTGGACGAGGGGAACGGAAGCGCTGCCCTCCCATTGCCTTTACTCCCCTTCACTTACGCTTTGTAGTTTCTGCAGAGCAGCACACACACCTGGAGCCCATGCTGCAGGTGATGTGTGACTCCCCGCTCCAGAGGCAGGGCCATCCTGAACTGTGTGGCCACCTCCATGCCTGCTTGATTTATAAGGGAATCGGCTTCCCTTATAGCTCAGTTGGTAAAGAATCAGCCTGCAATGCAGGAAACCTCGGTTTGTTTCCTGGTGTCGGGAAGATCCACTGGAGAAGGAAAGGGCAACCCAGTCCAGTATTCTTGCCTAGAGAATCCCATGGACAGAGGAGCCTGGCAGGTTACAGTCAATGGGGTTGCAAGAGTAGGACATGACTTAGCTGGCCCCTACCACCATCACCACAGAGGAACCTGGCGGGCTACAGACCTCCATGGGTTCTCACAAGAGCTCGCCACCACTTAGCGACTAAACCACCACCACCATGAACACATAAAATCCATTTTTAAGCTTTTTTTTAAAAGGTATAAAAGTGAAAACTATTCTTTTATTCAGCATTGTTTTTAAGATGTATCCATGTTGACACATACAGCTCTAAACATAGTCTATCTTACTTCCTGTGTAACATTCTGATGGATAAAACACCACAAGTTCTGTACCCATTGCTTTGTGATCTAAAGAGTCTATTTTTTTTGTTTGTTTGTTTGGAAAAATAGAGCTGGTTTTCATTTTTAAATATTTATGTTGATAAATGTGTTTTTTTAATTAATATTTATTTTAAAATTTCTAATATGGTAAATATCCATAGATAAAACCCATGTATGCAGAAGCTCTATGGGGATCCTTGATAGTTTTTGAGAGTCTGAAGAGTTCCTGAGACCAAAGTGATGGGAACAGAGACCCGTGAAGAAATTCGGTGGCCTGTGACTGGGGTCATGATCCCCGCAGCAGTACCATCCTGCGCGCTCTGTGAAACCAGGCAAGAAGACAGTAAAAAAACAACCTGGCTTCCTTGAGAAGGGACCAGCAGGTGGGGGTCACTTTCCAAAGTCTTGAGAAGTTCAAAAGCTGCCAGCAGAGGCCACAGGGAAAGCAACTTTCTAGAACCTGAAGACCCTTCTGGGCAGTGACCTCGGTGGGGCCTCAAATGAGCATTTCCTTGTCCCAAACCAAGGGAGCTTGTGTCCTGGGAGACTAAAAAGAGAAAGCTTTATATACTTTCACTGGTTTCTGTGAAAAACCAGTAGGGAGATGAGCTACTGGTAGATGGCCATCATGGAGGCCAGTCCATGTGCCCCCCGCCCCAGTATGGACTCTGGGAACTGGGCCCCGCAGCAGAAAAAGCAAACCCAGTCCTTCTCCCTGAGCCTCGGCACCTCCCCCAGGCGAAAGGGAAGGGGTGCAGTGACTGTGGGCGCAGGGAGGGTCGACAAGGAAGCTGAGTGCCCAGACATCTCCTAAGGAGGGTGTACCGATGGCCTGACGTGCAGGAAAGGATGGTGGACAGCACTATTCATAAGGGAAATGCAAATTAAAACACATGGATTAGAATGGCTTAAAAAAGGAAAAGCGACAGTACTAAGTGCTGGGGAGTCTTTGGTGCTGGAAATACAAAATGGCCCAGCCACTTAAAAAAACCATTTGGCAGGTGGCTTTTGTTGTTGTTTTTTCTTTATTTAATTATAGATTTTCTTTTTTAGAGAAATTTTATGTCCACACCAAAACTGAACAGAAAGTACAGAGTTCCCACACACCCCATCCAACAGCCTTGCCACCACCCACATCCCCCACCAGAGCTGTGTGTTTGCTACAATCCATGCTCAAACACTGGAGAAGGAAATGGCAACCCATTCCAGTATTCTTGCCTGGAGAAGCCCATGGACAGAGGAGCCTGGAGGGCTACAATCCATAGGATCGCCAAGAGTCAGACATAACTGAAGCAAGTTAGCACATGCTTATATGTGGACACATCACGTCACCAAGAGTCCAGAGTTTACATCAGAGTTCACGCTACATCCACATGTTCAGACAAATGCTTAGCGACATGTGTCCATCTTCACAGCATCACACAGAGTGTGCTCACCGCCCTGAAAATCTGATGTCCTCTTCCTGTCCTTCCCTCCCTCTTGCTTAATCCCTAGCAACCACTGATTTTTTTTCCCCCAGTTTTTTATTATGGTAAAATGACACATAACAGAAAGTTTACCATCCTAATCTCTCTTTAAGTGTAGAGTTCAGTGGTAGTAAGTACATTCATAATGTTGTGCAGCTATCACCACCATCCATCTTCAACCTTCTCATTTGGGAAAACTGAAACTCCATCTCCATTAGACACTGACTCCCCATGGCCCTCTTCCCCCAACCCACCACCATTCTACTTTCTGTCAGCATGAATTTGACTGCTTTCGGCATCTATCAAATTGTACAGTACTTGTCTTTGTTGTGACTGGTTTTTTTCACTCAGCATAGTGTCCTCGGGTTTCATCCATGTTACAGCATGTGTCAGAATCCCCTTCCTAAGGCCGAGTAATCTTCTGCTCTAAGTATGTCTACACCACATTTTGCTTATGCGTTCATCAGTGCAGGGATGCTTGGGTTATTTCCACAACTCAGCTATTGTGAATAATGCTGTTGTGAACATGACTTCCCAGGTAAAGATCCTGGGAAAGATCTTGGTAAAGATCTTGGAAAGCTCATGGTAAAGATCCTGCTTCCCAATGCAGGAGACATAAGAGACCCTGGTTTGATCCCTGGGTCAGGAAGATCCCCTGAAGAAGGGAATGGCAACCCATTCCCATATTCTTGCCTGGGAAATCCCATGGACCGAGGAGCCTGGCAGGCTGCAGTCCATGCGGTCGCAAAGTGTTGGACACGACTAAAGTGACTAAGCACACACGAACGTGACTGAACAAATATCACTTCAAGGCCCTGCTTTCAGTTCTTTGGGGGTAAATACTCAGAATGGAATTGCTGGATTATATGGTAATTCTATTTATAAGTTTTTTGAGAAACCGCCATACTGTTTGCCACACTGGCTGTACCATTTTATTCCTACTAACAGTGCACAAATCTTCCTGTTTCTCAACATCCTTGCCCAAACTTGTTGTTTCTGGGTTGTTGGCCATCCTAATGGGTGTGGTATCTCACTGTAGCTTTGTTTTTCATTTCTCCAGTGATTAGTGATGTTGAACATGTTTTCACGTGCTTATTGGCCATCTGTTTATCTTCTTTGGAAAAATGTTTATTCAAGTCCTTGCCTATTTTTGAATCAGCTTTTTTTGTTGTTATTGAGTTTTAGGAGGTCTCTGTATATTCTAGATATTAATCTGTTATCAGATGTTTGATTTGCAAATATTTTCTCCCACTCTTTGGGTTGCCTTTTTACTCTGATGCTAGTGTCTGATGCACAAAATATGTTTAAATTTTCATGAAGTACAACTTGCTTATTTTTCTTCACTTGTTGCCTGTGCCTTTGGTGTTATATCCAAGAAATAATTGCCACATCCAAAGATGTGAGCTTTGTGTTCTATCTTTTCTTCTAAGAATTTATTGTTTAGGTTTCACATTTAGAGCTTTGATACATTCTAATTTTTGTAAATGGTGTGAGGTAAGGGTCAACTCCATTCTTTTGCATATGACTATCCAGTTTTCCCAGCACCATGTATTGAAAAGACAGTCCTTCCTCCCTTGAACCTTGCCATTAAACTATTTATGTTGATAGTGTTGATGGTTACAAGATGGCATGAATCTGTCAACTGTACACAAGGGTGATTGTCACTGTGTGTCAAGGTTTGAATTCCACTTCCTCCACTTACCTGCTCTGAAGCCTCAGGCAAGCCCATCTTCCTGCACCCCCTCTTCCTCCTCAGTGGGTGGGACTGGATGGTAATTTTGGGGATTAAGCACCCAGGACACCAGGCTCAGGCTCTGGCAGGCCTGGGTTCTCTGTGGTCCCCATTGTCAGACATGGTGGCCATGGTGGGGGCCCCACATCTATGTACCTGGGCATTCCCAGGGCATTAAAGTTGTATGAACAGTCTGTCCCTCTGCCCGGAGCTCTCGTGGCTACTGCATAGCTCACCCTTCTGGAAAGCACACAGCCAGCGGGCACCTAGAGCAGCGGTCGGGCACAGGGGCCGCCGAGTCAAGCTGGCTGACACCGTGTTCTGGGTGTTTCATTGCTTCTGGCAATGGGCTCCAGTCCCCGGGGAACCCAGACCCCTTCCTCCATCTTGTGTGCCCGAGCCCCCTCTTCACTGTAACAAGCAGTTTTCTGAAACAATCTGTTTGCTGGGCCAGTCCTACAGGACTACAGTCCAAACGTCTGTCGCCTGATCTCCAGGACACGTCCACAGCCAATTTGCAGTCCTTTCCAGAGAGGCCAGAGCAGCAGACAGTGAAGAAGTGTTCAGTCCAAAACAAATGTCAGCTGCCGCCCTTTGCTACAAGTCTCTACTCAAAACCAGGGTTTAACATCTATCTCCACTGACCTGTCCAGTCCTCCCCCAAATCTGCGAATGACTGATTCCATCTACGTGAACGAATACTGACAGTTACTACATATTATAAAATTATGACAATAAAGCCACTTCATTACATGTTTCTTGCCTGACCTTTTCCTGCTGCACGGATAGGATGAACTGTTCCTGCAGTGATGGAGGGAGGACCCTGTCTGTGTGTTGTCACCTTCTGCAGAGACCAGGGAGCCCTTCGCCATGCCTCTGGTCCAGGACAGCCAGTTCAGAGAGGGAGAGGAACAGGGCCTCCAGTCAAGGGCTGACTGTCCAGGAAACTTGTGCCAGGAGATTTTGAAATGGTGTCTTCACTTTGTGAAACCCTCATGCGAGAACACACAGGATAGTGAAGCCCAAAGGTGACGAGGATTGAGGGAAAGGCTGCCTGATGTCCTGCAGGCGGTTACAGGCCCTTCTGTCAAGAGACCCGATCTTCATGCCCACTTTGGATACAGGAAGGTCCTTCGGAAGATGAAACCAGGTCCTGCAGGAACTTTCTGTTGACTAGACTCTCCTGTGGCGTCGACAGCTCCCCACGGGGCACAAGGCTTCACTGAGCCGCCCCTCCCCTCCTGGCACAAGGGTCGACAGGATGCGAGGGCTATCCTCACTTCTGATTTTTGGAAGCTTGTTAGCATTGTAAATGGCAGCCCACTCCCGAATTCTTGTCTGGAGAACCCCAGGACAGAGGAGCCTGGTAGGCTCCTGCATCCATAGGGTCGCAGTGTCAGACAGGACTGAAGTGACTTAAGATTGTAAATGATGTCTTCTTGGTGGATGCTCGAGGCGAACTTGTTCTCATCCCAGGAGCAGGTGTCCTGAAAGAAAGCCACCTGCTGCAGCAACCTGAGGGGCTGCCTGGCTGGAAGATTCTGGGCCTTTCTCTCATCCTGTTCTGATTTCCTAGCCACGGGGCCTGACAAGGACCCAGCAGCAGATGGCGATGGCTTTGGCTGGACCCCTCCACACCCACTGCAACAGGTGAACAGCAGCATCAGCAAGGGCTGTCCGGACACCCAGAGGCCATCAGCGCTGGGCTGAGTGCTCCTCCCCAAGTGTTGAGCAGGAGGTTCCTTCCAGGAGCCCCAGCATCATCTCTGGGGACAAGCTCTGAAAGGGAGATGCTGCTAAGAACATGGTCAGAGCTGATCCTTGGGGCCCTGCTGGTGCCATTGCTAGCTCCGTTTACTTGGGGAGGCTGTGATGACACCTGGTCATGTGTGGCCAATGCCCTGCACAGACCTGTGAGCCTATGAAGGAGCAGAGGTCGGCCTGGCACCTTCGTTTTCCCCTCACAGAGCCACCACGCTGTGGGGTGGAGGGGCCTGGCCTTCACAGAAGCCTGCAGTGGCCAAACACAGCACTGCCTATGAGGGCTGGGCCTGCTTCTCTGATGCCTTCTTGTGACTGGAGGGCACACCTGGTGAGGAGCCTGCCAGTGCTGGGGCGGCCCTGACCCTTGACCCCACCAGGGAGAGCAGCACCCCACCTGGAGGGGACCAGCCTGTGTGGCTCAGGGACGCAGACGCTGCATTGGCCCCAGCCCTAGATGGCCTGTGAAGTCCAGCCAGCTCCAGTGTGCGTGCAGCAGGTCCATCGGCCACCATGCTGCCCGTGTGGCTGGCTCCCCAGTGGCTCTCAGAACCTTTCACTAAATCAACAGACACAGAACTGAACCTTCAGAGGCAGCAGAATCAAAGCCTGAAGGTCTTTGGGTGAAGTGGGTCCTACTTTTCATCCCACAAGGACATTCCAAGTTACAAGGTTGCTCTGAAAACCACCCAGACCCTCCATCCAAGCTACGATCACCCACTGGGGGCCCACCCTCCACACACAAGGCCATGCCCTCCACACACCGGTCATGGGGGGGGTCGTCTCTTAAAAGCAAATCCCACGGAAACACTCTTTTATTAAAGAGAGACCCCTGACGTCCCAGTGCATCACGGTGGCCAAGCTGAGGGGCAGCTCTGGTGCGTGTTGAAAACTTGTGCTGCCCGCGCTTTGGAGTCCCAGGCCATCCTGCCTGTTCTCCTTCCACTCGAATCGGGCTTGAAGGAAGCAGCAATGGGGACTACGCTGTGTGATCTGACCCTGGGGAGGACCCAGGGATGCAGATGAAAGTGTCGGTCACTCAGTCATGTCCAACTCTGTGCGACCCCACAGACTGTGTAGCCTGCCAGGCTCCTCTGTCCATGGGATTCTCCAGGCAAGTATACCGAAGTGGGTTGCCATTCTCTTCTCCAGAGGATCCTCCTGATCCAGGGACTGAACCTGGGTCTCCTACATTGCAGGCAGATTCTTTACCATCTGAGCCTGCAGGGAAGTCCCCAGAGATGCAAACCTTGCAGCAAATTACTGGAGTGGTAAGAAACAGGACAATCCGTGAAAGCTGCCAAACTGTCCTAAACACCATTGCTCTAAACGTGTCCTGGGTCCCCCAACCTCACATTCCCCAGAAAAGCAGTTTGTTTTAGTTACCGGCCCCCACCAGGGATACAGGGCTCCCGATGCCAATGACCAGGTGTGTCAGCACCTCCTCTCTGCAGAACTCTGAGACCACACATGCTTGGGGCCTCTGTGTGGTCTGGGGGCCTCTGCATGTTCCAGGGACCTGGCTTGGGTCCCACCAGGCAGATGCCCTGGAACTCGACCGTGGCATCACGCCTCCGGTTTCCAAAGCTACAGAATCAAGCCTTCAGAACAAGGGTTCACTTTTAAAAGTGTTTTAATTACAAATGTGGTTTTGAAGCCATGACACACAATGCCGACACCCTCTTGCTGAGAACCCACACTGTGTACAGCTGCATGTGTGTGCATGTATGCGCTTGTGCATGTGTGCACACGGCAGATTGTCTTCGATTCAAAGAGCTCTGCCACGGCCGGTGGTGTTGGCATCTCTACAGAAAGTAAACAGTCACAGGGTGTAGATGTGTGCGGAGGTGGACACGCACAGCGGTGAGGACACCCCCGAGGCGGGTCACACATGCATGACAGGAACACGAGTGCTGCAGGGACAGGTCGACTGTCGTGCGTGCGGGACTCACTCTGTGTGACGGCATGGCCTGCAGCGAGGGGGAGCCTCAGGGACCAGAGGGCTAGGAGCCATCTGAGAACTACTGGTCAGAGTTTCTGGCCACCCTCGTTGTCATGGTAATGCTTCATTTTGGACAGTGTAAAGTGGTGATTAATGCCTATCTTGCTCTTCAGCAAAGTATTATTCAAGTAGTTTGAACTTAAATATTTTCAAAGTAATCTTTACATTATCGAAGATTGATAAAAAATACAAACTCTGACAATTTTTCATTTCATTCAATCAGCTGCTTTGAAAACCTCCACTTCTGTGTTACTGTGATCTAAAAAGCAATTCCTGGCCTGTATAAGGCTCCTGGTGGGACTTTTCTCAAGATCCATCTTTTCCTGTTATTGGTTCAGATTTAAAATACTTTTAGAAACCCTTTGCCGCTGCATTACGAGGAGGAATATGGACCTTTCCCATTAATTCCTTTATTTACAACTTTTTGTAATGAAGAGGGTACTGTACTCTACGCCAGCCCAGCTCGTCCTGTCACATAAAGGGAACTGTAAAGACTGTTCCTTCTCAAACCTTAATGGAAACATGATGATCCCAAGGGAAGTTTTATGAAGAGGCTGCAACAGTAGTAAAATGTTTGGCAATCAAAAGTTAATTAGAATTAAATCCTCAACCAGGGATGGTGCAATCTCCATGAAGTCATGAGAAAAGCTGGTTTCTGCCGTGGCGGAAGCTCAGAGCAGCCGCTTGACGGAGTCCAGCCTCCGGGTCTCCGGGTCTGGGGGCCGGTCCGGCCTCTCAGTAGATGTCGGGGCAGCCTGAGAAATCCCGCTCGAAGTAGCCCCCCGCGTACAGCCAGTCTGGGGTCCCAGTGTACGGGTTACTGCCTCGGTGAAACCACCTGTGACACAGAGCGGGTGGTCAGGAGGCCGGTGGCCTTTTCTCCACTTAGGATCACGGCCCCTCCAGTTAGCGCCGTCACCTGACATGTCATCTCACGTGCAGCCCAGGCTGCAAGCTGCAGTCTCATGGGACACGGGGTAGCTTCGCTCAGCCCCTCCTCACTGCCCCCAGGTGGGTTGGTCTGTGCCTCCCCCGCCCCATCCCCGTGGCCGCCGGGTGCCTCACCGCGTCTGCCACTCAGCCTCCTCCCGGGCCCGCTCCCTCCGGGCCTCCCTCTGCTTCTCCTCCAGCCGCTCCTTCTCCTGGCTTGCCAGATCTAGGTGCAAGCACGGGGCAGGTCAGGGACCAGGGCGACGGGCAGAGGTGAGGCTGAGAAAGTGGATGAGGGACACCCCCACACCCCCCACCCAACCCCACCCAGGTGGGAAGCCACACACAGGGAACCATAGGCAGTAAGTGTGCGGGAAACCAGACCCAGACACAATCCCACAGCCAGGCCCAGGCCCCAGGGCAGCCAGCGCCCCACAGAGGGGCCGTGGGGTAGGACAGGCATGGGGGGGACCCTCCACACCAGAGACTTTCAAATAACAACTTCTGAAATGTAACCTTATTGTCTGTTGAACCTAGTAAGAAAATCGGGGACTTGTATAATATTTTGTATATATTCTCTTTCATTTCCTTTTTCTAGTAACTTAATCTTATTTTATTTATAAAAGAAGAGGCCTGCAGCAAACTAGTAGCTTTACAACTCTTCCCCACAGACGGTTTGAGAAGCACGTCGAGAAGATGTGACGTGTGTTCAGTTAATGGGGATGCGTTCCTTTCCCGCACCACCCACGTGGCCAGGGCTGGGTGCTCGGTCAGCCCCCCACACGAACACGCACCCATGTTGCCATTCTCCATGCCTCGGATGTCGGGGCGTAGCCGGCAGTCAGTGGGGGCCAGGATCTTCTCCATGCCTGTCTCCAGTTCGTTGAGACTCACTGTGAAGCTGGTGAAGTTGTACATCTGGAGGGTAGGCACAGAGTCGTTACTATAAACGATACTCTTTTCCGCACTTGCCTGGATCTCCTCGGGGGCTCATCTTCTCCACCCCCACAGGAGGCACCCAGACTCTCACTGTGACATCTGACCTACACGTCTATCTCCTCATGCCCCAGGGGTCCGAGAGGAATCTCTATCTCAACCCCTCCGCGGTGGGGTCTGCCGCCTCCTGACACCCAGACCTGGGGACTTGCCTCCCTCCGGCCCCTTCTGCTCTGGTCCCGAAGGCTATCTCCACAAGGGGCTGGAGGGGCCCCTGGTCCCTCAAATGACCCCATGGTTCCCCACGTCATGTACAGTAAGAGAGGAGATTGGACCCTGGCCGCTCCCCTGCCCGAATGTGGTCCTCTGGCCAATGGCCCGAGCTCCCTAGTCCTTGCTCCATGTACCCATGTCCCCAGGAGGCCCACCTCCAGCCCATCAGACCAATCACTCTGCTGTGTGGGGCTGGGGTCCTCGCCCATCTGTCCTCGGGCTCTACTCCAAGAGATCTGGACCCACCTACTCCAACCCAGTAAACGTTCACTGAACCAAAAAAACGGGTGTGACTTCTAGTTTTTACTGGTTTTGTGTGTGTGTGTGTGTGTGTGTGTGTGTCTGTGTGTGTATGATCTTTAAACAGAAGCTTTTTCTCTATTATTTTATAATTTGTATTCCACTGAAACTGCAGTAATGGCTGTGCTGAGATCATCTATTTATTGCTGAATGTTTGTTTCTTTTATTTTGCACAGGTTGTGGCTTTACTTAAAGGATGTGACAAAAAATTTTTTAAAAATCTATGGTACACTGTATATATAAATAATATAAAATTTATAATATATTAAAATGAATTTTACTATACATTTATCATATAATTATTTTTATATATTAAACATTACTGTATGTAATATAATCATTTTACCATAGGTAACAAAATTATAAGTGCAATTTTCCAATTTTATCATAGGTAACAAAATTACAAGTGCAACTTTCCAAAATAAATATCAAAAATGTATTTAAGGACTTAAATTGACAAGTCAAAAAAACAATCTCTTGAAACCAGTTTGGAAACCCTTGTGGTCAGACACAGCCGGCGTAGACACTGAGGGTTCGCAGTGTAACCGGGTCCTGAGGTGTGTGTGGATGCCTGAGCTGAGTGCTGACGGGTGGGGGTCATAGGGCTCGGAGGGCAGGGAGCCCCGGGGGTGACAGGATGGCGGGGGGCCTGGCTGGGGCCGGGCACACAGACCTGAGCGGAGTTGGGGGGCCGGGTATTGACTCTCCAGAGTAGCTTGCTGCCTGGAATGACCTGCACCGTTTCCTGAGACTCGGGCACAGTGTCCGCCACATCGCCATCAGCCTTCTCGGGGCCGTCGTCCTGAAAGACACAGCACCCACTGCCCCCGGAGCCCTGGCAGACCCTCCCAAGCCCCCGAGAGGGCAGCAGGCACCACACTCCTGGTAGGGGAGCCCATGTGGCCTCCTGAGCATGACTGGACCTCCTCAGGCAGCTGAGGGCGCCCCCAAGTGGTCCTCTCCCCACACGCTGCCCTTCTGCACACGTGGTGACTTCAGGTGTCTCAGCGTCTCTAGACTAAGCCCTAACTGGGGGTCACACCTCAATAGAAAAGTACAACTGCTACTTCCTTTTCAAAAGCAGTGAGACCTGGAGAAGAAGAGTGGCTTTCAGTTAGCTGTGAGGGAGATACTTAATTATAACGAGCACAGCCTGGCAGTCTTCCCCGCCTGCGGGTTACATGGTGTGGTGCCAGAAGCTAAGTGAAGACACACAGCAGCGGTTTGCACCCCCATGAAATGCTCCCTCCTTGTGACGTCACCCCGAGCGGCAACACAGCCAAGCAAATGCACTAAACATGTCAGTAAACAGATTTAACATCTGCTGTGTGGTCTTCAAATGGAACTTTACTTTTTTTTTTTAGTTTAAAGGAGTATTTTTTAGAAAAGATGTCTAATAGCACCTGTGAAATATTACAATATAAAAAACCAACAGGGATGTCCCAGGCAGTCCAGTGGCTAAGACTCTGAGCTTCCCCTATAGGGGGGACAGGTGTGACCCCTGATTAGGGAACTAAGTTCCCAGACGCCACATGCCTCGTGCCTTGGCCAAAAACAAAACAAGAAACACTAACAATCTCAGCAGAAGTTGAAGATTCTGTTAAACAGACATTGAACACCTCGGGTTTGGTACATTCTAATTTATCATCTAGAAAAACGTGAACCCTCTTTTGAACTACTGCCTCTAGTTTTAAACTCAAGAAGAACTATTTTTTTTTTTTTTTTAAAGAACTAGTCTTAAGATAATCAGTATTGGGTTTTATCACCTGGAACTCAGAACTAGAAACGCACTTGCTTGTATACTGGGTCTCAGCTAACAAGGTGCGGGGACAGGAGATGTATCAAGAAATATCCAGAAGGAAATGGAAGCACCCTCGATCCTGCTGATAGGGGGGTGGGCAGAGGCACCCCAGCACCCGGCCGCCCAGAAATCAGGTGGACAAGCACCTTCGCTCTGAGAGACAGATTCTGTAATCCATCTCCTCCAGCTGGATCACAAAGGCACTGCCTGGCCAGGCCCCCACACCCTCGCTGGGGACTCCCCCACGGCAGCCCCGTACCGGTTTCGTCTTCCGCAGGGAGTCCCCTCTTCTCTCCTGCTTCCTGAAGGACTCGTACGTGACAGGGTCTATGCCCCACAAGCACTCTGTCCACTTGCCATAGATCATGAAAAGCTTCTTTTTGCTGGAGGGAAAGGGAATTTTTAAAAGCAAGTAACAGTGATTAGCAACCATTCATCCAGACACGCAGCACCCTAACTTGACCCCAAATCAATCCTCATTGTCAAGTCTTTTTGTAAACCCCAGGATACTGCTGGTGCAAACATGCAGATGGAAAGTTCCATTTCAGTATCGCCACTCACAGCTTTTAGACTAACTCTTCACACTCCTTTGCCAAAGCAGGGAAGAGAAAACAAGGGTACGAGAACCTGAAGGGCTGCGGGAGGCAGCTGGGGTGAGAACAAGTGTGTAACATAACACCCTATGAGCCTGACTGTCATTTTTTAAATACACTACATCTTTAAGTACCACGTCTCCTGCAGCCCCTTCTCTACATGTTCTATAAACAACCCTCCCCACATTCAGCTGCCGCTGCCTCTTCAGCTCCATAACCTGGAGTCAGACCCCCATCACTTCCACCCACAGCCTCCAGAGAGGGCGCGCTGCCTGATTCCCAAGGAACGATGCACGCTGTGCCCTGTTCTCCTTTCCCGCATCTTCCTGGGTGAGCAGGGAGTTGACCATGTGCTCCTGGAAGGCCGTGCTGGCAGCCGAGGGCCATGCTGGGAGGGCACCTGTGCCTCAGAGGCTGGGCTTGGAGGGTGGCAGGCAGGGACACATGGCCGGTCCTCTCTGTCCAATTTGGGATGGAAAACCAGAAACTCGGAGCTGGGCTGGTGCAGGTGGGTGTCCACTGCTGCAGCCTGTGTCTGTAGGCCAGCTGACGGTGGTCTCTCTCTGGGCTGACTCTGCAGGGCTGGTCGATGCCAGTGCCCCGAACAGGACTGCTGTCCTGTGAAGCCGCACACCAAGTCCCAACAGATTTCAAGGGGCGAAGTGGTCAGAGTCCTAAGTCTAAAGGGATTTGAACAGGTGAACGTCTGACACCCAACAGAGTGGGATAGACTTTTACCCACTGCTTTACACTAGGAACTACTTCTACCTGAAAATGTACATATTTTAGGAGCTGAAAAGAGTCTTACGGCTGTTATGTGGTCCAAGTTACTTGATGGAAAAAAAGAGAGAGAGAAACTGAGACCCAACACAGTGTAACTAACCCAAAGCAGGGAAGAATCCCCCAAACTTGTTAAAATACTACTGGTCATTTCTCTGCTCACAGAAACTTGAACAAGTCCCAGATTTCCTGATAGGAACGAAAAAATCATGTGGGAAAGGATGCCCATAAACGAGTGTTTGGGTTTTGCCTGACAACCATACTGAGCCCAGCAGAGAGAGCGAAACATGAGGTCAGATTCTAAAACCATGACTTCTGCAGAAGACGCATGCACCAACTGGGCACCTGTGACCCGACCTGCGCAGGGATCTACCTTTTGTCTTGAATGTACCCCTCCACTTTGTGAAGTTCTTTCCCAAACAGTCCACATGGTTTAAAGTGAAGCACGCACTTATCTCCAGTCCTGCAGGGAAGACAAACACAGGCTTCTGTTGTGGATGGGAAATGTCCAGAAAAGGTGAATCGAGGGGGTAGCGAAAGAGAGAAGGAGAGACAGATGGAGGTAGAGATAGAGAGGGAGAAACCGAGAGTGAGGGGAAGATGGGGAGATAGCAGGGGAGAGAGGGGAGCAAGTGAGAGCTCGTACGAGGGGCTCCCCAGGGCGGGGCAGCATCAGGACTGCACGGACGCCCCAGGGACCTTTCGAGGGGACAGAAAGCTCCAAGTACTGCCTGGTGCTGATGGTTACACAATTCAGTAGATTTACTAAAAATCATTTACATGTCTACTTTAAATGGGTGGATTTTTATGACATGTAAATTATATCTTAAGAAAGCTGTTAAAAAACAAAGCAAACCAGCCATGAACTTCCAAGAATAAGGCCTGACAGACTGGACAGTGGTCACTGTTTTCACCAAGAAATCAAACCATTCTTGAGTGTAATTTAAAACTTCAAACTAAACCACTGTGACTAAGAACACAGAAGTAACAACACGGAGCACTAACGATGACTCTGACCAGTGCCGACCAGAATCAGATCCGACTGCACCACGTGTGGTGCCTCGCGGCCAGTGCGGCCCGTCTGGAAGCCGAGCGCACTGGGGACCAGGGAGGGCCCTGGGGAGCTGAGGGTGGCATGAATACACAGCTGAACGCCAGCGGCCGGTGCTCTGGGCGCCCCATCGCCACCCTGACTCGCAGCGTCTCAGCACTGGGCCCATTACCTGTGGTTTAAAATCTCCACTGTCCCATACTGCTCTATCCAGAGCTTGCCGATAATCACGTTGTGGACACAGCACGTAGGGTTGGTCCAGGTGTATGCCTCCTTATGTCTGAAATACGCCAGAGAGCAGAGACACTGCGTGACCCCAGAAGCCAAGTCCCAGACAGAATCACACCATAATTGACTGAAAGCTGCAGAAGGGCACAGCATAGCTTTGAACTCCCGAGCAGGGGCTACTTCTTTAGCATTCGTTTGAAATGTCCTTTGTAGTATCAACAAAGCTTTCTATTTAAACGTGGAGACAAGTTAATCAGCAATAAAAGGCTTCACAAAGGCAAGACGTTTCCTGTGAAGTCGTCAACAGAACAGCCCCCCTACCCATCCCCGCCCCGCCCTGAAGGAACCACGAGGTCCCTAGCAAGCCTGGGCCCTGGCCTTCTGGGGCCGACTTGAGGCGGGGTGGGTCCTGCGGTGCAAATGCCTTTCCCATCAGTCAGGCCCCTTGCTCCCCAGCTGGGCTTCCCCCAGGAGAAAAGAAACCTCATAAACAGGCAGAGAGCGGAGGGCCAGATCCATGTCTCAAGGGAGGCTGTGTCAGAGCCACAGTTGAGGGCAAAAACCAGGCCAGGGCACAAGTATTTCACGAGGAACATTGGGAACTTTTTGAATGTCCTGGGAACCCAAAGCGTTCATTGACCAGGCTTGCAACTCTGCAGCTCCCGGTGCCCCACCCCAGAAAGCCAAGAGCAGGTGACCAGGAGGGGCTGCCCTAGTCTGCCCTGAGATGCAGGGGTCTGGGGTGGAGACCACGCTTCTCTGGCCAGGTGGGGCTCACAGGAAACACAAATGACATCCAAAGCTCCCACGGAGCTGCAGGTAACAAAGCCCGTGCTTCAGGGAGTCAGCTGTGCCTCTCAGCCTGGATCGTCCACAACAGGTTTGCAGTGCCAGTGGGCTGCTAGAGACTCAGTTTCTGCCTGGAGGGTCTTTGATCAAGGTCAGATTGGGCATGTCTGGATTTAAAGGTATGCAGGCATCCTTGAAGACGGCCTCTCCATTCTCCTCCCCTCCTGGAGTTCAGACCCTCGACCACGGCTGGTCTGTGTGACCACGGCACGTGCACGTAGGCTGCGGTCACTTCTGAGGTCAGGTGATAAAGGACACTTCTATCCTGGTGCAACCCTCCTTGGCCCCTAGCTCTGGGGGGTGCCAGCGTCTGGCTGCACAGGTGTACGGAGCAGGGGAGCGGCAAGTAACCCAGGTCTCCGCCAGTGACCGGGGAAGGGACTGCGGGAGCAGAGGCTCTGCCTGGTTGTCTTCAGGGGTTCGTCCAGCCCGCAGCCTGGCTGCACCAGCACAGAACCTGAACAGAGCCCCCACATCACCCCCAACAGCACATGAGGACAGGACTGTTTCAGGCTCTGAGCTGGGCTCTCACACAGCAGGGGATGACGACCCCGACCAGGGACTGAACTGCAGAGACCAGGGGAGAACAAACAGGACCCAACCCAATCCTGTAAGGAGCACACTCCCTGCCCAGGAACCACCGCCCCAACGAGGCCTCCAGGCTCCCTGGAGGAGGGCCTGTGCTGCAAGGCTGCCTGCCTGGCAGAACACCATGGCCCCTGCACCGCACAGCTCCCCACTCACTTGAGCAGCTCCAGTGTGATGGTGCCACGGGGCTCTGCCTCCACGCTCTTCCCCCAGAACTTGAGCTTTGGATAGATGGAGCCATGAAAGAGGAAGTCCTGGTGGAGGCCCTCCGAGTAGAATGCACTGATCGGGGGGTGGTGGCTGACCTGCTCAGATATGAACCTGAACCCTAAGTCTTCCCTGGGAGCAAAAATGAGGAAAAGAAAGGGGCAGGAGAGATAGCCAAAGGGCCTTGTGAGTGACAGCAAAGCCCATAAAGTCAGCCCAACACCCCCGTCCCCAGGGAAGCCCATAGCTCAGCACCCGCATGTGGGGTGGAGGACCCACAGAGCCCCTGACCCCCACATCTGGGAGGGGTGCTGGGATAAGGGGACCACACATGCTGTCACACGTGGCAAAAACATCCTACACGGCTCTCCAGTGTCACACTTGGCCTAAGGCTGACCACACACACACACACTGTGCCCCTGGGGCGATCATCCACACACAGAACAAGCAACTATGCGGACAGGCCTCCTGCCCTGACCCCCTGCCCACCCCAGTGCTCTTAGGACCAGCGACTCAGAGGCCTGACAGCAAACTGTCACCAGAGTTCTAGAGGGATGCCCACTGCCCAGGAAAACCAGAGTAGGACTGTCCAGCCTCCTTTCAAGGCTCCCAGGATGTTTGTGATGAAATGTCTTATGCCCCAAGATATTCCTGGCCAGGAAACAGGATTTTTAGTACACTTTCTTTTTCAATAAAAATGTCAGTTTTTAATTGTTCCAGAACTCTGAATACACCTACAGCTGTAGTCATTAAAAATTATAAAAGCTCAACCACATAATTACTAACTTAACTGGAACCAGAATTTCCAATCATTACAGAGGAAAGAAAGTTGAAAAATTAGATTTTAAAAGGTTGCCTACCAAGGTATGTAATTTACAAAATGAATACTTGTCTAAGAACAGAAAGTGTTATTTTTAGTTATCCATGAGCAAGCTCTAGGGACAAAAGGATACTGGTGAGTGGCCAGTTTAGTTACATTGCCCAAACAGGAAGATGGCTGTCTCACACGCGTGGCACGCGGCAGACACCGGAAGCGTGACTGGGAAGTTGCGGCCTGACACGAGTGTAGAGAGTGTGTCAGTGTTCCCTACCAGTTTGTGAGGCTAGTTCAGCCCTGAACCATGCTCTGAAAGAGACGGACACTGGGCTGTCACTACATTCAGCACCTTGGAAGGCTTGCATGCTCTTAATCCCCCTGCTTACTTTCTGTTGTCTGGAACTCTTAATGTACTATTCTTTGATTTATCTTTTCAGATATTTCAATGATGCTCTTAATATGCACAAATGCCAAAAACTATCTAACAGCTACATAAGGGCAGAATCTCGAATACTGGACTAGAGTATGCTGACCAGAGGGAGGAAGCTCTTGCTCAAGAGGAATATCTAAGGAACATCTACACGAATTCCAGATACAAGGGTCCCCCTGAGACTGACCCTCAGGCCAGCCTTCCCCTGCCTGGGCTTCAGCTTCCCTGTTTCTCCAAGGAGAGGGCTGTGCCTTACAGTCCCTCTAGCTGTGACCTGCCACAGCCCCAGGCCACCTGCTGCACTCCTGTTGTTTACAAGCCCCCTGGCAGCACACAGCATGCCTTCTCCTAACTCATCCAGCTTTCTCGAAGAAAATGAGACGTGGAGAAGGGGTCCTCCAGCACCCAGAGCCAGCCAGCCTCTAAAGCACACTAAAACCCAGGAGGATCCCCACACAGGTCCTGTGCACAGAGGGGCCACTGCTGAGCCATCCAGGACAAGCCAGAAATGGTGGAATCTGAAACTGGCATGAATGCTGCCTCCCCACCTGGGAAGAGATGTATGTGCAGGCTGCCTGCATCACTAAGATAACAACTCCTCCCCGGACGGTCTGAAAGCAGTGCTGACACATATACCTCCGCACACACGGTAAACTCTGACACATCTGAAGGGCCCGTTCTCAGCCGCCTAGCATCCCCACACCCCAGCATCATCTACTCACCACTGGAAAGACTCAACCATTAACAACACATATGCTGACAAGGACCCAAGAACTACAGCCAGAAGTTTGTGGTTCTTTGAATCCAAGATTAGTCACACAATACACCACTGTTTTATAAAGATGCTGCAAATTACAGTAGGCCTCGCAGACATGCCCACACACACAAGCACCCAGCAGCCCTATACCCCACCATCCCCTCTCTGTTCCTGAACCTAACCTAAACTACACATTTAGGTTAGGTCCTGAGCCTAAACCACACATCTCGGCCATTCCTGAACCTAACGCAGTCTTCAGTTTTCAATTCGGTTTCTCACAAGGGTTCTGTTATGCCATTAACACAACACCTCTCTAATGTGAACCATCTTTCCACCTGCAGGAAGCCCCTCAATTCAGTCGCCTGGAGACGTCCATACTGCACAAGGACCCTCCTCACCCGTCACCAGAGTCCTGTGCCCAAGACACCACGAGGGCCCCATCCGCTTACCTGATGAGCTCATACGTCTCCCCCAGGAGTGGGTTGAAGGGCTTGCCGGTCCTCTCCCACTGGGAAGCCACAGCTGAAACCGCAAAGGCCGCCACAGACTGAAAGCAACCAAAGGCCAGTGAGGGGGTGGTGACCACGAGGACATGTGAGCCGAGAGCTGGGGTGGCGCCCAGACATACGCTCGGGGTGACTTCTCGTCTCCCGCTGGTAATGCATGTGAAACCACAGAACTTCCGGGGAAATGCTGTTTATCACCCACCGCTTCCTCAAAGCCACAGAAAGCAGGAACTCTGCCGTCTCCCACCCCAGTTGGGGCCTGCCCTGCAGGCTATCACACATGTGTACACACACACACATGCATGCACATGCACACACTTGCATGAGAGGTGGTGCTGAAAGGACCCAAGAGGGGCCAACTGCCAGCCCCACACCCCCCTGCAGCCCTGCATGCCCAACCGATAGGAGGCTAAGACTACACCCATGGAGAATGTGCCTGTGGCAAATGCCTAGGCCACTGGGCAGGACAGTTCCCCAAAGTCAGTGGGAGCCACTCCAGCCCTGCTCCCAGATGTCCCACTGCTGAGGGCCTGGGTCCCTGCCCCCACGTGGCCAGTCAGATCAAATCACATTCTTAACTGCTGTGGTCTGCATGTAACCAAGCACAGTGCCAGGTGCCCCCCGAAATGAGCTTGCCTCACCTGCATCCTTTCCAGGGACTGGGGCTGGCGGGAGGCTCTGTGAATTAGGTACACATGTTCCATGTACTCTGTGATCCGCTGCAGGAAACTCAGGGGCTCATTGAAGGCTATGGGCATCGTGATCTTGGACAGTTCCTAGGAGGAGCCAGAAAGGACCCGCTCCATTAGCAGCAGGCTCTCCCCACACCCGCCCCTGCTCCGAGCACCACTTCTTGGGAGTCACAGCTGCCTGCGCCAGACAAGATGGTGGAGGCCCCGCGGGAAGTCTGGCTGTCTGAACTTACCAAGCCGATGCACTTCTTCAATATGCTCCACACGCTGAAGTCGCTTCTGGTAAACATCGGGGCAGGCAGAGATGTCCTGCAGAGGAGCAACCAGAGCGACACGTGTGTTTCAACAACGTGAGAGTCACTTACAGTGGATGGCTCTGCTCAGTGGCCCTTGTCTTTCACCTTTTCTAAGCATTAGGGTTTCTCTATGCTGGCTCGCTAGTGGAGGAAAAAAGGACCAGACTGCTGCGGAAGTCCCAGAGAAAGCTTTCTGCACCGAATACTGGAGGGCCTCCTGGGAAATGATCACAGCCACATGGACGACCTTCCCCCATGGAGCTGGGGAGTCAGGTCACCACACCCCCACCCCAGGGCAGCCGGGCGCCAACAGCCAGGAGTAGCTGCAGGACCATGGACAGAGATCAGACAGGAAGGAGTCCCACTCAGAAAATATCTCAGAAACCAGCTCTTAAACCCCTCTGAAGCCGGTGTTTGTCTTTCTTGAGGTCCTGCGTGGCCACAACATGACAGGCCCTGGCTGTGAGGGGTCACGAGGAGGGTGGGCAGGGCCCAAAGATGGCCCTGCATGTAGACAGGAGTGAGGGCAGAAGCTGACAAGATGGAGGAGAAGAGGGCCTGGGGCTGGGGCTGGGGCACAGAGCAGACAGAGCCCTAACGAGGGAAAAGCTGGGGCACCTAGGACCCCACGAGGCTGGGACCTCTGACAATGGGCGGGGCTTTCCCCGGGGAGAGGCACAGGTGCAGGTGTCATCCTTAGAGGAGACCCTTACAGTTCATGGTCCAAACTAACACACTGGAGAAAGGGCTGCCGGCACCCTCACTCAGGGCTGTGTGTCTACTGCCTGGGAGCTTTAAGAAGGGGGCAGACCTGTCCAGAAACGGTGGAATCTGGGCGAGAAGCAGGCACAGGAGGTGCCCACAGGAGGCCCGGTGTGGCAGGGACAGGCCGGGACACAGGAGCTGGCAGAGCTGAGGGTATCCAAGACACATCTCCAGAGGCCAGCAAGGCAGGCTGGGGGACGGATATGGGAGGAAGAGGCGTGCGGCACCAGGGCCAGCTTGAGCCAGATTCCGGGGTATGGGAGACGGCGGGGGGCTGATGGCTGAGCCCAGGCCATGAGACCAGGCAGGAGGTGCTCTGGCAGCTCAGGTTCCCGCTGGGTCCAGTGCAGGGCAGAGGCTGGGTGAAGGTGGGCTCCCTGGGTGGACAGAGGCCACTGCCGCCATCCCAGGGGCTCCACATGCTTCTTGTCTGTCCCACCTGAGTCCTCCCTTCTATTGGCGAACTCGGGTCACTGTCACTGGAGTCTGCTCACATGAGAACCCAGTGGTGGTTAAGAGAGAACGGAATGTGGTCTCGCTGCACCAAACCACCCTGAGAAACTCTCAGGGTCAGAGGTTAGTGTGTGGAAAGAGAATGCAGGCAGATCTGCATGAAGCCAGCAAGATGGTCTGGTAACAGTGAGGGCAGGCTGTGTGCAAACACCAGGGCACCCTGGAGCTCAGTCCCGCAACCCGGAGCAGGCACAGCCGCCCTGTCAGCTTACGGATGGGGCTCAAGTTGAAGAAGCACCATCACTGATCTGCAGGGGCCACCCAGAGGCTGGCTGAACAGGCCCTGGATCTGCCCAGTGACGCTGGACAGGACGTTCTCAGCTCACAACCTGCACCCTCAGCATATCTGGAGCAAGTTGAGTACAGGTGTGCTGGGAGATACCAAGATGTACCCATGGGACAACCTACCTGTGCTTCTGAATCCCATTCTCCTGAGGAGTCCTGTCCCCAACTTTTCCGATCCCATTACTTTTGCTGGTGTCCACATGAATCACGCCAGTGAGTCTCTGATTTGCCTCTGAAAATTCCCCGGAAGAGTTATCAGAGTCAAAGCCTGCGTGAGACAAGCAGAGGGTGACATGGCAGGACGTCACCTCTAAGGATTCTCACTGAAAGCAGAAAACCTGAAGCTCTAAAGTGTTTCTAATGGACAGTCAGAGTAATTAACTCCACTTGCCAAGAGCTGCAGACAGAGGTGGAGAACGAGGACTGCTCCCGGGGGCTCCCCAAGGAGGACCCCACCCTGCCACCCACATTGCACGCTCCATGGTCCTTTCCATGTGGGGCAGCCCCAGGGCACTAGGATGGTTTTCCCCCGTGGTCATCAATGACTCATGTCCTCTGGGGTGGTCACACCTAACTCAGGCCACAACATCCTCCTCCTCTGTCCATGTTTGAGGTCAAACTCAAACTCTGCATCATGTTCTGAAACACATCTGCTGTAGTATTTCTAAGACTAAGCACCACGCCAATGAACCAGCAGAACCTAGCCAACCTATGAACAATAACCCAAACCGTGGATGATGGATGTGAACCCAGAGAGTACACGGTACACGGAAAACTTGGAGAAAATGACCCATGAGGACTAATGTGAAACACAGGTAGCCATCTCCTGGCCTGTGCAGTCCCCGAGGAAGAAGGTCACAACCCTGGGCAGACCTCTGGGTCTTCTCCACCAGGAAGGCTTTTTCCGAAGTGATCAGTGACCAGGGACAAAGGAACTGTGTTTCCTTTTGCTCCAGAGCGAGCCTGGAGGGAGCTGTGGCTTCCAGGTGAGTCATTCCAGCTGGAGCAGGGGCTCCTGACCGCTGACCCCCAGCAATGAGCTCACGAGGAGCACAGGGTGGGCTCCCATAACAGCCCCTCATTTCTGAGTAGAAAGTGGGGCCCAGCGTGAAAGACCCGGGGGGCTACTGCCACACACAAAACGTAAACCACCTTGCCACTGATAAGCTTCCTTGAGAAAATGCAAAAATACCTTCTTTCACATTCTTCTCTATTGGCAGATCCACAAAATGTAGTAGCACTGAAACCAATGACACAATGAATTTGAAAGGATATATTAAAAATGATCAATACCTTCTGAAATAACCTGTCACCTCTAGTTTTTGCTAACCATCCCCAAAGTGACACCTGCTGATTCCCAGCATAAACGTGGGTCTAAACATAGCCTGAAGTGGTTCCAGCTTAGGAATGCTGAGTGCACAGGTATCCCTGTATCCCTCGGGGCTGAGAATCTAGGCCACCGTTAAGTAGAAAGTTCGTTTAGATCACAGCCCTGGGGTAGGCCCCAGAAAACAAGGCAGCTTCTCCCTCACAAGTGCCTGAAGTCTTATCTCTGGTGAAGCCAACGCTCTGTAACAGCTTAATCATCTTAATACACAATGTTTCTTGTTATTACACAAAGAGAAAATACAGAACAGACAAGGAGCAAGCTGAAAGCATCTATAATCTGATTACTTAGAGATACCTGTCTTTGACAGGTCAGTCTGACTTTTTAAACAGCCCTTCATCTGTACATATTCTCATGTGCTTTATTTAAAACCTTTCAATTGAAAGGTACTGATTCTTATAGGGAATAACTGCCCATTGAAGTCATCCATTCAGTAACTGCTGGGTTTAAATATGTTTTAAATTAGAGTCACAAAAGTTAACACCGACTCTAAGACAGGAAAGTACTCACTGGGCATTTCACTGCATTGGGAGACTTCAGATTTTTCATCTTCCTGTTGCTTGTTTGGGAACCAAAGGACTGAGGTGAGAAACTGTTTTCACCGAGAAACCTGCTTCCTCTGCCTCCATCTCAGGGACTTGTGGAAGGTCCCGCCGTGCGGAGAGCCAGGGATGGAGTCATACACACATGGCACCCCACACAGCTCAGGGCCTCTCCAGGGAAAGCCCTCAGGAGAGCCAGTTACACTGGTCCCAGTAAGAGGGCACCTCCAGGAAGCTCCTGGGTGAGAGGGCCTCACTGAGGTCAGGCTCTTTTGGTTTCAGACGTGGTGCCTCTGCCAGGGCCAGGCGGACCAAGGGCATGATTCCCTGACAACCAGCCGCTAGGTGGAATTCAGCTGCTAACAATCACTGATGAGCGGGTGGTTGAGCAGACAATACGCTTCCCAGGAAAACATGTCTACAGGGAACATAATAGCTATGAAATCTTGGGAGATGACTCAGTGGTTCAGCCTTTAAGAACAGCGAGGAGAGCACAATGCCAGCTCCTTCTGGGGCTTCGGACGAGAGTAAGTCCATCACCTGGGGCTGCTGGCCCGCAACTGCTCCAGCCCTCCCTCGGGAGAAGTATGGTCAATGAACACAGGCAGCATGGGGCCAGGGCACCACCAGGGCTCCAGGTGTCCCGGCGGGGACAGCACAGGTGTCTGGGGACAGCGACCACCACCAGGCAAGAGCCTCCTGTCGTGCTGGGCACCACGCTCTCTCGGCACCAACCATGGTAGGGCCCCTCTGACAGCACTGGGGAGATTATCACTGAAGGATCTGGTGGTAGTAACATTTCAGAGCCGCTGTTTCTATGTCCCCACATCTGAGAGCAGGCCATGGACTGGAAGAATCCCCTGAAGTCCGTCTCCACCAATAAGAACCCTCAGCAAGAAAAGCAAAGTGATGCTCCCAGTGCTGACAAGTGGGTGGAGGGCAGTGGGGGCATCTTGAACTTGAGTTTGGGGCCCCCTCAGGAGGTGACAGGAGGAGGAGGGGCTGCTCTAAGCAAATGTGGCCTGACCCAGCCTGGCCTCTCCTGCCCCCCACCCCCTGCCCCCCGCAGTCACTCACACACACACAGAACACCCATCCCACCATACATTCCACCCCACTAGCCTGGGTACCAGTGTTCACAATGGTGTTTGAAATGCGAAACAGAACTGAACTTTTTTTTTTATAACCGAACTTTTAACACAGCAAGAGTTGCTGTGGAAGCAGATGATCTACTATTCTTTGGTAGACTTTAAGTGGTACAAAACAAGATATAGTTATAAGACAGGACAGTAAGGTTTTGATCATTATAAACAATATAAGGATGCTGACCAACACATTCAGGAGCCAAATAAAAACATTTACACCCCAGGGCAACCCTTTCAAAGACTGAAACACACAGTTGCCCTTTCATGTTATCTCCTGTGGTCCAAAGTGGATGTTTTCCTCCAAATCTGGGCCAGGACAAGTGCTTTTCCTGGGAACACGTCACCCTTCTCTCCGCGTGGCTCTCCCAGGCCATCCTCATGTCCCCAGGCTATGTCTGAGGGCTTCGCACTCATGACCTGGCCTCTGCGCTGGCACCCCCTCCGCTTACCTGTGACGGCATCGAAGAACTCCTCCTCTCCGTTCATCCTTCAGCAGCCAGGCGCCCGCCGCCTGATCTGGAGGGTCCTCTACTCAATCATTGTACTGAATCTACATCGACAGTGTAAGAAATTTCACTCTGTGAACTTTTTAAGGTAAAAATCCAACAGGCACTGGAGACCTACAGGGGAAAAAAATTTTTTTTGGTGTATTTAGCTTTCAGAGGTTGTATAGTTTAGAAACATCTAAAAATACCCATTCACTATCCTTGAGTTCATCTCGATTACATCTGAGCAAAGTAGTAAAAGGAATGACCTCACACTAGAGGAAACAGTCACATCTGTGTCCATCAGAGGGCACCACTATCTGAATTTACTTTAAAAGCCACTGTCCACAGCTGTATAAGGAGCACTGAAATGACTAATCTGGGGTCACGTGGACAGTTTGAAAGGCCACTTAGTGAAAGTGAGGCGTCCACATATCAAGGCCCCAACACACCTCTGCCACTGCATATCTTCACCAGAAGCTGGAACAAGTGGTTATAAATAATGCAAAGTTCTGTTAAAACATTTATTCCACATTAACCTGAAACCAACTTTCAACTCTGGGGAATTAAGACTGCTGTGTAAGTTCGCTGTCCTCAGCATAAACTGTAATCAACTTAAATTTTTCCAAAATTGTTTTAGCTCAATATTTTGGGAGAACTCATGCATATTAACTTCTCCCTTATGAAGCAGTGTTTCATCAATGGCAAGAGACTGTCCCCACAGGTTTGACGTTCCAGGAAAATCAGCAGAGACCCACGGTTCATTCACTGTGTGAGGTGGGCACAGGACAGAGCGCTCCCCTCCAGTTCTGAGAGCAGTTCCAAAGGAACAGATGGTCCCCAGGCCTTGGAGCGGCCACATGGCACCTGGTATCACCACCAAAGGGTTCATCTCGGGCTCCATCCTGAGCACAGGTGAGCGTCTATGTCATACAACCAACTGGGGTTGGGTTTTCCATCCTTCCTCCGCCCAAAAAGCTCTTTCAGAATTTCCTTTCCTTCCCCATCTTCCTAACCTGCAGGCAGAACCACACCCGGGCAGCTTCAGGAAACACCCATTCAAAGCCTCACTCAGTCATCCATGCTGGTTCTGTTTTCCTTTTGGCAAATTAGAGAAGTTATTGCTCACTTCTGACTCTTCTCTGATGTGACAGGCCCAATCTACAACATCCAGCATCACACTCAGGCTCCAGAAGCCACGAAGCAGAACCAGGGTTCCCTGGAGGAGAAATGGCTGAGTCCAGAAGTGGGGTCCCTCTAGAGGCAGCAGGAAGCTGGCAAGACTACTTGAGTCAGGTCAAAAGGTTCAGACGAACCTGCAGAGGCTCCACTGAGACACCAAGTTCCTGTGAGCCCTGAGAACAGCCAGAGCAGTCACATCACACATTTAAGTCCCCGGGTTCACCGAGATACTGAAAAAGAAATCGACTGGTCACTACTGGATGGATGATGACAATACGTTCTTCTGAAAACTAGGACATGCAGGAAAGCACAAGCCTTTGAGTTGCCTTCCTGTGCAGGCTCTCTGTCCCACTTTTTAAAGGCGTTCCTGCTGATCCATGAAGGACCGGGCTATGTCCATTCTGTGTGCAAACCTGATGAATTCCCATGTCTGAGGCCATTCCATCACAGACCCACATGCGCAACCTGCCTCCTCCTCGGGGGTCCTGCTAAGAGAATGGACCCTCTTCCAACCTTAACTACCAACGTAAGGAACACAGAGAAGACAGGAACATGCCAAACTCCACCAAAGGGACACTGTGGGCAAAATCCAGACCCTGGGCAAGTATACAGGGTGAAACTCAGCTTCTTCAACCAATAAATCACACACACACAAAGTGGCAGGTAAAGGGACACTTCCCTATCTTGAGTGAGATGACAGTTTCACGGGTATAGACAGATGTCAGAACTCATCGTACGCTTTCAATATGTGCAATGTAGGGAACTCCTAGTGGTCCAGTGGTTATGACTCCATGCTTGCACGGCTGAGGGTGCGGGTTTATCCCTGCTGGGGGAACTAAGATCCTGCAAGCTGTGTAGCGGGGCCAAAAATAAACAAATACCTGCAATTTACTGTATGTTAATTATACCCCCTAGTTCAGTTTAGTTCAGTTTAGTCCCTCAGTCATGTCCGACTCTTTGTGACCCCATGGACTGCAGCACACCAGGCCTCCCTGTCCATCACCAACTCCTGGAGTCTACCCAAACTCATGTCCATTGAGTCGGTGATACCATCCAACCATCTTATCCTCTGTCATCCCCTTCTCCTCCTGGCCTTCAGTCTTTCCCAGAACCAGAGTCTTTTCAAATGAGTCAGCTCTTCGCAGCAGGTGGCCAAAGTACTGGAGTTTCAGCTTCAACATCAGTCTTTCCGATGAACACCCAGGACTAATCTCCTTTAGGATGGACTGGTTGGATCTCCTTGCAGTTCAAAGGACTCTCAAGAGTCTTCTCCAACACCACAGTTCAAAAGCATCAATTCTTCGACGCTCAGCTTTCTTTACAGTCCAACTCTCACATCTATACATGACTACTGGAAAAACAATAGCCTTATCTAGACGGACCTTTGTTGACAAAGTAATCTCTCTGTTTTTTAAGATGCTGTCTAGGTTGGTCATAACTTTCCTTCCAAGGAGTAAGCGTCAAAATTTTAATTTCATGGCTGCAGTCACCATCTGCAGTGATTTTGGAGCCCAGAAAGTAAAGTCAGCCACTGTTTCCACTGTTTCCCCATCTATTTGCCATGAGTGATGGGACCAGATGCCATGATCTTAGTTTTCTGAATGTTGAGCTTTAAGCCAACTCTTTCACTCTCCTCCTTCACTTTCATCAAGAGGCTCTTTAGTTCTTCTTCACTTTCTGCCATAAGGGTGGTGTCATCTGCATATCTGAGGTTATTGATACTTCTCCCAGCAATATTGAATCCAGCTTGTCCTTCATCCAGCCCAGCATTTCTTGTGATGTTCTCTGCATATAAGTTAAATAAGCAGGGTGACAATATATAGCCTTGAGGTACTCCTTTTCGTATCTGGAACCAGTCTGTTGTTCCATGTCTAGTTCTAACTGTTGCTTCCTGACCTGCATACAGATTTCTCAAGAGGCAGGTCAGGTGGTCTGGTATTCCCATCTCTTTCAGAATTTTCCACAGTTTATTGTGATCCACACAGTCAAAGGCTTTGGCCTAGTCAATAAAGAAGAAATTGATGTTTTTCTGGAACTCTCTTGCTTCTTTGGTGATCCAGAGGATGTTGGCAATTTGATTTCTGGTTCCTCTGCCTTTTCTGAAACCAGCTTGTACATCTGGAAATTCACGGTTCACATATTGCTAAAGCCTGGTTTGGAGAATTTTGAGCATTACTTTTCTAGCATGTGAGATGAGTGCAATTGTGCGGTAGTTTGAGCTTTCTTTGGCATTGCCTTTCTATGGGACTGGAGTGAAAACTAACCTTTTCCAGTCCTGTGGCCACTGCTGAGTTTTCCAAACTTGCTGGCATGTTGACTGCAGCACTTTCACAGCATCATGTTTTAGGATCTGAAATAGCTCAGCTGGAATTCCATCACCTCCACTAGCTTTGTTGGTAGTGATGCTTCATAAGGCCCATTTGACTTTGCATTCCAGGATGTCTGACTCTAGGTGAGTGATCACACCATTGCGGTTATCTGGGTCATTAAGATCTTTTTTGTACAGTTCTTCGGTGTATTCTTGTCACCTCTTCTTAATATCTTCTGCTTCTGTTAGGTCCATACCATTTCTGTCCTTTGTTGAGCCCATCTTTGCATGAAATGTTCCCTTAGTATCTCTGATTTTCTTGAAGAGATCTCTAGTCTTTCCCATTCTATTATTTTCCTCTATTTCTTTGCACTGATCCCTGAGGAAGGCTTTCTTATCTCTCCTTGCTATTCTTTGGAACTCTGCATTCAAATGGGTATATCTTTCCTTTTCTCCTTTGCTTTATGCTTCTCTTCTTTTTACAGCTATCTGTAAGGCCTCCTCAGACAGCCATTTTGATTTTTTGCATTTCTTTTTCTTGGGGATGGTCTTGCTCCCTGCCTCCTGTACAATGTCACGAACCTCTGTCCATAGTTCATCAGGCACTCTGTCTATCAGATCTAGTCCCTTAAATCTATTTCTCACTTCCACTGTAATCATAAGGGATTTGGTTTAGGTCATACCTGAATGGTCTAGTGGTTTTCCCTACTTTCTTCAATTTAAGTCTGAATTTGGCAGTAAGGAGTTCATGATCTGAGCCACAGTCAGCTCCCGGTCTTGTTTTTGCTGACTGTAGAGAGCTACTCTATCTTTGGCTGCAAAGAATATAATCAATCTGACTTCGGTGTTGGCCATCTAGTGATGTCCATGTGTAGAGTCTTCTCTTCTGGTGTTGGAAGAGGGTGTTTGCTATGACCAGTGCGTTCTCTTGGCAAAACTCTATTAGCCTTTGCCCTGCTTCATTCTGTACTCTAAGGCCAAATTTGCCTGTTATTCCAGGTGTTTCTTGACTTCCTACTTTTGCATTCCAGTCCCCTATAATGAAAAGGACATCTTTTTTGGGTGTTAGTTCTAAAAGGTCTTGTAGGTCTTCATAGAACCGTTCAATTTCAGCTTCTTCACACTCCCCCCCAAAAGATACTTATAGGCACAGATGTCATAACTGCATCTTTTAAACTGCTCTTATCTTTTCAAGCTATGCATTGAAACACATCAGATAGAATAACAGCATGTCTGGGAGTTTCTTCAAAATGACTTGGGGAGAGGCCGGGGTGGTTAAGGGGACGAGATGGGCCAGAAGCTGGTGAACTGCTGGGTATGGGGACAGGCTCACAGGGGACCATGGTGCTGTGCTTCCTGCTTCTCTGTACCTTTAATATCTCCCATAATAGAAGGCATGTTCAAAGCCATGGTATTTTCTTTTTATGTGCTTCCTTGCCCATAACAAAAGTCCCAATGTTCAAAGTAAATCAATCAAAACTCATGGAAAGCCTTTAAAATGAAGGTCAGGCTTAAAGTAAGATGTCAGGCTGGACAAACAGTGAAGACAGGAGCTGAGCCAAACAGCTGGGACTGTGACGTGGCTGCAGCCCTGTGACCCCCTGCCACGCAGATCTGTGGTCCAACCACCACCAGGTACCTGAGCCCCATGGAGAAGGCTCCACAAGTCCAGGCCAGAAGCCTCGCAGCCACCTCAGACCTGCACACACCTGCCAGGTACACAGTTAATCCCGCCCAGCGTCCAGGCCATGCCTAGGGGAGTTATCCTAAAAGCCACACACCTTGTATGGTCTTTACTGTGCCAGGAGAAACCAACCACCACTATGGGATCAACATAAGATGGCAGTGATCTACCTCCTTCAGGACAGAGGGCATGCCTGGGAGCGACAGCCCCCAAGGGCTCTCCCTGAGTTTGGGGGGGCCAGGGGCAGGGAGAGTGGGGCCCCAGGGGCATGGGGGCAGGGCATCCTTGGTCCTATCTCGGTTTGGCCGCCCACCTGACCTCTTCTCGGAAGCCTTATGGCTGTGGGACCCTCCATACTCAGTCCCCTGCTGAGTGGCCTCTGACCCCAAGGTGGTCCTTGCCTCCAATCCAGCCCACACCCACGGAGGGACACTAAAGTGGGCGGGGAGCAGAAAGCCTCCTCTCCGGTGTGTCTGCTGGACCTCAGAGAAGACCGGGTTTCAGAAAAAGACTTTCTTTTTTCAAATCAGCTGCTTCCTTTTCTAAGTCCAGAGAAAAACGCAGAAAAGTAAGCTTGTGCTGGACATCTTTGTGGGCCTCCAGGGGCTCCCCCTCTGCAGCCCCTCCTCAAGCCCCACAGTGAGCACTCCCTCCAGGTCCCGTCAAGGGCCAGCAGCCAGGGCGCCCCACTGCTTTCAGGTCCCCACAAGGTGCCTGCCCCTCCACAGAACTCCTCACCTCTCTTCAAGGTGCCCACCCCCAGAGTGCTGCCCCATGCTCCCAGGACCCGGCTCTAAATGCGGACTGTCCACCACCACATATATGAATACCCGCACTCAGGTCTTACAAACCCATCTTTACATTTTCTTAGAAAAACAGACCTAGTCACTGAGGAATAAGTGGCTGGCTTAGGGACCTGGTGGTTAATCTCCAAGGTCAACTCACTAAAGAGTCAAACTGTGTATTACTTCTCTGCTCAAAAATGAGCAAGGCAACCTAGATGCAATCTTCACAAAGAAAGAAAAGCTCACCAATAATTTGAAAATTCTAAAGCTACTTTTGCAGTTAAATGTCAATTCTGAATTTAAGTTGTCCAAAATAATATAAATTTTATTTAGTAATTTAAAAATACATTAGCAAGCATCAACCAGATGGAAGATAAGAAACAGAAGACTTGAACAACACCATCAACCAATTAGATCTAACAGATGTATCCAGAACACCCCACCCAACAACAGGACACACCTTCTCAAGTGCACGTGGGAAGTTCTCCAGGACAGACCATATGTTAGGCTACAGACTATGTCTCAGTAGATTTTAAATGATCTGTATCATACAAAGCATCTTCTCTGACTACAAAAGAATGAGTTAGAAATCACTAACAGAAGGAAAACTAGAAAATTCACAACGTTCTGGAAATTAAGTAACATTCTCTTAGGAATTCCCTGGTGGTCCAGTGGTTAGGACTCAGCTTTCACTCTCAGGAGACTGAGTTCAATCTCTGATCAGGGAACTAAGATCCCACAAGCTGCCCGGTACTGCCAAAACAAAAAGAAAAACTATCTTAAACAACCAACAGATCAGAGGAAAAAACTACAAGGGAAAAGTAGGAAATCCTTATAAACAAATGAAAATGAAAACACAACACACCAAAGTTTATGGGACTCAGTGACAGCAGAGCTAAGTGGAAATTTTATAGCAACCAATACTCATGTTAAAAAATAAGACATCAAATCAATAACCTAACCTCACAACTTAAGGGAGGAGAATAACAAATGCCAAAGCTAGCAGAAGGAAGAAAATAATAAGAATAGAAAAATAGAGGAAATCAGTGAAACCAAAAGTCAGTTCTTTGAAAAGATTAACAAAATCGATTAATCTTCAGTTAGACAGACCAATAAGAAAGAATACTTAAAAAACTAAAATCATAAATTGAAATAAGGACATTACTCATTCTACAGAAATAAAAGAATTATAAGAAAGGGCTATGAACCCTGCAAAACTGGATAACCTGGATGAAATGACAAATTCCTAGAAACACAAAACGTACTAAGCTCAAATCAAACAGAAAATCTGAGCAAGCCAATCAGTAATCAAAAATCTCCCAACAGAAAGCAAAACAAAACAAAAATCTCCCAACAAAGAAAAACCCTGGATTTGACAACTTCACTGGTGAATTCTACAAAACATTTAAAATAGAACTAACATGAATTCCTCTCAAACTTTCCCCAAAATTAAGAAGAATAGACACTTCCTAACCCCATCTATGCAATCAGGCAAAGACCCTACAAAAAAAAACTACAAACCAATATCCCTTACAAACACAGATGCAAAACTCCTCAACATAATACTAACAGATAGAACACAATGACACACATTTAGCAACATATTAAAGAGGATTACATGTCATGACCAAATGGGATTTACTCCTGGAACGAAAGGATGATTCAATACATGAAACTCAATTGATGTAATATATCACATTAATAGAATGAAGAAGGGGGAAAACCACATGATCATCCCAACTGATGCAGAAAAATCATTTGGCAAAGCTCAACACCTTTTCATGATAGAAACACTTGATCAACTGCAATGGAAGGACAACATCATAAGGGCCAGATGTGAAAAAACAACAGTAAATATCATACTCAGTGGTGAAGCTTTTCCTCTAAGATCAGGAAACCACTGATGCCCACTTTCACCAGTTATAGTCACCACAGTACTGAAAGTTCTAGGCTGAATAATTAGGCAAGAAGAAGAAATAAAAGTCATCCAAATTGGAAAAGAAGAAATGAAATTATGTTTGCAGATGATGTGATCTTATATAGAGAAAACACTAAAGATTCCACAAACACACACAAAAAAACTATTAGGATAAATTAATTCAGCAAGGTAGCAGGATACAAACTCGACATGGAAGAATCAGTTGTATTTTTACACAGTTAGAGTGAACCATCTGAAAAGGGAATCCCCAAAACAATCCCTTTTACAATGTTATCTAAAAGGACAAAGTTCTTAGGAATTAACCAAGGAGGTTAAAGACCATACAATGAAAACTATAAAACACTGCCAAAAGAAATGAAAAACATAAGCAAATGGAAACATATCCCATGTTCATGGATTGGAAGACTGAATATTAAGATGTTGATACAATTCAAATCAATCTATAGATTCAATACAATCCCTATCAAGCATCAATGATGTTTTCTGCAGAGACAGAAGAATCCATTCTAAAACTCATATGGAATGTCAAGTGACCTTCAATAGCCAAAACAAACTGAAGAAAGGAGAACAAAGCCAGAAGACCACACTTCCTGATTTCACAACTTACTACAAAACTACAGTATAATCAAAACAATGTGGTACTAGCCCAGAGACCAATGGAAAAGAAGAGAGTCCAGGAATAAATCCTCACATATACAGTCAATTGACTTCTGACAAGCAAGTGTGCTAAGACCATTCAAGAAGGAAAGGACTATCTTTTCAACAAATGGTGCTGGGAAACTGGATATCCACAGGTAAAGGAATGAAGCTGGACCCTATCTTATACCATATACAAAAATTAACTCAAAATGGATCAAGGACCTAAATGTAAGATCTAAAACTAAAAAATTCTTAAAAGGAAGATACAGGGCAAAACCTTCATAACTTTGGATTTGGCAATGATTTATTGGATAAGACACGAAAGTGAAAGTGGCTCAGTCATGTCCAACTCTTTGTGATCCCATGGACAACACAGTTCATGGAATTCTCCAGGCCAGAATATACTGGAGTGGGTAGCCTTTCCCTTCTCCAGGGGATCTTCCCAACCCAGGGATCAAACCCAGATGTCCTGCAACTGCACCAAAGGCAGAGACAAAGAGAAATTAGACAAACTGGACTTCATGAAAAAATTTTAAAATTTGTGCATTATATACTGTCAGAGTATAGCGGCAACCCCAGAATGGGAGAAAATATTTGCAAATCATACATCTGAAAACAGACTAATATCACGACTATATAGAGAACTCCTAAAACTCAATAACAAAAAACAAACAACCTGATTCAAAAACGGGCAAAAGAGTTGAACAGACATCTCACCAGAGAACACATACAAATGGCCAATAAGCATATGAAAAGATGCTCAGCTCACTAATCATCAGGGAAATGCAATCAAAGCTACAATGAGACACAACCTCACACCCTTTAGGATGGCTACTATCAGAAGCAACAGAAACTGACAAGTCTTGGTGAGGGTGTGGAGAAACAGGAACCCGTGCGCATGGTTGGTAAGAACATAAAATGGTACAGCCGTTGTGGCAAACAGGAGGGCAGTTCCTCAAAAAATTAAAAATAGAATTACCACGTGATCCAGCAATTCCACTTCTGGATATGCACCCAAAAGCACTGAAAGCAATTCTTTCAATTTTTTGCGCGCCCATGTTCACAGCAGCTAAAATGTGGAAGCAACCCAAGTGTCCATCCACAGACAAAAGGAAAAGCAAAATGGGGTCCAGACACATGACGGAATATTATTCAGCCTTAAAAAGGAAGGAAACCCTGCCGCATGCTACAGCACTGAAGAACCTTGAGGACATTATGACCAATGAAATAAGCCAGACACGGAAAGACAATTACTGTGTGATTCCACTTACACGAGGACTGTAGAGGAGTCAAATTCATAGAGACGGAAGGAAGAAGGTGGTTGTCAGGGGCTGGCAGAGGGGAAACAGGGAGCTGATGCTTAATGGGTCTTTACCATTTCACAGGATGAAAAGAGCTTTGGGGTGCATGGTGGTGATGGCTGTATATACGACCACTGAACTGCACACTTAAAAATGGTCAGGATGGTAATTTTTATGCTATTTGTATTTTACTGCAACTTTCTAAATTGGAAAAAAAAATACATTAGCAAGTAGGACAAACAAGAAATGAACAACTGTGCATAGAGCTCCACGCGCTGGGTGCCAGGCTCTGAAGCACTGCCCTAGAAAGGGAGAATTCCCCTGGGAACTCTGACAGATTCTCTGCGAGGCTCTCGCTAAAAAGGGTCCCAAACCCCAACCACACTCCAACCTCAGGGTGTGCTGCTCCTTGTAACGGCTCAAACGAATGCAGCCAAAACCTTCCATCCCCATTCCCACTGGGAGAGACCAGGGAACTAGAGCACCAGGGCTGGCGTGGGGGAGCGGATTTGGGAATTGAAGAAGGGTACAGAACTGGCCAGAAGGCCCTCAGAGTGGACTCCACGAGGCCTGGTCCCACCCCCACCTCCTGCTCCCCAGAGCTTACACTCAGAGGGTGGTCACAGAGTAGGTGACCCCAAAGGAATCGCTGGTGAGACCCGGCCAGGGCCTCAGCCGGGGGGCACGCTTCCCTGATAGGACATGTGCTCAACCCATCAGATGCAAAAAACAAGATTTCCGTCAAGAATGAGTCAGAGACAGAAGCAAGGCAGCAGCAGCCAGCAAGAGCCCAGTCTGTCCATAAGTCTCTCAGTGTCCCACAGCTATCAAGGTCAAGATCAAACTCTTCCCGGAGACAGACAAGCCCGTGCAAAGTGCAGAGGGCAGCAGTCACTCTCAGGCCAGTGATGGAACAGACCAGAGGTCCCAGCATTGCCCTAGGGCCTCCCCTTCCCGGGGGCAATCTGGCTGGGACCAACCTGGCCACACCCCCGAGGCTGTCCTGTCAGACCCCAGAGAGATGCTACAGAGATGCTTCCACGTTACCAGAGCACACAGGCTGGGATGACCACCAAGAACGTGGAAGCAGCATCTCTTCTGAGTGTGAAAACCAGAGTTTAGCACATAATGGACACCATCAGTATCTGGAGGAATTGAAGAGCCGAAGGATGGGGATGGGAAAATTAAATCTGGAAAAGGGGAACCAAGACTGCTGGGTGATGCCAACTCATCCTGGGGTGGGGCAAGTGTGCCCACAGGCTCTCCTGATCCGGCCGCTCCCCAAGGAAGGAACAAGGCCCAGGGACACCACCAGTCCCGGGGCCTCCCGAGGCCGCATCCCCTCCATTTGGCAGTGTCACTGTGGGTGAACAGTGACCTTTGTGGTCACTGACTGTTTCAGTTTTGAGATGTCCACTTTGTCAAGGAAACCCACCTGTCACCTGGATGCCTGACGACTCCTACCTATCCTCCTCCTGCCACCATGCCACAGAGCCCAGCTTCTTTCTTCTGTAAAATAACAAGACTTAATGGACCCAAGCACGCAGTTTGCACCAATCCCAGCGCCGCGCTAAAAGTACTCTCTCTAACCTGCTCTGTCCGGAGCTGTGGCCACAGGGCCACAGGTGACTCTGAGCTCATGCAGAGAGGAAGCCAACGCTTATTTCTCTATGACGCTACCTGGCTGAATCCCTTCTGCTCCAGTGGCCAACGTGGCAGGTGGTGTCCATCCCAGAAAGAGCGCTGCAGGGCCTCGCTGGGCTGGGACAACACGGGGACCCAGGAAGCTCCGGTGGTCCCGCTTGGCCTTTGCACACAAGTCAGGCAGTGGCAGCAGAGCTGGCCTGGTCCCTGCAACTTTCCCAACCAGCCACAGATGGAGTGCAGAGAAGAGCATCAGGCCAAGCCTGCCCTTTGTTCTTATTTCCAAAGCTGCCCTGGTTTTCACATCTTGAACTCACTGAAATGCGCACTTCACTACCTGCTGAAGAATGATCAGATCTTCATGCTCCTGAGGCTGGAAACGCTTAGTGGTGGAATCAGGTAAACACCCCCACTCTGCTCGCAGCAAGGCCTCTCAAAAGGCTGGCCGTCATCTGCAGAGCACCTATCCACATGCACCTCAGGGACCACAGGAAGGAACCGAGAGTGGCCTTTTGGACACTGGTTCCTTACACTCGATGGAATCCAGCTGAGTCTAGTTGTGCCTGAGGCTCCATCAGGGTGCTCTTTTAGGGCAAAACAAGTACGTGTGTATTTTCTGACTATGGACTTTCCACAGCCCCAGCCTTCTGCAAGGTGGTGTGATCTTCATCACAGATGAAAATACTACAGGGACCTCAAAATGTCTTCGCTGAGGGGTGGATGTTAGGGCGGGGGGCCAGGGCAGCCCAGCCCCAGAGGCTCCCGTCTTGTCCATGCCAGCGAGCAGTTTAGTCAGCACATGACTAGCCAAGGTTGTTAGGGGTTCAGGCAAGAAACTGAAAGTTTCCAGACTCAGGAAGGTAAGCAAACCTCTCTGCTGTGTAAACAGCTCCATTAATCACCCACTGTTTACCATTCTCCACCCTACAGGGCAAACCAGCCCGGTCCCAGGAGCCACACTTCCTGCTGGGCCTCAGCAGCAGCTGAGACCCCCATCCACCTACTTGTCCATGACAGACTCAGTTTAGACCTATGCGCCCCCCACCCCCACCCCTGGGATCCAACTGCTCCCTGTGCAGTGGCAAGCACCAAGACAGTACATCTTGGTATGCACTTTGAGGACACACTTTGATGACCCAGCACACAGTACTAAAGGCAAGGACTGCACGGGATGAATGGATGCTCTTCTGTGCAGATGCATTTGTTTGAATCAACACAGAGTAAAGCAGAGTGGTGTGAATGCAGCCTGGGGTGTGGGTGAGACAGCTCTAGACAGGGAGCCCGTTCACAGCCTCCGGGGCTGTGTTCATACAAAACCACAAGAGCCGCAGCCACCATGGAGGCAGCGCACTGAGGGCCGGGAGCAATCAGGCCGTGGAAATGCCCCTCCTGCGGCGGGTCCATCTCTCATGAGCAGGAGCACAGCCTCGACACGTTGGGGGGGACTGCTCCAGATGCCACATCCATCATGGGGCAGGGACCAGTCTGACAGCCTCACCCTTTCGCCTGCTCCCTCTCCCACTCCAGGTCCTTCCCCATCAGCTCCCGCCCAAGTAGGACATACTTGCTCGCTCCCCCAACCAGTTTCACCTGCTAAGAAGTTCACCAACCGAGTCACACCTGCCCCAGGCACTTCCTCAGCGCCAACCAAGGTCAGGGAACTCCACCAATTTCTAACCACCCCACCCCTAAGAAAAATAAGAGAGAAACGAAAAGGGAAAAATTGCAAAGTTCTGTTTGCGTTCATTCTTTTCCCCAGGAACCTGACTCAGACTCTTCATTCAGTTCTCAAAGCAAGGGGCAGCAGGGGTGGGGGGTGGAGGTGGTCCCTGATCCTGATCCAAAACAGGTTAGGACCCTGTAGTAGACCCTAACCCCTGGCAAGAACACCAGCCCCGCTGGAGTCACAGGAGTGGGGCGCACACACGACCCAGGCCTCCCACCTAGGAGCCCGCTCCCAGGAGGTGAGGTCTGGGCCTGGAACCTCCACTTTTTACAGAGTTGCACAAGTTCTTCTGGTAAGAAGCCCTGCCATTGAACCCACAGCACCCTACCTCCAAGACAGACTTCATGGCGGCCCTGGGCCCTCCAGCCCTCTCCCTCACGTGTCGGAAGATGCCCCATGCTTAATGCTTCTTCAGAACACAGGCACTGGTGCCCAACTGGTACCAAGATGGGGACAAGATGCTCTGGCCCTCCCTGGTCACGGCCCCAGTTCCCACCTGCCACTGCTGGAGCTCTCTCTGAGGTGCTCCTTTTCACCCACAAAGCTGCCCGCTTTGGCCGTCAGAGCACACACTTTCCTGGTTTAAGGCAACAGTGGAACTCACCCTTCAGCCAAGCACAGTGGCACAGGTGCCAAGTCACAGCTGATCTTTTCTCACGACCAGCGTTTCATTTGTTCAGTAAAACACACACCTACCCCTGCCCCCCCTTGGCTGCCATCATCTTTTCTAGAATCTGGGTTCAGGAAGACTTTGCACAAGACCATTTCTCATGCCAGGCTCTCCCCCAGCCTGGAAGGCACCTGTCCCGGGCACCTGTCAAGGCCAGTGGGCCCACCGCTCTGACAAAGGTATGAGCTCGAGGTCAGACAGGTCTGCCTCACCCAGAGCCACACAGACCATTCCTCCTGCCATGACCCCAGTGCCCAGGGGTGAGCAGACTTCCTCCCCGCCCCCAGGCCCCCAGGCTAAGGGCCGGGCTGGTTCAGGGCCAACTGGGCCAGCATTGACTCGGAGTTTGCATCTCAAAGAAAATCCTGCAAGAACTCCACTGATGAAATGAGAAAGCAAAGAGACAAATAAACATCAGGCAAAGAGGTCTCCACACCTCCACGTCTCTAAACACGGTCCTTTCTGAAGGCTGACCTCCGCTGTCCAGCTCATCACACAGGTACGAGTGTTTACATCACTGGGAAAGCCAGTTGAAAGATGGTGATGCTTTGAAAGGCTGCCCGATGACCCCAAGTGCTTTTCTGAATTTGGAAAAAAGAGGAAATAAGAGCCACAGAGATCCCGGATGGGCTACAGTGACCATTTCATTACATGTTTGTTAAGGAGAGCTGCCGGGCTGGGCCAGTATTCCACACACGCTTCCAGCCAGAGGGCAATACGGCTGCAACGCCAATGCCTGGGATTTATCAGCAAAAATGCTTTGACAAGTACACACTGCAGCAGAGACACAAATTAATCACGGTGCACAGAAACTGCATTGAAAGTCCCAAACTAAGACCTAAACTACTAACGATTCTTAGGATTTAAGTATTTGTAAATAATTATGTTCAAATGCTAACTTCCTCCCAGGATCCATATCAATTCAATCTTAAAGTGCATCAAGTTTCTGTCTGTGGGCCTGAGCCCCAGAAGAGATAATGCTTGGGTCCAGGGGTCTTCCTACAAGACAACTCCACCTGAATAGTCATATCTTAAAAGTGTTACTGTAAAAAAAAAAAAAAAGTGTTACCGTAGCTCATTTCAGTAGAACTGCAAATCTACCTATCAAAGATTTCCCTGGTTTCCCTTCACTGATAAGTTGCATTTGTCTGTCTGTGTCAGTGTCGGGAGAGGTCAATTTCAGGGCTCTCAGGTCTGCGACTGAAAGTCTACTGAGAATCTATGACAGTGCCAGGTCCACTCAGTTACATTTTCACATATAACCTACGCAATAGCCCACTTTACAGGCCAGCATCCTTGAGGCAAGAGCAGATGAGTAACTTTCCTCCCATCAAAGAGAGCCAAGGGGCCAGAACCGGAGAGCCTCAGGCCACTTCCGGGAAGATTCCTAACCTCTCAGACAGAACACTTCAGCCACCTGAGGACCAGCATCACAGCCCTTGCTCAAAGACGCAAGCCTTGAATGCCTTATACCCACACAGCCAAACTCCTAGGAAAAGATGGGCATTGGCTTTTCACAGGAATACTAAAGAAATCATTTGAAGACAGTATAAGAATATATAAAATGTTTCCAAAAAAATAAAATGTTTCCGACATTTCATAATTAGCTGAAGATTTTACCAAGATTTGTACCAAGATCTCTAAAGTCAGGCTGGTTTTAAGTATTTATCCAAGACTCGTTTGCCAGCACTTCCTGGAAGGCCTAGATAAGATGCAGTGGGATGAAGGTCAAGCGGCACTTTTTAAACACTAAAATGACACTGCTTCTGAAAATGGTAAGCCAGAGCCAGAACCCTCTGAATACACCTAGGAGGAGAAAGGAAAGCCCTCAGTGCACGGTTTACAGCCTTAAGTTCACTGATCAGGCTTGCATAGAAATGAATTCAAAACCACAGGCTTGGGCCCAATAGCATATCCATCCATGTCACCCCTGCCCCCTCAACTTGCCCTCTCACACAGCGAACATTAGCGGCTTCCCCACTGACTGCAGAACTGGGCACCAGGCAGGATATTTCAGCAAAATCCTGGATAGCCAGATAGAGAATTACTACTTTATTTCAGAAGAAATTAAACGGTTTCATAAACATTCATGCTCACCCCAAATGAAAAGCTATCAGTTATGTGTGCTGCAAGAAACAAAGTTCTGACACACAGTCATAAGGCAATTAAACGTTCCACAGAAAAATGCTGAAGGGACCTTGAAAAAGAAAATGTTGGTTTTAAAAGGCAGTATAGAGAGGTATTTAAGGATGTGCACCCTGGAGCCAGACTGCCTTGGTTCAAATCCCTGCTCTATAACTTACTCCTATGTGCTTTAGAGTATGTCACTTAACCTCTCTACTTCGCTGGTGGCTCAGACAGTAAAGAATCCGCCTGCAAGGCGAGAGACGTGGGTTTGGTCTTTGGGTTGGGAAGATCCCCTGGCGGAGGGCATAGCAACCCACTCCAATATTCTTGCCTGGAGAATCCCCAAGGACAGAGGAGCCTGGCGGGCTGCAGTCCATGGGGTTTCAAAGAGTCAGACACGACTGAGCCGACTAAGTACACACACTTAGCCTCTCTGTTCCTCAGCTTTCTCATGACTAGACATAGGATAATGGAACTAAGGAAGAGTCTTGGAGGCTGTTGTGAAAACCACATGAATCAAGTGAATATAATGTGCTTACAGCAGTCCTGGACAACCCTTGTCAGGTATTACTGTCATCTTAGGTAAGAGCTTATTAACAGAAGGACAGGTGAAGCAAATAGAAAAAGTAAGCTCTAAGGAGCTTTCGGCTGTCCCTAGACTGAACAACAGCACCCTGCCAGGAGCTGCATAGGACAAGGAGCAAGTGCAGCCCGTAAGGTTCCTGTCCACAACCAAGGGGCAGAGAGTTAACCGTGTACCTGTCACATGTCAGAGCTGCTGCAGACAAGCGCTGCATCTGCTGTCTTATCAGCCCTGCCAGGAACATGGCTATGTGTCACATAGGAAGGAACTGAGGCCAGGAGTGCTGGGCAAACACTGCCCAGGGTACAGTCAGGAAGGGCCTTCGCTCTGCCACCAGGACAAGGAGCCACAATGACAGGGGTCCCGGGACACCTCCGCTCCCCAGCCCCACTGGATGGACAGGGCCTGCAGCTCACAGCCAGGCATGCAGCGGGCACCCCAGAGACGTCTGCTGAACTGCAGAGTGAGACCACGTTTCCAAATGTGCACAGGCCGCCCCAGCAAAGGGACTAAGGCACAGGATGCTGCTGCTGGGAGGTCCAGAGTTTGTCCTAGACTGACCCCAAGGACAGGAACCCAGCTTCCTGGGAGGCGATCCTCACACTCAAGAGTGCCAGGGACAGCCTAACACCACCCAGCTGCTTCTCCCAGAAAAACCTGGGAAGACTGATTGCTGATTACCCAATAGTCTTGCCCTTAATAAGTCTTGGGCTTATTAACTCTCAAGATTTATTCTGCTGATTACTGAAATGTAACTGCAGAAAGAAGGAAGCTTTTAAAATCAGATTACATATCTAACTTATCTAACATGTGTTAAGTGTAGAGCTCTCTGCAGTACGTACAGTCTGCTAAGTAGACAAATTAAAAACAAAAGGAAGAGCAGGGGAGGGGGTGGACATGGGCACAAAACCTCGTAGGGCACAGACAAACCCACAGGTGGTCGCAGGGCAGGGGAAGGGAGGGCAGGAGAGGGAGGGCTACACCACGAGCGGGGACACTGGCTCTTCACCGCGTGCCCTTGCAGGCTGGTTGACCGAGGACGCTGCTACCTTAGACACAAGGGAAAGTCGAGGGTCCCGCCACCCCTGCCCAACGCGCCCCTCGACTCATCCCTGCCGCTGAGAGGGGCGCCCGGAGGGCTCCCGGGCCCGCTCTCCAGTCCACTTCCGGGTGCGGCGGCCGGCTGTCCAGCACCGGAGCCGCAGTTGCCCGGAGACGCGGGGTCTGGGCGGCCGCCCGGGACCCAGGCCCGCCGCCCCCGCCCGCGGGCCGTCCCAGCCGCCGGCCGCCAACTTTCCTCCCAAGTTTTCTCGGACCCAGGACACGGCCGGCGGGCTGGCTGGCGGCGGGAGACCGGGCGGGCCGGGGCTGGGGTCGAGGCCTGGCCAGGGGCCGGGGGGCGCGAGGCTCTGGCTCCCCCCTAGCCGGGCCCGGCCTCCCTGCCGCCCGAGGCCCAGGCCCGCCCGCCCGACGCCGGGCGCGGTTCCCGGGAGACGTAGGGTCGGGGTGCCAACCGGGTCACTCACCTGGACTGCTGTCCCTCCGCCGCCCGCCGACTCCCGCTGCCCGCCCCGCCCCCGCCCCGCAGGCCAGCGACCCACTGACACCGAGGCGGAAGTGCGGCCGGCCGCCCCGCCGACTGACAGCCCAAGTTCGCCACTCGCTGCGCCCGGCGCCGTCGCGTCAGCCGCCGCCGGTCCAATCAACGCTCGACCCGAGGGCGGTGCTGGGAGGCGGGACTATGCTAATTACGTTGCCAGATAGGCCCCGCCTTCCGCCCCTCTGGAGTCCGGCCCTTGCGGAGGAGTGACGATGCGGGAGACCAATCAAAGAGGGCAAAGGCGGGATTATGCAGATATAGACGCGAAAAGGGTGGGCGAGAGGAAGGAAGGGGCGTGGCTGGGTGAGCTGAGTTTACAAACAGCGAGTCAGGTGGCGGGGTTGCTGATGAGGCGCGCGTGGGGGCCTCTGTGCCTGCCGCTCCCAAACCTTGGGGACGGGCGGAACCCGGAGTCACCCTTCAAAAAACTGCCTTCCTCAGCAGCATGCAGGGCTTCTCACCGTCCACCCTCCGTGCCATACCTTTCACCACTCACCAAAACCCGGCGCCAGTTTACCCTCCTGACCGTTCCCTCCTTTGTTTAAAACCTTTCAGGGCTCTTACTGACGTGGTAGTGGCTCCACGGTTAAACCCAGAAGCTCTGGAGTCAGATCCGAGCTTGCATCCTTACCAGCTGTGTGGCTGTGGGCAAGTAAACTAACGTCTCTGAGCTTATGAGTACCAAGATTTCCTTTGCAAACCAGGTTTCTCCTACCCAATCCCATCTAAATCTTAGGTCTGATTTGGGGTGAGTGGAGTAACATGAATCAGGCTGACTGCTGAGAGTTACAGCAAGTGGTTCATGGGTGAGCAGGTGACCCTGTGCTGGCCAGTGAGGGTCAGTACTGGGACTTTCACTGAGGGTCAGATAGCTCAGGCCAGAGGGAAAGCTGAGGTCAAATGACTCTCCCATCTACCCACAGACCTCCACAGAACTAGTAGGTGAGAGAAAGATGTAAGTCTGGGGCTACTGATGGGCATCTTGTCACTGTGTGGGGAGGGGCCACCTGAGGACAAGACTAACCCAGAGGAAAGCAAGAGCAAACACCCCTGGCTCGCCTGGAACCAGCTGCCACCTTGGCAAGCTCTATCTAGACTTTTCAGGCATGTGCATGCTAAGTTGCTTCAGTTGTGTCTGACTCTTTGCCATGCTATGGACTGTAGCCCACCAGACTCCTCTGTCCATGGGAATCTCTAGGCAAGAATTCAGTCAAGTGAATCACCACATTTTCCTTTCTGCTTAAGCCAGTTTGAGGTGGGACCCTGGAGCCACAAGAGTGCTGACAGACCTCCCCAATCACAGAGCACGTGCTGGGCTTCTGCTCCTCACCATCTCCTCCTCAGCACCAGCCCCCTGGGCCTTTGCTCTCCCTCCTCAGAACACTTCCCCACTTCCAGCTGGGGTGCCTTGAGGGCAGGCCTTAGCTGCCTCTGCAGCCCCGTGCATATGAAGGTGCTGCCTGTAAATAGTGGGGCGCAAGCAAGTGCAGCACGACCAGGGCCTGAACTGTGTTTCTGAGCCCAAAAAACCAGTCATCCCCATGCCAGGGTCTGGCCCTGGCTCACCGGTGGGCCCACTGTCAGTGGGTGCTGGAGATGTGCGGGGACTGAAAAGGAGCTCTCCCAGCCTCTGCTGAAGAGAAAAGCTGGGAGGGAGGCGGGGCTCAGCCTCGGAAACAAAGGGATTGCCATGGTTACCTCTGAAGAAACGACTCCAGCAGGAGAGGGAAGGGTGCAGTGTGCAGGCTCCCAAGCCAGGACAAGGACAAGGCCGGTTGCCAGGGAGATGCTCCGCAGTTTCCCTCGTGGGCCTGGCCTGAGTCCAGCGCAGGGTCTGTTACTCTGACAAGCCTCTAAGACTCTGACCCCCAGGTGAAGGACATGCTCCTGAGGGGTTCGACTAACCAGCCCACCCCTCAGCCATGAACTCCAGAGGTGAGTGCACAAGGGTGTGCTCAGGCCAGGAGACAGGCTGGGGTTGAATGATCCTCCGTCTGCCCATGGACCACACTAAGCATGGCCATCTCCGCCCTGGCCTTAGGGGTAGGGGTGGGCTCCAATCCCAGGTGGGTCCCATGGCTGGGGTGTTCATCCCCTTCAAACAAATGCAGCAAACTGGGTTCTGAGTGTCAGCTGTTGCTTCCTCTTTCCTGTGCCTGTGGGTTGGACAGGAATCCTCCCCCAGCTAGAAGCTGCAAGGAGAGTGCCTTGGGACCAGTCAGGAACATTTCTTATGACCTTCACTAGGTCAGGAGGCCAATTCCAGAGGCAAAATTCTCCAGGAATGGGCTGAAAACTAGGAGCAGGAAAGCAGGCAAAGAGGGTGTGGGGCCAGACAATGATGATGAAAGCTGACATTAGCTAGTTTCATGTCTGCAACAGCCAATCCAATAGATACTGTGGGTCATCATTCCCACTTCACAGATGAGCAAACTGAGCCTCAATCAGGGAAGTGACTCACCCAGGACCTGCAATGAGGAAGTGGCCTGACCGGGTGTGTTTCTGCCTGGCCCAGCCCCAGAGCTTGCCAGAAAGACAAAGCCCTGTCCAGACCTCCTGGACCAGGATCTGCATCTGAAATAGGTGCCCAGGTGTTCCTGGAACCTGGAGGGCATGGCTCGTGGCCAGGACATCAGCTGATTCCTGTCCCATGGTTGCAGGGGTCATTGTAGTGTCCCCCTTCATCCTGAGCACTCGGGCCTAGCTTGGCCCCAGAGTCCCTTCAGGACCCCAGGGTCCATCCTGTGTGTGCTCTCAGAGTTTGAGAAGTGCTGGGTGTCTGGTCCCACTGCAACTGCTCTCAAATCTGACGAAAATCAGACCAGCCCTGCAGTCATGTCTGCCTGTGACCTTCCCCTGACCCCAAGTGAGCATGACTGGAGCCTCCCTGTCCCAGCTCCTTCTGAATCAGGATCAGGTGATATTGTGGCCCACAACTCCTCTCCCCTCAGTCGCCAACTGAACTCGTGGGCGCGAAGCCCTGCATCCTGGGCTCCAGAGGCCCCAGCGTGGGGGAGCACATGCCCTCACTTTACCCTCAGGAGGCACATTCACGTGCATCATCCCCCTTCCTTCCATCACTTCAGGAGGCAGAACATAGATCATCGCTCCCCCTTCAGAAGTGCAACTGAGGCTCAGAGGCCACGAGCCATGCCACCCAGGCTCCAGGAACACCTGGGCACCTATTTCAGATGCAGATGTGAAGGTCCAGGAGGTCTGGGTCAGTGGTGACACTGCCAAGCAGGCCAGTGGAGCCATCCCTGCCTGCAGCCCACTGCTCTGTCCCCAGCTTCATACTTTCCTTTCCAGCAGGCTTCTGAGCCTGGGTGAATCTTTTTATCTCTATCTGTGGCCAGAGAAGCAACAGAGCTAGGCATCCAAGGATGCCAGGTGCCTGGGATTGCCGACCTGGCCTTTGCCCCTGGGGAGGCCCCCTTGAGGTCACTCCTCTCCCTGCCCATTCTCTTGCTCCACGGAATGGAAATTTCCCTCTCCCCTTCTGTGGAATGCTAGGAAATCTTCTGTCCGGATGCATCCTGGGTGAGCAAAGGGTGACTGGCCACTGCAGGGGGGCCCCAGCCCTCACGTGGCCCACGCAGTACCTTCCCCACACAGCTTTCAACTCTCCTCTGCAACGTGACAGCACTCGGCTTCCCCGCCGTCGGAGAAGAGTATTTTTAGTTTTGAACCCACCACGTGGAGAGACAAGTTATCAATAGCAACGGCAAAGGGCTTTTTCTTTTTTTTCCCCATGGCTTTGGGACCTGAGCAATCTGCACCTGTTAATTTCTGCCAAAACAGAAAAAAATGTAATCCTCTGATAAACTTTTTACCCCGTGCCTTCCTCGCTGCTGCAGCTTTGCAAACCAACTCTTCCCCAGGTGGATGCCACCCAATTCCGCAGTGCTCTGCCCCCAGTCCCTAGGCCTCTGCAGGGGGCCACCTTGCCCCACAGAAATAGGAGAAAAGGCAGGGCAAGGGTGCTGGCCTGGGACAGGCAGGAATGAGGGGCCGGGTGGGGTTGGGGTGACTTCCGTGCTGAGAGTTGACATGGGCCCCACTTCCAGCTTCAATAGGAGCCCTAGCACTTACTGAGCACATACTGTGTGCCCAGCTGTAGGCCAAGTACCTTTGAGTGTTCTGTCTCAGTTAAATGCCCTATTCACCCTTTGAAGGGTTTCCCAAATGAGGTGCCATGAAATCCCAATTCTGGCTGCCATTAGGTGATTCGAGAGGAAAGTGTTCCTTCGTCAAGCAGGTTTGGGAATGCTATTTAAACAAAGCCAACAAGTGTCCCTCTTCTCAGGGCCCTTCCCACTCTGTTGGGTATGGATCCCCCAGGACTCAGAAGGGCCTGCGACAGACCCAGGATTTCCTTGAACTGAACTTTTTTCCCCTATGGAATGCTTTGTATGACTCTGAAGTGGCCTTCTACCTTGTTGGGGGGACATTTGGGCCCACTTGGCTCCTGCTTTTTAAGATTAGTTAGAGCTGCATATATGAGAAAACCCAGAATAACAGAGGTGTTAACAAAACAGAAATGTACTTCTTTTTCACATGCCACAAGCCTAGGCTATCCAGGTTTGGCAGGTACTCAGTTCCTAACTTATTGTGTGCTGTGTGCTATGCTAAGATGCTTTAGTCGTGTTTGACTCTTCTGCAGCCCCGTGGACTGTAGCCCAGCAGGCTCCTCTGTCAATGGGATTTCCCAGGCAAGAATACTGGAGTGGGTTGCCATGCCCTCCTCCAGGGGATTTTTCCCACCCAGGGATCAAACCTGCATCTCTTACATCTCCTGCATTGGCAGGTGTGTTCTTTACCACTAGCACCACCTGGGAAAGCCCTTATTGTATCACTCTTCTAATACTGGCTTCTAGCCTCAGTGTCACCTCACAACACAAGATGGCTGCTGGTGCTCCAGCCATCACATGCATATTTGGCCAGGAGGAAGAAGTGAGGGAAAGAACTAGGGCCCCACCAAGTGAATCAGCTCCCTTTGAGAACCTATTCCTGAAGATAACACCAGGTACTTCTGTTCACATCTCACTAGCCAGAAGTTTATCCCATGCCACTTGGTGGAGCAGTAACATTTTAGCTAAGTGCATTTCCAGTTTGAATAAAACAAAGGGGCTGGGGAAGAATATTATGTGTGGTCACTTGTTCAGAGGACCTCTCTACTGGCCTTTCCTGACAGAGACCCCTGAGAATACCCAGAGGATCATGTGTGGTCAGGCCTGACTGTGGCCTGCAGGTCTCCCCCAGCATCCTCTGCAGGCTCAGAAATGCAGTCAGATACCTGGCATGGTGTGGGCTCACAATAGCTGCCCGGAAAGAAGGGGCAGTGCCAGCTGCAAAGAGGCACTCTCAGCTCACAGCCTGTGTGCCTGCTGCATGCCCAGCCTGGTGCCAGGCAGGAGCCTCAGCGTTGTCCCTGGACTGGGCCCTGGTTTCTCTCTTCCTGGCTGTGCCCTGACTGCTGAGCACTGCCTGCACTGCTGGCCCTGCGCTGGGTGCTGGGTGCCATCGTGAGCAAGCATGGGCCTAGGGACCACGGGGGACCTGCAGGCAGGCAGGGTTGCTCGGGTCCTACTCTCCCCACCCCTCCCAGGGGCTCACATGGAGTGGGAAAGGTGGAGGCGCATCTGTGTGCAGGGGACCAGTGGGGCGGGTGGAAGCAAGAGGAAGACAGCTTGGGCTGGGTTAAATTTAACTTGTCGGAGCGGCTGGCCCGGCCAGGGGAGCTCCAGGCGTGGAGGTGGGAGGGGGCAAAGTGTAAACCTGCCCAGGAGCAGGAATAGGGGTGAATCATTCTTCTGCCTGGGAGCAGCCAAGGCCAGTGGGGAGGGGACAGGTGGCAGCCGCCCTGCCTCCCTTCCTGGCAGCTGGCGGTGGGTGGGGATGGAGGCCTTGCATAAGGGCATTTGGGGACTTTTGGAGGTTTAGGGATGCTGCCCCCTATTCTATCCCTGGAGAGGAAGGAGCAGCTAGCAGTCTGTGCCAGGCGGTCACAGCGAGGGTGGGGGCCTGCCCTTGGGGGTCACAGCTGGAGGCAGGGGCAGAGGTGGCCACTGTGGTGGGGGCTCCGTGCTCAGTTTCCGGCTAGCTTCTAAGGAGGGGCCAACACTATAGTCTTGCACTGGGACCCACACATTCCGTAGCCATCCTGGGGAGGATTCGGTGCAGGAATTGGGGCCCATGGGGTGCTACCTTTCCACTTCCTGGGGCCACAGGACTTAGGAGCAGCCGGCCTGGTGGCTCTGTGCCCTCCAGGAAAGGGGGCTGGCTGGGCAAGCAGGCCAGGTTTGTTCTGGGCAAGAGGCAAAAGGGCTGATGATAGGCCTCATGCTCAGCAATTGTCCAGTCCTGCCCCAGCCACTGGAAGGCAGTCTATCCAAGAGCCCCACGGCCTGGAGCTTGGGCTTTCAGGACTGGGTCCCCCCTGAGGCACCCCAGAAGACAAAGTTAACCTGGCACCTCCCACTATTCACGGGCCTCGGGAACCCATGCTGCCTTCTGGGCTCCTAGCTGAGCTGCACATAGCAGATGCTCCATAGATGCTCTGGAGGCCAGCAGGCAGTTGTGGGAGTGGGTTTGGCACACAGCAGTGAGCTGGGGTCGGGGAGGAACCTGCAGCCCCCAAGTTAAGGCTCAGCCACTTGCTCACACAAAACCTCGCGGAACAGCCTGTTTCCCCAGTGGTCAGGCCCTTGGAGGACCTGAGGGCATGGGCGTGGACCCCTGTGATGAGCATCCAGTGCTCCCAACCCTGTATTCTAGCAAAGGCCCCAGAACCTCCCACAGCCTGACCCCATCTCTGGGCCTATCAGTAGTAAGAGTCTGGAACTGCAGAAGTCACGACCTCATTTTGAGACAAGTAGTTAGGCCATGGTCTTGGGCGAGGGGCCCCCTCATCTGCTGCCAGGGCAGTGAGTGATGGGATGTCAGCCTGGAGGGGCCACACCAAAGGGAGAGCTGGGCTGGGAGACACAGGCTCATGAGAGTCGTGTTCCTGGATCCAGCCAGGCCTGAAGGAGGCCCACCACCAGAGAACCATCAGATGCATGCCCTATTGGGCCAAGATTTCTCCATGCTTGTCAGGGAGACCTCTGGACCCTTCCTCTGTCCATCTGGGCTTCCCAGTGAAGAGCCTTCCAGTGAACTTAGCTACTTGTTACATGAGCATTTCCAGCTCTGCATGAATCAGCTAGACAAATTTAGAAAATGTGAGAGGATTATGCAATGCCAGGAAAAGGTGGACCCAAACTGAGGTCTGCCAGGGGCGTGTGAGAGGGGGCAGGGGTATGAGGGAGTGGGGAGGGGTGTAAGGGAGTTGGCAGAGGTGGGAAGGTGGGCAGGGACTGGGGCAGTGGGCAGGAGTCCCACTAGGGTAACCAGCATCCAGGGCCGTGGGGAGGGCTCAGGTGGTCCCACTGTGCTGTCTACAGACAGCAAGGCTCTAGTCGGGGGCTGGGACTTTGTGGTTCTGAGTCACAGCCCAACGTGGCCACTTTCCATTCGTGGCCCAAGTCAGGCCAGCCTCCCAGCGCAGCCACTGACTAGCCGGGCCTAAGAAAAGCCAATGGCTTCTGATCAAAAGCTCAGAAGGGCGAGACCCCAGCTCCCAGGGCGAGACCCACAAGGTGCTGCTCCTGGGACCCCAGCCTGTGACCCCACCGGCCCCTCTGTCTGCTGAGCTCACTCCCCACCCCCCATCCCCGGCCTGGTAGAGGCTGTCTACTTGTTTCTATGTTGTGATCTCTAGCTGTGGGTGAGTGTGTGCAGAAGTGTGTGTTTGTGTGTGTGTGTGTGTGTGCAGCCAGTGAACAACTGAGACTTGTGCCCAGGCTAGGGGAGGGGGCTGATTCTGGAGCAATCTCTTGACCCCATGACCCCTACCCTGGCCCGGGACCTGGTCCCACAGTCAGGACCACTGTGGAGGGAAGGGGACATTTCTCTGACCTGGCCTGTCCCTACAGGTGGGATGGAGGAGCCCCACCCATGCTGGAGTCAGAAACACACCCACAGACACACACCTATACACGTGTGTGCTCAGACACATACACTGACTCATAGACACATAGCCAGGCCCCCATGCACACACACATACTGAAAAGCACCCAGACACGTGTGTACAGAGACACATACACATATATAGTCACGAACACACACAGGCATACACAAATGTACTTACACATACATACAGACACACGTGTACACACCTCCTCGAGGACTCAGGGGACGTCTTCATTAACTGCACCCCCCAGCACTGAGCTGGCCGGTCAGTTATTTTCCTGACAGGCACAGGCTCCCCAAACGGCTGCTGGAGCAGCCGGGACTCAGGGAGTAAACAGAGGTTCTGCTCCGGGACTGGGCTTGTCTCCTGCGGGAAGCAGCTCCCAATGTGGGCCTCGTCTTCTGAATCCTCTGAAGGCTGCCTCGTGAGGAAGAGAGACCCAGGGCTTCCTGCCCCCTGCCCCCCGCAGGGTCAGGGCACTGTGCGTGTGCCTTGGGACTTGCACCAGGCATGCATGACATAGCCACACACGCATGCACACATACACACATGCTCTCTGGACCCCAGTACACGGCAGTCGGGCCAGATGGGGAGACCTAGAGTAACCCTGTGGGCTTCTGGGAGGGGAAGGCGGCATGGCGGGGAGCAGGGGTGCCTATGCTGGAAAGAGAAGGAGGTGGCCTATGGTTCCAGGGCAGGGTCTGGGGGGCCCTGATGGGCTCTCAGCCTCAACCCCAGAGCAGAGTAGGGCAACAGCCAGGCAGGTGGTGCCTGCACAGGAGTCAGACCCCCGCGATGGCTCCCAGTGTGCCCAGCCCAGTGGCCACCCAGCCCCCACCCCAGACCAACTACCCAACCCTCACTGTGACCGTCCACAGGGAGGGCGTCGCTGGCCCATGAACGGGCGTGCTGCCCCAGCCCATCCCGCCCAGCCTCAGCCCCAGGCATGGGGCTGCAGAATGGACTGGGGTCACCTGGCCCAGGTCATCTCATCGGCATTGTCACCAGGGCCACCCCATCTGGTCACCCTAGGAGAGGCCCAGACTAGGGCAGGAATGCAACAGGGCAGGCAAGCCAGAGTAAGGTCAGGCAGGACAATGCCTTTGGGCTCTGGCCTGCTGTGACAGTGGCGCTGCTGGGCGCAGGGTGCAGCGCGGGGACATGCTCTGCGGGGGCTGGGCCTCCGGGGGCAGGCAGATGGCAGCCAGCCAGGCGTCCAGACAAAGACGTGGCTCAGCGCCCACTCCCAGCCCTTGCCTCACACTCAAGATTGCGGGGCTGAGACCACAGCAGGAAGCTTTGGGGTTGGGGTGCAGTTGCAGCATGGGAGAGGACCTGGGGGTCAGGCTGGGCAGAGCTGGGCATCGCCTACTGCTTACACACGTGACCCACACTCACCCACTGCCACAGCTCCTCATCGGAGCAGTGTGTCCACCCTGGCCTGGCTCAGTGACCCCAGGAGGGTTGACACTTACTATCCGAGTCTGATCGGGATCTAGTCTGCAGGCCCTGGAGAGTCTTGGCAGGATGCACAGCCTATGCTTAGCTAAGGCCCCCAGTCCCGGTGATACATGATGCTGCTGATCGGGGCCATGGGTGGCCCCACCAAATATTCCTGGGGCTGCAGCGGAAGTTCCCAGGCTGAGACCAGCCCCCACAGCTGGATCTGGGGGCCTCCTGAAGCCACATGCCAGCCCACACCCAGCCCCACCCAAGGCTCTGGAGAAGGCACCCCAGAGAAAGGTTCCCCTTTGCCCTTCTTTCCTGTTTTCTCCTTGGTTTATGCATTTTTAGTGCTTGGAGAGAACCTGCAGAGATGCAACTGGTTTCATCCACTCCCTCAGCAAAGACTGGACGGCCAGCCCTGGGGAGAGGGCACATCCAGAGCCACAGGCCAGGTCCCAGAGGGACTTCAGAGGCACAGCACCTTGTCCTCGGAGAAGAGCATCGCTACCTCTCTGCCTCCCCCTGCACCTCCCCTGGCAGCTGTTCACATGCCCATAGATCACACCTCCTCCAGAGAGTCTTCCTGAGCTCTCTGCTCTTGTGCTAACATCTCCGCGGGTGGGCACTGTCTGTAGGAGGAAAGGGCAGTGGGTGAGAAAATTCAGACTCAGGATCCGGTCCCCACTCCGATCAGCTCCCCAGGCTCTCCATGCTCCCTCCAACCTGAGCCCTCTCCCCACCCACCACATGGACACCAAGGCCCCAGAGCTCTGTTTTCTGGGGCCATTGATGGGAGATCCTGCCTCTGAGCTGGCAGCAGCGGCTACAGGAGGGCTGGGCACAGACTGGGTGGAGAGGGCTGTCAGCCTCCTTCCTGCAACCACCGCTGGGGAGGACCCCAGCCCCTTCCGGCCCAGGCCCTGCAGTCCTGTGCAGAGAGCTGCCCCTCCTCCCTCAGTGCCTTGCCTCACTCCCCTCACCCTCTCAGCTCACTCTCGCAGAGGACTTTGCACTCACAGCAACCAGGCACAAGAAGACACAGATGCCCAGGGAGAGCCATCGCTGCATTCCCTGGCCCAGCTTCCCCAACTAATCCCCATTCATGAACTTCATCTCAAGGGTCTCCCACTGGGGTCTCAGTGTCCAGGTACGCTGTCCCCCCAGGACCAGGCATGGGCTCCCTGGGCACCGCCAACAAAGGTGCTGTCTGGGGAAGTGGCGGAGGCACATAGTACCCACAGGGGACCACCTGGGATGGGGTTCCAGTGACATTGACTACGTTGCTGTAAACGCAAACAATGCTGCCGCAGCTGGCCACCAATACTGTCCATGCCAAGCCAATGGGGCTAATTCTGGGGCTCTGATGTCACCCCATCTTCCTTCAGGGGAGTAGACGAGAGCACAGGAGAGCAGCCTGGAGTTGCAGGGAAGAGATCTCAGGGGAACGCTCACTCCTAGGAATGAGGTGAACACAGGGGAGAGACAAGAAGTCAGTATTTGAGCTCCTGGATGCAGCTCTGTCTGAAACCCAGTCCTGGACTTTTCAGCCTTGGCCAACAATAAATATACCTTTTCCTCAGGCTTTTTTGAGTTGATTTGTGTCATTTGCAGCCAAACCAAAACTATTTCCTCATTCTCCTGTCCTCTCCTCCTTCCTGCCACCAGGGCCCTGGGCCCAGTTCAGTCTTGTCCCCGAAGACAGAACACTAAGTTTTTCTTTCAAAGCGGTGGCCTCAGGAGCCATCCTGATCACACCCGGGCCTGAGCTCATCAGGACGCAGCCTGAGCTGGCTCAGAATGTCACCAGGAGAAAAAAAAAAAAAGACAAGGAGCAAAAAAAGAAAAATCTGCATTCCCATATTCAGATGAGCTTCTGCAGAATGAGTGAAAGCGAAGAGGAGTCACAGCACTCGGCCCCAGAGTGCTGACAAGCACCCTGGCAAATGCGCCCTGGCTGGAGAGCAGGACAGTTGCCCGCAGCGGGTCGCTGGCAGCTCCACTGTCCTCATTATTTCTCATTAGCGGGCTGTGTCACCACGCAGCAGGGCAAGGCTCTGTGGGCACCAGCCCAGGGCAGGCGGTCCCGTGGAGAAAGGTCTTCCAGTGGGGCAGTTGGAAGCAGAGCCGCTGCCCAGGGACAGCGCGGAGTGGCCAGCACAGTGAGCCTCAGAGCAGACACACAGAAGTCTGTACCACGGCCACTGGGGAGATGCCCGAAAAGAGGCTGGTCTCAGTGGGGGCGTCACCTGCCCTTCTTTCAGCAACATCCCTGTGGAGGGGCCTCTGAGCAGCTCAGCTCTGTGCAGTGGTGGGGAGGCGGACAGCCCTGTGCTGCGGCTGGTCTCGGGGCCTCAGCTGGTGCTCAGCCCCTCCAGCCTCCACTCACCAGTCCACATCCTCCTTGCTGTCACCTCTGCAGGTCTCAGAGGCCTTCCTGTGAGAGTTACCACAGTGCCAGGAGAGCCCTGACCCCGCATATCTCCTGGCCACTCTGTGTACCAGCAGCGCCACCTCCCCTTGCTGACTGGGGCTAATTAGCCCTAACAGAACTGAAAGCCCTCCTCTTGATCATTGATCCTTGGGTCCAAGGGGCTCAAAATGCCAGGGAGGCAGCGGTGGTCCCCAAACCCCCTGTCCTGGCACCCTCCGTCCCCTGCCTGGGGTCTTTTCTCTCCCTGGAGTGCACAGCTATCTGACACGCTCATTGCTCAACTCCTGTGTTACGCTTGCCTCCCTGCATCAGAATGCTTGATACTCTGATATTCTGTTGACGTTTAGTCACTCAGTCGTGTCTGACTCTTTGCAGCCCTATGGACTGTAGCCCGCCAGGCTCCTTTGTCCATGAGATTTTTCAGGCAAGAATACTGGAGTGGGTTGCCATTTCCTTCTCCTGGGGGATCTTCAACTGAGGGATCAAACCCACGTCTCCTGCATCTCCTGCATCAGCAGGTGGATTCTTTACCACTGAGCCATCAGGGAAGTTCCCTAATATTTAGTAGGAGCTCAGTAAAACCTGGGCTTCTCCGTTAGCTCAGCTGGTAAAGAATCCGCCTGTGATGCAGGAGACCCGGGTTCAATCCCTGGGCTGGGAAGATCTCCTGGAGAAGGGAACAGCTACCCACTCCAGTATTCTTGCCTGGAGAATTCCATGAGCGGTCGCAAAGAGTCAGACACGATTGAGCAACTTTCATGGAGAAGGAAACGGCAACCCACTCCCGTATTCTTGCATGGAGAATTCCATGGACAGAGCAGCCTGGTGGGCTACAGTCTATGGGATCACAAAGAGTCAGACACGACGGAGCGACTAACACTTTCACTCTCAATAAAACCTTGTTGGGTGGATGAATGAATGAATCAGCCAGTTAGTGAATAGGCCTCTCCTCTGTGAGGGCTTGCAGAGGGCCTGATTTCTCTAATCTAGGGCTTATGTGGTCAGGACGTTGCTTCCTTGTTGGACTGGACATTTTGAATCCCAAATGCTGGCTGTTTTGATAAATGGAGAAACTCAAGCTGCAGGCCATAATCTCCAAGGATGTCCTGGTGGGCTGAGAAGAGGGGTCTATGTCTCCTACCCTCAGCCAGCCTTTCCCGGTGTCTTGGGTGGGGGGGGTTCCTTGCAATCCTGGGGTTTGAATATCCCTCCTTGGGACAGAGGCCTCAAGGCAGGAGGCTCTGTGGGCAGCCACGTGGGGACCTGCCTCATTCATCCCAAATTGCCTTGGCCAAGTTGGGCCCAGCACAGAGGACTCTAGGTTCCCGTCCACCCAAAGTCAAGGCCCCAAGAGTTGGTACCTTTAGTGACCTCAGAGGCCTTGATCTCAGGGCTGGGCCAGGAGTGTGGCCCTCAAGAGAAGGGCCTCTGTCCTTGTGTGACTTGGGCTGGTGGCTTCCTGGGCTCCGTACAGGCTACTGGTCCTATCACTTTGTAGGGTGAACGCGGGGGCTCATGAGGTCATGCCTGTATGTGACAATAGGGGGCGCTCACCACCCACAGCCACGGTCACCCTCAAACCTCTGGGCCAGCTGTGGCTTTCCTTCTTCTGATGGCCTCCTTTCCAGGTCTCCACACTCTGAGTAACTCCCCCAAGGCACACAGCTGGGTCCCCAGTGCCAGGGTCTGAGCTGAGTCCACCTCCCCCCATCACATCCCTGCTCCAGCTGCTGTGGTGTGAGACCACCAGGGAAAGCTGGAGAACACGGACACCACATGGAGCCTGACTGAGTCTGTAAAGGGGTTGCCCTCCGCTCAGACACCCCCTGACTCAGCCCTCCACCCAGGACAGCAGCTGAGGCTGGGGAACAGGCTCCCAGCCAGTGAGGAGAGGACTAGAGCCCCTCTCCAAAACCCCATCCAACTCCATCTCTGGAGACCCAGGGAAGGGGTGTGGGCGTGCCCACGAAGCACGACTGGCCGGAGCCAGCCCTGGGATGGCCACAGCTGAGCACAGGGACGCGAGGCCCTCACCCAGCACCAGTGATGCAGGAAGGCTTGGATGGCGGGAGCGCCTGGCTGCCCACTCCATGAGCTCTCTGCCTCGGCTTGTCTACCCATCAGCTTGCTCCTGGGACAGCCTGGTGCACCATGCAAGTTGGGGGTGCAGTCAGGGGGAGCTGCGGGAGCCTGTAAGAGGAGCAAGACTAAAAAAAAAAAAAAAGAGGAGCAAGACTGCTGGTAGTGGGGAGGTATTGAGAGAGGGCTTGGGTGCCAGGTGGTGAGCTGGAGTCTCAACAGCTCTCCCCCAGTGCAAGCTGCAAGAAGTCATAGAATCATCACGCATCCTCTGGGGCTGGGGTGAGGGGCTAGGGTCTCCTCCCTGCAGTTATCCCTGGGGAAGGAGGACGGGGAGCCCAGCACCCCTCACTCCCCAAAGTTTCTAAGGCACCTCAGGACTAGAGGAGGAATATGTCCCAGCTTGATCAGGAAGCTGATGTAAATGTGGGGGTGCCCGTGTGTGCCAGCACTTGGGGTCCCTCTGCAGCCCCTCCCCCAGCCTCCCGTCCCTACCCCCATGCGCAGACGCGCCCTTCTGTTCTGCGGCTTCCGCGGATGTGCGCCGCTGGCGACTGAGCGGAGTCGCTGCTTCCCTCTCCCTCGGGCTGTGCTCCCTCGCTGTCTGCTGTCTGATGTGTGTGTGTCTAACTGCCGTTCGTGGGTCCCCAGCCTGACGCTGGGTGGCTGTTTCCCTGGTCTGTGGGTGTCTGTGTGTCTGCCTACGGGCGTGTCAGTCTGTCTCGCTGTGTTTGTCTCGTCCTTGACCCAGTCTATCCGAGCGCTTATGCCTGGGGGAGGGGGCGCTCCCTCCTGCCGCTCTCCCCCCATCCCCTCCCGCAGGCGCTAACGCAGCGCGCCGCCTTAGCTGCGCCGGGAGGGCAGTGACCTCGTCTGTCCCCGCAGCAGCGACCTCCCGACTGCACTGTCCACCGGGGGGACCCCGAGGCTGGGTGCCAGGCCGACGGGCGCTTTCCTCCAGCCTACGGCCCCCTGAGCTCAGGATGGGCACGCTCCCTTCCCGGCTGGGTTCGCTGGTTCCCCATCTTCCCTTATGTAACTCCACATCTGTCTGCGCCTTGCAGGTCATCCTGGACCCTGCCCTGGGTCCTGCCCAAGGGAGAGTGAGACCCAGAGTCCCACGCATATGGGGGTTGGAGCGAACCCCTGACCAGGGCACCGGCTCTCAAGACCCCTCCCATCTTTTCTCCTTGGGAGATTCCTTTCTCCAAGTCCTGCTTGCTCGAAGGGTGAAACGAGGAGGGGGTCCCTTGGGGGCAAGTTCCCCTGAGCGCGGATGCAGGAGTTTCCCCTCACCCCAACTCCGGACCCCCTTAGGCGCCCCAGATCCCGATGAGAGCCAGCCAGGGGTCACTGGGACGGAGGGCACGGGGCATGTTAAGCGGCCCAGAGACTGGCTCCTGTGTGCGCGGGCGGCTGACCGCAGGCGAGCCCCCAGCTCGGGCGCCCGCCGTGCCAGGCTCTTCGCCAGCCGGCGTGCGCACTTGGGCTGGGGCTCCGGCGGCCCGGCGGGCACGCGGCGCTGTCCGTGGTGCTGCCGGCGCCGGGCGGGGCGGGGGCGGGGCGAGGGCGGCAGCCAATGGCGGGGGCGCTTAGCGGGGCGCGGGGGGCCGCAGGCTGGGCGCGGGGCTCACTCCGCTGCGCGCGGCACTCCGGGCGCACGGACGCTCAAGCAGCTGCTCGAGCTCCAGCTCCGCCCCGGGTCCGCTCAGGCTGCAGCGGTCGTGCCGCTGGCCCGGTTCGGCTCAGATTCCGGGCCGGGCCCCCTAGGCGCGGCCCGCCCCGGCCCCCGTCTCGGCGCCCGCGGACCATGCGCCGGGCATCCAACGGGGAACCCGGCCGGGCCGAGAGCCCGCAAAGACCAGGCTCCCGGACCGGGGCCCCTCCTGGCCGCCCGGCCGGCGGTCCGCACCCTGCCCCGCGCTCCGGCGCTGCGTGAGCCGGCGGGGCCATGGAGCGCTCACCGCCCGACGGGCCGCTGAACGCGTCGGGGGCGCTGGCGGGCGAGGCGGCGGCGGCGGCAGCGGGCGGGGCGCGCGGCTTCTCCGCCGCCTGGACCGCGGTGCTGGCGGCGCTCATGGCGCTGCTCATCGTGGCCACGGTGCTGGGCAACGCGCTGGTCATGCTCGCCTTCGTGGCGGATTCGAGCCTCCGCACGCAAAACAACTTCTTTCTGCTCAACCTCGCCATCTCCGACTTCCTCGTGGGTAAAGCCCCCAGCCCCCGCCCGAGTCAGGGGCGCCCAGCTGGGTCGGGTCAGCGGGGGCTGGAACGTGGACCTAGTGTGCTTTTCCTCGGGGACACACCCCGCTAGGGAGCCAGGCCTGAGTAGGGGGTGTCCAGGACTTTGGGGAGGTGGGCACAGCAGAAGTTCCTTGCCTCTCGGGCCGCGGGACTCGGGCTGGGGAAGGACGTCCCCAGGGAAGGGGTCCGAGCAAGTGGGCGCTCAGCAAGGCGCAAGGCGCTGCGGCCACGGTGCAGCGCGGGCTCCTGCGCCGTAGCCAAACAAAGGCTGCAGCGGACTCAGGACGCGGGGAGGGTGCTGGGGGGTGGCTGGGAGGAGGGGACGTGGAAGGGAGATTTTTAGAGCCGTGTTGGGGGAGGAGGCCGCGGGGAAGGGGGGGGTTGGGGACATGCTCTGAAGCGCGCGTTCTCACGTGTCCGTGCGCTGCTGCCGGCTGGGGGGGCGGGGCGCAAGGAGGGGGCCGGAGCGCCAGACACCTGTTGGGGCTGAGAGGAGCGTCTGCCAGCTGCTCAGAGCGGGGCTTGGCGGTGGGAGCCGCCCGCGTGGCAGCAGTCAAGTGCCCTTTGAGCCCGGAGAAATGTTTTCTCGGCTTCTGAGCCGATGAGGAGGAGCTACCCAAAGGCCAGGATAGGAGCTGGGGTGCAGCGGGGCGGAGAGGAAGGAAATTCTCCTTCCTTCCTTCAGGCACTGGGAGGGCTAGCAAAAGGCCAGGAATGACGCTTTGGGTCTCCTTGTGCCCAGTGGGCCCTACCGCTGGAGCTTTATCCTGCTTCCAAGTCCAGGAACACAGTGGGGCTGGGGGTGGGGCAAGGGTTGGAGGCCAGGTGCAGGGCTCAGAGCATGCCTAGGAAGGAGGCAGAGGGGGGGTTGCTGGTCCCAGAAAGGGGCCCATTATGTGACCCCAGGTCCTGCTTATCCCCCAGCTGTGGGGGGTCTGACCCTAGGGCCCTGCCCAGCCATGGCCCTCCTCTCCCACAGGGGCATTCTGCATCCCACTCTATGTGCCCTACGTGCTGACCGGTCGCTGGCCCTTCGGCCGGGGCCTCTGCAAGCTGTGGTTGGTGGTGGACTACCTGCTCTGCACCTCCTCTGTCTTCAATATCGTGCTTATCAGCTATGACCGCTTCCTGTCGGTCACCCGAGCCGTGAGTCTGGGATGTGGGTGCCCATGTTCGCTCCCAGGGGGCAGGGTGGCCAGAGGCGGCCAGGAGACCCACCAGGCAGGGGGTATGGCCACTTCTGAATGGGCGGTGCTGGGTGGGCTTGGGATCCGCTCACCTCAGGCATTCTGTAACCACCTGCCTGCTCATCAGCCATCTGCTGCCAGTAGGACTGGTCTGGGTTTGGGCAGAAGGGGCCGTCTAGACCTGAAAGAGGGGATCACTCCAGCCTCCACCCTGGAGCAGGTCCAAAGTCCCTGGAACTAAGGGACTATCTGGGGCCAAGGGCCCCAGGTGGAACCTCCCCGCGGCGGGGGGGCGGGTGGTGGTGTGCCTCAGAAAGACAGGCTCCACGAGCTGCCCTGGGTGTGGGTGGCCACACTTAGGGACCCTGGACTGCCTACCCTTCCCGTGTCGGAGTCACGCAGGCACAGGGCTGGCAGCAGCACTGCAGCAGAGGTCAGTCTGGTGCCGTCTCCTCTGACGGCTCTACCAGGCTCCCTCTGCTGGGGCTGTGTGTGTCCTGGTCTAGGGAAGCAGTGGGTCAGGGCGCAGAGAGCGTGGGTTTGGAGCCAGCTCTGCCCATGGAGCCCCTCCACCTGTGGTCTTCCCTGCCTGACCTGAACCATCAAGAATGTGGGAACCAGGGTGGAGCAGGTGTGAAGATTAAATGAGATGATATCAAAGGTGCCGAGCACAGAGCAGGGCACACGGCGGGTCCTCCAAGGACTGGACAGTGACGTGACTCCTGGGGAGTGCACAGCTGGCGGGGGGATGGCTGACAGGCAGCCTAGCACAAAATTAGGATTCTGAGGGGCGGTTCCAAGCCCATGGGAGAGTCACAGGCCTCAGCCTACCGGGGGTTCATGTAGGAGAAGGGAAGGCATCTTTGCCGAGGAGGGCCCTGCACAGAGGCCTGGAGGCTGCCCGGAGCCCTGGGCGGCACTGTGCCCTGGACTCAGTCCCCTTGCCTCCTGACCCAGCGTGTCCCACTGCAGGTCTCTTACCGGGCCCAGCAGGGTGACACGCGGCGGGCGGTGCAGAAGATGGTGCTGGTGTGGGTGCTGGCCTTCCTGCTCTATGGACCCGCCATCCTCAGTTGGGAGTACCTGTCTGGTGGCAGCTCCATCCCTGAGGGCCACTGCTACGCCGAGTTCTTCTACAACTGGTACTTCCTCATCACGGCCTCCACCCTCGAGTTCTTCACCCCTTTCCTCAGCGTCACCTTCTTCAACCTCAGCATCTACCTGAACATCCAGAGGCGCACCCGTGTCCGGCTGGATGGAGTGCGCGAGGCGGCCACCACCGAGCTTCCGCCCGAGGCCCAGCCCTCTCCACCGCCTGCCGCACCCAGCTGCTGGGGATGCTGGCAGAAAGGGTGTGGGGAGGCTGTGCCGCTGCACAGGTACGGGGTGGGGGTCAGCGAGGTGACCCCGGGCCCTGAGGCCGGGGAGGTGGCCCTCGGGGGTGGTAGCGGTGGGGGTGCCGCGGCCTCGCCCACCTCCAGCTCTGGCAGCTCCTCAAGGGGCACCGAGAGGCCTCGCTCACTCAAGCGCGGCTCCAAGCCATCCGCATCCTCTGCGTCCCTGGAGAAGCGCATGAAGATGGTATCCCAGAGCATCACCCAGCGCTTCCGGCTCTCACGGGACAAGAAGGTGGCCAAGTCACTGGCCGTCATTGTGAGCATCTTTGGGCTCTGCTGGGCCCCCTACACACTCCTGATGATCATTCGGGCTGCCTGCCATGGCCACTGCATCCCCGACTACTGGTACGAGACGTCCTTCTGGCTGCTGTGGGCCAACTCGGCCGTCAACCCCGTCCTCTACCCGCTGTGCCACTATAGCTTCCGCCGGGCCTTCACCAAGCTGCTCTGCCCCCAGAAGCTCAAGATCCAGCCCCACAGCTCCCTGGAGCACTGCTGGAAGTGAGCTGACCTTCCATGGCACCCGGGATGCTTGAGGCCACTGCCACGCCCTCGAGGCCCTGGGTTCCTGGGCAGCTGGGCCTTCACGTCCACCTGGCCACCCTGCAGGCATGTGCTCTGCCTTGTCTCTGGCCCACCCTAAATGCCATGGCAGCCTCTCAGACCATCCGCTGGCAGTGGAGGCAGCTTGGTGGGCGGCTGGAAGGGCCCCTGCTGCGTGAGCCAGGATGATGCCACCCAAGTCCTGCTGTAGCCCAGGAGGGACAACCCAGGGCTCCCAGTCACTCTGTCCACCCCCACGGACAGTGTGATGGCTGGTCATGTCCTTGCTTCTCACAGTTACTGCTCAGTGTTCTTCCCAAAGCAAGTGCTTGGCGTGTGCTCCAGGCCTCTGGGGCCAGCGCTTGGCCCCTGCACACACACACACCTGCGCATGCCTGCACACCTGCCCTGTTCCAGACAAGCCCTGGCTGCTGGCTTTGCTGCTGTCCATCCCCTGCTTGAGGCCGGACCCGGTCCTTCATCCCTCCTCCCTCGAACTTTATCTGCTCCCAAAGTGCCGGGCGCTCCCCAGGAACCTTGCTCGCAGCAGGTCTCTGCGTCTCCATTCTGGGTGTTTCAGGAAGACGGAGAAGAAGAAAACACGTCCATGAACTCGATGTTCCCTAGATGTTTAATCAAAAGAGACAAAATTGCTGAGGCGCTCGGGGCTGGATTGGCAGGTGTGGGCTCCCACGCCCTCCTTCCTTGTGTGCCGCTTCTGGCTGAGCCGAGCCAGCTGCTCTGCCCACCCCGCCCCCAGCTCAGGTACTGGGCCCCGACTGGAGGCTCTGAGGGTGGCCGGAGCCCCGGACGCCTGATTGTCCAGAAGGCTGCCCCTCCCGCTCCATCTGCTCAACCAGAGTTTCCTGGTTGGGGAGAGGGAAACAGCCGAGCCCTGAGAGTCCTCTCAGGGCAGTCAGAGGAGCCCAGCGGCCAGGGGCCAAGCCCAGCAGAGGGGCCGCTTCGCCGCATCCCGTGCACTGGCTGGCGCGCTGCATGCTTTGCTCCCCACACACCTGCCGTGCTGCCCCTGCAGACCCTGAAGTCCACACAGTAAAGTGTATTTTTTTATTGGTGCTGATTCCTGAGGACTTCATGGGGGTGGCCGAGCATCAGTTGGAACCCATGGGGACACAGGAGCACCCAGGCGGGCATGAGATGCAGGCCTGCCCCTCCGCCTGGCCGCAGTGTCTCTTCAAGCAGGGGAGGGGGCACTGTGATGGGGAGAGAAGGCGAGCCGGCAGTCATACGAGGGTTTAACCCCAGTAAGGGACACGGCGCCCCAGCAGCGCCCCGCCCGCCACTCCCTCTCACTTCAGGCTTGAAAATACACGGCACAGCCCCCACCTGCTGCAGTCTGCCCGCCCTAGGACAGGGGTTCTCACTGTTCTCAGCCATGGGGAGCTTTCAGGGGTGTGGGGGCTGGAGCCGAGCTCAAGAGGACGATGGCCCAAGGTGGGGAGGCATCTCTGGTAGCGTGGCTTCCTGGCCACGACTTGGAGGCGGGACCGAGTGTGATGGACGGGGACAGGGAGAAGGAGATGAGGAGGATGGTGCTGGGTGAGCCTGAGTCCATTGGGCTCCACAGAGGGGCAGACACTGGCCCAGCTGCCCAGAGTCCACTTGGAAAGAAGGCAAGACCATCCCAACCTAGGGGTGACATAAACATGGGTGGGTCAGATGCCACTGCCTCCAGGAAGCTTCCCCTCCGTTCCAGCCACGAGGACCCTCCCTGCCCTGACTTCACAGACACCCCCTGCCGTGCCGGCACAGCATCCACAGTCCTGACCACATCCTCTCTTCCTCTGGCTGAGAGACACTCGGCAGCCTCAGTGCCTTACGGCTGGGTGCCGTGGCTCCCAACTCCAGCAGTGAGGTCCAGACAGTGCTGACTCCCACTACAGCAGGGGCGCAGCTATTCACAGCTATTCACAATGTTTAAAACCCACAACCTTCCTCTTCCAGACATTTTTTTTCACCAAACTGGTCCCCCTTCCCCTCCATGATCTCCATCCACCAGAGAGACCCCTCTGATCCAGGCAGGGCAACAGTCTTGTTAGTGGCCCAAGGGAGGGCCAAGCCTCAGGTCCACTTTGGGCCTGGGCACTGTCGGGAGCTGAGCACTGGGAGCAGGGAAGTGAGGCAGGATCGGCAGAGGCCACCCAGTGCCTATGGCCGGAGCTTGGGGAAGCCCTCGCAGCTCTGGGCCCTGGGGTGAGGCTGGCCACTGACCTTCCCTGCGGCCCTGCAGACCTGCCTGGCCCCTGGTCTGTGGGCGTCATTTCACAGCCCAGAGCTGTCTGGAGAAGGACAAAGAACCCATTCTCTGCAGCAGTGGGCGCCTCTGTGCTGCCCGCACAGCCAGAGCCCACGCTGCCCCTCAGCCTGGCCCTGCTAAATGGCTACAAATTGGAGGATAAAAGTGCAGGCTTTCAAGCAATTTTGCCTTCAATCTCTGGCAACTGCCGCTCCCCAAGCTCCCTTGCAGGGGTGGAGGAGGAGAGAAGAAAGACACAGAGTCTATTGGGTTGTGTCCTGCCACAAACAAACCCGCCAAGGGGGCCTTCCTCCTTGGATCCACTGCTGGGAGCAGAGACAAAGCCCAGAAGCAGGAGCTGCCACCCCCGTGGGCGCCACCCACATCAGCAGCTGCTGTTTACTGAGCACCTACTGTGTGCTGGGCTCTGAGCTGGCCATGGGCTGGTGGGAGGCAGGTAGACAAACAACTGGCCCATAAGCAGGGCCGTTCCCACGGGGGTGGAAGACAGGGTTGGGGGGACCAAGAGGAGGGGGCACCTGACTCATCAGCCATGTGGACAGGGAGCCTGTCTGCAGAGCTATTGTTTCATTCCTTCATTCCACAAACCTCCACTGACCCTAGTGGGGGTTTGAGCCCATGGGCTGAAAGAAGGGCATGTAAGTGAAAGGGACCCAGATGGACAGCAGTGATGCTCCGGGGCCTGGAGGCCGAGATGAGGAGGGTGGCCTTGCTTCTGAGGACAACGAGGCCACCAGAGAGTGAGCCTGAGGCCCTAGGATGGCGCGCAGTCGGGGTGGTCTGCCTGTGTCAGCCCAGCCCTAATAGTGGGTACCTGGGGGATTTGGGAGGACAAGTGCAGAGACTGGCAGAGGCACACAGCTGAAGAACTGGGCAAAGGCCTGAGGCAGGGTTCTGCCCTGGGCACTCATGGGTGACCTGGCTCCCCTCAGGGCCAGATGTTGGCCCTCGGGAAGCAGGGCTCAGGGCCAACAGGTCTCCAGGGTCCCCCCTCCTGGGGCTGGCACTGGCTCCATCTGTCTGGCCACCCCCCACCACTGCGGTACTGGCTCTGGGAGAACCCCCTAGGAACTGGCTCTGCGCAACTGCTGGGTGTGGGTCCTTCCCACCTTGGGGTGAAATTCCCAGGAGACTGGCAGGCAGCTCCCATCCTTCTACAAAAGGCTAAATTACTCAGCAGTCCTTTGGGGCATCAGGGTCATGATGGGGGAAGCCTGGGTTCAGCTGGCAGGGCTTCTGGAGGTCTGAGCCATGGGGAGACCCACCCTATCTAGCCCCTGCCTCCACCTCCCATCCTGACACTCGTGGCTGGGCTCAGGGGGTGCAGGAACCTTTCCACCAACAGTTATTGGAGCCTGTGTCCTCAGGGACTCCCCACAGAGAGGGGTGGGCTCAGCTCTACACTCAGCAGGCCCTGACAGTTGGGGGCCTGGAGGCTGGGAGCTCATATCCCACACTCAGCAGCCAGTAGGGGCCAGGACTCCATCTTCCCACCCCCTGGGTCCCTCGGGGCACCACGGGGGATGTGGGGTGTGAGCGGGTCCCCCACCCCACTGTGTCCTCCTGGGACTCACCTGCGTCCCTGGATGACGAGTACAGTGGGGAGACCTGCCTGGTGGTGCGTCTGGGAAGGGCTCCCATGAGCCTTGGGAATGAACTTGACTGTGCTGATCTTAACCCAAAGCACACAGTGGCGCCTGCTGTATGTTCTGTGTGTGGTGCACAGGAGCTGGAAGAAGTTGCCCTTTTGGAGCCAAGAAAGTGGGAGAAAAAAGGGAGAGGTAGGAAGGAGGGTGGAGGAACCTGGACCCAACCACCCAGGTCATGTGGAAAATGTGCTTCAGGGGAAACAGGCCAGGGCAGGGGGCTGCCCCTCCAGAAGGCTAAGGGGACACTCTGCCCTCTCCCACCTTCTCTTCCTCTCCCGAGCCCTACTCTGGGCACCTGGAAACACACACGCTCCTGAGCAAGCCCAAGGCCTCTCACTGCCCAAGCCCAATACCTTCTTCTGGTGGCAGCAGCTCCTGCTTTTCCTTTGGGAACCATCCCCCTTTCACTCCAGTGGGTCCACGGGCTGACACCGTCCCTGGGCTCCAGGATGGCTGTGAGTCCCAGGTGTGGCTGGTAAGAACCACCAGGGGACAGTTGGGGCAGTGCAATCCCCAGTGTGGCCAGATAGCAGCTGTCCTGGGACTTTGGGGGTCCCCGGGAGGCCGATGCTCCCCTGCATCTGGGGTTGCTGGCCTGGTGGCCTCCAACACTGTTCTCTAGAGGGCTCTCCATGGAGGAAGCACCTGGCGCAGCCAAGGCAGAGGAGAGCCACACTGAGAGCTGGCAGATGGCTTCCACCTGCTGCTCTCTGAGCGCCTGGATCCAGCCTGGCCTGAAGCTAGCGCCTTTTGGTTTCATGAGTCACCAAATGCCCCTCTTTTCCTAAAGCCGGCACAAAATAACATTTTGTAATGTGATGGCCCAGCTTGGCATCCCTCTGTCTTGGGGTGGGGGAGGGGAAGGAAACATTCCTGCTCATGAGAGGGCTCTGTCTTTAATAAAAAATGGGGAAGTGAGTTAATCATTTAGTAAATAAAAATTAGTTGTTTGTGATGATTGTGGGCTTCCCAGGTGGCGCAGTTGGTAAAGAACTCATCTGCCAATTCAGGAGACCCAAAAGACAAGAGTTCAATCCCTGGGTCGGGAAGATACCCTGGAGGAGGAAATGGTAACTCACTCCAGTATTTCTGCCTGGAGAATTCCATAGTCAGAGGAGCCTGGTGGGCTGCAGTCCCTAGAGTCACAAAGAGTCGGACATGACTAAGCACACAACACAACAGTTGATTTACAATGTTGTGTTAGTTTCAGGTGTATAACAAAGTGATTCAAAAATGTCATGATTGTTAGTAGGAAATAATGACTGTTGGGATGTTAAGTGTAACATACCGGCTCTAAGGAAGGAAGGGCAGGATGCCAGGCTTTTGGTCTGTGACATCCTTCCCATCCACAGGTCACCAGGCACTCTGCCTTGGCTTAGATTCCTTCTCCACTAAACAGGGTACCCCACACAGCACCTAGCGTCCGGCCCCCAGGGTGGCAGGCTCTGTGTCCAGAGGAGGTGCCTTGCTGTGAAGCTTGTCAGACACAAATCTCAGAGGGGCACAAAAATATCCTTCAAAAGAGAAAGAAGAAAGACAGGAGAGAAGGGAGGGGGAGGGAGGGTTTGGAGCAAAGGGAGGAGGGGGTGGTAGCGCCGGGCTAAAAATGCATCTGTGACATTCCAGAGTCACCGGCTTCCAAATTCAAACACGTCAAACTGGGTGATCTGTAAACGCTCTGCTTTAAATGCTGGACAGTCCTCAAAGAGCTCAGCAAGCCCTGGTTCTGAGCAGAGGTATAGGATAGGGACTGGCCTGCCCTCTGCCCTGGGCCCCAGTTTGGCAGAACCCCAGATTCAGAGTAGCCACGGGGGTGGGCAGGTGGGTGGACTATTCCTTGCTGGCCCCTCCCTGATGCCCTTCAAGGCCCAGGGCTTCCTGTATCAGCGGAGGCTCTGCTCTGCCTGGGAATTGTCTGCCCCTCATCCCAGTTCCTCAAACCTATTAATTCATACTAAAGTGTGATGGGTTGACTACTCCAGAGAGGGGAGATGTGCACTTTAACAGAGGGCCATTTTTGAATCTAAAGGAGTCAAATTCTAACCCAAAGTGTTTCAGACTGCGAGACACCCCAGGTGGGGGAGGGCTGAGGATGGTGTCCACACACTGTCCTGAGCTCCCGCGGTGGAAGCCCATGTCACTGAGGATCCCAGATCATTGATGGAAGTCAACATCCCTCAGTCCGAGCTCCTGGATGGAACCCCCATGCTGGGTCAGCAGCTCTGTGGGCCGATTCCTGGGACCAGGGCTGGGTGCTCCCCGGAGGCCACCTAATCAGCTACGGACTGCAGACAGCCCTCTGTGGTCCTGATGAGCCGGCTGGCCCGACCTCATCAGGGGAAAGCAGCCATGTGGGCCAGCGCCACCATCTGAGGGAGGGGGTCACCACTGCTGGGCCACCCAAGGACACCAGGGGGCAGCCGGCTGAAGGTAAGCACTTGGTGCTGCCCTGGCATGGGCCATCGGGGTGGGTCCTCTGCCCCTCCAGGGACGGGAAGAAGGCAGGACCCTGGTGGGGTGGAGCCTCTCCCCCAGGTGGCCCGGTTCCAAAGCCCTCCCTCCAGGGCCAGTGTCAATAGGGATGTGTTTGCACAACCTCCCCCTGCTTCACCCCTTCACTTCCGCCATCAGATAAAATGCAAGAGCTCAGTGCAACCTGGATTTCAGAGTCACAACAAATAATCTGGTGGCTAAATACCGCATTCTTTGTTGCAAGTCTGAAATTCAAATCTCCCCAAGGTGGTGACCCTCCCTGTGTTCATGGACAATGTGGGGGAGGGGCTGAGCTCTGAAGATCCATCCAGCTCTTTGGAAGCTATGGGAAGGGCCTGGGGCTGGGCAGGTGAATGGCCGGTGGCTGCCTGTGGCCCGAACCCCTGGGCTTGGCCAGGGACGGTATGCTAGCATCTTGGGGGCATGGCCCTCTAGACTCCAAGGCTTGCTCTGTCCTTGGCCATGGGTCCCAGAAGATCCCACATGGGGAAGGGGCTGTGTATCCAGGGTGGGGCTGAAATGAGCAAGTTTTAAGACCCCAGGCCAGACCACGGGCACCCCTATGCTGTTGGACCTTATAGATGCGTCCCAGGTATATAGATGATAAAACCAAGCAATAGGGGTGGGTGACAGGCATATCCCAGTGCCTGCGATATCCCAGTGCCAAGTGTAGTGGGTTCCATGGGCTGGGCAGCCCACCCAGGCCACAGTGAGGCAGAAAGCCTACCCCTCACCCCCACCTCCATTCCAAAACCATAGCAGAAAGTGGAGACATCTCCTAGCTCTGGAAAAATATGGACCCACTGGTGCCTGGCTACTTCTGACAAGGAAAAATTTTTTTTTCTCCAGAGAATTAAAGGTTTGCAAGACGAGACCCCTCCAGATGCCCCTCTTTGGGTACTTACACTCCTATAGGCAGCTCTGGCTCCACCCAAGGGCTGTGTGTCCCCACTGCTCCGTCTGCCCTGTTGCCCTTTCACGAGAGACACCCTGGCCATGGTGGGCGTGAGCATTAGAGCCTCCCTGCAATGAGATCGATGGTGTCAGCAGTGCTTAGCGCTTGCTCACCTGCACATGCGTGCATGTAACTGCATGTGTGCACACAAGTGCGTGTGCTTCGTTCTGTGTGTGTTTACTGTGGTCAAATATATGTAAAACTTACCCTTTTAACCATTTTAAGTGCACAGCTCAGTGGCCTTAGGCACTCTCAAGAGTTGTGCAACCATCCCCAACATCCACCTCCAGAACTTTCTCGCCTTCCCAGACTCTGAGTCCACCCATCAAACCTCAAGTTCTGTGCGACTTCGTCACGTGATGACATGACCAGGCACCTCACGTGCTTTCAGAGCCACAGCCATCTCTACCCCCAAGCCTGACCACCACTGACCCGTCTGGACAGAACCCTCAGGGGGTGGTGCCCGCCTCTCCATGACCTTTGAATGTCCCCCCACCCCCCACCATCTGCAAACACACTGGTGTGTATCCCCACACACATGTATGTTTTACCCAAACTACTATGGGCCCAGCAAGTCTGTCCTCCTGCTTCTGGTGTCCTGGCCCTGGGATGCATCGCAAACCAGTGAACTGTGTCTCAAAGAGCCATGTGGCGGCTGATTAATATACCAGGGGCCACATGCCTGAGACAGGCCAGCACGGCCCAGGGCATGGCCGTGTAGGGTGAGGCTGACTTTGATCAGATGGTTGGGGGGCCACCAGCTGGGGGGCACTCATAGCGTGTCTGAGGAAGGGCATTGGCAGCACGGAAGCCTGGTTTCCCAGAGGATCCTTACTGGAGGGTCCCTGGTGTTGCAAGGAAAGAGCTGGAGTGGTGGGGCAGGGGGCCCAGGGGCCAGGGGGAGTCAGGCCAGGCACAGGAGAGGGTCGCCAAGTAGGGGTGGGGCAAGGATCTGTGCATGCAAGGATGGGGCCGCATAGGCTGCTGCCTGGGGTGATGAGGGGGCGTCAGCTGGGTATGAAACAGGGTGCTGACAGGGCTGAAGAGGACCCCAAATTCACATCAGTTGGAAACTCACAATATGACCCAGTTTGGAAACAGGGTCTTTGCAGATGAATTGAGAGTAAAACGAGGGAGAAGAGAACAGGGAGGTGGTGGCCACCCTGGCCCAGGAGGCGCTGAGACCACTGTCATCCATGGGGGAACAGAAGGCTGAGGAAGTGGAGAGAAGACCTCAGGGGAGGCTGGTGGCTGAGCTCCGGGGAGATGGAACCAGTGGGGAGGGATGACACTGAACAGACACCACCCGGAGGAGGGAGAAAGCCGTGGGAAAACCCAGGGCCCCACAGCCCACGCCCCGATGGCCCGACGCAGATCCAGGGAGGGAACAGGGAGTAAGCGTGAGAAAGCAAAAGTCCCCGTTCGGGGCCAGAAATCAGTAAGTGATGCTCCAGGCTGATCAAGGTAGTTAAGAGCGGCTCAGACTTCAGAGCAGATCACTCAGCAAAACGGCCAGAAGAGGCAGGTCTGGGGGAGCTGGGACGGGGGCTCTGGCTTGGCGTCCACCGGGTCTTTTAATGTCTTTAAAAGCAACCCAAATGCACTGAATGTCTGCCACCACACACTTGCTCATTCCACAAATGTATTGGTGCCCCTGAGGGTCAGGTCCTGAGGCTCTGGGGGACACAGCGAGAACTGGACGAACCCCCGCCCCTGCAGTGGGGCCCCTGGCGGGTCAGCCACACGGGCATCTTAAGCATCTCCGCCTCTGAAGAGTGAGCGTGGCGGGGGCCCTGTGAGCAAGATGAAAGGCCGTTGATAATTAAACGCTACTCAGACCTGGCTTTACTCTTTGTGGTGGCCTGAGAGAACAAATAGATGCAAAATCCATCTCTGGTTTCCAGAACACAAGGACCTCTGAAATTACAAGACATTAAAATAAAGCTTCGGGTAAAGAACTCTTGTTCTTGTTGCAGATTTGATGTCAGATCAAAACGGAATTGCTCCTGAAAGCTGAGGCGCTGGCTTATTGTTTGAGGTCTGCCCAGCCCCCATCATGCAGAAACAACACGGGTCTGAGTGATCCAGAGGCTCAGATGCCTTGAGACCCTGAGGCCAACTCCCAGAGGGCCTGTTCCCCTGCCCCCCCTCACCCCTCAGGGACACGTCAGGGGAATCAGACTTTAGCGGGGGAAACAGAAGTTTAAGACCACCTCGCTCGATGCATGGGCTTGTCTTCATTAAGGCATCTGCAGTTGGGGGACCCTGAGGTGTGGGTACAGCTCCCAGTGACACCTAGAAATACAGACCTGTCCCTGACCACCCTGGGGCTCAGGCTGCTGACACCCTGCCTGCAGACTGCAGTTAATAACCCACCGCGAGGCCCAGGTCGGATATTGGGAGCATTCAGTCGTGAAGCTCAGCTTCCAGAGAGCACAGCACCGTCTGGGATGACAGGGCGGACGTCACCCTCACTGAGTCCCTGTTCCTTCACAGCTGGGCACCTGCAAACGCTTCCCCGCCCCCTGCCTCATGCAGCAGACGGAGCATTCCTGTGAAAGGGTGTCAACAGCTGTGGCATCAGAGGCCCACCTCTGCCTCAGCTGCCACCACCTACAAGTCAGCGCTGCTGACGCTGGCTCCTGTCCACGTGCCCATCTGGTGACGTCAACTAGCATGTAGCCCATGCTATTAATAATTAGGGGCCAATTAACACAGATGAGCCCATTGCAGCGTGTCACTCACACGCAGGCAGGCATGGAAGCACTGGGGACAGACTGGCGGGGGCAGGAGTGTCCGCTGCCCAAGGGGTCCTGTCCCGGGGCAGGGGGTGTGTTGGCTGGGAGCCCCAGGTTGGCAGGAAGGCCCCTGCACCAAGGCCTCCTGGTTCCTTGGGGTTCCTTCCTCATCTCCAGTCACAGCTGGCCTGCCAGGCGCTGCCTTCTCTGCTACCACCGCAGCGGCTGGCGGCCACGCGCCAGCTCGGCGGCCACGTGGCGGTCGTGCAGTTCCTTCAGACGCAGCAGCAGCTCCTCCAGGTTTTCCCCGGTGGCCGCCGACAGGGCAATGGCCTCCTGGCCCAGGCGGGCCTGCAGCTGGGGCAGCCGGGCCCTGGCCTGCGGGAGGTCGATCTTGTTTGCCACGACGGCGTAGGGTCTCTTGGACAGGCCTTCGTCGTATTGCTCCAGCTCATACCTCAGGTCGTCCAGCTGAGTCCAAGGCTCTGGCACCGAGAGGTCTACCAGGAACAGGAGGAAGGGGCAGCGCTCAATGTGCCTGAGGAACGCCAGGCCCAGGCCCCGGTTTTGGTGGGCACCCCGGATGATGCCGGGGATGTCAGCCACTGTGGAGGAGACAAGCAGACAGTCAGGAGGGGAGCCCGGGGCCTCTGAGCACTGAAACTTTCCTTCCAAGGAATATCTCATGAGTGAAGTCGTTCAATTTTCCGCCTTGCTGATTCACCAGGCCGATTCCATCTGAGGCAATGCAGCTTCCAGTCTTGCTAATGCTTTGAAATATTTGGGTGACTGGCATGACGACAGATCAGTCTAATAAGAACTACTTAACACATTCCAATCTTTCTGGCTTCAAAAGTGATTCAAAAAAGGGGAAAACGGCTTCCTGTAATCTATTAATAATTTGATTACTGATAGAAATTATGATAGAGCCCTCTGCAAATATAAAGTGCTATACAAACCATGTTGCCAGCAGGCTTACTATTTTTAATGGGTACATTATCTTCTGGAAAAAGTTTTCTCCTCTCAAAATGGTACAGGAAAAGCTTTTAAATTCACATGTAGTCCACATGACTGATGCTGCCGAATTCCCCGTAGATGGAAGAGAAGAATAGAGGCGGTGAAAAGGAGTAATTTCCTCAGGTTTGAAATTTAAACTCAAATTCCAGAACTGCCACTAACAGATGCCTGGGGGAGGGGGTGGGAAGCAAATCTAAACTGATTTTGATAAAGAACTATAATTTTTAAATGAAGAAAAACAAGTATGCATGTAAGTTACATAAGCATGGCTCTGAACTCCACCATCACCCACTCCTCTGAGAGGTCCTACCTGCTATCTGCTGGTGGTCTTCGTAGTGAACAATCCCCACGTGGGGGTTCAGGGTCGTGAATGGGTAGGAGGCCACAGCAGGCCTTGCATTTGAAATGGCCCGGAGAAGCGAGGACTTCCCTGCATTGGGGAATCCAACCTGGAAGACAGTGAAGACTATCACCACAGAGTCTATAACTGGCTGGGGTCAGGGTGTCTCAGGTGGGGAACAGGGGACAAGCAAGAGCAGGGCTCCTAATGAAGCCAAGAGGATCTGATAGGAGAAAGCGGGTTGCCCGGCCACCACGATGCACAGACACCCACCAGTCCAGCGTGTGCCACTGTCTTGAGCTCCAGGAAGAGGATGCGCTCCTGGCCTGGCTGTCCGGGAGTGCAAGTCGTGGGTGCACGGTTGTCGTTAGCCAGGAAGAAGCGGTTACCCTTTCCCCCTGACCCGCCCACCGCTGCGATGAACTCGTCTCCTGGGCGCGAGAGGTCAGCCAGGACTTCACTTCCCTCCTTCACCAAAGTGCCCACGGGGACCTGAAACACAACAAAGCGCTTTTAGGGGCTGGGAAGGACTGGGGGCAGGAGGAGAAGGGGACGACAGAGGATGAGATGGCTGGATGGCATCACCGACTTGATGAACATGAGTTTGAGTAAACTCCGGGAGTTGGTGATGGACAGGGAGGCCTGGCGTGCTGCGATTCATGGGGTTGCAAAGAGTTGAGCGACTGAACTGAACTGAAGAGAAGAGGGTACTTCCAAGCTCCCAGAGGGAGGAGGGCCCTCAGGGGTCTGCAGGGCAGGATGCACAATGGCTTCTCCCAGTAGCACTTCTGTAGCATCAGGGTGAGCAGAGCATCTGCCAATGAGAGCGATGCTGAGGGCATGAACCCACTGCTCACACGGAGATGCCCCAGGGGGGTAGGGCAGGGGAGGCTTGTGGGGCTGCAGATAGGGACTGCGGACCTCTGGGTCCCCTCGCTGGAAGACAGAATCGTCTCGTTGACTGTGAACAGGTCACAGATGCACATGGTATGAAATCGGCCAAAAAAAAAAAAAAGAAATCAACAGAGTCCCCGTCTGGGGTTGCTCCATGGAAGACGGGCCCCTCTGGACCCCTCGCAGGACCTGGGAACCCAACGGCCCACAGGGTGGACAGGGGACTCTGTGCCTGGCCTACCCGAATATAGAGGATGGAGCCATTCCGCCCAAAGCAGTTCTTCCGGCCGCCATCCTCGCCGTCAAACCCCTGGTACCGCGAGAGGACAGAAGACAGAGACTTGACATGCTGGTCAACTGGAAGTCAAAGCGGGAAGCGTCACCGCCCTCTGTGTTAAAGGCAGACCTGTCTCATTTCATCAAGTTTCTCTTGTTCAGATTAAGAATGCAGATGGGATGAAGTTATGGCAAAAGTTACCAAACAAGCAATGAGACTTTTTGAAAAAGCTAAATTCTTAATTTCTTTTAAAAGATACTACAGTTTCCAAAAAATTCACAACTACCCATAATATCATTGTGAGTTTGAAAATAGCTGTACTTTATTATTATGTTGTGAATGGCTACTAACTTCAAGTGGACTAGTTAGCTAGGCCTTTGTGCTCCATGCGTGTAGGGGTGATCAACACCCTTTCAGCACTTGACTGAGATAGTAACAGTAAACAGATTTAACCCTTGGACATATGGTACCAGAATGTTAGATTCCCTGATAGTCTTTATGTTCCTGAAATGTTAAAAAAAACAACAAACCATCAAAGTTGGTTTGAAAGTCGGTTTGGAGTGAAATATCTAAATGTGAACATCCACATAATTTAATAAAATGATGTCCACCCATCGGTTTTGAATTCAAATTCCTGTTAGGGCAAGAAGGTGCAAACTCCCCACCCAGAGATGGTAGACACAGTGAACTCCCCCAGCTGCCCAAGGGCACCTGCCTCTCAGGATGACATGGCCCCCGTTGCCTCCATCACCGCCGTCAGGGCCTCCAAACTCCTTCCGGGGTTCGCTGTGAAAGCAGCTCACCCCATTGCCTCCGCGTCCCCCTCGGACAAGCACTCGGCGATGATCCACAAAATGCCGTTTCTGCAGAGAGCACAGGGTGCCCTGATTGGTATTAACTCCGCAGTCCTTGCAAGGACCAAGCAGCCGTTTGAAAGGTACCTTTTCTACCTAGGAAGAGCTTTAAAATTAGATGCTAATGATACTAACATTGCTAATCTCACCTAAAATGCAAATATAAGAAAGAGTTCCCAGAAGTCACTGCTATTTATAGGCAAATGGAAATCCAGGACGCAGATGTAAAGAGTGGTCAGCATGGAATACACACCCCAGAAACAAACGCGACACTAACAACCTAAATACAGCACAGCATAGGAGACACTCCTTAAATAAAGCGTCTTCCTACATTTTTTTCAAATATAAACACACTACTGAAATAACAGACCTTTACTAATGAAGTTTCTGTTCCTCAGCACGAGACACTGAGAGGGACACTCCCTGGGCCACTGCCAGGCTTCCCGCTGAGACCAGACGTCTTCTCTGGCCAACTGAGTAGGTCCACATTTTTAAACGTGGTGATGCAAACAGAGCTCTAATCTGTGAGCAAGTTCTTCTCCAGGTCCCTAAGGGAGCTACAACTGACCTAAAGAATTAGACTAACTAACCAACCAGGCTAATATTTAATAAATGTTCACTCTCACAAGACATCCAGCTGCCCGAGGTGCCAGGGTGCAAGTTGGGGCTACCACCCCAGCCCAGCTGCCCTGTCCCAAGAAGCCTGTCTGCTTCCCACAGGAGCACACAAGCAGATGTGGCCGCCCACACAGCCCCTCCGTGGGGACCAAGGCATCTGCATTTCCATAAGCAGATCTTTTTTTAAAAAAGGAAAACACACCAATATGTTAAGATGCTCTGGCACCACCAAATGGAAAAACCATGAATGACTATTCAAAAACACAATGCATAATTTTGAACATGATGGAAAGCAACCTGATGGGAAAAAAGCACAACTGATGAGCACTGTACAGAAGATAAAACTAAGAGTTAATGTTTACATTCTAGGGAGGAGACATAACCATTGAAAACCTGATACATCTGAGTACACTTGCTGACTGCCAAAGTAATTTTTCCACAGGAAGTACTCTCTGCCCTAATGAGCCTCATGTGGAACCCCCTACTTAGGAGAAAACAAAGTGGTCTTAAACATGTACGTTCTTCACTTTGATTAAAGATCATTCATATTTTAAATAGGTTTTGATAAATAGAAGAACAAAAAAGTGTGAGACTTTGAGAACTATAAAACTAAACGTCTATGCGTCCCCCTCCAATGATATAAATTAAGAACTATTCACACATATTTAAGAATATGAAAGTGAAAATTGAAAGTGTTAGTCACGCAGTTGTGTCTGACTCTCTGTGACCCCATGGACTATAGCCTGCCAGACTCTCCTGTCCTTGGAATTCTCCAGGCAAGAATACTGGAGTGGGTAGCCGTTCCCTTCTCCACGGATTTAAGAATATATATAACACTTATCTCAGACACATAGGCTAGTGATACAGGGGTCTGGGCACCCTCCGGATGAAGGGAGAGAACACCCAGAAGGGTCATCACTTTTAGCACACTGGGCACCACCTTGGGGCTGCCACAGTTTTGGCCAGCACAGTACTTGGTATCCACATGCCTTCATCTCATGTCCTCATTTTCAAGGATAAATGAAGACAAGGTAATGGGAGCTCAAAACAACATCCTGTGACTTCCAATGAGGAAACTGGAGGCAAATCCCTTCAGGGTTTCTAGAAGTCTCACCAGTTTTTTCTCCGAGAGTGGCTGCTTCCTGGGGGGTTCCTGGTGCTTGTTGCAGTCTGCACAGCTGACTGAGAGCAGCCTGGGAGAAGTGCGCAGCAGAAGAAGGCGGTTGGGCCCAGGGACCATGCGGGCTGCCAACGTCCAGCACCCCACACCCTCCAACACCGCCTGGGGTCTCGCTGAGAAAAGCCTCGAAGGTATCATGACTCCTTAACAAAAGGCAAACTGGCAAAATAAGACAGCTGGTTTAAACCTGAACATGAAATTGAAACTAAAGAAGTGTGGGCGCCTAGGCCAGAAAAATCCTGATGTATGTTTCTGAAATAAATGAGCCCACGAAAGAAGTTCTCACCTCACTCGCCACTTTCCACCCGAGTCAGGCCCTCTGAGCCCATATGCCACTTGGAAGGAGCTGCCTGGAAGCCTAATGGTTAGAATTCTGGGCTCTTACTGCCAGAAGCCTAGGTTCACTCTATGGCTGGGGAACTGAGAGCCCATAAGTCTCGAGGCCAAAAAAACCCCCCAAAACAAACCCATTTGTTTCTTACAACCCTATGAGGGGTAACACCACATGCTGGATTTTTCCCATTGGCTTTTCGAGACTTTTCCCACCCTGCTGTTTCAAGAGAATACCCTGCAGGACCACCCTCGTGGCCTTGCTGTTGGGCAGAGACTGGACAGAGTAGCAGAAGAGCTGGATACTGATTGAAGGCTGCACCACCAGCCAAGCAGCCCATGTCTACGCTCCTCTGTCCTGGTCCTTCTCCTTACCCTGCGGGTGTCCAGGAGCCGAAGCAACTCCATTGTCACCAGCTCCAGATAAAAACACCAACTCTGCTGTTTCCCTGAATGCTCCCCTTCAAATGGGGGCCTTTACACCCTCCTTAAATTGTCCTCAAGAGACTGTGCCAGGATTTTGGACCCCTACATTTTGCATGCCCATTTTAAAGCAGTGGAGGCTGAGACTCAAGAGAGGCTGTCATTTGCCCATGTCCATAATGTCCTCGCTGCACCAGTGATTCACAGCAGTGTTCTTCAAACGCGGGACACACACGCGACCACCGTCCAGTGCAATAAGGCAAGGGTAATTTTTAAAGAATCAATATCGTGTTCCTTAACTCTGGACACGTTTCTTCTGCTAAACTCTATCTGCCTGAGAACTATTTTAAAAGCGTGTTCTCCTTTCCGCTGGTGTCTCGAGAAGGGTCCTCCACAGAAGGAAGCCCCCTCCTGACAGGCCTGCGAGCAGGACGGACCGGGGCGCCCGACCAGGACAAGTCTGGGAAGTCCAGCCTGCCCCGAGCTGCCCTCAGAGCAAGACGCTGCTTCTGCAGAACTGTTTACCACGTGTGTTCACGCTCACACTGTTCTGTACGACCGCGCCACCGCAAGTACAGAACAACACCCGCGAGGACCTCGGCCCGAAGGCATCTCCGGGCTCCCGGAGCGCGCCCACGCGGGCTGAACGGAAGCAGGCAGCCCGGACCGGGGACTCGAGGGCGCGCTCGGTCCCACGCCCGCCCCCTACCCTCTCCCACGAGTACCCGGACTCTACCCACACTCACCGCCCGAGTGGGCACGTCACTTCCGGTGCCGCCTCCAGGGATCACTTCCGGGATCGGCCCCGCCTGCGCAGGGTTCCCCAGCGCGCATGTGCGGGAGGGGGAGGGGCTACGGGCGTCCGGACGGAGCCGACGAGGGTTTCCAGCGAGTGGGCGGGCGTTTCCTTTGAACCCCGGGACTCCGAGATCCCGGGCCGGGCAACCCTCTCCCACCGCGGCTTCCGGCTCCCCATCACCTCACGGAAACTCACTCTTCAGGTCGGTTCTCGAAGAGCCAGTTTATTAATCACACCAAAGGCATAAAACAACTTAAGACGCCAAAGTCCGACTGAAGAGAGAAACGGCGGATGAGGACGGCTGTCCCAGGACGGCCTGTGCTCGCGAACGAGACGGGGCTATCTGCCCGGTCACGGCCGGACGGTCAGACGCCCACTTCTGGCTCCGAGGCTGAGCGGCCGCAGGCGCTCAGCGACCGCCGAGGCGAGGCTCCGGCTGGGCGCGGGAGAGATGCTCGGCCGGCCGGGCCGGGCCGGAGGTGCCGAGTCCAGACGGGGCCGGGGCGGAATCACCGCCCGGCCTCCCGCACCTCAGCCGGGAGACCAGGAGGCACCGACCACGCCGCGCGGACGACTCGCTTCGGCCTGAGAGCTTCCGCAGACAGAAGAGACGCAAGCGAGTGACGAGCCGCTGGCATCACTCCCCACATTACATAAAAATGGACGGCACGTTAAATAAACATTTTGTTATTAATCATTAAATATATTAACACCAACAATCGTGTATAAATTAGGAAATAAATGTACAAACTATCTCACAAAGTGCTTTTTAAAATATATACAACAACATTCAAGAAATTCTTAATGTAAGACATTTCAGATTGAAGTTTTGGGATAAGTTTTTTTCAAGTGTCCTTTTCCTTCAAAAAGTATTAATACAGCACTTTAAAAAAAAAACACACACACGAAAGGCATATTCCCATATTGGCAAAGAATAAAAATAAACTATTTTCACAGTTCTCTGAAATGTTTTAACATTTTCAACGGGAAATTTTAATCCCCAATTGAGTTTGCAAATTACCTCTATGAAAATTGTCAGGAAAGAACAGAACAAAAGGGAAATGACTCCCTAAATTGAAATTGCTAATGTCTGTGTCATTTAGCAATTAAGGGCTCTCACTTCAGTAATTTAATGTAGAGATGTATTTTTTAAGCCCTTACTAGTGTCAAGGGTTTCTAAAACCCGAAAGTCTACAAAATAAACACTTATATCCCACTGTCCGTGTGATTCTGTCTCCACAGAAGAGGGCAGAATGTCCTACAACAGGACTTGTACTGGACCCCAGCTGTCCCTTCAATGAGCCTTGGTGCCTCAGCTGTAAAACAGCAACAGTAACTGTTGCCATGTTCCCAGTGGGGACGGAATTCATTCCGCTAGAAACACATTAAAAATGTCTTATAGGCTGCAAAGCATCCAATTATGGATAAAGTACTACTTTAAAATTTTAAAACATAAGACTTCACTAAAACATCACCTTCAGTAGACTTGAGATATCAAGAATTGGATTTTTTTTTTTTTTTGGATTTTCTTGGTTCTTGGAAATACGTCAGCATTTACCCAAAGATGTTTTTAAAGGGGCCATAATAAATATGGGTATTATTATCCAAGTAAAGGTTAATAAAATGTCTGTAGGACTTACTAGTGAAATGTAGAATTTTTCCTTTGACTTGACTTTTCCACATGAGCTATCTTTAACGTCTGTGCAGAGTTTAAATGGCATTTAATGTCCTAGGAATGTAAAAATGACTCAGATTTCTCTACGTAAGAGCTTTCCTTTTCTTTAGGAAGAACACAGTAAAATCAGTGGTGTTCTCTTTAAAAAATAAGATGTGAATTCCAGATATTCCTAAATGAAAAGGAATGCTTGCTTGGAGACTTGAATAAGCAGGTCCCGGAAGAAGTAGTATAAAATAACTTGTCAACTCTTTGGAGAATTTGGTGTCACTATTTTAAATTATGAATTTAGAATTGAGCATATTACATATTAAAATTCCAGAAACAGCCATCCAATAAACAAGGGTCAAACCCAAAGTAATTCCTTCAGTAATACCCTCTCCTTCCTTCAGTAATACTGCTCTCCCTGGGTGAGGCTGATCACAGTTGCCTTCTTGGATTCCTACTTATTTGGAACAAAGTCATTGATCCCTCTTTACTTTGTAATACAAAAACGTGTAACTTTTTGGATAAACAGAACCTGTGAGAGACACAGGTAAGGAGCGAGCTCTGGAAATAAAGGTTCACAGCCTCTCCAAGTGAAGCTTATTTATCCTTTCCATTGGGTAACAGAGACTGATGCAAACCACAGAAAATGCTTCCCCCACCTCCCCCTCATTGAGGCCCAGGAAGAGGCTGCCAGCCAGGGGCAGTGCAGCCAGTGAGAGACAAGTTTACGACCCCCAGTACAAGCATGACATGAGAATCAGACCTCAGGTCTGTTCATAAGAGCACGCGGACTGTGGCCTCTGGTAGGTTTGTCCCATCACTGGGCACAGAAGACTCCAATGACAAAAGGACCCCTAAAGCTAGCTAGAAACATGGAGGGGGGGACAAAAAGGGACAACCTCTCCGTTGTATGAACATACAATACTATACACAGCACCAAATATGTCACACCATCAAAGCGCCATCTGGCACCAGCGTGCACGCTCGGTGTCCTACCCCGCATGAAATGTGCGCGCTTCACAAGCAGACGCTGCGTGAGGCAAGGGGCAGCCTACAGGTCACAGCCCCTCAGAACTGTCACTGGCCTGTCCATCCTGGGCGGACATGCCGCCTCAGGATTCCTCACAGATATGGGTTCTTCACTGCTGGTAATTTCCGTACTGGCCCTGCAAGAGAGCAAGACACAGATTATAGCCCAACAGGTCTGCGTGAGAGGGTCCACACCTGAGGATGAGACAGATCCCACCCCAGCCCACACCCAGGATGAGAGGTGGACGGGGCATGGTTGGCCAGCGACCAAATGCCTCAGCCTGTTTCCATGAGGCAGGTGGGTAGCTGATGTTCTGGAAGCCACCATCCAGGCTGAGATGACTGACTTAGGTCAGTGGGTGGAAGAGGTTGGCCTACGTGGTCACACAGTAGCTGACCGTGCTGCGCCTGGGCCAGGTACCCCCGACACATCCCCACCGGACCCTGCCATGAACAGGTTTGGGACGGGCTCCCCAGGCACACTCCCCTTGGCACCGCTTCCCGCACACTCACCGGAACGTTCCAAAAGCCAATAAGATTTGCTCCCCTAATGACTCTGCCCTGGGCTTGTTTACTTCCTGTTGAAAACTCGTTCTCTACGTAAAACTGGCTCATTCTGTATCTCTCTTTAGGGAGCAGGGTGAGAAGTATTTAAATAATGAGATACAGGACCTTACCTATTCAGGTACCAAGAGAAAAACATCCCTAATCCACACAGTGCCTTAAGGTTTTATTAGACATGTAAATGGTCGTTAGTGCCTCTGACCTACCACATAGTCACTGATGGATAGTCACCTCTTGCCCAGGACTATCCTCCAAGGAGACTGCAGAGTGCCCAGGACTGATCTCCTCCCACCTACTGCCCTGCTCCTGCCCCAGACAGGTCCGACTGTGACAGGCAAGATGCAAGCTCTACAATCTGCCCAGGTGCCATAACCTGAAGGCACGCCACGGACACTGACGCTGCCAGGCATGAGGGAAACATCCGAGGTGTGAACGGACGAGACTCCAGGTGAGTTTAGGACACAAAGAGCCAGCTGTGTCTGACCAAAGTGGCAATTTTTAAAATCCTTACAGGCTCAGAGAATTCATGTTCCGGAGGAACCTGGGGAGCCAGCCTGTCCCATTTTATTGTTCCTCGTGGCCACAGGGGGAACTTTTGTCACATGTGATGCACAAGGCGGGGCGTGGGTCTGGAAACGGGCAGAAGGCTTGCCTGCTCGTAGCCATAAGGCCGCTGCTGCTGGGCGGACGGGCCTGTCTGAGATGCTCGGTAGCTTCCGTACTGCTGGCCTTGTCCCTGCTGGTAGCTGGAGTACTGTGAGGGGGCGCCCTGGGCGGGCCCTGGAACACAGCAGGATCCGTGAGATCACCCCCGCAACGCCCTCTCCCACAGGTCCTCCCAAGCCCCTGAGACATGCGTTCGTGCTAATTCAGTCATGTCTGACTCTTTGCAACCCCATGGAACGTAGCCCGCCAGGCTCCACTGTTCATGGGATTCTCCAGGCAAGAATATTGGAGTGGGTCGCCATGTCCTCTTCCAAGGAATCTCCCCAACCCAGGGATCCAACCTGCATCTACTGTGGCTCCTGCATTACAGGTGGATTCTTTATAGCTGAGCCACTGGGGAAGCCCCTGAGACATCGGCACCCGTTTTTCCTCCACATTAAACCTGAGCAGTGAAAGCACCACAGCTGGCGGCCACCCCTGCTACATCCGCATGGTTCCAGCTATGCTCCCCCACATCCAGACAGGGACTGGGGGCCACTCTCAGAGCGCTAGACCTGTTTCCTGGGACCAGTTTACACAGTCACAGTTATCACTGTAAACACAAGTTAAATGCACAGGAAATGGTGAAAATACATGCAAGACAGTGATGGTGCCTTGAAGCCTAAGTGGACAGTGTAGGTGGAATTGACAAAGGCTGAGGGGTTTTTCCAAAACCAGCTGCTTCAAGGGCTGGGACAGGGGAAATGCTATGGTCCCAGAAAGAAGCACATGCCCAAAGCCAAAAGCAGGGGGCACGTCCAAGGGCCATAGGCACCAACCCAAGCTCCCGAGAGGCAGGGCTGAGACAGCTTGAACCGTAAAATAAAGAAGTTTGTATCATAACCCGATGTGTAACATCAGTACCTGTGAGCACCTACCAATAGAAATATATGATCAATAACTAAGTGAACAGGGGAGAAGACACCTGTCTTCCCTGGAGAAGACTTCCTGGACAATCTATGTGGATGATACCTCCTCAGGTGGGGATGGACCCAGTGACACCACAGTCTGGAGGACGGGATGGAGGGAGTCGGGCAGTGGGAAGGCCTGGCAGGCGCCCATGAACCACATGACCACGGTCAGCCTCAGCAGAGGCAAGTCACACCCATGGGAGGGGATATGAAGACACTTCCCCACCATGGTCTTCTTTTCAGAATCCAGACAAAGCCAGCCTGATGGAGGGTCTACAAAGTGCCTGCCTAGCCCTCTTCAAAGTGCCAAGGTCAGGAAAGACAAGGCAAGTCTGAGCAACTTGCAACCCAAGGAGCTGTAGGACCCCAGACAGTTCAGGACAGGAAAGGACATGAGGTAGGCCCAAGAGATCTGAAGAAACTGGGTTCAGTCCACGGCCACGCACCAGTGCTGGTTTCTTAGCTGTGACCATGGGGCGCTAGGAACAGAAGAGGTTAGCCGTGGGGTACCATCAGCTCTCCCCACAGCTTTTCTGGAAACCTACAGCTGTTCCAAAATAAGAAGTGTGCAGGCACCCATTGAGTGACCACATTCCTGCAACCCCCCTCCACCTTACCGTAGCCTTGCTGTTGTCCGGGGTAGCTCTGCTGGTTGGGGTACTGCTGTTGGGAGTACGTCTGCTGCTGGGCCGTGCCCTGCTGGTACCCTGTCTGCTGCTGGCTGTACTGTGAGTTTCCTGCAGAGGGAAGTAGACGTGAGCTTGTTTCCAGAGAGCAACGGCAGCTCCGTTGTCCCCCAAGGTGTGGGCTACTTTGGGTTCCATAGATTGACTCTGCTGTTCCAGTACCTTTTCTTTACCACAACAATACAAATTACTTTATTATACTTCTCTCTTACTCTCTGATAGAAATACAAAAATACAGCCAAAATAAAAAGATTATTGCAGTTAAAACAAAGCCTGATACCAGGGCTTTGAGGTCCTGATCCCGGGGACTGGTGGCCTTATTTGGAAAGAGGGTCTTTGCAGATGTAATTGTTAAGGGGAGGCCATACTGGATTAGACTGGGCCCTAACCCAGTGTCCTTATAAGAAGGAGATCTGGACACACACACAGGGAAAGGCTGTGTGACTTCCACAGTTCAAAGGGACCCCACGCGTTTCAGTGCACTTTCGTTTTACAGACAAATGTGCAAGCCAGTTCAGACCTGTAATGTGTTTGTCCTCTGACTTCATGGATGAAAAGATGCAGAAATTTGCCTCTGTATTCTTCATCTATATGTGGGTATAGTCCCAGAGTTGTTTTAGGTTCGTTTTTTCTTTTTTTTCCGAAAAAAATGCCTTAATTCTCATTTTCAAAAATCTTAACTAGTCAGCCAGCACCCATGCTAAAAGCCTCATTTTTGGAAGAAAGCTCATAGTAAACTTTGAGAGAGTGGTAAGCATATTAACAAATAGTTATCAAGGGTTAAGAGCGAATGTAAACAACCATTTAAAAATCCTACACCTACAATGGAAAAGAACCTAAAATAAGTACATATGTAAATATATGTGTGTATATATATATATATATATATATAACTGAGTCACTTTGCTGTACACCTGAAACACGACACTGTCAATCAACTATATTTAAATAAAATTTTAAAAATCAATAAAAATTAAAAATATTTCTACAAAGTCTTCCTAACACAGGTCACAAGAGTTTTAGATTGGTGTAGAGATTAAATGCCATTCAGTTTTCATAGTGCTTTTATACAAAGACCAATTTAAGCCTAGTTTCATTGTTTTCTTTCATATAGGGCTTTGCTCTTCAACACCACAGTGCCTGCCCTTTAACTTACAGTATATCTGGTCCTACTTTGCATAAGACCCCACCCTCTAACAGGAGCAGCTGGAGGCAGGGGGCCCAGGAGTGTTTACTCCTCTGTGGCATCAGAGAGCCAGTGAACAGCCTGCCCAGAAAGGAGAGCTATTTGTTGTTTTGTTGTTGTTCTTTAATGAAAACATATTCTGGAAGTAAGAGACAGAGGCACCGTCAAGAGGCCAGGTTATGAACAATGGAATCCAAATAACCCATTTTTCTACATTATTTTTCCAGTTGTAAATAACTTTCCTCTTCTAGGAGTTGTAAATTGTTAAGTATTTAAAAACTGGGATCCTAATAATGTACATTAAAAAATAACAGCTTTATTGAGAGCAAATTCATGTGGAAAGGCTTAAAACCCCACTAGGAAGTCCATTTCCAGCTGCACACAAAGAAAAGGAACACGCTCTGTAATATGGGCAAACTTTTCTCCAAGGTGGGCTCTGAGGAGCCTGCCAGGTCTTTTTAAAAAATTATTTGTTTATTATTTGGCTGAGCCAGCTCTTAGCTGTGCTGTGGCATGTGGGATCTTTAGTTGTGGCAGGTGGGATCTAGTCCCTTGACCAGGGATCGAACCTGGGTCTCCTGCACTGGGAGTGTGGAGTCTTAGCCACTGGACCACCAGGGAAGTCCCTCCTGGGTCTTTCTGACTGATCACCATCTAAGGAAACACCCTGACTTCTGCTCCCTCCTCACAACCATGGCCAGTCCCAGCAATAATGGCCAATGGGACAGCCAATGGCCAAGGAGGTGTCAGCAACTGGTGGAGATGAGGGTTCACTGTCCTTGTGTCTCCTGAGAAGTACATCAGAGACTTGGCAGGTTTCTCCAGGGCTGCAGAGTTTCGGGGCCCATCTGCACGTTCTCATGTCTTACAGTCCCTGTTCTCCTCCTGTGGTAACAGGTAAAGGGGCTAATTTACAACAGCAGCCGCTGAGGCCTGGACACAGCAAGTGTGCAGTAAGAATGCAGCGCAGATCTCAGGCACCCAGAAAAACCTTCCCTTGACCCAGGGCCAAACCCCAGCAGAAGATGGGCTGGTTTGGACAACTCTGAAACAAGAGGCAGGACTCTTTGAACATGCCTGAGGGATTCTCAAGAGGGTCTTGTGGGAGCAGCAGAGCCAGGGAGCCCAGATTCTGCCCTTCCTAGAACAACCTGGGGCTTTCCCTCCACTGGAGCAGAGACGACAACTTCCCTTGTTTTTCCGCTCCTTTTCATTTGTTTCTATCTTGAGCAGAGACGACAACTTCCCTTGTTTTTTCCGCTCCTTTTCATTTGTTTCTATCTTTAAGACTATTGCGACAGTCTATGATGTGGCCATGAAAAAAGGAAACATTCATTGGTGAAAGAAGAGGCTGGTGTTAATAAATGTGGCAGGAATGTGGCCACAAAACAAAGGAACAAACCCATGATGGTGACTTGTCTATAAAACCTTGTCGTCAAGCACAGATGAGCCTTGGGGCCTGAGTGGCGGCTGTCTGGGGCACAGCCACCCTGCTGTCCCGAATGCCCACCCACAGTTACCACTGTCATCGGGAGAAACTGAGAATCGACCCGAGGACTAGGGGTGGGGAGCAGATCTGCACAGCCACAGGGTTAGCGCTTTGATTTTCAACGACAGCCAATAATGTTTAATATTTCGAAGTTTGACTTCTAAATGGACAGATACATTGATGCAATTTGAAATCTAAAACCAAACCCAGTCCACCTTGGAGAGGTCCAGGGCCCGCCTGCACCACCCGCCTGGCCTGGCCTTATCACCCCGGAGTCACTTCCATCACTGTCCCCAGTATTTCTGGTCTGTCTTTGGTGGGTGGGTGTGCTCTTAGCACTCACTGTTTTGCACAGAAGGCAGCATCCAGACACCCTGGTGCTGCACATCTGGTGTGACCCGGGGGACCTGCCACAGCAGCACTCTGGACATGTCACAGTGGACACTGGCTGTGTCTAGCCTCTGCTCCTGCAAACCTCATGGAGAGGAAATGCCTGTGGGACGCCAGGGTTTCCATGGAGGGCTCTGTAGTGGTCCTGACAGCAACCCTGTCCCACCCAGCTGGGTTTGCTGTGCCACTTCTCGGCATCTCTCACTCCAGGGAACCCGCAGGGCACCTGCCTCCTGTGAACAATACCAGGACCAGCCACCCGTGTCTCTTGAGGTTCCTCATTCCCTTGGGGGACAAAGCTAGTTATGGCAAAGTCCTTCACGTCGGTTTCAAGCCACCCCTTATCGCCCCCGCCCAACACCCCTGCCTTTTTCAGGGCACAGACCACTCCTCTGAAGGAGACACCCCCACCTTCCAACCTAAAAAAGACCAGGCAGGCCAGGCGTGGCCAGTACCGTGTGTGGTCCTGTGCGGGGGTCACTAACCAGGTGGAACAAAATGTTTCCAGATCCAGGAGGAAACCATGCCGTCTGCCACACCTGCCCTAAAATAAGTCACTGGATGTTTTAGCAAAGTCCTCATCAATTATGGAGGGTGAGTGCTTGTAACCCAAAGCGAGGGTACAAACTGCACTTGAGGCTTTGACAAGCCTGCCCTGGTGAGCAGCGTGGAAGGCGGGCAGGGGCTCCTCCTGAGGAGGAGGCTGAGCCCAGCTTTCCCAGAGAGGGAGGGGAAACAGGGAGGCAGTGTTTCCTGGGGACAGATGGTCAGTTCAGGAAGATGAAGGCTCTGGCGATGACGCTGTGACATCACAGCGTGCACTAGTGCCACTGAAGTGTGCACTTAACAATGGCTAAAACACTAACGTTATGTGTTTCTACAATTAAAAAAAGGTCACCCCCAAAGTCACATTTTCTAGTTACTCATTCCATTTATATCATCTGTCTTTTCTTTCCTGGGCCACTGGCAGCACTGACGTTGTCCCCACTCCTGACCAGCAGACTGGGGCCCTGGATCACATCGCCCATGAGCTTATTAGTGGCCCCTCTCCTCTCAGGGCTTCCTGGGGGCAGCAGGAAGTCCTTTCCAGGGCCAGCTGGCACTCAATCAGTTTGGCGACATCACCTTGGCGGCTTTATCAGCACCCGCCCCATTTCTGCAGGCCCTGTGCACATTGGGCCTGGAGCTCACAGCCAGCTGCCTTACCGCCCTCGTAGTAGTGCTGCGTGGAGTCCTCAAACGACCGGTCATAGGTCTGCTCTGTGTAGGACGCTGGCTGGTAGGCATAGTCGCCGTGTCCTGCAAGGAAACGAGACGCCTAGCGTCAGCGGAGGTCCTGGCTTCCCAGACCCGGGAAAGACCACATGGACTCAGCCATCAGGTCAGGATGGCCTGCCACTGGATGTGGGTCCCGTGTCCTAGACGGAGCCCGTGGGGGCGCTTCCTGCTGTCTGGCAGCCGAGGTTCCTTTAAAGTGCAGATGGCCACCTGCTCCTGGGGCCAACAAGCCAAGGTTTACAGGGCATACTTGGTGCCCCATGTCCGACACACACATGTCCATTAGCTCTTAATGTCGCTATGGTCACCATCCCGCCACCAGCTCCCATCGGAGTGCATGACCCCTCTGGTCTTGGCCACCTCCCCACGGCCCACTGCCTGACCCAGTCACACATCCCTGCATGGGGTCCTCTCCAAATCCCACCCATCCTCTGTAGTCACTTTAAGCCATCTCCACAAACCCTGATTTTAAAGATGCTGGAACGGTGACATGAAAAAGGAAAATAACCTGCAGAAGTTGTAACTGAGCAGCTGGGAGGTGGGTGTTACGGGACATAGAGTTGGCTCAGGTTTGTCACGTTCCTGAAGGCACTTCACCACGAGCTCGTGTCCATCCTTTGGACATTTATGTCCATCCATTCAGAGGACTGTGTCCCCAGCCCCAGGGAGCCCAGTGCCAGAAGCTTTTCTCAACAGAGACCAGCCCCTACCCTCAAAGGGAACTCTGGGTGCTTTGCTGGCGGGGGCACTGGGGCTGAACTGGGAACAGCTGGGAAGTGGGGACAGATGCCAGGGAAGTGGACCTCACCATCGGGGTAGTACTGCTGGCTCATGGGCTCCGAAGCGGCCTGGCCGTGGCCGTACTGCTCACCGCCGTAGTACTCCTCCTGGCCCAGGTACTGCTGGGACGAGCCTGGGGGAACAGTGCTGACGTCACCTCCCCGAGCCCCAGAACCTCCCAGACAGGCCCACTCAGAGGACACCCCACCAGGCCCACCCAGGGGACATGGGGCCCTGCCACATGTCCAGCCCCCAGGAGCCGGGCTTCCCACAGCGGCCTTCCCCCCACCGGTTCCCTGTACCGAGGGTGGCCTCACCTTGCTGGGAGGGCCGGTAGGGCGCCATGGGCCGCTGCCCCATCACGCCGCCCCCCTGCCCGCTCTGGCCCATCATGGCCATGGACTGGCCCTGGTAGTGCTGGCTCCCGCCCTGTGCCGCGCTGTAGTGAGACGAGGCTGCCTGCTGGTGCATCATGGACACTGGGGGACACGACAGACCCCAGTAACCCAAGCAGTTCCCGGGTGGTGCCTCCCCCACCCTCAGACTAGCCTGCACCCTCACCCCAGGCTGAAGCTTCTACAAGGTCCCCCCAGGGGGCCACGTCACCCTTCCTGCCAAACTGCCTTTGGGTGACTCATAAAATGTGAAACGGGGTCCCTACTCTGGTCCCAGAGAAGCCTGTGGCCCTGCCCTCCCCAGACTGTAGCCTCAAAGGGGGCTCCCCCTGCCTATCCTTTCCTGCCCCCCTGCTCGGGACCCTCCAGGCAGCGCTGTCCAGCACAAGGTATGTGAGCCACATCACAGAATGAAAAGAAACAGGTGAAATATATTTCAGCAACATTTTATTTGAATCAATATATCCCAAATAGGTTGTTTTCAGTATGTAATTAACATAACAAGCAAGGAGAAATTTCGTACCCTCTGTTCCTGTTCTAAGCTTTCAAACTCACGGGGCACCCCAGTTTGGACGCAACGCTTCCTGAGTGCTCAAGGCCCCAAGCTGCCCAGCGGGGCTCCCGCCACCCCTCAGCATGCCCTGCGTGCCTCCTGCCTGTGGAAGCCCTACCCCATCCTCCCAGCGCGGGGTGGGGCATGCCACCACCCTTCAGAGCCTCCCCTGAAGCTGTCGTGGGAGCAGCCAAGCCCCCCACCCGCCGGGCCTGTACCCACCAGCGCCGCCCCTTGGGAAGCTGCCAGAGGAGGGGGCCATGGGCAGAGCGGAGTGGTACCTGGGTTGGACTGCATGCTGATGTTGGCCCGGGACACATAGTTGCTGATGGCGCCCTGGCTCTGCAGGGGTACACTCTGCGAGGCAGGGCCTGAGTGGCTGTAGCCGGGCCCTGAGCCGTGGCCGCTGCCCGACATACTCATAGAGGTGGTGGGCAGCGTGCTCTGCGCCGTCTGCTGCAGGGACACGTGGTTCGGACCTGTGGTGGGTGAGGGGGTGTGAAACCCACAGAAGACCGGCTCTGAAGAACCCCCCCACCCCGCTGAGCTTCCTTCACGTGACTGTGCAGGGGGGAGGCTGACCATGGTCAAGCACACAACCAGCGAAGGAAACGGCCTGCTTCCCATCACGTTAATCAACCGTCCCAATGGCTGCCACTGACTCTCAACCCAAGAACAGGACACCTGTGCACTCAGGTGACCAGGTGACGCATGCCGATTTGCAGGGTCACAGTCAATCTGGGGCTGGAACAAGGGCCCTACCCCAACCCCTGTCACCCGCGCACGTGTGCCTGCAGCAGGGCCTCTGGGAAGAGGGGGCCTCCACCGCAGCACCAGCCACTCGGGAGCCCAGTCGGTGACCCGGTTGTTTCCCGGAACCAACCCGAGCCCGACGCGCCAGGGCTGCTCACCGTTGCCGATCTGGGCCTGCATGAGGGAGGACGGTGGCAGGCCGGCCCCGATGGCATCGCTGAGGCTACCCTGCGAGTGCAGGCCCTGGGCCGAGCCGCTCTGGGACAGCCCTCCCGGGCCCAGCGTCATGCTCTGCGTTGGCGGCTGTGGCAACAGGAAGGTCACCGGGAGGAGGGTTAACGCGGAGAACGGCCTCTAGACTGTCTCATCCAGGGACTCAGCCACCCCAAGACCTGTAGCCACATTTGCTGGCTGCCTGGCAAACGTCTCTAAGACAGACCACCACTCTCATACAGCTGGACAGCTTAGGCCAAGACAGAAATGCTACTCCAAGTGTTCCCCGAGCTTATCAACACACACTTTGAGGTTCAAAGCTGGGCCCCCCTTTCCTGGGACTCAGGGAGTTGCTTCACCAGCCCCAGCTGCGTCCACCTCACCTTCTCCACACCCTTCCCCACCCGCCTTGGTCTCAGCTGGCCAGGGTCTCTGTCCCTGGTAGCCCCGAGTCCTTGCACAGTCTGTCCTGTGCTACAGTCTCAGGTGGCCAGGCGCCCTGCTCCTCCTCTACCCCCAGGGCCATCTCTGATCACAGGACTAAAGATGGAGCTTCCAAGTGACCCCCTCCCTGACCTGGGCACCCTCATCTCCCAGATCTGAACCAGATAGTTCTGCAGCTTTGGACCAATGGTGTCTATACCCCCCCCCCCGCCCCCCGCCACCAGCCTTGGTGGGCACTCACGGCGGGCAGCAAGGACTGCATGTTCTGGTTGGAGTCTGCGATCGTGGCCAGGTAGACCAGGTTCCGGTGTAGGATCTGCTGGTATCTGCAGGCGGGGGCGTAGGTGAGGGGAGGAGCCTGCCCAGCCCTGCAGCCAAGCCCTGGGGTGGGGCGAACGGACAGGTGGCACAGCGCTCTGCAACCCAGAAAGGGCCGGGGGTGGGGAGGGATACCCCGACCTGGGACCACTGAGTCTGTTCAGAGGATGGAGGTGGGGGTGGGTCAGAGGGACTTGGGGGCCAGGGAGATGCAGGAGGGGCTGCCAGGGGGCGAGCCTCATCGGTGGACCCTGGCACTGGGCTCACTTGATACCCCAGCCCTCGAAGAGGCAACAGCATCTACGACAGCAGTTTCTGAGCCCACTCTGCACCCAGCCCTGGGCCCCACAGTGGTCCCTTCTCCCCTACACTTGCATTTCCCTCCAAACCCGCCCACCTTTCTGTGGGGAGCCACCCAGGGGAGCCGACTCAGCAGCTTAGCTGACCCTGCGGCCCCACTCGCTCAGGCCACCAAGCCCCAGAGGTGGCTGGGAGGGGTGCAGGCAGTGCGGCCACTCACTGGGTGCACTCAGCCGTCTTGCCCTTGCTCTGATAGTCCAGGATGCACTGGATCAGGTGGTGGTTCTCATCCAGCATCTGAAGGAGAAGCAGACGTGATCGTGGGAACACAGTGTGTTTTCGGGTGGTCTTCGAGGGGGCTTGAGGGCACCATCCCACAGCTCATGAGGCCCAGTGTTGCCATCAGCAGAGCTGCCCCCTCACAGCCCGAGCCAGCAGGGCCCAGCACTTTCCACATGCCTGGGCCAAGCCCGCAGCCCTGCAGGGCCAGGGTCCATCACACCCAGCCCCACCCAGACAGGTCCCAGGTTCTCTGCAGAGGAAAACCCACAGCCTGCAGGACCTGTTTTCCAGGATCCTTGAGGGTGGATCGGAGTCTGGAGAGCATGAAACCTGCAAGTAACAGCCATGTGGTGGGGATGCCTAGGGGAGGCATTCTCCAGAATGGCCACTTGGGGACAGCACCTGGGGTGGCCCTGGAGACCAGGAAATGAAAGAGCCTGCAGAAAAGGTCACCACGTGGGAGTGTGGGAGAGGCTCCCAGAGACCAGCCAGGAGGCCCTGCGTAGACACTTCCCATCTGGACGTGGGGTGGAGATGAGGGCCTTGCCCTACCCGCTCAGCCCCTGAGCCTTTGGGCTTGGCTTCTCTTGCTTGGTTTTTTTAGTTACAGCCTCTTCCTCTTTGCTGGACTGTTTTCCCCACGCTGGAGATGATGTGCCAAATTCTGCCATTCCCATGCCGGCGGTGAAGCGGACCGAGATAGGGAGCCACAAAGCGGCGCTGTGGGCCGGGGCTGCCTGCAGAGCCCAGCGCAGGCAGGCTATTAGACCCACGGGGACTGGACATCCCAGCCATTTGCCCAGGAAGTCTTTCCCAGATTAATTAAGAAAGGAAAACAACCACAGAAGGCCGTGTCCTCTCCCTCTCAGAGCCGCCCCTAGAAGGCTCCACAGGCTCTACCTCCTAGGCTCATGTTGCCAGGCCAGAATCCTCTCCCAAGGTCACATGCTTCACAAGAACCATAAGTCCATTTCAGCATCCTTCCTATCTGCTCAGAAAAGGGGGGATGCTAAGTGCTCAATGTTGGGATAACTTATGCAATGACAGGAAGACCATAGGATGAGACGTTAACCAGCTGTTAGGAACATTTTTGTAGTTCTAATAACTATGAGAAAATGTTACACTGTTAGGATTTTTTATTTTTTGTTGGGATTTTTTAAAAACAAGGTACTATCTCACTTCATGGAAAGCAGAAGGGGAAAACGTAGCAGCAGTGACAGATTTTATTTTCTTGGGCTCTAAAATCACTGCACACGGTGACTGCAGCCATGAAATGAAAAGACACTTGCTCCTCGGAAAGAAAACTATGACAAACCTAGACAGTGCATTAAAAAGCAGAGACATCACTTTGCTGACAAAGGTCCATATAGTCAAAAGTATGGTTTTTCCAGTAGTCATGTATGGATGTGAGAGTTGGACCATAAAGAGCGCCAAAGAACTGATGCTTTCTAACTGTGGTGCTGGAAAAGACTCATGAGAGTCCCTGTGACAGCAGGGAGATCAAACCAGTCAATCCGAAAGGAAATCAACCCTGAATATTCATTGGAAAGACTGCTGCTGAAGCTGAAGCTACCACGCTTTGGTCACTTGATGCGAAGAGCTGACTCACTGGAAAAGACCCTGATACTGGGAAAGACTGAAGTCAAAAGAAGAGGGAGGCAGAGGATGAGATGGTTAGATAGCATCACCAACTCAATGGATATGAGTTTGAGCAAACTCCAGGATAGTGAAGGACAGGAAAGCCTGGTGCATTGCAGTCCACGGGGTTGCAAAGAAATGGGCTTCTTAACGGAGGCTGACTTCTGTTGTTGCGTCTCACAGGCTTAGCAGCTCCATCTTCCTGGATCAGGGATCAAACCTATGTCTCCTGCATTGGCAGGTGGATTCTTAGCCAGTGGCCCACCTGGGAAATCACTGAAGGAGACTTTCTGAGGAGAATAATCAGACCCTGGGAGAGACTTCCTGAGGTGGGTGACCCAGTTCTGACTGAGACGTTCTGAGGAGGGATGACCTGATCCTGAGGTGGATGACACTCCTGAGGGGAGATGGCCCAATCCTAAGGGAGACTTCCTGGAGAGGAACGCCCCAAATCAGACAGAGATTCCCTACGGAGGGACAGCCTGATCCATGGAAAGGATTTCTGAGGAGGGATTATCCAACTCCCTTTCTGAAGAGAATGACCTGCTCTGAGGGAGATTTTAGAGAAGGAACGACCTGATCCTCAGGGAGACTTTGTGAGCAGGAATGACCTAACCCTGAGGGAGACTATCTGAGGACGAGTGTCGGGATCCTGAGGGAGACAGTCTCAGGAGGGATGACCCGATCCTCAGGGAGACTTTCAGAGGAGGGATGATCTGATTCAGGAGACTTTCTGATGAGGATAATCAGACCCAGGGAGAGACTTCCTGAGGCGGGATGACTCAGTTCTGACAGAGATCTTCTGAGGAGGAAAGACCTGATCTTTGAAACACTTCCTGTGGAGCGATGACCTGATCTTGGGTAAGCCTTTGGAGGAGAGATGATCTGATCCTTAGGGAGACTTGGAAGAGGAATGACCCGACCCTGTGGGAGACTTTGTGAGGAGGGATGAGTGGATCCAGAGGGAGACCTTCTGGATGAGAAATGAGCCAATGGGGAATCTTTCAAAGGAGGGGTGACTCAATCCTAAGGGAAGCACTCTCAGGAGGGATTAGCCCACCTGAAGGGAGACTTCCTGAGGATTGAAGACTCCTGAGGGACATTATCTGAGGGAGCTTATGAATCCTAAGAGACTCTATCAGAGGAAGAATGACCTGATCCTGAGGTATACTTTGTGAGATGGATTACCTGATCCTCAGGGAGACTTTCTAAAGAGAAGACCAATTGCCCGGGAAACTTATAGAGGTGATGACCTAATCCTGACAGTGACTGCCAGAGGAGTGACTACCTGGTCCTGAGGGGTGTCTTCTCAGGAGAGATAACTGGATCCTAAAAGGGCACTTCTGAGAAGAAATGAGGCAATCCCAAAATATCCTGGGGAGCAACAACCCGATCCCAAGGGAGACTTAACATACTTTCTTAACACAAAAAGGAAAAGGCATCTTCCACACTAATTGAGTGCAATGTGTCTGTGTTACTTGTATCCGACTCTTTGAGATCCCATGGACTGTAGCCCGCCAGGCTCCTGTCCACAGGATTCTCCAGGCAAGAATACTGACGTGGATTGCCAGTCCCTCCTCCAGGGGATCTTCCTGACCCAGGAATTGAATCCAGGTCTCCTGCATTGCAGGTGGATTCTTTACCATCTGAGTCACCAGAGAAGCCCTATTGAGTGCAACTGACCCATAATCTTCAAAACATCACAGTTTTAAAGACCAAGATGGAAGACGAATTCCTTACTGGGAAACTGAATATACGTGACTTGGTATTTTCTTTTTCTATGAAGCACATTTTTGGCATAAATGGGGAATTAGAATTAGGTCTACAGACCAGATAACAGTCCTGTGTCCATGTCCGTGCCCACATTCCCATCTCTGTTCTGTGGTTATGTCTTTGTCTTTAGGAAAGTGATGCTTAGACATTTAGGAGTAAAAGTCAGTTTGCAAATCTCAAACAATTCTGGCAAAAATAATATTTATACACAGGGCAGGGGGGCAGAGAGAGGACGAGAGAGCAAATGAGGCAACATGTTAACTTGGGGAAATCAGGGGGAAGAGAATATGGGAATTATTTTAAAGGTTCATGTCTCACACACCTTTTTTCAGGAATCTGTAAAATGACGTGGTCCCATAAAACAAGGGAGCAAATGGCAAAAGGGGAAGACCTCAGACCAACACAGAGGCCTAAAGAATGGGGACCATGGTGGAGGGAAACCTGGAGAGGCCCAAGAAGAGTAGCACTGAGACCATGAACCTGACAGATCACCTGAGCTGAGGCTTCCATGACTGGGAGAAAGTCTAGAATAAAGTAGTGAGAAATGATTTAAAAGAAAGTGAGATTGCCAACTCCAGGGGAAAAAAAAAGACTGGACAGGAAAAATGATCACACACAAGATCGTGCATGGAACAATATTTACACTATCACAACCAAAGGCGGATCAACCACCAGGGGGCCATCCTGGGGCAATTGGAGCACTTGTGTGTGGTGGTAGAGGGAGCACGAAAACGAGCCATGAACCCCTTTGCCATCATCTTCATGTGAGAGCAAATGTTAGGGACTGAATATCTGCTGTCCCCCTAAAACTCCTGTGTTGAAGCCCTAACTCCCAATGTGATGGCGTCTGGAGGCAGTACCTTTGGGAGGTGTTCAGGTTTGGATAAAGTCATGAGGGCAGAGCCCCCATCATGAGATCACTGCCCCGGTGAGAAGAAAACACCAGAGCTTCCTCTGGGATGAAGACAGCAAGAAGGTGGCCGTCCACAAACCAGGGGGCAGGTCCTCGCTGGGAACCAAATCTGCCACCACCTTGGTCTCAGACTTTCAGCCTCCAGGCTGTGAGTGGACTGAGTCAACAGACAATGCTTAAAGCTAAAATCATTCAAGAAGCAGCCACTTGGTTTAGCAATGGTGAGGGCAAGTGGTGTTGCTGGGAGGTGGAAACCAGCATGGGGGTGGAAGAATGACCCTGAATTTCTAATACAAGCCTCACAGCATGATTTGATTCTTTATGTGCAGGTGTGGTTTTGATGAGTGTAAAATCTAACCTTAAAACAAGAAGTAAATGACCAGAGGGAAACCCTGGCTCACTCCAGATTGGAGATTACAGAGATTTTATTTCCTACGAAAGTCACTCAGTCATGTCCGACTCTTTGTGACCCCATGGACTATACAGTCCATGGAATTCTCCAGGCCAGAATACTGGAGTGGGAAGCCTTTCCCTTCTCCAGGGGATCTTTCCAACCCAGGGATCTAACACTGGTCTCCCAAATTGCAGGCGGATTCTTTACCACCTGAGCCACAAGGGAAACCCAAGAATACTGGAGTGGGTAGCCTATCCCTTCTCCAGCAGATCTTCCCAACCCAGGAATCGAACTGGGGTCTCCTGCATTGCAGGTGGATTCTTTACCAACTGAGCTATCAGGGAAGCCCTGATATTTTCTGATGGACTAGAAATCCATCAGGGTCTCCCTGCGAAGGTTCATATCCTGCCAACTACATGGTGGTTATCTGTGAATCAGTTCCTTCTTATTTCCTATATGTGTTCATTAAAATTTCTAAGAGAGGCATTTGTTACTGTTATCATTTAAAAGATGATTCTCTTTAAGCTTCTTTTTTTTGGATCTTTTAAATTTTCATTTAACTTTTTCTTTAAAAAATTTTTTAAATTTTATATTGGAGTATAAATGATTTACAATGTTGTGTAAAAGGTGATTTTAAAGAGTCTGGGACTGCCGGGGCTGGATGGGTCCAGGGGTTCACTTGTTCTTTTTCCTACCAGTGTGTGCATGCTAAGTTGCTTCAGTTGTGTCTGACTCTTTGTGACCCTGTGGACTGTTGCCCCCCCAGGCTTCTCAGTCCATGGAATTCTCCAGGCAAGAATATTGGAATGGGTTGCCATTTCCTCCTTCGGGGAATCTTCCTGACCCAGGGATCAAACGCTTGTCTCAGGCATCTCCTGCAATGGCAGGGGTGTTCTTTAACACTAGTGCCACCTGGGAAGCCCCTTTCTCTACCTAGTGTGTGTCTAAAAAGTGTGTATCCTTAATACAAAGTTGAAAAATAAAGACAACACTTACACTGACAGGGGGATTAACAATCTATTTCACATATTTATTGCTGTCTTCTGAGCTTTCTCACAGGAGATTCTGTGTCTTCCTGCACCAGAGGGCATGCCCCTTGCTCTCTGCCCTCTTGGGAAGCCTGGTATTCGTAGGTTCAGGAGGATGGTGCAGGTGATGTCACAGAGAAAGGAGCTGGAGACTCGTGAAGTATAAGAGCTGAAACTCAAGTGCCAGGCGTGGCCCAGGGCCTCTGGAGGCGAGAATCCTGGGGTAGACAGTAGAGAAGGTGGCAACACCATTTGGAGAAGCTGGCGCTCAGCACTGAGGGCCACGACTGCCAAGTTGATGGTGAGATCCCATTTCTGAAGGCCTATCCTAGACCCAGGCAAGTGTGACAAGGAGATGGCCAGACCCCACCCTTGCTTGTGATGGAGTGGGCAGTAGGCGGCCGGAGTCAGGGCGGGTCAGCCATGGGCACACATCTGCTTGGTTGTCACAGGGCAGCTGTGTGTCAACTGTGATCTTGACAGCAGGGATCCAGGAGCACTCAGCAGTGACATCTGAGCCATGGTTGGAAAGCCGACCAGGAACACACAGGTGGAGATGAAGGCAGGGCAGCCTGAGTGGCAGGGATGGCCCAGGCAAAGGTGTGGTAGAGCAGGGCACATCCGAAAGCAGAGACAGAAGTTTCAGGAACGTGGATAAGAGGATGCGGTGGAGACGGAGAACTGTGGAGCGGCTGGGGGAGGGGGAGGCCTGTGCCCAGAAGAGGGTGACCCGCTGAACCGCAGCCTGGAGGGACTGCAAAGGCCAACGGGACCAAGGTCATGGGACACAGGGCACAGCCGTTACCTGCTGCATGTCACAAACGTCCCTGTGCCCCGTGGTGAAAATAGCGGCTTCTTAGATCTCATGATTCTGGGCCGTCAGGGCGGTCTGCCGCAGGTCTCTCCTGGCCTCGGCTCTGGCATCGGTGGGGCCTCCTTGGCACGTGGTCACCTTGGTGGTCTCAGGCCCTGGTGTGTAGCCGGACAGCACAGGTCTCATTAAGCCTCTGTTGTGCCAGCCGCTGTTTCAGCGGTCAGAGCCCCATGAAGCAAAGCCCGGGGCCGCCGTGGGGCGGGGGGAACACGGGCTCAGAGCGGGGGTGGCCCCACTCAGCTGTTGTTTCTGTGACAATCCACCACAGGCTTTACCAGGGACTGGACCTGGCTTCGAGGGAGGTGATGACCGACCTGGCACTCTGCTGCCCATGGGCCTGCCTGGAGGTGAGGACACAGGTGATGAGGCAGGGCTGGGCTCAGGGGGCCACTGACGCCACACGTGGGGTCCTGACGGGTGGGTGAGGGATTGAGGATATCAGAAATTTGGGAAGGGGAGGGACTAGGGGCCCTGGAACCCCCAAGAGAGCAGGGTACAGGGACTGGAGCCATCAGAGAACCCTGGAATAGGGGCCACAGAGGGACCTGGAGGCCCTGAAACTTGCTGCCAAGGGGGGATCGGGTCACCCCACAATGGGCAGAAAGACCCTTCACAATGTCCTTGTGGCTGTTCTTGTAATTAACAAAGGCTGTACCCTCGATGTGACTTAGCAGCAGCAGCAGTACCCTCGAAATGGGAAAAAAATTCACGGATGTGCTGAAGTCCAGGGGGAGGGTGGGCCTCCCACCTCCAACCTCCCACCTCCCACCTTTGTCTGCCACTCCAGCCAACCTCAGCTGGTTTGTGAAGCATCTCCCTGTCCCTGCTGTGCACACATGGGGAACATTTCCGTCCCACTGGTCTCCCACCATCCCTGTCTCAGAGACTGTCCCGTATCAGCCACAAAGGTCCCCCCTCGTTGTTTCCTAAGCACCAGAGAATTCCACAGAACAAACACGGTATTCAGGGGCTTCTGTGGCTACAAAAGAGACTGCAGAGCATGCCTCCACACATGAGATAACTCCATGTGAGATAATTCCTGGGAGCCACCTGAGCTGTGGGAGGGACGACTGGAGAGCTGGGTAAGCGTCCCCAGTGGCCAACCCTCCTCCCGCCATGGTTCTCAGGGCAGATGTTTTGCTAATCCATCAGGGCTCCTTCCTGCCAGCACACAGGCAGCTGCCACGCAACCACCCTGGAGGATAAGTAGGGGCCCCCAGGCCACAGACCCGGCTGATGGATGCCGACAGGACCCCTTCCAACAATCTGCCTGATGGGACAATCTGTGAATCAGATGTGTGGGTTTCAAAAAACCCCAAACCTTACTCCTATGGTGTCCTTGGGAGGGGCTGGCCCGGCTCTGTGGTCCTCCCTCTGTGGCTAACACGTGTGTTCAGACTCTAAGGACATGGTAAGGCAAATTAACATGGTTGTAGTTGTTCAGTTACTCAGTTGTGTCAAATTCTTTGCAACCCCATGGACTGTGGCATGCCAGGCTTTCTTGTCCTTCACCATCTCCCGGAGTTTGCTCAAACTCATGTTCATTGAGTCGATGATGACATCCAACTACCTCATCCTCTGTCATCCCCTTCTTCTCCTGCCTTCTATCTTTCCCAGCGTTAGGGTCTTTTCCAGTGAGTCGGCTCTTCACCTCAGGTGGCTAAAGTACTGGAGCTTCACCTTCAGCATCAGTCCTTCCAAAGAATATTCAGGGTTGATAACCTTTAGGATTGACTGCATTGATTTTCTTGATGTCCAAGGGACTCCCAAGAGTCCTCTCCAGACTACAATTCGAAAGCATCAATTCTTCAGTGCTCAGCCTTCTTTAAGTCCAACTCTCATATACATGACTACTGGAAAAACCATAGCTTTGATTATACTGATCTTTATTGGCAAAGTAATATCTCTGCTTTTTAATATACTGTCCAGGTTTGTCATAGCTTTTCTTCCAAGGAGCAAGCATCTTTTTATTTCATGGCTGCAGTGACTTCACTGTCCACAGTGATTTTGGAGCCCAAGTAAATAAAGTCTGTCACTGTTTCCATTGTTTTCCCATCTATTTGCCATGAAGTGATGGGATGAATGCCATGATCTCAGTTTTTTGAGTGCTGAGTTTTAAGCCAGCTTTTTCACTCTCCTCTTTCACCTTCATCAAGAGGCTCTTTAGTTCCTCTTCGCTTTCTGCCATAAGGTTGGTATCATCTGCATATTTGAGGTTATTGATATTTCTCCCAGAAGTCTTGATTCCAGCTTGTGCTTCATCCAGCTCATCATTTCTCATGATGTACTCTGCACATAAGTTAAACAAGCAGGGTGACAGTATACAGCCTTGATGTATTCCTTTCCCAATTTGGAACCAGTCTGTTGTTCTATGTCCGGTTCTAACTGTTGCTTCTTGTCCTGCACACAGATTTCTCAGGAGGCAGGTAAGGTGGTCTGGTATTCCCATCTCTTTAAGAATTTTCCAGTTTGTTGTGAGCCACGTTAATGTGCACACAGCTGCAAACATATGTCCATCCTCCTCAAGGACATGGGGCCCGCACATTATTCAGTCACCGCCACTCTGCCCCTGTGAGCCTGGCTCCCTTCCCTCTTCACAGGACCCTGGACTCCTGCGGTTTGGGATCACCTGCCCTTCAGAATCTACTCTTCGCTTTTGCTCAATGTCAAGAATACCATCAAAGGGCTGAGACCATCACTTACTTACAAGGTGGCTTGCCTTACTGTACCAGGCGATCACGGGTTACCACAAGTGCAGTTGAAAGGACCCAACCATGTCATCTTCCTTAAAACAAGGAACCCGAGGCCTGGAAGTGGGGGTGGGGGGTGCTGGGCTGTGAACTGTCATAGCTCCACCCTCACTGCTGACCCCATGGCCCACTGCCCATCCACCAGCCCTGCAGTCCCAGCACAATCACCCATCTGCTCAGGAGCTGTGCTGGCCAAGGGGGTTGGGGCCACATTTCAGGAGCCTCAGCTGCACAAACATCCAGCACCTTTGCCCTGGGGCCTTCTGACTCCTGTCATGTTCATGCAGCAGGGCACACAGTCATGGTGCCCGCCAGAGATCAGGCAGTCCAGACTGGCCTGACGTTGCCCACATCCTGCCACTTGGGGACATCAGCGCTAGGTCCCCTCACTGCGGGGGTGAGAGGGCGGCTTCTACTCAAAGCCTGGGGACCGCATGGATGCTGTCATCCAACTCCCAGCACAGGGCCCACCGGCCCAGGGAGCGGGCTGGGGCAGAGGGCCGGGGCCACGAGCAGGGCACAGTGGGGACACCTACTAGTGAGTGTCAGAGGGCCCCTGGCTACCTCCCCCTCCCTCCACCTCCAGGCTCTGGAAGAGAGACACAGCCCTGAGGAGGCAGGCTTGCGGAGGGGTCGGGGGTGGGGCCTGTACTTTATCCAGAGGCTTCCATCCTCCACCAGGGGGCTCCCAGGACAACATCTGGGTTGAGGCAGTGCCTGGGCAGAAGGGCAGAGGCCAGGCGGTGGCTGTTCCCTCCCTGAGAACACCCATATGGGATGCACTCAGAGCCTCCACAGGGCAGGTTCAAGTGCTCTCAGGGGCAGCACCCTGCCTCCCCACCCAGGGCTGGTCCCAGAGACCACAGTGAAGGGGACACCACCATTCCCACCCCGGGAGACCCTTCCCAGGCCTCTGCTCACTGGGGAGAAAGTGCTTTCGGTAATTACTGCCTGAGATGATCAATAGCAAAGTTCACAGGAGGCTCTGAGTCCCCAAGACCCTGTCAGTTGTGAATTTTAAAATGGCCAATCTACCTCCCCCATGAATTAGCCTACATTTTTAAGGCAAGTTTCAGGTCTGAGAGAGTACAGGGCACCCCCCTACAATGGGTCACCCCTTACCCCCGTGCCCCCACCCTGCCCCTGGGCACAGAGGTCCTTGCGGCCGGGCAGCCACCCTGCTGGTCTCTCTCCCATGCCTGACCCGTATCAGCAAACACGCCAGCTGCCTACCCCTCCATGAGCTCCCACAGAGCCTGTCCCGCCTGCACAAGGTACTCGGGTGCAGAGGGACAAGACGCTACCCCCGCTCTTCAGCTAAGGAAACAAGCTAAGGAAACCAACATAAACAGTGATGATAAAACTCACATTTATTAAGCAACTACTATGTACGAAGCAGCAAGGAGGCACCTACACATCAGCTAAGGCAAAGCAGCCAAGGGCCCCTCCAACACGCCCCAGCCCAGCCACACAGGCTGCAGAGACGGCGGCCCCCCAACCCCCACCAGTGACATCCAGAGCAGCTCAGGGCAGGTCCTGGCCTATAGGTCAGCTGGCCAGGTACAGAGCCACTGGCTTTTCCTGGGGACACTGTCCACCTCCACCTCAGACCCTCTGGCCAAATCATGTCCCCCGTGGTTCTCACCTGGGTTGAACCTGCCCTCACACTACGCTTGGTCACGGCAAGCAAGACCACTAAGTGCATGACTGAGGCACCCCTAATCAGGCTGGCCCTTCCAGCCCCGCCAGTTTTGGTGCCTGATGTGAAGAGCCATCTCATTGGAAAAGACCTTGATGCTGGGAAAGACTGAAGGCAGGCAGAGAAGGCAGCAACAGAGGAGATGGTTGGATGGCATCATTGACTCAACAGACATGAGTTTGAGCAAACTCTGGGAGATGGTAAAGGACAGGGACGTCTGGCATGCTGCAGTCCATGGGGTCACAAAGAGTCGGACATGACTAAGCCACTGAAAAACGCCTGCTCTGCTCCCTGCAGACCACAGGCGGGACCACTGGTGACTCTCAACCTTTGAGACCCTTCCTATCCCCACTCTTTGGTCCTCCTTGTCTGATACGCCCCCGCCCCATGTGTCCTCCTTTAGGAGTTGAACTGTGTCCCTCAAAATTACCTGGTCAAATCCTAACTCCCAGTATCTGGGACCATGGCCTTATTTGGAAATAGGGCCCTTGGAAAAGTAACCAACTTATACTTGAGGTTACATGGATTAATGTGTTAGTTGCTCAGTCGCGTCTGACTCTTTGTGACTCCATGGACTGTAGTCCATCAGGCTCCTCTGTCCATGGGATTCTCCAGGCAAAAATACTGAAGTGGGTTGCCATTCCCTTCTCCAGGGGATCTTCCCGACCCAGGATTGAACTCAGGTCTCCTGCGTTGCTGGCGGATTCTTTACAATCTGAGCCAACAGGGAAGGATTAGGGTGGACCTTAAACCCCACACCCGGTGTCCTCATGAGAAGAGGGAGATTGGACATAGACACATAGGAAGGGGCCAGGTGAAGATGGAGGCAGAGGTCAGGATTATGCATCTACAGGCCAAGGAGCTCCAAGGACCACCAGCAATCGCCAGAAACTCAGAGAGAAGCCTGGAATAGATCCTGCCTCGGAACCCCAGAAAGGAAGCAACACTGCCAACACCATGACTTTGGATTTTCAGCCCTTCAAACTGTAAGAAAATTCATTGCAGCTGTTTTAAATGACCCTGTTTGTGGTAATCTGTTATGATAGCCGTAGGAAATGAATACAACTGCCCATCCCAAACGCTTGACTGATGGAACCAGGGTCACAGATGCTCCAGCACATGCTAGGCACTGACTGTGCTGGACACTGTGCCAGCCTGGGGACACAATAAGAACGGGTCAGCAACACAAAAACTTGGGAGCCCAAGTGACATGTCAAAGTGCTGCACTTACCACATTACTGCCAAGGGTGTACAAGGAAGGGGCATTTCAGTGGGGCCTTGAAGGTTGAGTAGGAGTTTGTGTGGCAAGCTCCTGTCCAAACATACTCTAAGGACAAGAGTGTACTTCCTGCTGTCTCTCTACCAAGTAGGCTTCTGAGGAACCCCTGGCTTTTTCCTCAATGCTCTGAGCATGAGCACATACTGTGGACACAGCTCATATGAGTGCAGAACATGTATTTCTGATGCCCTCTCAGAATACCAGTAAGAGAGCCCTGCGTATATATATTGACAAAACACCAAGGTGACCACACAGACTGCTAGTCCTATCAGGTCAAACCAGATGACAGCCTAAGCCGAAGACCCACCTCCAACAGTCAGCAGGCATACATTCTGCCCTGCGATGCGGTCTTTCTGATCTGATGTTTGGGAGCAGTGCTCAAACACACACTTCTCCCTAGAGACTTGTAAAGTGCAAACAACTGGATGAATGCTGATGCCAAGGCAGCTTCAGGAACCGTGGCTACACTTGTCACACTTAGCTCCAAACACCAGGGTCCTCAGAGCCTCTTGGGCTGCCAACCTGTGTGTCTGGGTCACATGCTTGACTCTCTGCCCCACCAAGGGTCCCACATGGGGTGTCACTGTCAGGGCAGACCCTGGAGTTGCTGTCCAGGTGTGACTCCTGGCCCCACCGTGTACCAGCACGCACTCAGCCTCCCTATACCTGTCTCCTGATCTGTAAAATGGGGACAATAGTAACTCGAGACATTAAACGAGCTGAGACCTGCAAAGCCCTTAGAATAAGGCCAGTAAGCTCCCCATAAGGGTTAACCAAACAAATAAGAATGCTCTGTTTTTAAACCTGTATTTCTCCTGCTTAAGTCCTCTCTTCCCCACTTAGCATTTATGAGGCTCCTCCTTTGTCAAAACCAGTCACAACAAAAGTCTCAAACAGTCAAGAGGCTGAGGACAAGTCCACCAGGTCCCTGCAGGCCATCAAAGTCAATCCCTTCAGGGGAAAAACAGGCTCACAGAAACCAAGGCATACTGCAGAGGACCACAGGTTAGAAAAGAAAGTAACATAGCTGTCAAAAACACCAAGAAAATTCAAGCGGGAATGACTAACACCCTCTTTCTTCTAAGCTTATCTTCTAAGGAAAAACAGTAGGAAAACTGAAATCTTCATTTTCACAACTTAAGGCTTTGTTAAAGGTGCCCCCAAACCAACTGGGAAGGTTATCTCTAGAAAACTACAAGGCCGAACTTAAAGAACGTGGGCAAGGCTGTAAAGCGAATGTGTAAAGTTTCTGTTAGGTGAGAGACTGGCTAGGTGTCACACTGAAAGACAATTTGACACGCGAATAAGGGCAGCAAGGTTTGGCCGGCAGGTCGGCCCGGGGGTGTAGCGTGCTCCTTGAAGGGCTGCGGGGCTGCTGGAACTGCGTCCCACCCTCTGGATGCGCCCCTTTGTGCATCGGAGTGTACTTAAGCGGGCGGTAGGGGCCGGCTGCTGGGACCTATTCCTGTCGCCCCGTGCACCCCTCGACCAGTCAAGGTGCGCGTAGGGGCCAGGGCCGCCCACCACGCAGCGCCACCGCTTTCGCCAGCGAAGCGGATCCCTTGTGCACGCAGGGTGGCCGGCGGACACCACTCAGTGGGCGGCTGGTCCCACCGCCCTGCACCCCTGCCCACGGACCGTGGCCCCAAAGATGGTGAGTCACCACTGTGCCCGCGCGGCCCGCAGTCGATCCCAGGTTGGATCCGAGGATACCAACCCGCGAGCAGCATCTTTCGGACACCACCCCTTGGGCAGTCTGTTCCGCCACACTGCGCCCCTGCCCGCGGCCCCTGGTCCCGAAAGCGGCGGGTCCCCACCGTGCCCGGCGTGGCCCAGGGTCGTTCCCGGCTTGGATCCGCCAACACCACCCCGCGGGCTGCCCCGCGCCCTGCTCACGGCCCACGCGCGCCCCCGCCCAAGCTGGCGCACGTCGGCGGCCAAGCGCGCGCGGGGCCCCGGCGGGGTCGCTGCGGTCGCCTGCGCCCCGGCTTTGTTCGCGCCCCGCGCCCGCCGGCTACCCTCGACCCGGCCGGACGCCCGCCCGCACCCCGCGGCTCCCGGGCCCCGACCCCGGGCTCCCAGCCCACCTTCTGGATGGTTTGCTGCGTGACCTCGCCTTTGCCTCTAGGCCGGGCGGACGCGAAAGCCACCGACATGGTAGCGGGCGCTGGATCAGCCCTAGATCATCGGGGTTTATTCTCCGGCTGCGATCGGCAGCCGGAGGCGCTCATTCTCCGCAGTCGCTGGGGGGCCGGGGGGCGCGGGGGGAGCCGCGTTGTGGGCTCGTCCGCCCCTCCGCTGCCGCTTCACCCTGAAGCCCGCCGCGCCCCTATCCCGAGCGCCGCATCAGCTCGAGGCGGAGCCCCGCACGGCGCCCCCGGGCGACCGCTCCGCGCCCCGCGCCCGGCCCGCCGCCGCCGCGCCACCCCCCGCGCCCGGCCGCCGGTGGTTCGGCCGGGCCCCGCCCCGTTGCGCGCGCACGTCAGCCCGGCACCGCCTGACGCCCCGGGACGCCGCCTTACGCCGGTAGCGTAATCGGGGGCGCCGGGGCGCGGGCGCGCGCGGCGCGGGCGCAGCGACGTTGTGACTCGCCGGCTGCGCGGCCGTGAGTGTGCGCTTTTCCCGGGCCCGGCCGCGTAGTCCAGCAGGCATGAGCTACGACCGCGCCATCACCGTTTTCTCGCCCGACGGCCACCTTTTCCAAGTGGAATACGCGCAGGAGGCCGTGAAGAAGGGCTCGACGGCGGTGAGCGGGGAGGCGGGGCGCGGGGGGCGACAGAGGCCTGGGCGGCTGGGTGGGGCCCGGGCGCGTCTCGCCGACCCGCTTCCCCGGGGGCCACGCTGACGGGCGCGCGGTGGTTCGGGATCCAGGGAGGCATGGTGGCCTGGGGCGCACACAGAAGCTGGGACTGGGGCGCCGCTGCGAGAAAGGAGCGCCGCAGGCGGCGGTCGCGAGGGCAGGCCGGGAGGCTCTTCGGGCTCCGGTTTCCGCGTACGGGCGAGCGGGGCTGTTGGTGCCTCGACAAGGGCTCTGCTGGCTGCGGGCTTCGCTTCCCCGCGCCGTGTCCGGAGCCGAGCGCGCGCCTGCCGCCGACGCCATCTTGGCGGGGGGCCCTGCGCGGGCCTGGGGGGCCGGGGGCGGTGCGAGGGCGTGGGACTTGGTGAGGCAGGGCCCGGCCCTTGCTAGTTCCGAGGCGCTCCTTGAGGGAGTAGGTGGCTGCGGCGGACTCAGTCTGGACAGCTCCCAGGTAGCCGACTCCCCCCTCCCTCTCGTCTCCCGCCCCCAGAAAGTAGTTGCCCTCCAGGTCCGGGGCTATCTCGAGAACAAAGGGCGACCGGTGTCAGCATCGGCCTTGCACTTCCCGGGCCGCCGGCGCGGCGGGCAGGCTCCCTCCTGGGTCCGATTGCTGAGTCCTACCCCCTTGGACCCTGCCCTCGACTCGTGTCCCGTCGCACCTGAGCGGTCTGTCATTTAGGCCGCTGCTTCAGGTGTGAATACTTGATGTCTTTAAGATACCTGTCAGTTTGTTTATCGGTCTAACTGGATGATGGGTTTTTGTGGGGTTTTTTTTTCCCCCCTAATCATTTAGTGTTTCGGAGGCCTGAGTAGGCAGAGAGAAAACACACGGTTCTGTGAATTTTGAAGTACTTTTTATTTCATGAACCTCGAAATTAAGGCCCCCAAATCCACTTTCTGACCTACCTCAGCTCAGCTTGAAGATTACTGGGGGAATGTCAACTGACACCCCTCCACCGTGGGCCAGCCAGGTGGCTGCCTTTGCTTGCCCTGACTGCTGCCTCTGGGTCTGGCCTTTGCAGACAGTTTATGAGAAAGCTCCTTGAAATCTGAAACACTGCCACCCGGTGCTTCTCTGCACGGGACACGGAGACTTCTAAACATCCAACAGGGCTAAGACCTGGCTCCCCACATTGAAGAATTAGCTGGCCCAGGTGCCTGTATGGCCAGGGCTGAGATACCCTGTCCAAACTGAGAGAAGTTGCTTTTACAAGTGATTGTCTCGTTTGTGTCTGCTGTACTTTGAGTGGGTTAACTGGCAGCCAGTGTGGTTTTCTCCCCCATGTATTTAAAACATCTCTTTCTTGTGCTACAGTGTCAGCCATAAGCAGAGAGCCATGGGCCTCCCAGTAACAGTTGATAGTTGTTCACCTGATACCATACCAGGCACTTCTCCACTGCTGTGCACATTGGTTTCAAAAGTGCAGGAGGGGGAGTTCCTTGGCAGTCCAGTAGTTAGGACTCTGCTTTCACTGCAGTGGCCCAGGTTCAGTCCCTAGTCAGGGAACTAGGATCCCTTGAGCCTGATGGTATAATCAAAAAAGAAAAAAAAAAAAAAGTGCACAGGAGAGAGAGGGAAGGATTTGGGTAGTTTCATAATCACAGCAACATTGCTTTTGGAACACCTGACTTCACTGTTAAGGGTCTCACGCTCAAGCTTTACAGAGACTGATTCACTGGGTTGAAATGACACATGTTCACAAGCACATGGATTATATAGCAGTTATTCCTTAGTTGTGTTGTAACTGAAACTACATACCAGTATTTTAAGGCACAAGGCTAGGTGCCTAGATGGTGATGCCTGGGCTAGCGCTACCAAAAGTGGATTGAGACCCACAGTTTGCAGGGTGTGCATGCCCCCCCCCACCCCCACGGGTGTTCACAGGCCCATGTTAACATCTGCTCTTAGTGGTGTGTCTCTGGTGGCAAAACCTCTGGTCAGTTTCGTAAGTGCCCCATTGATATTTATTGAAGGTCGGTGTTCGAGGAAAAGACATTGTTGTTCTTGGTGTGGAGAAGAAGTCAGTGGCCAAACTGCAGGATGAAAGGACAGTGCGGAAGATCTGTGCTCTGGATGATAATGTCTGCATGGCATTCGCCGGTGAGTCTGGGGCCAGCACCGTGTCTCTGTCTCTTGGAAGAACGGCCCTCTGGAGGTTAACCTGGTGAAAGGGCTGTAGGGGACATGTGGTTGGGTAAACTGGAATCATTTAGAAGAAAGATTTGGCCTTTAAGAAAAGGGCTGGCCTCAGTTTCAGGGGTAGGATCCTCCCCAGGAGGCTGAAGCAGAGGGGCTAAATGAATAAACAGTTCCAAAAAGAGGGGCTGTGCTGTCTCCTATATTGCTGCTATCAGGAGAAAGGTTAGCTGTCCACAGTTAACCGTGTACCTATGAAGTGGGGAAGAGCTGGACAGCACCCTGCTCTCGGGATGTGCAGTGTTCTTGCACTTCTGTGGCTTCACTCATTTCCTCCTTCAGCAGGAAGATCCCAGTTCCCCTAGAGATTGACTTGTCAAAGACCTAGTGTGTGTGTAGCCTAGCACCCATAGCTCCTTAACCATGCAGCTTTCTTAGAGAATTTCACAGAGGCTGCTGGTCCCACTGTGGGGCTCTCAGAGTAACCTTGGTGCTGCCCATCAGGACCAGTTTTAGAACTTGTCCAAGGTTATCTGCTGTCCATGCGTGTGATCTGCACCATTCTTGACAGTTGCCCGGATGAGGCATGGCTTAGGGGGCATTGTCTTTGTGATTCTTGCAGGCCTTACCGCTGATGCAAGAATAGTCATCAACAGGGCCCGGGTGGAATGCCAGAGCCACCGACTGACCGTGGAGGACCCGGTCACCGTGGAGTACATCACCCGTTATATCGCCAGTCTGAAGCAGGTGGGTGTTCCTGCTGTGGCTCGGCTCTGGTGTCGAGCTGTGTCCTGGAGCGTCCTGCCACGGGATATCACTGTGGGGAAATCAGGAAACTGCACTTGTTCCACAGGAACAGTCCTAACCTCGACTTTCTCATCTGTAGTTTTACTGTTGTTTATCCTTTACAGTGGCATTTGTGGTGTTCTTATTTAGTGGTGTGGGGTAGTCCAGATTCGTATTTCTAGAGGGACATGATGTAGTTTTTGTCTTGTTCTGAATGACCAGTCACCAAACAGTTGTGAGGGGGCTAAAAGCCACCCCCACTCTTGGTGAAATTCTAGTCACCTGTGAACCTGGTGTGTAACCAGTTTGTGTCTGCTGTCAAAGTAACTCCAAGGAACCCCAGCCACTTTCCATGATGCATTCTGGTTTTCTAAGAATGAAAATGTAGCACAGGAAGGAGGAATGCTGAGAAACCATGGGCTCGTTTCATTTTTCACTTGAATTACAAGTAACCTGAACATGGGCTTAATTTACTTTCATCCTTTTGTTAAGATCTGTTTGGAACATGGTGTGTGTTTTATTTGCAGTGGGTTCTGGGTGGCCTCTGGGCGGAGGCTGCGATGACAGTGTGTCTCTTTCTCCACTAGCGCTACACGCAGAGCAACGGGCGCCGGCCATTTGGCATCTCTGCCCTCATTGTGGGTTTTGACTTTGATGGCACCCCCCGACTCTATCAGACTGACCCCTCGGGCACATACCATGCCTGGAAGGTGAGTCCCTGACGAAAAAGGAGCTTGGGGCCATTTTGCCTGTAGAAGCAGTTTTGGAGGCTGTTAGGGACCTTGAGCTGGCCTCATCTTATAGAGGGATGTATGCATACACACGTTTTGTGCTCATGACACTTGTGATGCGGAAGCCGGGAAGTAGTTCAGTGTTGATGTTTGGGAGCAAAGGACAGTGAGCTGTAAGGACACGTGGCGTATGCAAGATGCCCGTATGTCTTTTCATTAAGAGTCCCATTCTTGGTGGGTATGAGCACCAACTCCAAATAGCCCTTTGCAAAAAGAAGCCATGGGGCAGGGCTTTCCCCAGCCCGGCTGCCTCTCCACAGCACGCAGGAGCAGGGTGGCACTGGCTGGCTCTGGATCGTTGCATTCTGTGCCATGTAACACACATCCCTGTTTCAGGCCAATGCTATAGGCCGGGGTGCCAAGTCAGTGCGTGAATTCCTGGAGAAGAATTACACTGACGAAGCCATTGAAACAGATGATCTGACTATTAAGCTGGTTATCAAGGCCCTTCTGGAAGTAAGTTTGTGTTTGAAACCTGGGCAAGATGTAGACACCCATGCCATGGTGGTGGTGGTACTTGGCCTGGGGAATGGACAGCATGGGATAGAACAGCCTAATGTATAGGCAACAAGGAGAGGCACAGGCACTCACAGTACCACCAGGCACCACTTTAGTGCTTTGTCAGCTCCTTACACATCTGGGGCAGTCAGGGTACCAAGTGGCTAAGCTGGCCTAGAGTTCAGACTTTCTGAGGCTTAAGCTATGGCTAGAGTCAGAAGAACTGGGAATAATGGGTGGGAGCTGTGATGTCTGACTTTGTCAAGACCTTGGAGGTGCTGGGAGTGAAGCCAAGAGGCAGAGGGGGATTACAGCTTTAAGGCTAGGCTGGGGCTCAGGCCTCGGTGGTGGGGCAGGCTGCGAGCAGTTGGCAGGGCCCTGAGTACATGTGCTGCAGGAGGAGAAACAGACAGCAAGCCTGCCCAAACCCAGCTGCCCCAAGACAGGAGGAGTGCAGATATCCCGAAGGACTGCATCAGCGTGCAGCTGGGACACCCCGGTGTCCCACCCTTCCCCTTGTGTGGCAGTTCTGGGTTCAGGTTCACGGGGCACTAAGTCTAGTTGAGGTGGGTGAGGTGTCTAACACGCTTTTCTCCCCTCGAAGGTGGTTCAGTCAGGTGGCAAAAACATAGAGCTGGCTGTCATGAGGCGAGATCAACCCCTCAAGGTAATCACCAAGTTGGTTTGCTGTCCTTCTCTTTGGGTATGTTCCCAGTGGTCTGAGCAGGGGGCAGTGCACATTCAGAACTGCTCTAGCACCAAGAAATGTTCTTTCCAGGGGGCCCCACACAAGTGGAAAAGAAAACATTCCCACATTGACCATCTACACATTGGTTCCACCTTGTCCCCTGGGTCAGCCACATGTGACTTCGCTCTCCTGTAGAAGCAGCCAGAGGGGGCATCTGGGACTTAGGTTTGGGGGCACCTTGTGTGGCTAACCATACACTGTTCCTTTGGTAGATTTTAAATCCTGAAGAGATTGAGAAATATGTTGCTGAGATTGAAAAAGAAAAAGAAGAAAATGAAAAGAAGAAACAAAAGAAAGCATCATGATGAAATGAAATTTTGCTTGTAATGATTTTTTTAAATTCAAATCATGGCTGATTTCCAAAACGATACGTATGCGTTTCCATTCCAAGTGTCCTACAATAAATCTGCCTATTTTTTAACCTTTCTTTCAGAGGTGAATGCATCTTTTAGGTGTACAGATAGCTCTTTAGGGAACTTGCTCACTTTGGGTCTCTGGAGCATTCCTTCCCACTCCTCACCAGGCTCTAAGACAAGGTGATGGCTGAGTGGGATCCCTCCCTTGGGATTTGTGGAAAGGCTGTACGGGGCAGTAGACAACAGGTGCCATGGAGGCAGAAACTTGGGGTTTCTCCACACAGGATGACAATTTCTTTTCACATTTTGTTGGAGTCCTTGATCAATGTATGACGTCAGGACACAAGGCCAGACTGTGCTCAGTTTAAACCAGGAGCTCACTTTGCAGCACAGCTCTGGAACTGGTCTTGAATTTCTGGTTCTAGTAAATCAAGTCAGCATTCCTCCTGTTTTGATCCTTAAAGACTTCTGGTCCCTACCCACTCTCCCTCTTTAGCCCGAAAGATGATCCTTCTTTTAGCTTCCAGCCCACTTACAGGGTAAGTAATGGTCCTCAGCTTTGCCTCGGTAAGAAAACCCCAACCACCCACTTTGCCCGCATAGCTCTTGTGGGCTCTGCCACCAGCTTTAGCAATGGCATTGCCTTTTGGCTTCCAGTACTGCAGGAGAACCCAGAGGGCTTTCTTGAGTCTCTGGGCTGGTGGTCTCTTGTGACTGCACTGGTAGTACTCTAGGGCTCTGCTCTGTCTTGTCTATGGTTTTTCTTGAACTGAGTTCTCAGTTCAATGGATTATATCCATCCATCAGACTTCTAAAGAGTACCGGGAATTCCCTGGTGGTCCAGGAGCAGGACTTAGCACTTTCACTGCTGAGGGTCCCGTTCATTCACTCTTTGGTCGGGAAACTAAGATCCCATAAGCCACACAGCACAGCCAAAACAGTCAAGAGGCCTAGATACATTGTAAACTCAGCCTGAAGTGTCTAGTTGTCACAATGATTGTCAGTTTAAATTTCTAATAGCAAGGTTAGTCATAGGTGGTAAACTGTGACTTAACTACATTTAGACTCTTTAGCAGAGAAATACCTGTTGAGCTTGAGTGTGGAGTCACCTACCTAGTTTAGAATTAGTGTTTAGGCTGGTTGTATCCAGCAAGTCAGCTGTGGAAGGTGTTTATTTTTCATTGGTCAAAGATGTCAGTCGCTCAAATGGAAAGTTGCCAAGAATTTGTTCAAATTCTGCAACTACCACCAGGGCTCAGGACCTGCTAGGAGTGGTGGACTGCCCAGAAGAGGACGTTGGCCAGAGCACAAGGCTGGGTCCACCTGCTGCCTGGCCCTGCCCTGAGACTGCCTTTGAGAAACCACCTGGACGCTCATTAACAGTGATGTGAGGCGTGTCCATCTGGAAGCAACCAGGTCTCTGCTTTTCTCTGTGGTCCAAAGGTCCAGCCCTGTAACATGTTATAAAGCATCAACATGAAGTTCTGGGGGTGTGGAAGCTGCATTAAGGTAGCAAACCTTCTGAAGCTGGTTCTTTAAACCAGTGTTCCAAGCGTCTAGAGAGCAGGATCACTGACCCCAGAAGGGCCTGGCTGATGGCCCACATCCAGACTGACCAGGTCTTGCTCACAGCACCAGGTGTCCCCAGAGATCTGACCAGCTCAAGGCCTGAACAGCACACACACAGCATGCATATGGGACGGGCATGTTAACCCTGATGTAATTTAGGCAACAGAGTCAACAGGACTATTTCTAGAGCGAGAGAAGAGTTTTAAAGGTTTGCGTGTTTATTTATAATTACAAGTTTACATTACTCCAACAGGGCAACCCCACCGCTATGCTCTAATTCTTAGCCATGAAGTCCTACAAAAATAAACCTAAGCCTTTACAGTAACTTAATACAGAACTAAAACCTTTATACCTACTTAAAGGGATTTAGTTACCAAGGTGCTTATGTTCACCACAATGCCCTGTCAGAGGGAACATGCTTCTACTAAAGGTCTCATGCAATGAATTTATATTCCCACCCTCCCCTCCACCTACCAGTAAAACAAAAACATGGAACTATTTACAACTGAGAAGAAATATGCTCTTGGGTCAATCGACCTCGCAAAAAAAAAGACTGGCTCATTTCCAAGTGGATGAGACACCAAACAGTGTTCGGCCTGAGTCCAACACTGACTGGCCTGGGTCAGGGACTGGTGAGGACAGGCACGCCACAGAGGGGCTTGTCCTGGGTGTTCACCCCACCCCGATTCCTATGAAGTCATGCTCCAAGTGACAGCTCACCTCCAGGAGCCCCCCACCCCGACCCCACCAGCCCCTACCTTGACATTGCCCCTTGGGATGTCAGGGTCATCTGCTTTGCTTATACAACATGATCCGTGGGACACCGCACTTTCCCTGCCCTAGGCCCACCCGCCCCCACATGCCCCCGTGCTGGCCATGCCCGGCTCCCGGGCCCCACCTGTGGCAGTGGGGGTGCCAGGCCAACAGCACCCGCGGCCAGTTGAGTTACAGAGATGCGTTTGGCTGCTGCATTTGCCAAATGAAATTTGGTTCCACCTTAAAGTCAGAACTGTCCAAGAAAGGTCACAAAATGAGGATCACGCTTTCGCTCTAGAATCTTTCTGCAGAACACCAAAACCTTACAATCAGGCTGTGCACAACTAAAAACGAAAAATAGGCTAGGACACCTCAGAGCGGTTTCCCATGTACACTTCCCCAAACAAGAGGTTCTAACTCAGACCACATCCAAGTTCAGTCCAAAATTTAAGTAGTAGCGCGGAACTTTCCAAACTCAGTAAACGAAGTGACCATGTCTCCCCCAGTAAGTGCAGCGTTCTCCATCATCCTCGTAGACACGGCCTGGCACCCGTGCTGCTTCAGCAAGAGCCTTCAAGAAGACATGACACCTATGAGTGTCTCACCAGGCAGCTCCCCAGCCCAAGCCCAGCACACCTTGGCCTCCAATGAAGAATGGGCTACTCAACCTTCCCCCGACCCCAAGTCAGCCAACACAACCTGAGGTCATTTTTTGTCCACACTGGGGGTTGGAAGGCAGCTCCAGGTCCCACCTACAGCTCATGCACCATCCAGGCCCCAAGGGGCACACGTGATCCCCCTTGACCTAGTTTAAAGATGCAGACTCGGGGGCACTGCAGGGCCAGGCTGGAGCTGAGCCCCAGCTTGTAATCATTTCTCCTGATTGACCACACTAGAGAAGGAAATATCCCACCCTTCTGTGCCTGGACCCTCATTTTGACAACCTGGGGCCTGAGTCCCACTGTCCCTGAAAGCCCCCCCAAGTGATTCATTAAGATCACAGGGCCCAGTCTGGCCACGATGCTAAAGGATCACGAAGCCCCCTCACTCACCTTTGGCTGCCTCCTTACACCCTGCCGGTCCCAGCTCTGTGGGAAGTCGGATTACGGCGGGTTGCACCGTTGCCCCTGCCCCCTCGAAATCCACCGCGGAAACTACGGCCTCGGAGGAACCTCCCTGACACCCCAAAGGTCTCCGTGTTGAGCTTCCTCTCCTCAGCCCACGTCGTCCGCCTGGAACTGAACCACAAACAAAGAACGTGAAACTAACTGCAGCAGGCAGCTCCTCACACAGCCTGGGAAGGAAGGACAGATGGTGACTCATCACTGGAGCCATGAGGGGGCGGGGGGGGCAATCCAGTCAGGACCTTGGAGCCCGAGCCTCTGCACTGCAAGGGTTCCCAGGCCTGTTTCCCACTGGACAGGTCTCTCACACCTGCAATGTCTTAAGGCCAGCACAAGACCCCCGTGTGCTCAGGGGGAGGGGAGACAAGAGCCTCTTCCTTTCCTTTCTGCTGCACCCCCAGCACAACTACTCCACTTAAGAACGAAAGGACCTAAGTGTCCACACCATGCTCATCCTTCAGACTCCATTTACTGTCTAGCATGTTCCCGGGCAGCACCTGGGCATCAGCTGTTGGGTACTAAAACCGTGGACACCCTTGCCAGCTGCCTAGGTGGCAAGGGCCTCAAGCCAGCAAGGTCAGACCAGGAAGCAGGCGCAGGCGAGGTGGTGCAGAACTGAACATCAGCAGTACCAGCAGGGAGCACTCCACCCCCCCTTGATGGGGAAAGGGCAGCTGAACAAAGAGGAGCCTGGATCTGCGTCAGATCACTCCAGCACCAGTGACCGCCAGGGCTCCCAGGCCCCCACCTACTGCTGGTGCCACTGGGGCTACTGTATGCATGATGGTAAAAACTGAATGGGGGCCCAAGAGATCTGCCCTGAACCTGAGATCTGGGTTTGGTCTCCATGGGAGCATGCCCCAGTCTCAAGAGCGCAGGTACACCATCTCCACAGCAGCTCCCCGAGGCCTTGCCTTGTCCCTCAGCCCCCCAACCTGGTCTTGAGTTCAGAGGAGATGTTGTCAAAGAAGGACTTGGACTTGTCGTAGTAGCAGTTGGGTCCCAAGTGGTCCTCCTCAGCAGGGGCCTCGTCACTCTGGGTCACCACGGCCAGGTCCTTCTCTTCCCCTTTCTCAGCTTTGTCATCTGCACAGAGAAGCAGAGCACCGAGATGCCAGGGAGCAAAGCAAGCCCCTTCCGCCAGGACAGGCCCCACTGGGCCACTCCGCCTGACTGAGGCTTTGGGAAACACCCAGGAGTGTTCTGCACTGAGTGGAAGCTCTTCTGCTCCTCAGGGCTGGTCTCGGTCCCCCCTGCACTGCCCCAGGCCCTGCAGCCTGCCTTTGTCCCCACCTCCAGACGCCTCTCCTTGCCGGGACTTCCTTACATGGCAGCACGCTCTCCCACTGACCACCATTCCCAGCTGCCCCCCACCCCCAGCTGTCTTTCCTTGACCCACTCTATGGACACTCCTGGGGTGAGGGAAAATTTTCAGACCTTTAAAATTCAGTTTCTTCTTAAATTCCTTGTCCAGCTCTTCTCGGTTGAACTGGGCATTTGCACTCTCAAAATCAAAGTCACCTTCAAACTTGATTGTGTTTTCCTTGATGTTAGTTGGACGGCTTTGCCCTCTGGAGCGGTTCCTTGTTCGTCTGTTCCCTGTGAGAAGAAAGGGTGGCCCTGGCTGTTAAACCACTAACCCAACATTGCTCAGCGTGAGACAGCAGAGCAAGAGGGACAGAATACATGGAAGCCACCGCTGAACCCAGCCCCCCGAAACTGTCACCCACGAGAAGCAGGCAGGAGCCATGAGCAGAGCACAGCTCCCCAGAACTCTAAATGGCAACACCTGTTACCTGAGCGCCTCCTCTGAGGTCTTCTGTTCTCGTCGTTCACCTGCCCTTGAGTTTGCACAGCTGCCGGCTGAGCTACATCTAAGGCGCAAAAGGGAAGAGTTTAAGGCCAGCACCTGCAGAAGCAGAGCCCGGTGAGGGATGGGGGTGGCACCCCCAGGGGACACGTGGCAAGAGGCTGCCCTGCAAAGCCTATAGGGCTTGTGAGGTGTGGGGCCGGGGGGTCTACTTAAAAAATAGAGACCCCCAGGAAGCGCTGTGCCTGAGAACATGAATAAAGACCAGGGGAGAGAGCAGTTAAGTACCGGGGGTGGCCTTGCTGCCGGGTGGGGCCGGGCGGCCATTGAGCTGCATGCCCACGGTGCCCTTGCCAGGTAACAGCTTCTTGGAGTTCAAATTATCAAGAGATCCAGTCTGGACAGCCTGCTCCACCATGGGGCTCTTGCCAACTGAGACAGACGGAAAGCTGGCTCCTGAGTTGAGGAGAAGAGGATATAAAAATGGAGAAAAGGAGCAAGCCTCACACCCCGCACCCTGATACTTGTCTCCCACCTGGCGAGTGAGGGAGAACAGGAAGGCAACCGCCTTGAGAAATTCTACTAAACGCAGCACAGCCCCGACCCGTGCCATCCCCTGCATTGAGCCTAGGCAGCAACAAAGCCAGCAGGCTCCCCTAGTTAGGGCACCCCGAGGAGGGAAACCCCTACCACCACGAACACCTCTCAAGTGCCTTAGAAAACGCTTCCCCCAACCACACAAGCTCTAACCCCATGGGGGCTCGACAGTAATGAGATGCTGGTGAATTCACGGTCTGAGAATGTGTTTCACTCTGGGCCCTGCTGGACAAGAACCATCTCAATCTGGCATCTTCCAAAAAATGCAGTGGTCAGCCTTTGAAGTTAAAAATGCTAGAACATGGTCATTTTTGCTTAAGGTACAATAAAATCAAAAAGGATGAAGTGATGAAAGCTGACTACAGAGAAGTGACAGCCTGCGCTCTTCCCGTGAAGGCTCGTTTTAAGAGCCCAGGGTTCCCAGGCTGCCCCAGGAGTCCTTCCCCACCCCGAGGCATCCCTAGGCCTGAGGGCAGGAGAGACGCCTCGGAAGCCAGTCTTGGCAGAATTCCCAGCTCACGGGAGGGGCTCAGCCACAAGAGGAGGTCAGACAGGGAGGTCAGGCCATCTCCCCTCCCACGTTCCTATGGGCACTGTTGCAACGGACAGCTGAAGACTAGGTGGAGGTGCACAGACTTCTGAGACAAAGAACAATGAATCCTAACTATGGAGTAACTATGTTCGGAGGAGCAGCCCAGCACACATGAACACAGGACAGTCTACCTTAGTTCCACACACAACAGAAATGACTGTGAGAAATTCCTTGTAAAGATCAGGACTCAGAAGCCAGGCCCTACACACAGGTACTTTTTTTTTATTTTGGCCACACCACAAACCATGCAAGATCTTAGTTTCCTGACCAGGGATCGAACCTGTGCCTCCTTCAGGGGAAGCGTGAATTTTTAACCATTGGACTACCAGGGAAGTCCCCACACTGGTACTTCTAAGTGTTCTCTGTGATGGCATTAATTAACCTAGACCACTTTCTCTGACAATCATGTCACTGAACACGGCCTTCCCCCAACAAGACACAGCTGCGTCCTACTCACACTATAACCAGACTGGGCAAGAACCTTGGGCTTGTTTGCTTTTCACAAAAACAGACCAAACTATCTTGCCCTTAGAGCAGTTCTACATAAAGAGCCCCGAGAACAACCAACTATCTTGGGCAATTTTTAAGTGGGGGAAAAACCACCGCAGCCATAGCTCAGATCCTCTGGCATCCATGCAGGAAAGCAACACAAGCAGGTTAACAGACTGACAGTAGTCGTGGGCTCTAACGGAAGCCCCAGGTACCATCGTGGACCGAGTCTCTGCAATGGTGAGGGCGGCACACACAGCGCTCTTGTGTCAGATTGCTGGTGAAAGGAGAAGACCCAGAAAGGTCAAGAAACTCCAAGTGCAGGTGCCCGGCAGACAGGTGGCACAAACCAGCATTAACAAGCCAGGGATCAGGTCCACTATTCACCTGGTCCACAGCTCAGGTTGGCCTCCCAATTTTAATGGAGCTTCTTTTCCCAAAGATATCTGAGGCCCCCGATTACTCATGCCCTGGGTGGTGAGGAAAGTGCCACATGGATCCCAGAGCAGCAGGCGATCGCCCTGCAGTCTTCCCCACCAGAAACCGCAGAAAAGGGCCTTCTGAGCAGAGGTAATTATGGCAGAGGTGAAAACAAGCCCTGGACTCAGGATGAGTAAACAAAGTGCACTGCCGGTTCTTCCTAATCAGTCGTTTAAAACTGTGGGAGTCATTACTCCAGGACTGCGTGCAAAACCACACAGAAGCACTTGAACTGATCATGGGCTCAGCAAGTTATCTGCTACAGCTACTGTCATTCTGGGCTACTGGTTTACCCCTCGCTCTTAGCTCGCAACACGGCATGCAGTTCTCCAAAACTGCTGTTACCCTTGGAAGTGAGCTGGTGTGGCTCTGAGGACATGTCAAGCTCTGAAACAGGTTGTGGAGATGGAGAAGAACTAGGGCTGGAAGCCGCGGCTGAGGCTGGAGGGCTTACCAACTTCTCTAAAAGAAGATAAAGGAGACAAGAGCAAACAAGAAAGCACACAGGTGAGTAAGGACAGACCCCGCTCGTACCCAGCAGGCTCTCTCACGGGGCACTCTGTTCACACAGGCCTCATCTAGGAGGCGGGAGCCAGGTGAGAAAGCCTCCTGCACTGCGGGAGCAGCAGTCAAGATGGCAGGAGTCTTAAAGCACGACTCATGAGCCAAGTGGGCAATGCCTGCAACTCTGTGGTCTGAATACACTGCAAACCTATGGCCAGGTAACCCTCAGTCTATGCATGTAGAGGAGAATTTACTGAGCCGTGGGGGAAATTTCATTTTTTGAGCAAAGCGCTGACAGGAGAATGATAAAAGGATAGAATAGGTGGGTGTTGCATTTAACTTTTATATTTATAGGCTGACAAATGTGTAAGTGGTTAGAACTCATCTGTAATTACACATATCAGTTATTTCTTCCTTGAAGCAGTCGTACCACAACTTCCACCCAGACACAGGCTATTTTAAAGGAATTCTGATTCGATTCATCTGTTTTAAAACTCACACTGCTGCCTCTCTCACTCATTTGAGGAATTACTAATTTCTCACTAGCTGAAGGGGCACTGAGAAAGGTACATTACGCAGTGTGCACTACAATCTAGATGTGACAAGAATGCAGTGTCCCCACCACCAGGGTCTGTGCCCATCTCCTGGATGTCACAGCACAGGCAGTTCACAGGTGGCAAGGGTTACTCACCTAAACCCAAGGACGCGGCATACTGCTGGCTAAGCAGGGAGCTGGCGGCCAGCTGGCTGTAGGGCGGCATCCCTCGGAAGGGGCTGTAAGGCACGTGTGGCTGGAAGGAGGAGGCCGAGCCCGAGCCCAGGGAAGACTGAGCAACGAGACACACAGGTGAGAGCAGCGCAAGGCCTCCCGTCACCCTGCCTGGAGAGCGCCGTGCAGACCAGCAAAGGCAGCCAGGCTACCAGCCTGTGTTCGCAGAGGCTGAGGCGGCGCGGAGGCGCGAGAGCCTCCAAGACGACCTCAGAACCGCCAATTCCACACTTCATCCCCACTCCACCAGTATACGAAAGTCTAACACGATCTTCTCCTAACTCTATGAACCCCTCTGATGGCCCCCCGCTGCCTGTGACCAGAAACTCAGAGAACGGGGGGTATCGACTAGGCCCTTCCCCCAACATTCAGGGGCCCAGCTGTGCCACTAGGAAACTGTCTCCACGCGTCTCCTCTCTGGCTGCCCACCTTCAGGCAGACTGGTGCCTGGGCCCCACTGTCTCTCAAGGACTTGCTCGGGTACTTCCTTCTCAGCTTCCTAGGGACACTCATTCCAAACCTTTCCGAAGTCTGGCCTGGGGCTTCTTTATGGGTTCCACAGCCCAGAGTGCAAGCTCCTACCTCCCAGGGGGCATGCTCAGCCCCAGAGCCTCCTGCAGTGTGAACCCCAGAAGAGTCAGTGACTATCGAAGTTTACAAGTCAAGAAAGTATCAGCCTGGGCTCCCTAGTAATCCAAGGCAAATGCCCTAATGCAGCAGGCAGGCATGTGGTATGAGACCTGCAACATCAACGTCCCGCAACTCTGAATGCAACGCCTGGACAGTGTAGAGAGAGCGAGTTCTGCTGACCCAAGTCCCTCCAAGCATCTCTGCTGCTCATAGCATGCCACTGGGGCTCCAGGCTTACCCAACCAGACACTAAGGACAAGCCCCCCAGGTGCATATCAGTAATTTCCCCTAGAAGCATCTCGCCCCCACCCCTCCCAGCACACCTACCTCCCTCTTCAGTACACCCCACAGTTTTAGAGGAGGTTAAGACCTCCCACAGAATACCAACTGCCTAGACAAAAATTCAACTACTTTTCATGAAAAGGTCATTCTTTGAGTTGAGCACTCTGGCCATGGCCAGATGACACCAAGTTCTACTTGGAAACCAGCACCTCTTAGAAACAATGCCCACAACAGAAACACAGCAAGGCACTTACTTGAACGATAGCAGGATCCTGGGGGAGCGTGTGCTGAGCTTTCGGAGGTTCACACACCGTAATATCTTTGATATCACTTCCTCGGAAGATGATGTACTCATAAATCTCCTCTCTAGGGGGGGCAGGCCTATCTGTGGGACGGTCTTCAGTACCAAAGGACCTCACTTAGGGGTTGAGAAAAAGAAGGGTTAATTTGTTGTCCTCAACCAAGTGCATTCAATCAGTCCCCTCCTAGGAGCCAGTTTCCACGTTTCAACTACTACCCACCCCCAATTATCAACGGAGAAGACCCCATTATCAACCGACAAGTCCCCAGCTGTCAAAGCTCCAAAAAGTTCTAGGTCACAAAGGACAAGGAAAGATTCATGAAGCTCAATATTCTCATTTTCAAACACAAACCAGCGCTCTCGCAAAATGAGTCGTCTGATTTACAGAACCCCCATTCACATCTGACTTAGCAGATTAAACAGCCCCAAAGCTGCTTTTTGATTGAAACTTCACAACACATCAGCCCTGGGGAGTCTTGTGTTCAACCGAGAAAAGCCGTGGGTTGAGTGCTATCCGCACCCTTCTGTCCACAAGCAGCCTGGGAGGAGCTGGTAGAGAAACAATGGGAGAGGGGTGCCCTGAACATGGACCCCCACCAGCAGTGTCACTGTCTCCCGGCGGAACTTCCTAGGGGGTTAACCCATAATGGCAGGGTTCAAGGAGCCCAAGCAAGTGTCTCCTCCTGGGATCTCTGAGGCACAGATGGGCTTGAGACTGCCTCTAACTAATTTGAGCACAGTGAGGACCAGGGACTACTCTGGGCCTCAGGTTTTCCAACCAGGGTCTCAGGCCAAATGCTGTCAAAAGTCAAGAGTACAAATGACGATATAATCTTATAATACTAATACTAGTCAGTACTAATACAAATTAGTACTTATACTAACACAATACTAATAGTACTTGTATCAACACCTCCTGGAGCAACGCGTCCATCCAAACACTTAACTACTAGTCTTTAGAGGAGCTATTACCCAGAGCTGGGAACTGACTGCGACCTAAAGGCCTGGGGCTCTAACACAAGAGAGTGGGTGCTTCGCCTTGACCCTTGAAGCCCAGCACAATGTCCCTAGCCTAACAAGACTCACCAACCACATGGGGCTTCTATAGACCTGGCTGCACGCAGCACTTCTACGAGGCAGAGGAACGACACTAGTTACCTTCCCGGAGGATGAAGACAAAGGAACTTTGGAGCCACCTCCTGCCTCAACACACTCAGAAAGACTCTGAGCTCCAGCAGAGGGACAATGCAGCCATCTTTCCCTAAGTCTCCCAGGACTTCAGTGGGGTTACCAACGCCCGCAGGGAGAGGTCTGTCACCAAAGAATAAACCCACAGACCGAACGTCTGAATTAAGAGTAGGAAGGCGCTTTCAAACGGAGCACCTAGCCGCCAGCCGACGCTCTTATCCTAGCAGGAGAATCCATTAAGACGTGGTATTTGTTCAGGCTCAAGGCCCCAGCTGCTTAATAGGTTCCAGAAGGGCTTCCAGGAGTCGTTTTCTCACCCCCCGCCCCCCCAGCGGCCTGGAGAGGCCCGGGGAGACTCGGGTCTGCACGCTCCCCCTACCCCTCCCTTTCCCTCCCCTCCCCCCAGGGTCCGGGTTTTCTCGGCGCCCGCGGCCCCTTCGGCCCTAGGGCAGGTGGGGGAGAAGACAGCCCAGCAACGCCGAGCCCCCACCTGCAGAGGTGGGCTACGCCACCACGGAGAACGGGGGGCGGCGCCGCGGGAGCTGGACCCGCCCCCACCTCCCCACCCCAACTCCGGGCAGAGCCGGGCGGCCGCTCACAATTACGCCGCCTCCGGGGCCGGGAGAGCCCATTGTGCGGGTCGAGCCCCGGAGGGCTGCAACGGGAGAGGGGCGGAGGCCAGGGACGCCCCGGGGGGCGCGGACCGGATGCGGGGGTGCGCCGGGGGGCGGGGGAGGGGCGCCCCGGGAGGTGAGGCGGGACTGGGGAGGGGGCGCGCTGGCGAGGTGGGGGTAGGGCGGGGGCGCGGGCCCGGCTGTTGGCGGGGGCGGGGGCCGGACGGTTGGGGCGGCCGCGGGGCGCTACCTTTGGCGAGAGCCACGGTGGAGTTGTCCGTGTCGATGGTGTAAAGGATGCCCTCGTAGCGGATCTGCGCCTTGGAGATGAGGCTGATCTTGCTGCCCAGGTACGGAGTGCCCGAGGAGCCGCTCATGGCGGCGGCCGCCCGGCCGGGCCTGGCCCGCTCGCCTCCGCGCGGTCGCCTCGTCGCCCTCTCCTCGGCCTCGGCGCCGCCTTACCGCCGCGCGAGGGCCTGCGCGGGGACCAGCGAGTGAGCGGCGGCGGCGCGCGGCCGGGGGCTCTGAGGGGAGCGCGGGGGAGGAGGGGCCACAGCAGCCACATCCGGGGCCTGCGCCGCCACGCCCCGCCCCCACACGCCTTTCGCCCATTGGCTCGCCTCGCCGGCCTCCCTTTAAATATGGCCGTGCCGCCGGCCTGGGGGCGGGCCCGCGATGTGCGCCTGCGCAGCCAGCGCCGCCAGCCCGGGCAGGCTTTCCCCAGCTCTCCGCCCCACTTCTCGGCTGGCTCCCGGCGGGCCCCGCGCAGGGTGGTAGCACGAGACGCGACGGGCAGGACTGGGGGAGGGGTGGGAATCGGCCGGGGCGGAGCGCGCGTGCGCGGGAGGGGCGGGGCACACGTGTGGCGAAAGGGCGGGGCGCCAAGCTCTGCCTGCAGCGCGTGCTAATCTTCTCGCCACCCAGGGACAGGGAGCCAGTGGACAGTGTTAACGGCTCTCAGTTTCCCCTTTTTCAGCAGCTTGCCGGACATCTTTCTCCGGCCCTGGGCGGGAAGGCCAGAGTGCGCCCCAACTCTCCCGTTCCCCAGGGGCAAAGATTGGGGGCTCCCTTCCTCGGGGAGTGACGGAGGGCCGAGGTCACTGCCCGTGGGGTGAAGGTGGGAGGCCGGGGAGGTCTCTTCCTTAAGAGTAGAAGGTAGGAGGCCGGGCCATAGTCATTGCCTGAGGGGTGGAGGCGGAGGGTCCGGGGGCAGGGTCTCTTCCCCGGGGGCACGAAGACGGGATCAAGGTCACTGCCCAGGAGGTTAGGGTGGGGGCCGCCCCTCGCGCGTGGGGCGCCGTAGTAACTGCGGGTAATGAGCGCTTCCGGCGCGTTGGCCGCTAAATATAACATGCTGAGCGCATCTCCTTTAATCCCGCCCCTCCCCCTCTCCTGCGGTGGCGTTCCGCGTCCCTTAAAATAAATCCCCGCCGCGCCACCAGGGCCTCCGAGCCCCGCCTGACCTGGCCTGCTTGCCGCCTTGTCCGGCTCCGGCTGGAGGTCTCGCAGTGAACTGGGAAACGGGTCGCCCCTCCTGTTCGCCAGGCCCCTCTTCCCTGTAAAGCCCTGTACTCCATGGGTGGTTACGTCTGCACTTGCTTTTTTATTTTTTTTGGTCTGTCTCTCTTGACATCGGATCAGAGGCCAGCATTGGGTCATGTAAAAGCTTAATGAGTGGTGACCAGCATTTTATAAAAACGAAACAGAATGAGGCGGAGAGCGTCTCAGGGAGAGTGCTCTGGCTCTGGGAACCGTTTATTTCAGGTACACGTATTTAAGTGGGTACTTGACCAAGATGTAAACGGCGTTGCTTGCAGTAAGTGCCCAGTGAAAACGCAAGAGCCACCGCAGTGAACCCCTTACCACACCATGCACTTTGGCTCTGACTCCCCATTTTACAGAAGAGCCCCAGCATGGGAGGGTCACCCAGCCCACAGGTTGCAGATACCACAGACTCCTGCAGCCTGCCACAGACTCCTGCCCTTGTGAACCCCCTAGTCCCACAGGCACCCCGCAACAGAACAGTACTGGGTTGGAGAAAAGGGAGCAGAGAAGGAGCAGAAGACAAGATGAAAAAGTCTTCTAAAGTTTAACTGCCGAGATTTAGCTGTGCTTCTCTGCTGCTGGAGGTGCACTGGTGAGATGGCCCCTGGGTTAGCCCAGCTCCAGTAAGAAAGGTCACCAGGCCTGGGGGCTTCTGCCCATAGGCGTGACACAGGGCTCTCCCTCAGCACAGTACAGTCTTCCCCAGGGTGTGCCTATGTGCTATCAGTGCCCCCCCCCCAAGGTCTCCTGAGCACCTTAGTGACTATCTGGGCTGGGGTCCCCTGTGCAGCTGATGCCTCCCCACCCACTATCCAGGTCCAGAACATGACTTGCCCCAGGTCACAGGTTCTGTGGCTCACACATCTCGCCCCAGCCGCGTGTGCGCGGCGGGGTGGGGGACTGGAGGTGCGTTCTTCGCCAGCAGGAGCCGACTCAGCCATGGACAGGGGCGCTGGGTCATGAGCTCCAGGGTCAGGGCAGCAGCAGTGCCCGAGACCTTGGAGAGACCACTGGGCTCCCGGTGTGCAGCCGGCTGGTTCCCTGAAGATGTCAGTTGCTGCAAATGGCAGGGCAGAGGCTAAAAATACACGTGGCGCACAGGTCCAGGAAGGCTGGCTGTGCCATTCATTCCTTGGCATCCTGCCCACAGTGGAGGGCGCTTGCAAAAGGACAGGGGGGGGGGGCAGTTGTGTGGGGCTTACATGTATCCCAGGAGTCCATTAGTGTGGTCTGTTTCCCAGGAGAGGACACACCCCTCCAGCTCCACCACCCTAAATAGCCGTTCACAGTGCCCACCTGCTCAGTCATCAAGCCTTAGGCTCCCAAGCCTGGGGATGTAGTGTGTGCTAAGTCGCTTCAGTCATGTCCGACTCTTTGCAACCCCGTGGACTATCCCTCGAGGCTCCTCTGTCCATGGGATTCTCCGGGCAGGAATACTGGAGTGGGTTGCTATTTCCTGTTCCAGGGGATCTTCCCAACCCAGGAATTGAACCCACATCTCTTATGTCTCCTGCATTGGCAGGTGGGTTCTTTACCATTCGGGCTACCTGGGAAGCCTGGGATGTAGAGAGAGGAGCTAAGAACCCAGAAGATTCTGGGTAGGTTGGACTCCCTGCCTCAGTTTCTCCTTTTGCCAGATGGAGATGACAGCTGTCCTGCCTCTCTCACTGGGAGCATGTTAGGACCCCAGAATATAATGCTTGTGATGGGCTTTTGATAGGTGCTGGGGCTCTGCATGGGAGAGGGGGGGCCATGCAGAGGACCACAGAAACGGCTGGCTAGGTTTCCACTGCACCCACGAGCCACACACTAAGCCCTGGTGCTTGGAGGAGAGTGTCCTTTATTAAGGGCTTCCCAGTGGTAAAGAACCTGCTTGCCAATGCCCAAGAGATGCAGGTTTGATCCCTGGGTCAGGAAGATCTGGAGAAGGGCGTGGCAACCCGCTCCAGTATTCTTGCCTAGAGAATCCCATGGACAGAGGAACCTGGCAGGCTACAGTTCATAGGATTGCAAAGAATCAGAGACGACTGAGGAGACTCAGCACGCTCACGCACATGTCTCTTACTAGGGACAAGTGTGAAGATACACAGAATCCTGCCCAGGGTTTTATTGCTGCCTGTGTCCTGCAGCAGGTGAGGGGCAAGTTGCCACAGAAAGCCACTTTGTGACTGATACGCAGCTGAGAAGGAATGCCTGGCCTGGCCACTGACCTCACAGGTATTATGGCTTAGTAGGGGCTTCCCCGGTGGCTCAGTGGTAAAGAAGCTGCCTGCAATACAGGAATCACAGGAGATGCAAGTTCAATCCCTGGTTGGGATGATTCCCCTGAGGAGGTCATGGCAACCCACTCCAGTATTCTTGCCTGGAGAATCCCATGGAGAGAGAAGCCTGGAGGGCAACAGTCCATGGAGTCACAAAGAGTCAGATAGGACTGAAGCGACTTAGCATGCATGCACATGGCTTAGTAGCAGCAAAACAGAACAGGTGAGTTGTTAGTAATAGATAGGTGGTCACAGATAAAGCAGGAATCGAGCCTATGGTCTGAAACTGGGAACATGCCAGCAAGGCAGGACCTCGCCTGTCCCCTCCTCTCCTCCAGGACCTGATGCACACATGGGAGGGGTAGATGTCCACCCTCTGGGAGGGAGACATTGCCCATAGAGAGTGAGGAGCCAGGAGGGAGCTGAGGAGTTACGGGTGGGCTGGGTCAGGGGCAGGGGGCTGGCTTTGGGAGTCTTCCAGGCAGTCTTCCAGGGGTTGGGAGGCCCCGGACAGGTGTGCTCAGGGCTTCAGTGGTCTGGGAGTAAAGACAAGAGGAGCAGGGTTGATCCTGCACAGCCAGGCATCCTCCCCAAGTTCTCATCTCTGTGAATCCACTGGAAGTGCATTCCCTGCCCCAGGGCTTGCAGGGCTGTTTTCCCTGGAGGCTCCCAGAGCTCCAGTGGGTTGAGGTTCATGCATCTTTGGAAACCCCCCTGCCTTCCTTTCCCTTCTCCTTCATCCCTTCCTTCCTCTTCCATCTCCTTCTCCTTCCCTCCCCCTCGCCCCTTCCTCATCTCCTCTCCTCCTCTTGCAGCCCACCATCTACCCAGCTGAGCCTCCTGGTGATGAGGCATGCTGTGGGGAGTAAACAGAAGTGTATTTGGGGACTTCTCTTGTGGTTCAGTGGCTAAGATGCTGTGCTCCCAATGCAGGAGGCAGAGGTTCAATTCCTGGTCAATGAATTATATTCCACAAGCTGCAACTTAGAGTTCACATAACTCAGTGAAGGTTGAAGATCCCTCATGCTGCAACTAAGACCCAGTGCAGTCAAATAAGTGTGTTAAGAAACAGACCTAGCTAAGCAGCCTTGGCCTGCCTTTCCAGGTCCAGCTGGGTGGGACAGTGAGCAGAGTTGATGGGACCCTGGCAGAACCAGATACTTGGTCCCTGAGTATCAGGGGGCTTCCCTGGTGGCCCAGTGGTTGGGAGTCCGCCTGCCAGTGCAGGGGATATGGATTCGATTCCTGGTCTGAGAGGATTCAACATGCCTCAGAGCATCTAAGCCCGTGTGGCACAGCTGCTGAAGCCTGCGTGCCTGGAGCCTCTTCTCTGTCATAAGAGAAGCCCTCACGCACTGCAACTAAAGCGCGCACAAAGCAATGAAAACTCAGTGCAACCAAAAATAAATCTCAAAAGAAAAAAAAAAGACAACAAACTTGAAAAAAAAAATAAAAGAGCCCAGGAACAACTTAGGGGGCACATCCTGGGACCCCTTAGCCACCCTCACCACCCAGGGCCGGTCACACAGAACTGGCTGTGTTGTCCTAACCTCTCCTACTCCAGCATTCTAGAGAAAAGTGGGGACCAGGTTGTGGCTCATGTTCTGAGGATGGAAAGTGTGAGCACCAGGCCAGCAAGCAGCAGGGACTCTCGTAACACCTCATCCTGGGTCACCCCCATCTGCTCGCATGCTCAGAGCCTCCCTGAGAAGGGTGATAAGAAGGGTCGTTAGGGACCAGGGCCCACCATGCATACAGGGAGGGTGGAAGGAGGTTGAGGTCCCCGGGGTCCCCCACATCAGCAGCTGGGCCCACCCTACCCATCCCACAAGGCCCCCACACCCCTTCCATACACCTGGGCTCCCTCACAACCTCAAGGAAGAAGTGTCCAGGCCGGAGAAGTCAGTGGTGAACGTTTGACTCCTGAGAGCAGGGTGGGAGGAAGACAGGTTTCAGAGAGGAGAAGGAAATTGCCCAGAAGCAGAGCCCTGGGACACCATTCCTGGTGCCTCCCACCTCACCCCCTGCTGTGTGCCCTGGGCATCTCCTGCCCACATTCTTCTGGGGTAGTGAGCCGCCAGCCACGGTGATGGGCAGGCCCACGGTTCAGGTGACCTGTCCCCACCCCCTAAGAACCTCCATGCCAGGCTCTGGGTTTGGCACCAGGCACATGCACCATCGCTGTTTATCCAGCTCAGCTCACAGGGGGCCTGCCAGCGCTCCATGCCAGCCACCCAGCCCTGGCCTCCTGGTGGTTCCCAAGGGGAGCTCAGAAAAGGGATGTGGGCAGTGGGGCAGGAGGCTATAGGGAGAGTCCCCTGTGTTCCCCTGAGCACATGACAAGTGTTTTTATTTATCAGTAGAAGGTCGCTCTAAGGGCCCAGTGGTGATGCATGTGTCTGTCGAGCAGCAGATGCTGTGGAGCAATCTCACAGCAGAGCTGGAGACCCCCATGAACCATGACTGCTGGCAGGACATTGGGTCAGTCTGGGCACCACACATAAGCAGACCATGGTCGTATAGACGGGGCCGTGAGGGAAAGAGACTCAAAGAACCCACGCTCTGATCCCCTGTATGGAGTCACAGGCCTGCACTGCACGATGCAACCAGGATGTTGGAGATCAGGTTGGGGCCCCCCAGCCGGGGGCGGGGGGGGCTAATGATGATGAACCCAGCCTGAGCTAAATGCTCATCCAGGGTCATACGGCTAGTGAGTAGCCGGGCTGGGATTCCGATCTGAGCCTCCGGCTTCTGACCATACACCCTGCCTCCTGGCATTCCTTGTTCAGCCCCCAGGGGAGAGATCAGATGCCCACTCCTCACTCAAGGAACCCCCACTGTGTCTGTGCCCAGGGCAGGCTGTCCTGAGCTGAAGCTTGGCTGGGGGGCATACCTTCTTCTCTTGACCCCATGCAGAGAGTGCAGGATGCGTCCCAGGACGTTGCCACAGTAACCCAGAGACTTCCCGGGAGCGTCCTAGAATGTGAACACCCCGTCAGCTCCAAGGCTGGACGCCTGCTTGTCTTTGCACCTGCTGATGATACACGAACACAGACCTGACACAATCGCAGCTCCAGGAATGAAGTCGTGTAAATAAGCAGTAGAGGGCTTCCCAGGTGGCTCAGGGGTAAAGAATCCACCTGCCAATGCAGAAGATGGGGGTGGGGTTCCATCCCTGGGCTGGAAGATCCCCTGGACAAGGGAATGACAATCTACTCCAGTAATCTTGCCTGGAGAATCCCACGGACAGAGGCGCCTGACAGGCTAGAGTCCATGGGGTTTGCCAAGAGTCAGACTAGACAGAGAAACTGAGCACACGTGCAGAGACGGTCCAGCCCCCGAAGCCTGTGGTCACTGCAGTGCTTGGGAGCCAAGCCGAGGGCTTCTTGGCTGCATGCTGACACCCTCACCCAGTGAGAGGCTGGAATGTGGATAGGGAGCATCCTGCCGGGCCCATGGGTGCTTTGGCTCGTGAAGGTCCAGTTTGTTAACACTACACACCTTCTCTTCTGTGACTGCCGGAAGCTCCCTGAACACCAAGGGTTGGCGGCAAGGAGCCAGGTTCGTGGAGAGCCTGGGCCCCGAGGCAGACACTCATTGAACTGCACACGAGCCAGGCGGGCACGTGTATGGTGGGAGGGGCAGCCTGTGGGCCGGGCTGAGGAGGGGGCTCTCCTCCAGGAAGATGCCTCCGCCCAGAGCTGCTTCTGGGTTTTCCAGGAGGTTTCAGCAGCTGGATGGGGTGGGTGGGGGTGGGCAGCGCCAAAAAACACACCCCCATGGCTGGAGTTGCTCACACAAGCCACCGCAGACGTCCACAAGTGTATATTTGTCTTTCCCAAGGAGCAAGCATGAGAAATGTTTGCCTTGGGAGTCTCCCTGGGTTCGGGAAAGTGTTTTCACAAATAGTGTTCACCATGCTCCCTGGAACCTCAGGGCCAGCGGTCCAGAATCTGGTTTCTCTCCACACTGGGCTATACCGAACTCACGTCTGTTTATTCATTTCTTTGTTTAGCAACATTTTTGAGGTATTATTTACACACCATAATATTAACCCATTTAAGGCATTCAATTCAGAGATGTTTAGTATAGTCACAGAGTGATGCAGCCATCACCACTGTATAATTCCAGAACATTCCAACCCTCCAAACCGGGGTTTCCCTGGTGATCCAGTGGTTAGGATGCCGATCTTCCACTGCAGGGGCAGGGGTTCGATCTCTGGTTGGGGAACCCCGCATGCTGTGAGGTGCAGTCAAAGGGAAAAAAGAAAGGTCAACACAGCGCCCCCAAACTCTGTAGCCATTAGGACTCACTCCCCACTGCACTGTCCCCCCAAAGGGGCAGGCAACCAATGTGGATTTGCCTGTTCTGGACATTTCCCATCCATGGAATCGTACCCTGTGTAGGTTTCTGTGACTGGTTGTTTTCACTATGCAAACGTTTATAAGTGTGTTCAAGGCTCATCCAGGTTGCAGTGTGTATAAGTACTTATTTCTTTCTGTAACTGAATAACATTCTGTTGTAGGACAGTGCTTATGTGTTCATCAGTTGATGGATATTTGGGTTGTGTCCACCTTTGAGCTACTGTGAATAATGCTGCTATAAACACTGTGTACAGGGCTTTGTGTGGACATATGTTTTCATTTCCCGCGGTATATACCTCAGTAGAATTGCCTGCTCATATGGTGAGTCTATGTTTAACATTGTGAGAAACCACCAGACGGTTTTCCAAAGTGGCTGCACATCTTTCTGTTCCCACAGCAACGTGTGAGGGCAGCCGGTCCTTGTCTGATGCTATCTGGGGACAGGGTGTCCGTGTCTCTGCAGGACTATTCCTTCCATTTGGGGATGAAAGGCAGTTCCCTGCTCAGATGAGCGCCCCAGCACTGAGTGTCCACCCCTCTGTCAGCAGTCGCCGAAGGGGCAGATTTGTGCTCAGCTGGGCAGGATAGATAGAGGTTTCTTTTAGGACAGGCCTTGGGAGGGGACTGACAGCCTGCTTCTGGGAGAGCTGCCCTGGGGTTGCTGTGTATGCAGCCTGCCTTTCATCCCAGTCAGTCAGCTAGCGCACGAGTCATAGGCCTTCGGCCCAAAGTCCCCAGACCTTACAGCTCCAGGTCTTCAGGCCTGTGGGTCATCATCCTGACCTTGGATACAAGCACCGCAGAGGTATTGTGGGTTCCCTGCCATGCCACTGCAATAGAGTGGACGTCAGAATACAGGGAGTCGTGAATTTTTTTTGGTTTCCTAAAACGTATGTTTAGGGTCATGAATTTTTTTTGGTTTCCTAAAACTTATGTTTAGGGGCTTTTCAGGACTGATGCTGAAGCTCCAAAACTTTGGCCACCTGATGCAAAGAGGCAACTCATAACACCAGGAGAAAACAAAGGACAGAGAAGCCTGGCGTGCTGCAGTCCATGGGGTCACAAAGAGTTGGACATGACTCAGTGACTGAATAACAACACCTAGTAGTCTAGCAGCTAAGACTCCATGCTCCCAGTGCAGGGGATCTAGGTTTGATCCCTAGTCAGGGAACTAGATCCCACATGCCACAACTAAGACCTGGTGTAGCCAAATAAATATTTTAAAAGTTATGTTTACACTATAGTCTATGAAGTGTGCAATAGCATAATGTCTAAAGGATAATGTATATACCTTAATTTTAAAATAATGCTGTTGGAAAAATGTGTGCTGATAGACTTGCTAGATGCAGGGTTTCCACAAAACTTCAGTTGGTGAAAAATGCAGTATCTGTGAAGTGCAATAAAGCAAAGCATAATTAAACAAGGTATGCTTGCAGGATGCTGACTGTGCATTCTGATTTCTGCAGAGAAAAATAAGGTCCATGGAGCAAACACTTTGAAGGAGTGCTCAGAAAAAAGGACAGCAGCTGAAGTTCACAGTTGCTGAGTGTGTGCTGGCCAGTGTACCAAGCAGTTTCCATCTACACGTTTGATGTTAGAAGCAGTGCTCTGGGTTGGTGGGGGGTTGGGGGGTGGAGTGCTCTACAATTATCCCATTTTATAGACGGGAGAGCAAGGATGAGGGCAGTTATGGAATGTACCTACCGTTCTAGCTATGTGTTAGTTGCTCAGTCCTGTCCAACTCTTTGTGACCCCATGGATTGTAACCCACCAGGCTCCTCTGTCCATGGGATTGTCCAGGCAAGAATACTGGACTGGGTTTCCATTTCCTTCTCCAGGGGATCTTCCTGACCCAGGGATCGAATCTGAGTCTCCTGCATTGCAGACAGATTCTTGCTGAGCCAGATGCAAACCCCAAACATTTGCTGAATGAATAAACCAACCCTCCCCGGTCATCCTGCCTGTCATCACATAATGACCAGGTGAGAGGGTCTCCGGGAAGCAGATGCTGAGATTTGTGAGGGTTCAAAGGGTATGGCTGGGGGGTGGGGTGGTAACACCTCTGAGGGGAGAAATGGAGGAAATTGGCATAGGCTGGGACTTGACAAAGTCTCCCTGCTGAACAGAACTCTGGAGTCCAAGTGAGGAGTCCCATGTGGGCAGAAGTGACCAGGCCCTAGGAACACAGCCTCGCTCGGGGGCTGACTGCGGCCACCCTGAGAAGGGCACCATCTCCGTGAAATCTGAGGCAGACCCTAAGCCTCTAATGGCTGTGGGCAATCAGCCAGCCCCGCTCCTATATGGGGCAGTGCGTCTCTTTGGGAAGAGAGATCTGTGTGACCACAGTCCACACCCTTGGGCGAACAGGTTCACTCCCTGGCACGTGGGGGCTCTCCAGGGGTTCTCCAGCCTCTCTTCCTGGGGATACTTAGATGAGAGAGGGAGGTGGATGTGCCCTCGCGGGTCTCGGGGCCTCAGCTGGTGCTCAGCCCCTCTGGTCTCCACTCTCCACTCTCCAGTCCACACCCTCCTCATTGTCACCTCTGCAGATCTTAGGGGTCTTCGTCAGGGAGTGACCCTCACCCTCATTCCAGAGGATCTGAGCCCCAGTTTCTGTTCCTCCTCAGGTTGGGGGCGCTCCTCTGTCCATTCATGGTAATGGTCATATGGGGAGCACCATGGTGCCAGGGACACCCTCAGAATTCACTCCCTACCCTGCAGACTTCACAATATATGTCAGCCAAACCTTGAAGTCCCTTTTCTCCAGTATCGTCCCAGCTACATTTGTGACTTACTTCTCGTTACAGGCCTGGAGGCCCAGAACGCATGTGGGACAGGCATCTGCTGTCTTGTCGGGGAGAGTTCCACATCACTGCTGGGGAGTGGGCCGTGTCTGCAGGCTCACGTGGCAGAAGGCCTCTGTGGAGTCAAATTCTGCATGCACACATTCAGGTCCCCACCCCTTGGGGGTGCCTGGGGTCCCAACCAGGGTCCTGATGTAGGCAGAACAGTCTTGCCTCAGCTGAGCACTCAACCATCTGAAGTATAGCCTCTCTGGCCACCATATTTGAACTTGAGTGTTTTCTGCTCTTGGACCTGAGATGGGAATTGCTTTGAAGTTGCTAATGAGATTGCTGGCCCTCACACCCTGTTCCCAATTATTTAACTGCCCCCAGCCTGTCATTAGCACCTTAATGTCAATGTCTCTAAGTCAGCAACTTAGTTAAGGAAGGTTCCATTATCTCCTCCCTCCTCCAGATGAGCCAGTGGAGATCCCTCCACCAGCCTCTTTCCCAGCCCCTTCCCCAAACCATCCCTGGGGAAAGTGTTCACAGCTGGGCCCCTGGCCAGGGATAGGGTTCTTCTCATTGCCCTGACAGTGAGTGGTCCCATCCACAAGTCCACCCTGCTGCCTTCTTTCCTGAACAGCTCTAGTCCCAGTCCCAACTTCTCCAGGAAGCAGACAGTGAAGTGGAGTTGGGAGTGCAAAGGTTTCTTGGAAAGAAATACCTGCAGAGGGGAAAAGGGAGGTGACAGGGCTGAGCAGGAGGGACCACCAATGGTGATGTGTCAGCCCAGGGGGGTGGCTCAGGAGCACTGGCCCATTGTCGGAGTCCTACACTGAGCAGAAATAGCTGGCAGGGCCTGGGATCACCCGATCAGAGAGTGACCTGGGTTTGCAGCTAATGGCTGGAGGTTCTAGGGTCACCCTGCTCCTTGCAGCTGGGCTGTGGTCCTTTCCCAGAGGGCTGTGAGCAGCACATCTCTGCACCTGCACAAAGAGGGTGTCAAGAATCCATCCCTTCCCGGGAAAGCCCTCAACCTTGTCACTTTGGGCTGGCTTGTCAAGAGTGCCATATTCCCTTTGGGAGACTGGCATGGTCCTGGCTCTTTTCTGTGAAATGCAGCCCCACCCAGATGTTTAGCATCTTTTCATGTTCTTATCGGTCTTTTGTATATCTCCTTTGGAGAAATGTCTATTCACATCCTTTGCTTGTTTTAAAATTGGGTTATTTGTCTTTTTATGATTGAGTTGTGATAGTTCTTTATATATTCTAGATACAATTCTCCTCTAAGTGTGATTTAAACTTTTTCTGTCATTTTTTTTCCATTTTCTTGATGTCTTTTGAAGCACAAAAGTTTAAAAATTTGATGATGTCAAATTTATCTTTTTTTGTTGTTATTGTATGTGCTTTTGCTGTCATATACATATATATGTATACATATATATGTATATGTATTGTATGTATATATGTATATGTATGTACATATGTATATATGTATATGTATTGTATGTGCTTTTGCTGTCATATATATACATATACATATATATACATATACATATATATATATATATATATATAAAAATCACCTAACCCAAGGTCTATATGTGTACTTCGCTCTAAGAGTTTTACAGTTTTTGCCTTCACATTTAGGTGGCTCAGATAGTAAAGAATCTGTTTGCAATGCAGGAGACTTGGGTTTGATCCCTGGGTCTGGAAGATTCCCCTGGAGAAGGGAATGGCTACCCACTCCTGTATTCTTGCCTGGAGAATCCCATGGACAGAGGAGCCTGGTGGGTTACAATCCATGGGGTCACAGAGAGTCGGACTTGACCGAGCAACTAACACTTTCACTTTTTTTTTAGGTCTTTGATCGATTTTTAGTTCATTTTTGTGTCTAGGGTGAGAGAGGGGTTTATTCCTTTGCATTGCAGATGGTATGCAGTTTTACCAGCACATTTGTTAAAAAGACTGTCCTCTCCTCAGTGAATTGTCATGGCACCCTTCTCAAAAATCATTAGATCGTTCATGTGAGGGCTTATTTCTGGGCTCTCTTTTCTGCTCCATTGGTCTCTATCTCTCCATACCCTAGTTCTGCTCTGTCTTGATTACTGTGGTTTTGTAATACATTTGAAATTAGGAAGTGTGAGTCCTTCGACTTTGTTCTTCTTTTCCAAGATTGTTTTGGCTATTCTGGGTCTCTTGAATTTCCATATGAATTTAAGGATTCCTTTGTCGATTTCTGAAAAGAAGTCACCGTGAGTTTGATAAGGATTGTATTGCATCAGATATACAAGTGGTATCAGGGCAATGCAAATAAAAATCAATTTGGGGAGAGAGTTCCCCAGTGGTCCACTGGTTAAGGCTCTGTGTTTCCACTGCAGGGGGCACAGGTACGATAGATAGCTGGTTGGGAAACTAGGATCTTGCATGCTGCATGGCACAGCCTAAAAATTAATAAATACAATAAAAGATGCTGAGTGAAGGAAGACAGACACAAAGGAAGACATGTATTGTATGATCCCATTTATGTGAGATGTCTAGAATAGGTAAATTCATAGGGAGAGAATCTGGATTAGTGGTTGCCAGAGGCTGAGGAAATAGGAGATGGAACTGACTGCTTACAGTTTTCCTTTGGGGTGAAGAAAATATTCTGGAACTGGGTAAGGGTGATGGTTGTACAACACTGTGAATGCACGGAATGCCACTAAATTTTACACTGTAACAAAGTTGAAATGGTGAGTTTTATGTTATGTGAATTTTACTACAATAAAAAAAATATTAACCTTTACACACAAAATAAAACATTGGGAAAAGAAAGAAGAGAAGTCTGTGTAATTCCACTGGCCTCAGGTCCCCAACCTGGCTGCAGGAGTGCATGCTATGAGAACTCAGGTGGTGGTCACCTGGGGGAGGGGAGCCTGGGAGGGGGGTCTCTGGAATGGTGGGCACCGTTCTGCTCCTTGATTTGCTGCTGGTGATGTGGGCGTGTCAGTTCGAGAAGTCACTGAGTTGTGCATTTTTTTAAAAGTGTGTGTCTTTTTCTTCAAGCACAGGTTAAATGATGAAAAATCAAGCGATGCTTCTCTTTTGTTTCTCTCTCCTTTTTTTTTTTGCTTCGCTCTCTTTTTAATGATAGCAGAACAACACATCCATTCGAGAAAATGTGGAAACTCCAGAAAAAGCACAGAGGAGAAGGGAAGCAACCTTGAGCTCCCCGTCATCTTTCCAGTCTTTTCGCAGACAGCCCTGGGGAGGGGGCAGCCCAGCAGCTGGAAACTGGTGAAAAACAGCCCTCTGTGGCTTCTGGCGGATGGATCAAGCCCACTTGGACCTGGTCAGCTGTGTCCAGAGTTGGGGGCAGGCCTTCTCTCCTGGTCTCCAGGTCATGTCTTTTAGGTTTACGTTCCTACTTTGATTCTTTCTCATGCTCTCAGGTTCATCAGGGAGAGCCCATGGGGCATCAGGCTCCTAATGAAAAGATTCGCCCTTTTGCACTCAAGAGTTAGGCTATGTTTTTGCTTTATAAGCTTTAAAAAAAACAGCATGTGGGTTCTTGGGGCAGGACATTCATTTTGCAAATGGTTTCTGAATGACACAGTCCATTTTGATAAAAAAACAATATGACTAGCAAAATAAATGCATCGTCATCTTTTAGTGGCTAAGTTGTGTCTGATTCTTTGTGACCCCATGGACTGTAGCCCGCCAGACTCCTCTGACCATGGGATTTCCCAGGCATGAATACTGGAGTGGGTTGCCATTTCCTTCTCCAGGAGATCTTCCTGACTCAGGGATTGAACTCAGGTCTCCTGCATTGCAGGCGGATTCTTTACCGGCTGAGCCACCAGGGAAGCCCAAATAAATGCATGTTGGCATGAATTTGGGAAAGGCTTTAATGTGTGAGCCTCTCTCAAAGATGCGATTCACTGGCTTGTTCTTGACCACTAACCTCATTCTGCACGTGGGACTCCCTTTTGTTCTCCCCAGAAAGGAGCCGGTGACTCATTTCGCTTATTCCCCGTTTTAGGGAATCTGGGGGGAAATGACAGGCATCCCAGGCTTCTTTTGTATGAGAGCAATGGGTCTTAACCTCAGTGGGAAAGACCATAATTCCAATGATTTTTTCAGAATGTAGGCGGCTGCATCCCACCCAAAACCTGTGGACACACCCTCCCAGAGAGAGGCTGGATGCATCTGAATGCACACCTGTGCAGGTGCATGCACCATGTGAGTCTGTGTGGGTGTTTGTTTTACCTTTTAAATGCTAAGTGTCTCATGCATATAAAAGAGTATATACATCACAATGCAGGGCTTCCCAGGTGGCCCTAGTGGTGAAGAACCCGCCTGCCAATGTAAGAGACTTAAGAGAGTGGGTTTGATCCTTGGGTTGGGAAGATCCCCTGGAGGAGGGCATGGCAACTCACTCTAGTATTATTGCTTGAAGAATCCCCATGGACAGAGGATCCTGGAGGGCTATGGTCCGTAGGGTCGCAAAGAGTTGGACACGACTGAAGTGACTTAGCACATATCAGAATGTATCTTTTAACTAACAAGAAGAAAGTGAGTGCCCATGTCCCCACCATCCAACCTAAGGAGTAGGGCATCATTAGCACCTCCAAGCCTGGGAACCTTCTTCAGTGGAAGGAATTTCACTCAATCCACCCCCTCCACCTCGCTGGGCTCCTGCCCCTGTCTGAGTTGTCTTTGGCTTCAATTCTTCAGGAGTGAGGGGAGTACTACCTGGCCATGTAGGGCAGGGGTGGCAACTCGGGGTCCCTCTGCTCAGGACACTGTCAAGCAGGGCCAAACTTCCAGCATCAGGCACCTTCTTGGTCAGTACACTACAGTTGCTGGGTAATCACCACAAATTAGGGGTTCCCTTTTAGGAAGATGGTTATTAAACACTCATGCTCCTGTGTGCTCACTCAGTCATGTCCGACTCTTTGTGACTCCATGGACTCTAGCCCGCCAGGCTCCTCTGTCCATGACATTTTCCAGGCAAGAATACTAGAGTGAGTAGCCATTCCCTTCTCCAGTGGATCTTCCCGACCCAGGGATCGAACCTGTATCTCCTGCATTGGCAGGCGGGTTCTTTACCGCTGAGCCAACACTCACCAACACCTCACTGAATGATTGATCCTTGACTTCTAGGACCTTCAGGTTAGTTGGGGTAGTAAAACCTACAAGTATAAAATAACTAGAGAATGTTGATGAGGTCACTTCTGGGTAATTTATCCAAAAGAACTGAAAGCAGGGGCTTGAAGAGGTATTTGCACACCTGTCTTCATAGCAGCGTTATTCACAGTAGCCAGGAGGTGGAAACAATGCAAGAGTTTACCAGAAATGGGCAGAAAGAAAGGGATTTGATGCAAGCAAATTGCTGTGTTGGGGACAGTACTGACAAAGGATTTAGGAACTTTGTGTTTCCTTCTATGTCTCCATTTCCTGGTGGCCTTAGGCAAGTCGCTTGCCGTTGCTGGGCTCTGGTTTCTGTCTCTTAGAGAATGAGGGGTATGTTTAAGTCTTTCCAGCTTGGAAAGCTGAGTATGCAAAGCCTGATACATTTCCTCATTGACTTTCACTCAAGTGTGACATTTACAAAAAAACTCCACACATCAACACATTCTCTCAAACCAAACACGCCATGTAATGCCATTGAATGAGTGGACTGCCATTTGTTTATCCATTTCACTGGTGATGGAAATTTGGGTTGATTCCAGTTTGGGGTGAGTCCAAACAGTGCTGCTCAGACCGTTCTGGTTCTTCCACGGGGCACACAGGACTTTCATCTATGGGGTGCAGGCGGAGACTTGCTGGGCCCCAGGCTGAATGCCTGCACTGCTTAAGCAGAAATTGCCAAACAATTTACAAGGTGGTTGAACCAATTCCTACTGTCACTTGCAGATACTCCTCCTCAACAGCTAGATGGTGTGGTCCTTTTGAGTACGGTCTTTCTGGCAGGTCTACAGTGGGTTTGGTTTGCATTTCCCTGGTGATCGATGAAGCTGGCCACTTTTTATATTCGAACGAGTCTTTTTATACATCAGAAGTCCTATGCCCATTTCTCTATATTGCGTGTAACTTCTCCCACTCTGTGGGCTGCCTTTCCATTCCTTTAATGGTGTCTTTTTAATAATTTATTTAGTTAGTTATTTTGGGTTGCACTGGGTCTTTTTTGCTGGGAGCGGGCTTCGTCTAGTTGTGCTGAATGGGGGTTACTCTTTGTTGCGGTGTGTGGGCTTCTCACTGTGGTGGCTTCTCTTGTTGCAGAGCACGGGCTCCAGAACACTGCCTCAGCTGTGGTTGTGGCACACAGGCTTACTTGCTTGGAGGCATGTGGGATCTTCCTGGGACCAGGGATCGAACCAGTGTTCCTTGCATTGCAAGGCAGACTCTTAACCACTGGACCACTAGGAAAGCCCCTTCCTGATGTCTTTTGTTGAGAAGTTCTTAATGTAGTCCAATGTATCAACTTTTTTTCCTTTATAATGTTCAGCACCTTTTGTACTTATTTTTTAAAAAGACCTTCAAAAAAATGAATGCCCTGGCAGTCCAGTGTTTAGGACTTGGTGCTTCTACTGCTGTGGCCCAAGTTCAATCCCTGTTTGGGGAACTAAGGTCCTATAAGCTGCATACCACGGCCAAGAAACGGACAAAAACTTTACATGTTCTGAGATTATAAGCCCATTTCCTTCTATAAGTTTTATTATTTTAGCTTTCACATTTAGCTCTTCAATTTACCTGGAATTGATTTTTCTGTATGGTGTGAGGTTTGTTTTTCACCCTTTTGGGGAGCCATGGTCCCAGGACCAGTGGTGAAAAAGACCATCCTTTCTCCGCTTCAAGGCATTGTCCGGTATGTCATAAGTAGGTTGACTAAACACATGTGAACTGTTTTGAGGTCTTGGTATTCATCTGGCCTATTCACCTATTCTTGCACCAACCCCTCACTGTCTTTTTTTTTTTTTTAATTTTTATTTATTTATTTATTTTTTTGTCATACCTCACTGTCTTAATTACTATCACAGTCATGATATCTGGTAGTGAAGGCCTTCCAGGGTTGTTCTTCAAGATTACCTTTGACTTTTTACGTTTCCATATAAATTTTAGGGCTTCCCAGGTGGCACAGTGGTAAAGATATCTGCCTGCCAATGCAGGACAAATGGGTTCAGTCTCTGATTCAGGAATATCTCAGATGCCTTGGGGCAACTAAGCCTGTGTGCCATAACTACTGAGCCTGTGCTCTAGAGCCCACGCTCTCCAACAAGAGAAGCCACTGCAATGAGAAGCCCACACACCACAACTAGGGAGTAGCCCTGGCTCGCCACAACTAGAGAAAAGTCCAAGCAGTAATGAAGACCAGCACAGCCAAAAACAAATAAATAAAATTATAACAAAAGTTGGAATTTGCATTTCTAAAATAAGCATTATAAACTAAATTCCCGTTATACATTGTTTATCTTGCAGCCCACACATTTTGATATGCTGTATTTTCAGTAAAATTCAGTTTGAAGTATTTTCAGATTTCCCTTGTGAATTTTTTTGACCCATGGGTTAGTTAGATATTTCCAAATATTTGGAGTTTTAACCATTTTGTTATTGATTTTATTATTCTTACTGTTATCTTAATTGTTTTTACTTTTTGGCCATGCCATGAGGCATGTGGGATCTTAGTATCCCAACCAGGGATCGAAACCACACTGCCTGCATTGGAAGAGCAGAGTCTTAACCACTGGGCCACCACTGGGCCAGGGAAGTCCCTGTTATTGACTTTAATTCCAATATAAACAGAAAACATATTCTTGCATGATTTCAACCTTTTAAAATTTGTTGGGATTTGTTTTATGGCCCAGCATTTGGTTTACCTTGCTGAGTATACTATGTGCAATAGAAAGGAATGTGTTGGATGTAGTGTTGGGTAAATAGCAAGTCAAGACAGTTCGATTTCTGGGTTGGGAAAATCCCCTGGAGAAGGGAAAGGCTACCCACTCTAGTATTCTGGTCTGGAGAATTCCATGGACTATATAGTCCATGGGGTTGCAAAGAGTCGGACATGACTGAGCTACTTTCACTTCACAAGACAATTCAGTGTTGTTCAGATCATTTGTGTCCATCCTGAGATTTTTGCCCATTGATTCAACGGCTGTTATAATCTCCAACAATGGGGACTTCCCTGGTGGGACAGTGAAAAAGAATCTGCCTGCCAATGCAGGAGACATGGATTCGATCCCTGTTCTGGGGAGATTCCACATGTCGGACAACAGCTAAGCCCATGCGCCAAAACTACAGAGACTGTGCTTTAGAACTGGGGAGCCACAGCTACTGAAGCCCGTGCACCTAGAGCCTGTGTTCACCAACAAGAGAAGCCACTGCAGTGAGAAGCCAGTGTACTGCAACTAGCAAAAAGTCCCTGCAGCAACGAAGACTCAGTGCAACCAAAAAAAAAAAAAACCTCCAACGATTGTTGAATTATCTATTTTTTGTTTAATTCTGTTAATTTTTGCTTCATATGTTTTGAAGCTATGAAGCACATAAATTATGATTTTTGTATTCTTAATGAGTTAACCAACCATTTTTCATTAGGGCAGTGTCTCTTTTTATCTCTGACAAGCACTGTGTTGAGGTCCATTTTATCTGATGTTAATACAGCCTCTCTAGCCTTGTTAACCTGTTAGCATGATATATTTTTCTGAAATACATCTCTCAAAAATAGCATATGGCTTTCTTCCTTTTCTATCTTTTTAATTGAAGTGCTTAATGCTTACCATTTGATATGATGATGAAGTTGGTGAGATTTAGGTCTATTGTCTGTTTATGTTCTTTCTAAAAGGTGCTCTTTTGTTTTCTTTTAGATTATCTGAATATTTTCAACATTCTAATTTATTGATCAGATTTTTAACTGTGACTCTGAGTTAAACTTTTTAGTGGTTGCTTTAGGTATGTCAATACATATTATTAACTTTTCAGTCTTCTTTGAGTTGACATTGCACCACATCACATAAAACGTAGAACCCTAAAAAAAAAAAACAAAAAAACAAAAAAATTTAGAAACCTTTCACTAGTATAGGTCCATTTTTTTGCTATAACTTTGCTATAGTATATTTAAATGCAGGAAAACCTCCCACAATTCAGTGTTATAATGTTGCTTTAAATAGACATGTACTTTAGAGAAATGAAGAGGAAAAATATTCTTTCATATTTATTCTGGTATTTACTGTTTCTGATGCTTGTCATTCTTTCCTGTTGACCAGTGTCTATCTGGTATCACTTTCCTTCAGTTTGAAGAATTTCTTTCAGCATTTCTTATAGTTCAGGTCTACTAGTGATGAATTCTCTTAATTTTCTTGTACGGTAAAATATCTTTATTTACCCTCATTCTGGACAGTTTGAAAGTTTGATGTTCTACAAAAGGGTTCATGGGCTTTCTTTCAATACTTGAAGGTGTTGGTCCATTTTCTTCTGGTCTCCATAGTTTTGGGGAAAAGTCAACAGTGTCATCTCACTGTTCCCTGCATGAGATGTGTTGTTTTCCTGCAGCTGTTGTTGTTTAGTTGCTCAGTTGTATCTGACTCTTTTGTGACCCCATGGACTATAGTCTGCCAGACTCCTCTATCCATGGGATTTCCCAGGCAAGAATACAATACTGGAGTGGGTTGCCATTTCCTTCTTCAGGGGGTCTTCCTGACTCAGGGGTCGAACCCTCATCTCCTAGGAAGCCCTCTCCTGTAGCTGCTCATTAGATTTTTCTTTTTACATCTGGCTGCCAGCTGTTTGACTGTGCTCTCTGCTTGTGCATGGTTTTCTTTGATTCTATCTTAGTTGGGGAATTCGGGAATTCTTCAAGTATATAAATATATGCCTTTCACCAAATATAGAAAATTCTGGAAATTATTTCATCAAATACTCTTTTTTGCCTTATCCTTTCCTCTGTTTTTGTGATTTTGGTTGCACAGATGTTGATATTTCAATACTATTCAGTATTACAGAGATCCCTTATGCTCTTTTAATTTATTCCCCACTCCTTCTTTTTCAGATTGAATAAATTCTATTGATATACCTTCAAGTCTACTGATTTATTTCCCTTTGTCATTCTACTCTTCTGTTTGGTTTCAGTTAAGTGTATGTTTGTGTGTGTGTGTGCTTCAGTTGTGTTTGATTCTCTGTGACCCCATGGACTGTAGCCCGCAAGGCTCTTCTGTCCATGGGATCCTCCAGGCAAGAATAGAGTGGGTTGCCGTGCCCTCCTCCAGGGGATCTTCCCAACCCAGGGATAGAACCTGGGTGTCCCACATTGCAGGCAGATTTTTAATCATCTGAGCCACCAGGGAAGCCCAACTTTATGTTTAGAAAATTTTAACTTTCAGTTATAGAATTTCCTTTATAAAATATATTTGCCAGTCCTCTGTTGTGATTTTTATTTTTATTTTATTTATTTAGTTTTGGCTTCACTGTGTGGCATGTGGGATTCTAGTTCCTGACCAGGGATTGAGACTGTGTCTCCTGCAGTGGAAACTCAGAGTCTTAACCACTGGACCACCAGGGACGTCCCAAGTCTGCTGTTGAGTTTCAAAAAATCTTTTCCCTTGTTAAAGTATGTTTTTCTTTATGTGAGTGATTATAATACTTTGAAATTTTATTTTGCTAATTCTGTTATTTGGATCATATCAAGGATCAATTGCCATTTTTTTTTTCCAGGATGGCTTATATTCTCCTTCTCTTTATTTAGTAATTTTTTTTCTGTATTTAGTAATTTCAGATTGTGTCCTGGATATTGTGTTATTTTGTGTTGACACTAGATTCTCCTACACTAACTCAGAGTGTTGATTTTATTATTTCTGTGTTTGTGTTAGCACACAGCAAATGACTTGGTGGGACTGACAGCAAACACTTTCCCTTGGACAGCAGCTCAGATCTCATCTCAGTTCTTTCATTCTTAGCCAAGATGCTTAGAGTCTGTCCTATACCTGTGTTCCAATGTCACCTGGAGATTTAGGCCCAGATTATAAGTAGAATTGGAGTCTCCCCTTCTCTCACTCCTTCCTTTCTGGGATGACCCCAAATACTTTCCACAGGGTATCACTGCCCCAACTCTATCTCCTGGCTCTCAGGCCAGCAGGCCTGGGGGTGTTTCCTTGGTGTTTATCTGTTGAGGCTGAAGCTCCAATATTTTGGCCACCTGATGGGAAGAGCTGACTTTCTGGAAAAGACCTTGATGCTGGGAAAGACTGAAGACAAAAGGTGAAGGGGGCGGCAGAGGATGGGATGGTTAGATAGCATCACTGACTCAATGGACATGAATTTGAGCAAATTCCGGGAGATAGAAGAGATAGAAGAGGACAGAAGAGGGAAGCCTGGCGTGCTGCAGTCCATGGGGTCACAAAGAGTTGGACATGACCTAGTGACTGAACAACAACAACAACAATCTGCAGTTAGAGTAGAAGCTGTGAAAACAGGCAGCTCACCCTGCCATTCTCTTTTCCTGAGTGTTGACTCCTCTCCAGCATCTGCCTGTGCTCATGACAGGGGCTCCAGGTTAAGGGTTATTTTGTATTTTGTCCAGAGTTCATAGTGCTATCTATGGGAGGTCAGTTCAGTAGTTTACATATTGGAAATGGAAGCCTAGCTTGTCCATTTCTGTGAAAGGATCCTGTCTGGGATCTTAAAATCCATTTGTATGGAATCTAGATTATCCTGGGGAGAAACGATATTTTTACAATATCGAGTCTTTCAATTCTTGAACTTCGTATATCCCTCCATGTATTTATTTTTTCTGTAATTTCTCTCAATCATGTTTTACAATTTTTTGGTCTGTAGGTCTTGTGCTCTTCCTTCTTAGTTCTGTATCAGGGTATTTGGTGATGCTGCTGCAAGCCAACAATGCCTTGCGACCACCAGGAGCTGGAAGAGGCAGGAAATTCTTCCTGCATTCTCCAGAGAGTGTGGCCCTGCTGACACCTTGATTTTGGACTTTTGGTTTCCAGAACTGTGAGAACAAGTTTCTATTGTTTTAGGCCCTCAAGTTTGTGATAATGTTACCAAGACCCTAAGAGATTCATGGAGCTGCATTTACAATCAGGTATGTGTTCCTGAGCTTGCCCCTGGGATGTGGAGCCATTCTTGACCAGAGCACAGCCCACTGATGCTGTGTTGCTGGTTGGGACCAGAGCCGGGTCACCAGCTGCCACCTGGCTGTATGTCTTTTTTTAAAAAAAATTGTTTTATTGTGTGGTATTTCAGGCAGACAACAAAAGCATAGATGATATAACAAATGCTGCATATCTTTCACAAATCCAGGGCAACACTGCAATTATTGACTTGTGGTTATGTTTATTCTTATATTTAAGAGAGCGTGTCTGATGTTTTCTCTATTTTATTGAAAAGACAATATACCGCTTAATAAACCCTATAGTCCCACATAGCTGCCAGCCTGGGAGGTCTCCTTTTTGCTCATGGCCTTGCACGTTTGCACCGCTGTGGGTGGCGACGATATACTGTTTTAGGGTTCTGCCATTCTCACTTAACAGCAAACATTTTTCTGTTTAAACCTGGTGTGTATATTTACACTCGTTTTCGGGCCCGTTTCTCTTTTCATGCTAGGTGGAATTTTTGTTTCAAACTACGTAAGTCATACGGAAGCTTCTAGTGGGAACAAAACCAAGCAGCGATTGAAAGAAAATGCTCCGAGTCCCCAGGGTGGCCAAGGTTAAGTCTGGCAGCATCTCCCCGCCCTCCATAGGGAGGAGGGGAGGAGCCACGTGGCTACCGCCCCTCCCCCACCCTGCAGGGGGGCAGGTCTCCGGAGGGCGTCCGAGGCGCAAGAGCTGTTTAAGCAGTCGGTAGCCCCCACCTTCCCTTGGGGCGCAGAGACCCCGTCTGGAAGCGGAGTCGCGGCGGAGCGGGGTGGGGAGGGAAGACGGTGCACCGACGCTTCACCTCCCACACTTCCTGCTGGACCGGAGGGCGCCTCGGAGGACGCTGGGGGTGATGTCAGCACCGCTGCGGTGCGGAGGCCTGGGCGGGGGAGGGGCCCCGGGGTTGCCCCTATGGGGAAGCAGGAGGGGCCCGGCACCGTACCACCTGCTCCCTTCACTTTAGATCCCAGTAACTAGAGGGGCGGACCCCCCCCCCGCCCCCCACCGGGCCTCACCGTCTCGCGTCAGCCAGTTATTTGCCTCGTAGCACGGCTGTCACTCTTCTGCCCCGACTCCGATCTGGGTGTTTTGAGTGCAGACCACGGTGTACCCTCTGTTTCCCACTACGGCACCCGGGGCCTGCTTTTGTTTGGCTCACTTAACATTTTCTGATGAGTTGTCATCATTAAAGATGAGATTTTACACATATTCCCACATTTCTGCTCTTGCTCGCAAACCAGATCGTCGGCCCCCGCTGGGCTCAAAGCGCGGTGGGGATGGGACCCAGACACCCCGAGTTCAGGGTACCCCCAAGCCCAGGATTGTTCCACCCCTTTCTTTTCCTGTGTTTTGGGTAGTCATATTCAGGTGCAAAATTCCGATTCTCTCTTTGCAGGGTTTCCCCGACACGGTCGCCCGGGGAGGCCCCTTCGCAGGCTCCAACCCCCGCGCTCATTGTCTGAACCCGCCCCGGGAGCTGGGCTCGCGGGGGCCGCCGGCTCTTTTGTTAGGCGGGTAGAAAAGATCATTTGTGTGTCAACAGCTTCCCGCATTGTGCTGCGGGCCGTGTGACTGCGGCGCGGCCTGTTCGGCCGGAGGCGCTTCTCTGGGTCTACCCCCCTCACCCCCCCAAAAAAGAGAAGAAACCACTAGACATGTCCCAGAATACCATCTTTTGGTTAAAAAAAAAAAAAACCACGCAGAATTTCACGTGAATTCTTCCTAGAGAAGGTGCTCGTAAGGTTATTTTAAATAACTTACTTCGTCAAAAGGACAGAATGGGAAATAAGGACCCCAGGAAGACCTCCAAGCTGGACGCTCCCCTTCCCTACGCGAGAAGCTGGTCCCGGCCGGCACCGCCGTCTCACCCAGTGATTTAGACACTCGCGGCCAGGGGCCGCGCCGCCGGAGGAGATGAGTCACCCTGGTGTGGCCTCGGGCGCCGACCCCTGCCCCGCCCCCGCCGCCCAAGCAGCGGCCCTCACGGCTTGAGACGCCCGGTCTCGGGCTGACCGAGGCGCCGGTCCGGGGGGCAGGCCCGCGCTCGCCACGCCCGATGCCCCGAGCTTCGGGGCCTGCGCCCGCCCGGGAGCAATGGCGACGACGCCCAGGCCACCTCGCTGATCCGGCCCCCAGGCAGTGCCCTCACGGGGTGCCGCGTTCCCGCGGGCTGCGGCGGCCTTGGTTCCGATATAGGCGTCCCCGCTCCCTCGACCGCCCGCCCGGCGATCCCGTCAGCTCCGGCCGCAGCCATTTTGGAGCAAGCGGAGACAAAGAGCTTGTCATTGCTGCCGCCCCCACCAGGCCCCGACCGCGGTCCCCGCCCGTCTTGTCCTCTGGGTCGTCGGCCTCTGGCCCGTCCGCCAACCTGGACCCTGACATCCCCGCCAGCCCAAGGACTCCCCGACCCCCAGCCCACTATCCCGCCAACCCCCGGCGGCCCGCCCGCGCCCCGGCCTCTGCCGCTCGCAGCCATTGGCCGCGCCTTTTAAGCGCAAAGCGCGACCAATCGCGGGACGCCGGGCAGCCGGGAGGGGGGCGCCGCGGCCAATGACTAGGCGCCGGGCGGCGGGCGGGGGCGGGCACGCCGCCGCGCCTGCGCACCGCGTTGCCGCCGCCCTCCCCCCGCCCGGCCGCCCGCGCCCCCCGCCCGGCCGCCGCCCCCGCCCCGCCCGGCGCGCGCCGCCCCCCGCCCGCCCCCGCGGCCGCCCGCCCGCCAGCCCGCCCGCCCGCGCGGAGCCTCCTCCCCGCCCAGCGCCGGCCGAGCGGCGGCGGCGGCGGGCCGAGGAGGAAAGATGGCGGCGGGCTCGGATCTGCTGGACGAGGTCTTCTTCAACAGCGAGGTGGACGAGAAAGTGGTGAGCGACCTGGTGGGCTCGCTCGAGTCGCAGCTGGCGGCCAGCGCGGCCCACCACCACCACCTCGCGCCCCGCGCGCCCGAGGCGCGGGCCGCGGCCGCCGGCGCGCTCGGGAACCATGTCGGAGCCGGAGCCGTGCCGGCCGAGGGCGCGCCCGCAGCGGCGCCGGAGCCGCCCCCCGCAGGTAGAGCGCGGCGCGGCCTGAGCGCGGGCGGCCGCTGGCCGGGCCCGCGTCCTCACCGCGCCGCCCCGCTTGTCTCCGCAGGGCCCGCCGCGAAGCTGAGCGCGCTCGAGGCCGGCGCGGGCGCCGGGGCCGGAGCCGGAGCGGGCGCCGCGGCCGGGGCCTGCCCGCCGGGGGCAGCGGCCGCGCCCGAGCCCGCCGCCAAGCCCGTCGCCCGCAACGGCCCGCCCGGCGGCCCCGGCGCCGCGCAAACTTTGAATGGGAGCGCCGCGCTGGGGAACTCGCTCCGCGCCGCCGCCGCACCTGCTGTCAGCCTGCTCCACAACGGGCCCGCGCCCGCGCCGCCGCCGCCCAAGCCTGCCGCCGCCACTGTCATCCAGACGCCGCCCTTCCTCGGCGCCCCCGCCGCGCCCGCGCCCCGCGCCCCCTCGCCCCCCGCGGCCCCTGCGCCCGCCGCGCCCCCTGCGCCTCCCGCGCCCGCCGCCGCCGCCCCGCCGCCGCCGCCGCCCGCGGCCGGCAGCCTGGCCCGGCCGCCCGGGCCCCCGGCCGGACCACCGGCGGCCGCGCAGAACGGGGGCAGCGCCGCGCCCGCGCCCGCCCCCACGCCCGCCCCCGCGCCCGCCCCGGCCCCCGCGCCCGCGCCTGCCCCGGCGCCCGCCGCCAACAGTCAGCCCGGGCCCGCCGCCGCGCCCGCGCAGGTGGCCAAGGCCGACTCGCCCAAGACCGCGCTGCAGCAGGCGCCCCCGCCGCCGCAGACCCTGGCGACCAGCTGCCCGGCCGGCGCGGGGTCCGGCATGATCCTCGGGCCAACTATGCAAGGGGCGCTGCCCGCCGCCGCCGCCGCCGGCCTCCCGCCGCCGGCCCCGGGCACCCCCACCGGGCTGCCCAAGGGCTCGGCCAGCGCGGTGACCCAGAGCCTGCCCAGGACGCCCTCGGCCACCACCGGCGGGATCCGGGCCACGCTGACGCCCACGGTCCTCGCCCCACGCCTGCCGCAGCCGCCGCAGAACCCCACCAACATCCAGAACTTCCAGCTGCCCCCAGGTGAGTGGCTGCGCCGCCGGGCGGCTGTGTGTGTGTGCTCCCCAGCCGGGAGTCCAGGAAGTTGTCGGGCTGGCAGGACACGGAGGTCATGAGCCCTGCGCGGGCTGCCGCGAGCGGGGGTGCGTCTCTGCCCCGGTCGGGGCCGGTCCCCGGCGTGTATGTGCTGGAGTGTTGCGTGATGTGGCTGCGGGGGCCTCTTAGCTGTGCCAGGCTTGGCTTCTACTCTCCGCTTTGCGTTGGGGAACTTTCTCTGTCGGGACTTCCGCCGAGTGGGCCCTTTCCTCTTCTCCTGGCTTTGTGTGTCCCTGCCCGGTGCCCCCAGAGTGGACAGCAGTAGCAGCTGGTGTTCTGGGGACAACTTGCTGGGTTATTCAGTCTGGGCCGGTGACTTTCCCACGCTTGGCTTTTCTCTCCCTGGTTTCTGGGATCAGGCATATGGTCTGTGTCCTCACTGAACTCTTCTGCTCTGTTACTGGGCTGGTCTGTGATTGGTGTCCCCTTCCGGTGGTCTAGGGACTCCCTTTCCCGGTGAGGTCAGGGGAGTGACGCCCCCTCCGGGAGGCTGGGCAAGCCTGCGTGGAAAGCTTTTGCTCCCCTGCTGACACCAGGATGGCAGAGTTCCCAGGTGAGCTTGTAGGGATCCCGGGACACACACCCTTCCTGGTCACAGCCCTTGCCTCACGCGGCTCCTGCAGTCGTTTTTCAGCACTTCTCGTGGTAGCTGTGTGGTTCTGCACTGGAGTCCTCACTTGGAGGACGCAGGGTTACTTTGATTGTTGCTGATGCAGTCCGCGGTGGGCTGGGGTTCCCCGGTCAGTGAGTCCTTTGGAGGTACAGATGGTGTAGGAGGACAGGCAGCGTCTCTGAACCCACACTCCATCTCCCGTCCTCTGGGCAGCTTTTTAGGGCTTTCTAGGTCCCCGCGGCATTCAGTGTATCCCACTGCTTTCTTTCGGGCTTCCTGGGCAGAGAGAAACCCCAGCACTGGAGGCTCCCAGTCTCTGCTTCCATCCCCGGCCTCGCCTGCGTGGATGCAGAGCGCTCCTCCCCTGCCGTGTAGTAACGTGCTGGCGGCAGGAGTAGTGGAGACAGCACTGTCTGTGTGTGCGTCCCCTTGTGCCTTCTGAAGCAGCCGTTGGTCACCTTGAGAGGATTTCAGCGTCTTAGAAGGAAGGTCTTGTCACAGTGCCGTGAGGTTTGGAGCGGTGGTGGCACCTGGCAGGGATCTGATTTCACACCCCAGAAGGGAGGAGGCAAGGTTCCAGCCAAGAGTGCTGTGTTTGGGGGTGCTCGTGAGGGCTGCCCTGCTCCCCGGAAGAGGTGACATGAAATAGGTACCTGAGAGGTGCGGGGTGCCTCTTACAACACGCTTTGTGTTTGAGTTTGTAGGAGGGTTTCATTAAAGGTTCTGTTTTGCTCATTATGTGTATTTTGACCTTTTAGTGGAAAATATGTTTGATCTTTAGTGAGGTTTAGAAAAGAGAAGTGACGGTGGCAGCAGGTTATGTAAAACGTCAAAATACTTTTTAGTTACTCATTAAAGTACCCCCTCAGTGGTCCTCAGCGCCTGCCCCACTCCTGGCCCGGACAGTTCCCTGCGCGACGCTTTTGTTCTGAAAACTGTCAGTGAAGTTTGAGTCAGTGGAGCTGGTGAGGCTGGCGCTGTGCCCAGGGAGGAGGCCCCCCCCCCCGCCCTCCACCCTGGGGCACGCGTGTGATGCCTGTAGGTGTGGCGGTTTGGGGCTGACTGGATCGCCTCGCCTCTGCATAGGTGCAGCCTTCACTGCCTGCCGCCTTCTGGGGGAGGAAGCTGTGGTTCTGAAAGGGCGCCTCTGTCAGCTTTGTCATGATTGACCCTGGACGCACTTTCATCTCCTGTTCTACCGGCGGTGTTAAGGATGTCTGCATGTGACAAGTAGGCGACTCCTTGAAGAAAACTGTAAAAGTGCTGACTCTTTGCATGAGTTCTCATGAGTCTTTGCGGTAGTCCCGTGTGTGTATGTGTGTGAGCAGAGAACAGCTCATGTTGACATTTGGGTGACAAATGCGGAGAGCTGTGCTTTAAAGGGGCCAAATGCTTTCTAGAAAATAAAAAATTCATATCCATCTCTTCATGCTTCCCCTACCCCCACAGTCGATCCGCTGATTTGGAGCTCTGATTAATTCTATTCCATCATTTTAATAAAAGCAGGAGCAGAACAAGCATAGTTAAAACTACTACCAGTTCCCCCAAAACAAAGTACTTTCTTTTAAATAGTACAAATTAATTCTATAAATCAAAGTGACAGATTATGAATATTCTAGTTGCCTCATGTAATTGATCGATTAGAAGATACTAAGTTCTACTTGAGGTCTCCTGTTCATTGAAAGCTCTCATCATAAAAATGTATAAAGCGGAGGTGGAATTAACTTGTGAAAATAGCTATCGCCTGGCTGATAATGCACTCTGGTTAGTACTCAGAGGTTAGGGGTGGGCAGGGTTTTCAAAGCTACACATAGGTGTCAAGTGAAATAACAGACTGTTGGCAATTGGAGTGTGGGTGAGAGAGGCCTGCCCCACCGTGGGGGGTGGTGGTGATGGAAACAGAGGGACAGAGGCTTCGCTGAGTCCCTGAGGGTCCTGCAAGGCGGCCGGCCTTGTGTGTTTCATCCTCCCAGCCCACTGTGAACTCCTGTTGAATTTGGTTTCAGCAGATTCAGTTATGATGTCTTTGTCAGGATGGTTTTGTAAAGAGACATTGATGTTATTGTGATTAATTTACTTGTATGAAGGTACCAGAGTCTCAGTTTTAAGCTGCTGTGGGGAATACTGAGAACACGTAAGTCTTCAGAGAGATTGTTGCAGCAAAGGCGGTGGTCCCAAGAACAGTGAAGAGCACTAGTTAGTTTTGTACAGCTTAGAGTAGTCATAACATCAAAGTAATATTATGATTATAGTTGAAGAGAAAAGTGATATGACACCAAAATTAGCATGTGCGCAAATGGTTTTAAGAGATCTTTTCAGATAGGTGTTACGTTAGAGATCCTCATTTTTAAAGGTTATCTTTTGTTGGCAAGTTTGCATTTTCAGTAGTGTGTGTCTCTGTTCTGCTTTCACGGAGAATTTGTCCTCCTGTGATGCTCAGGTCTGGCCGAAGTACAGTTCTCATTCCAGGAGAGAACGCCTTTCCTCCATACCCTGGTTTCGGGACGTTTGCATGGGGCTGACTTAAGATGAGCAGTCTTGAGGTGGCTGCGCTTGGAAAGACGGGGTCTAGGGTGGAGTTCCCATCCTCGGTGAATGGAATTGTTGGATGGTGGGGAAAGAGGAAGAAGAGTCTGGGGGCCGACTGCTGTGTAGACCGGGTTGAGTTCCGGGAGGGCGGACCCTGAGCAGCATGGTAGGGCTTGGGGCTCAGGATGTTCTGGTGGCGGACTTCTGCAGAAGTGTTTGACACAAGGGATAGTCTTAGGAGTTTATATGTTGTCACTTGAGGGCACTTTTCACCTGGGACAGAATCCATGGTTCCAGGGGCCTCAGTTTCCCCAGGTGGAAAGTGGGCTCGACCCTGTTGTGAAGGCCGTGAAACTGCATCGGGATGAGCCGTGCACGATTGTCAAGTAGTGTTTATTTACATGGTGTCTCAGCTCCCTGGCATTTGTAAAAATGGCAGCCCACTCCAGTATTCTTGCCTGGAAAACCCCATGGACGGAGGAGCCTGGTAGACTACAGCCCATGGGGTTGCAAAGAGTTGGACACGACTGAGTGACTTCACCTTCACCTTCAAGCAGTATGTGCTATGGATGTAGCCTAGTCTACAGGATGGCTTTATTCCCATCAAATCTGCGCCCAGATTGGATAGGTACTCAGCACCCGGGGAGCCTACACTTTCTCACTGTAGGTGAGAAAGTTGCTGAGGTTTCACAAGTGGGCCGCAGATCTGGGGGATGTGTCCTGACAGACATGGGGGACACGGGGTGCAACTCTCTGCAGAGAGAGTAGATTTGGGCAGGGGCTCACTTTAGGCCAAAGGCCTTGGCCAAGTTTTTCTCTTGATGTACTTAGATAATAGTGGAATTTGAAAAGAAGGAAGAAAAATAACTTTGGGGCAGCTCTGCTCAGCGACAGATGAAGTGATGTCTCTGAGGTCGCTTCCCCACTGCTAGCTTGGGGTAGGCCCTCGGTGGACAAGCAGGCGTTCCCTCCTCCTCGCTCTCTGCCCCACCTTCTGTCCTGGCTGTCCCCGTCTCTTTAGTGTGGACATAGCTGTCTTGGTGATGTGGCCTGGGATGATGTCTCATGCCCATGTGGGTGTCTTTGGGACTGATGATCCTCACATTTTATAGCAGCAACCTGAAGAGGCGCCCCCAGGCCTTTTGGGGGTGTCTTTTCTCACTGTGCTCCAGGGCAGTGAACCCTGCCCTGGTGGCGGAGTCACCGGAGTTTGAGAAGACAACAGTCAGTCCTGCCGCAGGAGGGGTGAACCCTTACCTGTTAGGGCTCTGGAAGGAAGCAGTTAGGAAGATGGTCTCCTGGCTGGTGGACGGCCATCCTGTCTCCCTGGACGGTGGGGGTGAAGCCTGGGCTCCTCAGATACCTTCAAAGTTGCTGACCGGTGGGCGCTGGGCCCCCAGCAGTGGGGTGGGATCAGAACAGGACTGGCCCAGTTCTGCCCTGCCCTAGCTCAGGAGGTGGCAGTGGGAAAGAGCAGTAGGGGCGGGCACACCTGTTTGTTTCTTTGAAATCGTAATGAGATGACGGTGGTTCTGACATGTTTCTTGAGCCCATTGCAGTGTGTAAATGTAAGCTTTCCTCATCTTAAGTGATACGTCTGAAGAAAGCTTTTTTATAAATCACTAGTTGTGTGTGAATTGATCAAAACATAATTAAAACTGTTTTTGAAAATCTTGAAGCAGAAATTTGAAAGGACTCTGGAGAAACTTGCCTGAGCTTTGGGGTAATTTGCATCATTCTCAAAAGCACTTTTCCTTGTCTTCAAGTTGATAACAAGCAGGAGACTCAGGCTTTCCAGATTGTCTTGATTGACTCAGTTGCTGCTTGGGGCTCTCACCTCTGAGATTTGCCTTTGGCTGGAGGTCGGCAGCATGTTATTTAATCAGGCCTCTGATGGCAACAGGACAAACTCAGAAAGAAAAGCAAGGGAGAGGGGAGCTGTCTGCAGCAGGACCCCCCGTCCTGGGTGCTGGGTGCCTGGCAGGTGACTGCACTGCACTGTTCCTTTCGTGCCTGAGGGGATCATGGCCCTGGTCTGTAAATTACAAACCCTGCATTTCAGACCATCTTAGAATAATCGCTCTTTAACGCCAAGTGAAGTAGATTAAGTGCTATAAAATTATGTTTGAAAATTGGAAACTTGATATTTCTAGGATAGGGCCATGCAAGCTTTAAATTAACAGTTTTGAATTTTCAGTTCAGTTCAGTTACTCAGTCGTGTCCAACTCTTTGCGACCCCATGAATTGCAGCACGCCAGGCCTCCCTGTCTGTTACCAACTCCTGGAGTTTACCCAAACTCATGTCCATCGAGTCATTGATGCCATCCAGCCATCTCATCCTCTGTCGTCCCCTTCTCCTCCTGCCCCCAATCCCTCCTAGCATCAGGGTCTTTTCCAATGAGTCAGTTCTTCACATGAGGTGGCCAAAGTATTGGAGTTTCAGCTTCAGCAGCAGTCCTTCCAGTGAACACCCAGGACTGATCTCCTTTAGGATGGACTGGTTGGATCTCCTTGCAGTCCAAGGGACTCTCAAGAGTCTTCTCCAACACCACAGTTCAAAAGCATCAATTCTTCGGTGCTCAGCTTTCTTCACAGTCCAACTCTCACATCCATACATGACCACTGGAAAAACCATAGCCTTGATTAGACGGACCTTTGTTGGCAAAGTCATGTCTCTGCTTTTTAATATGCTGTCTAGGTTGGCCATAACTTTCCCTCCAAGGAGTAAGCATCTTTTAATTTCATGGCTGCAGTCACCATCTGCAGTGATTTTGGAGCCCCCAGAAATAAAGTCAGCCACTGTTTCCACTGTTTGCCCATCTATTTCCCATATCTTCAAATAGCTACACCAAGAAATTAAAATCTTCAGAAGACAAAGTCCACAGTTTAGATTCCTTCCTTGCCCCCAGTTTGAGAAGCACATGGATGCCACACCTGTTTCTTGTCTGGCTGCCCATCTGGCTGTGCTGCTGCTCGGGGGTGGGTGGAGGCCATGCGTGGATGGAAGGGGGAGCCCCCCACCCTCCCAGCGTGGGCTTCCTGAGGGACCTGACGCAGGCCTGTGAGCGCAGAGCCCCTCTGTGGCCCTGTGAAGCTGGGTCGGACGTTTGTCCTTCCCTCCCGAAGTTAGAGCCTGGATGGGACCTTTCTGTGTTTTCCACGTGGCCTGGGAGGACGGGACATGCCTGCTGATGTTGAGCCCCAAACTTGGGAGGTACGTGACCAGGTAAAGAGGAGGGTGCAGGGGGTTGGTGCTGATGCTGGGGAGCCTGTGTCCTGGAGGACTTGTTATCGTTTGAGTATCGTCCCCCTCCAGAGATGGGGAAATCCTAAAACAGTTCTTCAAATTGGATGTTGGATTTTAGAACTTAGGGGCAAGTGGTAAGAAGGTTTTACCTCGTGAGTGACTTGTTTTGGGGGGTTAGTGGCCTGAGTGGACACTGAATGGATAGGGCAGGTCTCGGAGACCTCAGCCCCTTCCCCAGTGCTGGGCGTGGCTGGCGTGCTGGTCAGGCAGAAAGAGGCCTGTGGGGTCAGCAAGGAGGCTGCGGGCTTTGGGGAGGAAGTGTATACTGTGCTTACACCTGATTCTCGGGGTTGGGGGGAGAAGGCAGCTTTTCTGCTCTTTGTGCAGAAGTACGTGGACAGCCACTCAGGAGAGGTGTTTAAAGGAGTTTATACAGCTCTCATGGGGGGGGCTCGTCTTCATGAAGTTTATTCAGATGGATGCCAGGTGTTAGTGAGCTCAGCACGGAAGAGACAGGCCTGTGTCGAGCCTGTTTGATCTTGTGAAAATGCTGTAAAATAGTAGCGTCTTAAGTATCATGGTGACTATTTGAAGAGTTAAAAAGGAATATGTTCTTGATTTTTTAAAATATAACTGTTACACAAATTGTTGGTCACTTGAAAATGATTTCTTTGCCCACCTGTTTTTTCTGATCATAAAATTAGTTTTATTCATTATAGGAAGTTTGGAAAGAAAGGAAAAGTATAAGGAGGGAAAAGAGATCACTCGTAACCTCACTTTGTCAGACAGGTCTCATTTTGGCGATGTCATCTCAGCCCATGTCAGGTGCAGAAGTGCCTCTAACTTTTACAGAATCGGGGTCACCCCATAAGGTCCGCCTTCTCCTGCCTGAGTTTTGGGTGTGGCTCCCACCCCGCAGTGGTCTTTGAAGTTCCCTTCGTCCACTTGATGTCCCTCTGCCTCGGGCCAGTGCTTTGTCTCAGCTCTGTGACACCCTGCAGTGCTCACGTCCACTGGTCTGTCGTGGCCGTCCTGTGTCCGCTCTGTGTGCCTGCTGTGCTGAACGTTTGCAAGTCTTTGATACTGGTGTCTTTTGAAGGACTCAACTGTTTACGCTTTTAAAACCGTGGTGTTTAGAAACATGGCCAAAATGTGACTTTTTAGAAACTGGTAGTGTTCTGAAGATTTCCTTTTGCAAGTTGTATCTGGTTTTGTGTCTGGATTCTTAAACCATGTGAGGGTAATTAAGCCCTTGGTTGATGGAGGTGTTGGTGGAGACTGTGTCCTGCTTTCCAGGCGTGGACTGAGCCAGTGAGCCGGGCTGCTGTGGATGCCGGCGTCCAGGCTGGGGCCCCAGACCCACAGAGCCCCTGCTTTCGGGGGCTTGGTTTTGTGGGTTTCTCACCCCAGGTTGATGAAGGCATGGACAAGGGACCAGAAGGCCTTCCGAGCAGGCATTTGAGGCCTGGGTGGTGAGAAAGGAGCTGAATGCTGCCAGGGACCTGGGTTCAGGAGAGGAAGGGGCCAGTGCAGGGACTTGAGAGCAGGTCAGGGAGGAGAGCCCAGGTCGGGGGAGCCATGGGGACCAGCTGGCGGCCGGCTGGTCACAGGGCTGTGCATTCAGAAGTGCTGAGGGTTGAGTTTATTCCAGGGTTCTTGGCAGGGCGGTGGTCGGATCTGAGCTGCGTTATGAGAGCACTTTGTGTGTGTGGAATACAGGGGTGAGGTAGGTAGAGGCAGGTTGGCCAGCAGGGGTTGTTGGTGGCCAGGGCAGCATCCAGGTGTAGGCAAGTAGCCGGGCCTGGGACGCCAGTGTCGACATGGAGCATGGTGGACCTACTGATAGGTTGGAGGTTGGGGTAAGGACAGAGCATCCTGGGGGGAGTGAGGTTGGGGACCGGGGTGACATGAAAGAAGGTGGGACATTCCTTGGGGGGCAGTGGGGGTAGGCACAAGTGTGCTTGTTTGGACATGTTAAATTTGAGATGCCTGTTTGTGGAGGGAGTTGAATATAAGCAGGAGATTGAGGGAGAGGTCAGAAGAGGTCAGGATTTGGGAGTTGTGGTATTTGCTGGACTTTTTCGTCGTGTGGTCACCCCCACAGGAGCCTCAGTGCAGATCCAGAGAGGGCTGCCTTCTGGGAGAAGGTGGGGAGGGGCAGACCCTGCTGGGCAGAGGGTAAGGAGGAAGGGGGGAGTCTGAATGCTGCCAGCCCTTCTGGGTAGAGTATTTTGTGATGTTGGACGTTGTCACTGGGGAAGTGCTGTCTGCTGGCCTCTCTGCCTTATTATGAAAACCCCCTAAAATGAACGTGGGTACTTTTGGTGTGGGGCTCGAGTTAACGAGCCCAGGTGTGTGCAGTCCTCGACTCCTGCCAGGTGCCAATGGGCAGGCATCTATAGGTCTTCAGGGGCCTGTAGGTTTCTGGAGCTGACGGTCCCCTGCAGATGACCTCCTTTGAAGATGCTGAGACTGGAGGTGAGTCACTTTTCAAGGACCTAATGGCCACTTACCAAGGGGCTGGGCATCCAGGGTGCCTCCTTCCTTCTGGTACGCCCTCCTGGCTGTGCCCACTGAAGCAGCTGGTGTTCAGGGTCCAGGCTTTGCACAGGGGAAGTCCGCGTGTGGAGAGGCTGTCCTAGGGAGCATGCTCGCTTTCTGTCTGGAGAGCAGGTGTGGCAGGGCGTGGAGTGTCCAGCTGCGGGCTTCTCCGAACGGCAGGAACTGTGCGCCATGGTCCTGACTTTGAAAGGCCCCTCACGGCCCCTGCAAGCGCTCCAGTTGAGGCCACCCAGCTGACTGGGAGGGTGAACTGTCAGGAGGCACCCTGGCCTCGAGGGGCAGAGGCTGCGGCTCCTCCAGCTGGGCCTTGAAGGCACAGAGCTGTCTCGGTGGACAGTCAGTGGCCCTACTCGTGGTCCCGCAGGCCAGGGCAGTGGTTCCAGAGCTTGGCCGCTCGTCGATCAGCAAGTGTGAACTGAGCACCAAGTTCAGGTCTGACCTGGTGCTGAAGCAGAACTGTCCTGCCCTCAGGGAGTGCCATTCTGATGGGCGGGGCGTGGCTGAACCTCTGCAGGTCAGTGGGGGTGGAGTGAGTGGAGTGTCATTTCTGAGATGCCGTGTCATTAGTCACTCCCTCCCTTGGTGTAATTTCTCAAAATAGGCTTTTTGCCTGTTCTGTTCAGTTCTGGATGCTCCGCAGTTTTCTCTGCTGCTTTGGACTGATTAGATAACAAGTCAGGTTTCATGCAGCTTAGTGACGTGTTTTGCAGTTAAACTCAGTTCAGAGTGTCCACCTTGAAAGTCCTCGGGTGATGAAGACAGCCTCCAGCTGGGCCATGGGAATGATGGGCAAAGAGCTCATTAGGGATCGTGTGGGTCCAGGCAAGGCTCCCAACCTCTGTGTGCCTTCGCAGCCTGGCCTGGGTCCTCGTGGGTCGACTCTGCTTTCCTTCCATGCTGAGCAGTTGGGAAACCACATGCCTCTCTGAATGTCTCTGAGGCTGCGCTTGGGGGTAGTGTTGGCTTGGTGACCTTGGGGGCTGCCGGCCTGCTGGGGACCTGCCACTCTAGAGAGAAGTGTCATGTCCCGGCCTAGCCTCAGCAAGGTGGGACAGGCCGTGCGGGGACGTGTGGGCACAGGCAGAGCTGACAGAGCATCTGGGCTCCATTCCCTGGGTCAGCATGCCCCATGTGCAGGGAGGGGGCCCAGGATGAGCCCCGTTCCGTGGCTGTGCAGGGACACTGCTGGGGTCAGTTCCCACAGTGTGGTTTGTGTCCTGTGTTCCTTCACTTGTGGGCAGTTGTCCAGAGGATGGGCTTGAACCCTCTGAAGGTGTAGCTCCTGAACCTGCGGCCCCCAGCAGAGCAGGCGCTTCCTCAGGACCATGGATCTCTCCCTGAGGCTTGTCTCCAGGAGCTCCCGACAGCAGGGCAGGTGTTCTGAGTCTGTGTAGGTGGGACTTTCTGGGAATTACCCATTGGTCTCGATTGTGGTCTCATCAGTGAAGCAGGGCCCCTGGGCCTTGCTCTGCCTTGACTTCCACGTTGGCATGGCCCTCACGTGGGGAGTCCCGGAGACCTGGGGGTGTTGTGGACAGTCCATTGTTCAGCAGACCGGCCGAAACTTCGGGAAACATTGGTTGAGACAGAGACCAGTAGAGGGCAGGATGTGTGTTTGGATCTGAGGTGTGTAGAGTTGAATTAGTCACAGTCTCTGGTCGTTTACTAGTTAAATAATCACCTGAGACACCCCTGGCAGGAGACCTGGGTCCTGCCTGCCTCCTGTGTGACTGTCTGGACCTCCCAGGCTGCAGCAGCCCGTGTCCCAACTTGTGATCACCACACCCTCGTTTCCCCCTCCTACCCACTTGGGGCATCTTCCTATATGTAGCTGAACCACGTGTTGGATTTTGTTGTCACTCTGTAGGGAGAGCCGTGCTGTGGGTCGTTTTCTGGGACCTTGTGTGTTATGGTGCAGGGTTCCTCCTCCTGTAGGGTGGGCGTGGGTACCCTTGCCCCTCTCCAGTAGGGGAGCAGGGGGCACAGGCCTGTTGTGGGAGGAATTGTCATCCAGGAAGCATTGCCATTTCCCAGCAGCGTGTGGGACATCCTGCGAGCAGGCCAGTGGCTCCCTTAGGAAAGCCATGTGCTTGCTTCTGGAAGTTTGAGTTTGGGTCGTCTACCCATATGAGTGTGAGTCAGAAAGTGGGTTCAGGGCTGGGACCTAGAAAGGGCTTCTTAAAAGGGGGGTTGCTCTTCACACCACGGGACGGTGTGCTCACCTGGTTCGGGGGAGGGTAGGATAGCCGGGAGAAGAGAAGTTGCCAGAGACGGGTTCTGGGTGTTGTGACACCTGGAGGGTGGAACAGGTGGAGCCCTCGAAGGATGCTGTGGAGGGGAGAGGGCGGCGTGCGTCCCCGCCACAGAACTGCCAGGGGATTCCCGCAACCTCCTGTCCATCTACTCTCTTCTCTTTCGAGCTTAGTACCACTTAGGTTCCTTTAGTCTTGGTTTAGAGGGTCTTGGTGGGGGAGGAGGTTGTTCCACTATCAACCAGTCACTCAGAGGCTGTTTCTCAGGTGTGGTTTGGGGCTCTACTCTGGACTCTCCAAGTACTAGCAAAAGTAGATTTAAAAAAAAAAATAATTTTTTAAAGCATTTTTAGTTTCACAACAATTTAAGAGGAAAATACAGTGATTTCCTATACACCCCTGCCCCCAACACACACAACCTCCCTCCTCATCCACAACCCCCACCAGATGATGCATTTGTTACAGCTGGTAAACCTGCGTCGACACGTCATCACCATGCAGGGTCCACAGTTTACATCTGGGCTCACTGTTGTGTTGTGCATTCTGTGGGTTTGGACAAATGTGTGATGATGTGTTTCCATCATTACAGTGTCACACGGAGTGTTCTACCGCCCTCACAAGTCTTGGTGCTCCACCTAGTTGTCCCTCTTCCTCAGCCCCTGGCGACCACTCATCTTTTCACTCTCTCCATAGTTTTGTCTTTTCCAGAATGTCATACAGTTGGAATAATACACTATTGTTGTTTTCTCTGATTGACTTCTTTCATTTGGTAATATACACTTAGCATTTCGCCATGTCTTTTTCATGGCTTCATAGTTCATTTCTTTTTATCGCTCTGTAACGTTCCACTGTCCAGGTGCACTACTGTTTGTTTATCCATCACCTAGTGAAGGACATCTTGGTTTCTTCCAAGTTTTGACAGTTATGCATATGGCTGCTATAACATCCACGTGCAGGTTTTTGTGTGGATATAAATTTTCAGCTCCTTTGGGTAAATAGGAGCAAGAGTTGCTGCATCGTATGGTAAGAAACCGCCGAACTGTCTTCCCAAGTGACTGCACCGCTTCACATCCCCGCCAGCAGTGAGCAAGTGTTCCTGTTGCTCCACATCCTCACCAGCACTTCTGGGTTTTGGCCTTTCTATTTGGAGTGTGGTAGCATCTCGTTGCTTTGATTGGTGTTTCCCTGATGACATACTATGTGGAGCATCTCTCCATGTGCTTATTTGCCTTCTGTACTTCTTTGCTGAGATACCTATTTAGGTCTTTGGCCCATTTCCAATTGGGTTGTTTGTTTTCTTGCTGAGTTTTAAGAGTTCTTTGCATATTTTGAATTACAGTTTATCAGATGTGTCTTTTGCAAGTATTTTCTTCTCCCAGTCTATGACTTGTCTTCTCATTCTCTTGATATTGTCTTTTGTAGAACAGATGTTTTCAGTTTTGATGAAGTTCAGCCTATCAGTTTTCTCTTTTATGGACTGTGCCTTTGGTGTTGTGTCTGAAAAGGCATCACTGTGCTCACGTCACCTAGGTTTTTTCCTGTGTTATCTTCTAGGAGTTTTCATAGTTTGCACTTTACATTTAGGTCTGTGATGCATTTGAGTTCATTCCTGTGACGGATGTAAGGTCTGTGTCTAGATTCGTCTTTTGTTGGTGGAGGGGTGTCCAGTGGTTCCAGCACCATTTGTTGAAGAGACTGTCTTTGCTCTGTTGTGTTGCTTTGCTCCTTTGTCCAAGACCAGTTGACTGTGTTTATGGGGGTCTGTTCCTGGGCTCTCTGTTTTGATCCATTGATTTGTTTGTCTGTTCTTTCCCTGAACCACTCTGTCTTCATTACTGTGGGTAATCACTCCTCCAGCTTTGTACTCCTTCAGTGGTCTGTGGCCCACTCTGGGTCTTTCGCCTCCTCTCCCATGTGACCTTCAGAATCTGCTTGTTGATACTCATGAAATAACACACTGAGATTTTGATTGGGAATGTGTTGAGTCTACAGATAAAGTTGGGAAGAACTAACATCTAGACAGTATCGAGCCTTCCTCTCCATGAATGTAGAATATCTATTTCTTCATTGATTTAGTTCTCCTTTGACTTAATTCATCATTGTAGGCATTATGTTAGATTTATAACAAAGTATTTCATTTTTTTTGATGCTAATGTAAATGGTATTGTGTTTTTAATTTCAAATTCCATTTATTCGTTGTTGGTTTATAGGAAAACAATTGGATTTTATGTATTAACTTCGTATCTTGAAACCTTGCTATAACTGTTTATTAGTTCCAAGGAGTTGTTTGTTTTTTGGTCACTTCTTTTGGGTTTTCTGCATAGATGATCATATGATCTGTGAACGGAGACAGTTTTATTTATTTCTTTTCCAATCTGTATACTCTTTATTCCCTTTATTGCCCTGGCCAGGACTTCCAGTTTAAGCAGTGGTGAGAGGGGGGCATTTTTGCCTGCACCAGATCTTAGTGGAAAAGCTTTGAGTTTCTCACCATTCAGTATGATGTTAGCTGTCAACTTTTTGTAGATTATCAAGTTGAGGTAATTTATGTTTTTTCCTGTACTGAGACTTTTTATCGTGAATGGGGGTGTTTGGGGAGCCTCCATGGGAAGCTAGGGGCACACACTTGGCAGGGGAAGGCTGAGGGAGACCCTCATCCCGTCCAGGCCTCGGTCCCTGAGTGAGTCCAGAGTTCTGAGAAGGGCATTTCTGGAATGCTAACCCCTCCTCCCCCAAGGGCGAGTCCCCTGTTTGTTCCGGGGTTCTGGTGACAAGGGCCAGTATTACAGCCCAAGGGACCTGGCCCCACCTGAGCCCCCAAGGGCTTTTGGGACTTTCAAGGGTGAATTTTGGTGTTTGTGTTAGAAAGCGACCCTCCCCAACCGGGGTGTCCTGCTCTGGGTTGGGGGTGGGCTGGTTCCCGCACCCACGGGTAGTGAGGAGGGAGGTGCCTGCTGGGTGGCTGGGGTGTGGGGGTGGGGGCCAGCCTTGGTGAAGGGCTGTGAGGCAGGTGAAAGAGTGGGTCTGGGGGATCCCAGGAAACAGTGGCGTGGGTGCTGCTTTGTCCATCAGGCAGCCACGTCTGAGTGTCCTGGTAAGGGAGTCCGGGCGCTGTATTGGGACGGTAGATCTCTGGTCCCCTTGACATGTCGTTTTCCATAGGACTAGAATTTGATGGCGGATGTTTGTATTCTCCACACTCTTAGTGTGGAGACCAGGGGTCACTTTTCTTACGGCAGAGCCTGGCTTGTGCAGGTTAAGCCCTTGGTGGTTGCACCGTGTGAGCGCTGCCTTTGCAGCAGAGAGAAGGGCTTGTTGTCTCGGTGTCTTGTGAGATGTCACCACCTCCACTTGTGAGTCTGGTTCTTTACAACCAGGCTGTGCCTCTGGAGGTCTCCCTGCGGGCAGCTTCGCCAGGGATCCACCGGAGCCAGTGTCCTGTTTCTTTCTGTTAGGGTCTCCTCTGCTTGGGCCTGGGCTTCCAGTTTCCCGTTCACGTCCCGGGCTCCTGTTTTAGGGATGAGAATGTCAGGTGACGGAATGTCTAGCGATCTCCAGGCTGTCACCCCTGCTGGGAACGTGTGTGAATGCTCGTTAGCTTTAGGAGCTTGAGGTAGCTTTAGCTCAGTGCCTGCTCGCTTCGCTCTGAGAAGGTGGCACCTCAGGGCTGAGCACAGCAGTAAGAAGACAGCTCTGCTCAGAACAGACCGGAGTTTGGAATAGACATGAGACAGGTCTTGAAGATGGCTGGCAAACACATGAAAAGTCATCAGAGGACTTCTAATGAAGGCCCCTGTGGGGTATTCCCACCCTGTCCACCCCCACTGAGGCAGGTAGAGTGAAAAGGACTGAGCACACCTCCAGTGGGCGGATGTGTGGGGGTCGTTTCTGAAGTGGCCTTGGTAAGGTACACATTTCCTCATCTGAGCTTACAAACCAACCAGGTAACATCTGGTCTCTAAATTTATTTTCATTGTAGAAAGTTTGATGAACAGAAAATAAGTGCGGGCAAGGAATGATTATTATTAATGTGTACTGTGTATTTCTGTCACCAAGAGGTCATTATAATAATCTCTGACCCATTGTTTCTTGATGTCTAGAATTTCCCCGGTCCTTAACTATACCCTGGTTAACATGATCTTAATGGGTGTGCACCTAAGTGACCCGTCATTCACTTTTCAGTACTGGTCTAGTGCCAGCTCTGTGCCAGGCCTGTGGTGCATGATGGGACCCTGCGCAGAGGGAAGACGTGCTTCGGTGGGCAGGGGCGTGCGTGGGGTGAGTGGTGGAGGGTGGCCTGGTGGGTCCTCACGTGCCTGTGTGGTGGGCTCTCGCTGTGGGAACGACCCAGATGCTCACTTGAGTCTTCTCGTGTGTGTTTCCTCTGGTCTTGGCTGGGTCTGGGGTTGGTCTGTGTGTTGCAAGGCAAGTGGATCACACCGCGTTTCTGGAGGTGCCTCTTTTGTTGTCCCTGTCTCTCCACTGGGGGCCAGGTGGGGTGGGGATGGCTCTTCATTCTGTCCTGCTGGGCTGTGAGCGCTCACTGTGTCCTGTGCTCTCGGGGTCCCAGGCCTGGAGATGAACTTTTCCCAGTGAGATGGGGAATGTTCTTTAGAGGAAAGTGGCTCTGGAAAAGCCAGGGGCTGGACTTGGTCTCTGAGGGGAGGGGCTCCTCTCGGTGTTTCTAACACAGGTTACCCCCCAAGTCTTCGAAGCTGTGTATGTATTTATAGTGTTAAGATTTTATTTATTTATGTTTGTGCTAGGTCTTCATTGATGCACATAGGCTACTCTCTAGTTGCGGTGGCTTCTCTTGTGGAGCATGGCCTCAGTGGTTGTGGCGCATGGACTGGGAGCGGATTCTTATCCACTGTGCCACCAGGAAAGCCTTTCTCTGCAGTCCTTTATATGTTTAAGACTCCGTTAAAATAATCTTTTCTTTTGTTCTATGCTACCAATTTGATACATGGTTTACTTTTTTTTCTATTTTTGTTTTACTTTGTTTTAAACTTTAGTTCCTATTTTTTTGTTTGTTGTAATTTTGTATTTTGAATGTGTGAAACATTTTCAGACATTTCCACTGTATGAATGCTGAACTTTTTAGAAGGACTTTCAACTCTAGTCCCGCTTTATTCCTTTCCCCTAGAGGGATAATTTAAAAGTTTTTGATTTTTATTAGTTTGTGGGACATCTTTTCAAGTATGTCTTTTTGTAAAAATAAATATGTGCACACAGAGATATATTCTTTCCCCTTTTTTTTCTACAGGTGGCATATACATTGACTTGAATCTTGATTTCCTTTTTTTAGCAGTGTAACCTGGAGATCATCATCTAGTGACGTTTTGATTGAAAAACTACATTTTATATCTAGCATACTCTGAGAAGAAATAACTTTTCGTAGTGACACCTTCCTGCATGCTCAAACACTAAAACTTAAAAAAGTAGGTTTGGAGGGGGATAGTTGAAAATGACGTTTTAGTTTTCCCTGAACGACCAAAGGCATCCATCAACATGGGCCGGCCGGCGAGTGTTGGGCTGGAGGCGGAGGGCTGTGCTGCCTGCGGAGGGCAAGAGCCCGGGTGGTTCTGGTCCAGCCTGCTGTGCGCTGGGAATGGGGGCCTCGGCTTCCAGGATGACTTGGAGGTCTGGTCTGTGACGTTTTAGGGTTGACAGGGCTCATCTTTAAACACTCATCAGCACCCGTGAAATCTTTTTGGGGGTATTTGCATGCAACAGAGCAGATCCGTTTTGCACACACAGATTGAATTTTGAAAAGTGGATGCCCTGTCTGTCCCCTGTCACAGGACGCAGGACGCTTGTTTACCCTAGGCCACCCTGGGCCCACGCAAATGTCCTTTTTGCTCTTCTGTCACTGCCGCCTGGTTTTGCCTTCCTAGAATTTCCTGTGTGTGAAGTCATGCGTCCTGTACTTTCTGGTGTCGGTCGCTCTTCCCTCCATGCACTGTTTGAGTTCACCCACGTGGCTGTGTGTGCCAGTGATGCGTTGATCGTGCTGAGCAGCATTGCACGTTTGGACACACGCCATACGGTCACCCATTCACGGTGGGTAACTTCCCACTTTTGACTGTGACGATCGACACTTCTGTAACATCAGTGCCCTGGCTTCACATGGACGTGTGCGTGGGCATGCTCTCCTCCTGCATGAATCTTAGGAGTGGAATTTCTGAGTCGTGTGGAAGTGTACGTTCAGTCTCATCAGAGGCCACCTCATTGCTTTCCTAAAGTGGTCGTGTGAATTTCCTAGAGTTCCTGTTGCTCCGTGTCCAAGCTGGGGGTTGGTGTGGGAAGGCTGTTTCATCTTAACTGTTCCAGTGGATGTGCAGTGGTATCTCATTGTGTTTATTTTTTGAAGTCTCTTTTATTGAGGCATAGTTTTTACACAGTAAAATTTACCCTTCTCAAGGTATAGTTTTGTGAGTTTTAGCAAACATAAATTATGTAACCATCACCACAGTCACGATAGAGAATTGTTTAAAAAAAAAAAAAAGAGAATTGTTCGAAAGGCTGAAAAAGTTTTTCCTTTTGCCCCTTGCCTCGGTGGTTAGCTGATGATCTGCCCTGTCTCTATGATTTTGCCTTTTCTAGAATTTTATATAAATGAACTTACACAGTGATAGTCATTTCTCTCTGGCTTCTGCTTAGCACAACACTTGTGAAAATTTCCAAGCTGTTGTGTGTATCGGTGTATGCTGTTTTGTTGTAAAGCAGTGTTCCGTGCTGTGGATGGATGTGGCGTTTGTTTGTCTGGTCACCATTTGGTGGGTATTTCGGTTGTTTCCCGCTTTTGACTGTTAAGGATAGCGCTTCTGTGAAGCTGAATAACTGAAACTAGCACAGTGTTGTCAATTGGACACACATAAGAAAAAAATAATATTGCTTCTATAAACTTTCTTACCAACCTCTGTATGGACGTGAGGTTTAATTTCTGCTGGGCACATGCATAGGAGTCGGACTGTTGGAAATGGTAAGTGAATATTAACTTTTTAATCTGCCAAGCTCTTTTCCAGAGTGGCTGTCCTATTTTACATTACCACCAGCAATGTGTGATGGTTATTTCAAATCCTTGCTGTTATTATGGTCAGTATTTTAAATTTTAGCTGGTTTCTTGGGTGTGTGATGCTATCTCATTATGGTTTTAATTTGCATTTCCCTAATGACTAATGTTATTGAGCATTTTTTCGTGTGCTTATTTTTCATTTTCCTATCTTTCCTGAGGTGTGTATTCAAATCTTTCACCTGTATTTTTTTATTGGGTTGTTTGTTTTGTTATTATTGGTTTGGTAAGAGTTTTAAAAACAGATACAATCAGTCTTTTATCACAGAATTGTTTTATAAGTGTTTTTTCTTAATCTGTGTTTGCCTTTTCATTTAACTAACTGTGTATTGCAAAGATCAAGTTTTCAGTTTTAACGAAGTCCAGCTTATCAGTTTCTTTCAGTGTTCACATTCAGTTCAGTTTGGTTGCTCAGTCGTGTCCAACTCTCTGTGATTGCGTGGACTGCAGCACACCAGGCCTCCCTGTCCATCACCACCTCCCGAAGCTTGCTCAAACTCATGTCCGTGGAGTCGGTGATGCCATCCAACCATCTCATCTTCTGTTGTCCCCGTCTTCTCTTTCCTTCAATCATTCCCAGCATCAGGGTCTTTTCCAATAAATCAGTTCTTTGTATCAGGTGGCCAAAATATTGGAGCTCCAACTTCATCATCTGTCCTTCCAATGAATATTCAGGACTGACTTCCTTTAGGATTGACTGGTTTGATCTCCTTGCAGTCCAAGGGACTCTTCAAGACTCTTCTCCAACACCACAGTTGAAAAGCATCAATTGCGCGCTCAGCTTTCTTTATGGTCCAACTCTCACATCCATACCTGACTGCTGGAAAAACCGTAGCTTTGACTAGACAGACATTTATTGGCAAAGTCATGTCTCTCCTTTTTAATATGCTGTATAGGTTGGCCATAGCTTTTCTTCCAAGGAGCAAGTGTCTTTTAATTTCATGGCAGCAGTCACCATCTGCAGTGATTTGGGAGCCCAAGAAAATAAAGTCTCTCACTGTTTCCATTGTTTCCCCATCTATTTGCCATGAAGTGATGGGACTGGATACCATGATCTTAGTTTTCTGAATGTTGAGTTTTAAGCCAACTTTTTCACTCTCCTCTTTCACTTTCATCAAGAGGCTTTTTAGTTCTTCGCTTTCTGCCATAAGGGTGATATTATCTGCATATCTTAGGTTATTGTTATTTTTCCCAGCAATCTTGATTCCAGCTTGTGCTTCATCCAGCTCAGCATTTCTCATGATGTAGTCTGCATGTAAGTTAAATAAGCAGGGTGACAGTATACAGCCTTGACGTACTCCTTTCCCAGTTTGGTACCAGTCCATTGTTCCATGTCAGGTTTTAACTGTTGCTTCTTGACCTGCATACAGATTTCTCAAGAGGCAGGTAAGGTGGTCTGGTATTCCCATCTCTTTAAGAATTTTCCAGTTTGTTGTGATCCACATAGTCAAAGGCTTTGGCATAGTCAATAAAGTAGAAGTAGATGTTTTTCTGGAACTCTCTCGCTTTTTCTATGATCCAACAGATGTTGACAATTTGATCTCTGGTTTCTCTGCCTTTTCTAAATCTAGCTTGAACATCTGGAAGTTCTTGGTTCATGTATTGTTGAAGCCTTGGTTGGAGAATTTTGAGCATTATTTTGCTAGTGTGTGAGATGAGTGCAATTGTGCAGTAGTTTGAACGTTCTTTGGCATTGCCTTACTTTGGGATTGTAATAAAAACTGACTTTTCCAGTCCTGTGGCCGCTGCTGAGTTTTCCAAATTTGCTGGCATATTGAGTGCAGCACTTTAACAGCATCATCTTTTAGGACTTGAAATAGCTCATGTGGGAATTCACATTATGTTTTATCAAAGAAGTTTTTGCCTGACCCAAGGCACAAGGATTTTCTCCCATGTATTCTTATAGGATTTTTATTTTTTTAGCTTTTACTCAGTACAATTCAAGTTCACTTTGGGATATTGGTAAGGTCGGGGGTTGAGATTAATTTTTCTCCCCATAAAATACTCAGTGGTACCTATTTGATGTGGTCTTTGTTTATGGATTGTATTCTGGTCCCATTTGTTTATCCCTGTCCACAGTTCTTGATTAGCATAACTCCTTCATAGTAAGCCCTGAACTCAGGTAATATCAATGTTCTGAGTGCTCTTTTTAAAAAATGTTTGGAGCTACTTGTTGTTGTTCAGTTGCTAAGTTGTGTCTGCCTCTTTGTGACCCCGTGGACTGCAGCATGCCAGGCCCCTCTGTGTCCTTGGAGCTACTTGAGTTTCTTGCAGTTCCATATAAGTTTTAAAATCAGCTTGTCCATTTCCACAGAAAAGTCTTCTGATATCTTCCCTGGGATTGTATTGAATCTGTGAACCAGATTTATGATAATTGACATCTGAAAGACATTGATTTCTGATCTATGAACATAGAATACCTCTCCATTTATTTAGGTTTTTAAACATATCTCTCAGAATTATGGTTTTCAGTGTTTATGTCTTAAACATACTTTGTTAAATAAGCATATCTTTAAGCATTCATATTTTTAAGTTACATAAATGGTACTTAAAAATTGAAATTTCCAGTTACTTGTTGCTAGTATTCAGAAATAAAATTGCTCGTTTATTGACCTGTATCCTGTGACTGTGCCTAACTCATATATTAGTTCTTTCAGCAATTTTATGGGTCCTTTAGCATTTTCTGCAGAGACAACTGTTTTGTCTGTAACAGAGAGAGGCTTCCTTCTTCCTTTCTGATCTGCACATCTTTATTTTTCTTCTTGCTATATTGCACCAGCTGGGATCTCCAGTGTAATGTTGAATAGAAGCAATGGAAAGGGACATTTTTGCCTTGTTTCTGATTTGGGGGGATCGTATTAGACTTCTTCCCTTTAAATGTGTGATATTAGCTGTAGGATTTTCATAGATGTCCTTTACTGGGTTGAGGGAACTCCCTTCTCTTCCTTGTTTGGTGAGAATTTTTGAATGGATGTTTAATTGGCAAATGCCTTCCATGTTCATGTATTGAGATGTTCTTGTGTGGTTTTTTTTTTTTTTTTGTCTGTTAATAAGGTATTACATGGATTTAGTTTTGACTGTTAAATCATGGTGCATTCCTAGGCTAAACCCCACTTGACCGTGAAGCAGTATCATTTTGTGAACTATTATATTTGCTGAGGTTTTTGTGTGAGTTTGTGAGGGCTGCTGGTGCTGTCTTCCTGCAGCATCGCTGTCTGGCGCTGGTACCTGAGTGATGCTGGCGACTCCAGTCTGCCTGCCTCCACGCAGCGCTCCTGTGGGTCTTCATCCCTGACAGCACTTGGTGTTGTCAGACTTTTCAGTTCTTCAAACCTAGTGCGTGTGAAGTGCTGCCACATTATTGTTTTAGTTTTCATTTCCTTTTCCTTCAGTATTGAGGAAGTTGACATTATGTTGTACACTGCTGTTTGTGGGTATCCTTCTGTGAAATGTCTGTTTATGTCTTTTTGCCCTGTTTTCTTTGAATTTTTCTGTTAATTTGTAGGACTTCTGTCTGTATCCAGCTCACTATTCCTTTATAGGTCATGTAGTGACCAGTTGTTCTTTCAGTTTACGGCTGGTCTTTTCACTTTCTTTATGGTATCTTCTGATGAACAGGAGTTCTTGATTTAACGTAGTGGAATCTGTTTTTTTTTCTTTATGTCAAATACTTTTTCCAGTCGTGTTTAAGAAGCTCTTTCTAACCCCAAGGTGGTCATAGGTGTGGTCTCCTGTATTTTCTTCTAAAACTTTAGTGTTTACTTCCACTTTTATGTCTTTAAACCTCCTGGAATCTGAAGTGCATATGGCACGTGAGAGTTCCGTTTTCACTCTTCATTCCATTTGTATAAACAGTTGTCCTGGCACTGTATTTGCAGTGACCTTCTTTGTCTCAGTGATCTGCATGTCCCTTCTGTAATATTTTTGTTTTTATGTTATGTAGGGGTCTGTTTCTGGGCTGCCAGGATTTTCTCTTTATTTGTTTTTTCATCAGTGGCATCATGTCCATAAATAGTGTGGCTTCATGCTGACTCTTGGTGTCCAGTGGAGCCAGTGTCTCACTAGGTTCTTCCTGATAATTGTCTGTGCTTGTCTTGGTATTTTGATCTTGCTTATACATTTTTGAATCAACTCTTCGAGGCCCAGGTTATTTTGATCAGAATTATATTAACCTGTGGGTCAATTTGAGGAGGATTACCATACACAAATAGTACATATGTATTCATGAATATGGCATTATCACTCTACTTAGTTCTATATCTTTCAGTCGAGTTTTATAATTTTTTTCTGTTATAGGTCTTGTGCATGTTTGATGTTTGGTTGGATTCATTCCAGGACACTCTAAAGTTTATTCTGTTATCGTAAATAGTAGTTTTTAAAAATTGCATTTTTCTAGTTCTTTATTGATGAAATGTTGAATTGTAGTTGAGTTTTGGATATTGATTTTAAATGTAGCGATGTTATCGAACCTTTCATTTAAAAATGTATGTGCAGTGACTTTTCTGGTGGTCCAGTGGCTAAGACTCCTGCTCCCAATGCAGGGGGCCCAGGTTCAATCCCTGTTCAGGGAACTAAATCCCACCTGCTGCAACTAAAACTCAGCTCAACCAAATAAAATAAAATGAGTAAATATTTCAAAAAATACATGTGCAGATTTTGGGGTAGGGGTGTTATATATAGAGAATACTGTTGTATGCATTTATGACAGGCTTATTTCATTCCAGCCCTCATGTTCCCACTTCTCAACCTGTTCTCTGGTCTGTGGGGTTTGCCAGGATCACTGGTATGGTGTTGGGTAGATGGGTACTGCTGCCACCCTTGAATTGTTCCTGATACCAAAGGAAATGCTCCTGAGGATTTACCACTGGGGCTGGGAGTTTGGAGGTTCATTTCAGAGTTAGCGAGGTTCCTTGTCTTCTAAGACCATTTGTTTGCTTTTCCTGGTGGAGGATATTTATTTTTTAGTCCAGTGGATTTTGAGTTTTATCAGATGCCTCTTCTGCTACTGTGGGGTCCCTTCAGTTATTTAAAACCCAGCTGTGTGCTCATCAGCTCCTCACCTTCCTGGTCCTCTGGCTTCTCCTGCAGAAGAAGAAGACCATGATCCCCACCTGGGCCCAGGGCCCTCCTGACGGGTGGCCGCGGGTCTTGGGCCTCAGCCCCCAGTCCCCTTGGCTTTCTCCTTGGCGTGTTCCTGGGTGGTCTTTGCCTGCTGTGCTGCAGTGTGGGGTGCCCTGCCTTACCCCTCCTGACACTGACCCCCGCCCCTCCCTCCTGGGTCGTTTTGGGGTCCTTCAGTTGAGACCAGGAGTGTGCCCTGGTTGCACAGAGCACTGGGCACCTCCCCCCTGTAGCATGGCCCTGGCGTCGATGGATCAATCACATTAATTGATAGGTGGTTGTGTTGATGGGAGGTGGTGGGTCGTGGCTAGTGCCTGCCTCACCCCATGTGTAGGAAGCCCCTGGCCAGTGTGCATTTCTGGTTTTTCTCCAGGGCCCCATGCAGTCCAGCATGAGTAGGTCCTCAATGAGTGTTGGCGGCAGTGAATGAACGAAGGTGGTTCAGTCTCTGGTTTTGCTTCTTCCTCTCGGGCCTTCTAATGAGTGAGGGCAGGTGGCTAAAGTTTGCCGTGAATCCTGGACCGTGCGCACTGTCTGCCACCTGACCTTGGTTCCCTGGAAACCGTGCAGTTTGCACTGTCCAGATGTCTCACAGCATGCAGACCCACCCTGGGCTTCAGTTGGCTGCCGTAGACCCAGGCCCTGCACCGGCCCTTGGCCTGGATGCTGGAGCCCAGGGTGGGGTGGGGTCAGGGCAGTGGGCCACGCTTCCCGCCTTCAGCTATCAGATCAGAGCAGCCCCTCTGCTCTGGCCTCTTTGCCTGAAGGCCGATTTACTGAGCCCTTGAACATGTGAGAGGGTGGAGATGGACACATCTGTGGCGTTCAGGCTGGAGAAGCTGGTACGGACCCGTCCTCAGAGTCAGAGCCTGCTGAGCACACTGTCTGGAAGAGGGGTTCTCATCTCTTTGCTTATTGACCTTCAGAAGGGCCCAGAAGGTTCCTCCAGAGCATCTTGTGTGTTCCCCTCCTGCCCTGTCTCTGGAGCAGCTCTCGACACGCACAGCTTTGTGGAGGGAAGAGGTGCACCCGCCTCCTGGCTGCACCCCCTCCCCTGTTCTGGGAGGAGCATCTGCTGGTTTTTTTACTTATTTACACACGTTCTTACCCGCAGAAGCAACAGAAGGTGAATAATAAAAACAACAGAAGATAAAGTTAAGGGAAAGTCTGAGGAAAGAGAAAATAAAGGAAAGACAGGGTGGACTGGGTTGCCTGGAGAAGTGCCCCCTGGGGTCTCCTGGTGCTGTGTGTGGGGCTGGGGGCACAGACTGGCTAGTGCCGGTCAAAGCGGAGGGAGCAGAGATCTGTGGGCAAGAGGGGCTGCGCTGCATCACACGTGGATGCAAGCTGTCCGCTAGCTCGGAGTGTTCAGAACTTGGGACGTGGGCTGCAGTGAAGCATGTTCTTGCAGAAGTTCGGGGAGGCTGCAGACAGGGGCACCAGGGCCTTGGGATGCTGACTGACCTCTCAGCACGGCCACCCTGGCAGCCGATGGGTGCAGGCTTTGGGCGCCAGCACAGGGCTGGGAGGGTGGTTCAGGGCCTCCAGAGGAGCTTGGGGAGGCCTCTGAGACCTGTGGGTTGCAGGCATCTTGAAAACCTGAGGAGATGAGAACCGCTCTGTGCTGACTAACGTGAGGACAGCAGAGAGGCAGAGGAGGGTCCGGGCCAGCGGTGTCCTCCACAGGTGCGTGGAGAGGCCTGCTGGGCCACACAGTCGTTTCCCATTTGCTGTGCGTGGACATGCAGGGGTGAGGGCCCTGGGCCAGGGGACCTCGTTGGGCAGATGCGTGGACGTGTGCCACCTGTCGGGTGAGGCCTGTGTCAAGTTGGAGGGAGACCTTCCCTCCGTCATGCTGTGCCCTTAGGGGCACACGCCGCGTCCTGTGGCATCGTGTTCCCTCTGTCACCCAGAAAGGAGCGAGGTGACAGGCACCTGGAGCTCAGAGCCGGCCCAGGACACAGGAGGCGAGCGCAGTGTCTGAGACGGGGCGGGGCAGTGCTGGCCGCCGAGGCACATGGTGGCGCCCTTGGTGGTGGACCTCGGGGAGGAGGGCCTTGGGGAGGAGGGGAGTGGAGGCCGCCCCAAAGGTTGAGGGCACTTCAGGACTGGGGGGCTCTGGCACCCCCGCACTTCTTGGGATTGTCTTCCTTTCTGGGATCTCCCTGAAGTGACAGGGCAGTCACAGTGCTAGTTTAAACAACTGTGACCCTGGGTCTTCTCCTGGAGGACAGTACCCTGAGGTGTGTCTAGACCGGGTTTTTATCTCTCGGGTACATAACTGAGCGCGCACACGTGACTTTTCCACGAGCTGGTCACTTGTATTGTGGTGCTGTTGTCTTCTCACATCCCGTCCCATCACACGTCCACGGCACGCGTCCCTGCCAGCTCACTGGTGGACACCGTGTGGACACGGCGCATCTGTCTGAGCCCTGAAGGCGAGTGCCGCTGCACAGGACCCCGCACTGCAGTGGCTGGGTCCCGGGGCACCCATCCTGGTGTTGGTGCTCGCCCCACGCCCCCGCCTGTGCCAGGCCTGGAGGGCAGAAAGGACGCTGAGCTGCCTCTGGACGGTCCTCGCCTGAAACCTGCCTCTCCTAGCTTGTCAGTGAGGTTGAGCGTCTGCTGTTTGGCCCTTTGTGTTGCTTTTGGGAATTGCTTGATGGACATTTTTATGGTCAATTTTTAAAGTAGGTAAGACAGTTGTGGTTATTGACTAGTCAAGTTTGGGGTAAAATTTTGTTTTCAGAAATTGTGCTCTAAGCAGGTCCATTTCTGGATTTCAGCCTGTGTGGACGTGCTCGGTGTGGGAAAGATGTCCTCCAGCCCTGACCCCCCCACCGCCCACCTCGTCCTGGTCCTCCTCCTCCAGCCTCTCCTGTGGGGACATCTCTGCTGCCCTGTGTGCACACAGCAGTGAGCTGCTTTCCTTTCCTTATTTTTAATTGCAGGGCAGTTGCTTTACAGTGCCGTTTGGTTTCTGTTGTACAGCGTGAATCAGCCGTTAAGTACACGTATGTCCACCCTGGGAGCGAGGTTCAGGCCCAGTGATGCCTTAGCTTACTTAGAGCCGATGCTTGGTTTCATCAAGACTTTGAAAGTCACTGTGTGATGTGAAGTGAAAATCAGGTGTGGAGTCCTGAATCTCCAGCCGTGCTCCGCCATGACCCTGAGCTGTGTTTGTCTGGGGGAAACCTGACTTGGAGGCTGGAAGCAGCGGGAGGGGTCTGCCTGCTCGGGGCTTTTCTTGTTGTTGTTTTTTAAATTGTTTTATTTATGCATTTATTTGTGGCTGTGCTGAGTCTTCATTGCTGGGTGGGCTTTTCTCTAGTTGCAGCGAGCAGGGGCGACTCCAGTTGTGCTGCGCAGTCTTCTCGTGGTGGTGGCTTCTCGTCGCAGACCACGGGCTCTAAGGCACAGGGGCTTCAGTAGTTGCGGTTCCCCGGCTCTGTAGCACAAGCTAGTAGTTGTGCCGCATGGGCTGAGTTGCTCCCAGGCATGTAGAATCTTCCAGATCAGGGATCGAACCTGTGTCTCCTGCACTGGCAGGTGGATTCTTTAGCACTGAGCCACCAGAGAAGTCTTGTTGTTTGTTTTGATCAAATGTTTCACGTGTTGTTTCCTTTCACCTTTAGCTTTGAAAGCTCTGACAGTGCAGGCAGGCAAACACTTCCTTACGTTTGCAGCAGTCTTGCTCCGTCCTCAATGCTCAGGTCCTGTGAGGCTGAGGTGAGGCCAGGACACGGCAGCCCCGCCTCCCACACGTCTGACCCCCCCCACCAGCCTTCCTGGAGTCATAGCTCTGTGGGTTTAGGCACTTTCTTTTAGGTGATTTAAAAGGCAGGCAGCCCTAAGAGTGAAAGAATATTTAGGCTGTAATTAAGTCAGCGTCACTGGTGTCTGTTGGTGTCTGGCTGAGTTTGCTTCTGGTAGAGTAGTTGGGGGACCCTGCCCCCAGGGACGTGCTGGAGGGGCCCCCGGCAGGACTGCGGGTGGTGTGGCAGGAGGCCCCCGTCACACCCTGGCCAGTGGCTGTTCTCTTGGGCGTGGGTCTCAGAGATGCTTCATGAGCCCGGGCTCCTCTTCTGCTGCTGAGGGCTGGGGTCTGGATGGGCCAGTCCTGGGGCTCCTCCCAGGTGCCCCGCATGGCTCTGAGGAGAGAGTTCTCCGGCTGTATCATGCCTCTTTGCATTCCTCTGCTCCTGGTCTGATTCTGGCTTCTTCAGTGTTCATGTCAGGGTTCAAGGGCAGTTTTATTTTGCATCTTGATTATGGAAGGTCTGCCATTCATCTCACCGTCTCTGCAGACCCTCTGAGCTATCTGGCTAGTGACGGGGCTAGGAATGCTTGTTGGGGGCAGGTGGGAGGGCAGGGAGGGGTCTGGCTCCTCCAACATGACTGCTGTTCCCTGCTTGTGCCAGTACAGCCGGGCTGTGTGCCAGGCCTGGGAGCCCCCAGCCGAGGTCGAAGGACACGCGTGTGTCCTGGGGGCAAGGTTGGGGCTGAGCGCTGAAGGCCATGCTGAGACTCTCTTCCCAGAAGTGGTGACTTCCAGGTGGACGATCCCAGGCAGAGTGGAAAATGCCTTTTTAATTTGTCGTGTAGCTCTGGCTGACCTACATTTTGGTTAAAAATACAGTGAAAAATGTTGGTATGAAAGGGATCAGGGAAACTGTAACCTTGGGTACAAATGCTGGAGTTGATCTTGAACTCCGGTTCTTTCAGGAGGGTGGGGCTCATTTAGTCCTAAGGACTGTTGTTGTGCTCGGGCTGTGATGGGGACGTGGCCCCACCCCGACAGAGCTCACTGCACTCTGTGCCCCTGGGTGCCCAGCCTCCCAAACAGGCGGTGCTGTGTGTGTCTGCGGTATGACTGCACGCAAGCGTGGTCTTAACAGGGGTGCTGCGGGTTTATGCTGCGTGTCTTTCTGTAAAATCCTGAGCTCTCACAATGACAGAAAGTAGAAAATTGCCTGCCTTCATCAATAAAGAAATTATAAATACGTTTTGGATGAAATACATAGCCACTGAAAATTATGGTTTTGAAAAGAAAACACCAAACTGAATATCAACAGAATTACCCCAATTTTCTTTATGGTTATCAAAACACATATGTTGTACACGTGCTCATAGAAACAGAGGGTGGAAAGAAACTCAGAGTCTTGTAGCCAGAAGGGGCGGGCTCCTGAGAGTTCCGTCTTCCGGGTTCGTCTCCGCGTTTTTCGAGTCTGCTCTCATGAACGCTTGTGTCTGCACTAAGAAAGATGTTACCATAATTTAACGTGGAAGTTTGAGTGGCTTTCTGTTGTGTGAACTCACCACGTCATGCTTGTCGCTGTGCACACTGGCTGGTTTTGGTTCCAGAGCACCCTGAATGGGGTGTGAGGGGTGCAGGGAGGGGCCTGGTGGGGTCCACGGTGCAGCCAGACCTCCAGGGTGTGTGTGCGGGGGACCTGGGGGCCGTGTGTCTGTAAGGCGGGAGGGTGGCGCCTGCAGGGGCCCTTCCCTGACCGCTCCCAGAGCTGGCCTTGCGCCGGCAGAGGGATGACGGCTCAGACGGCCTCCTGGTCCCCGCTGGGGCCGGGGTGCTGGGAGTCCCAGGCCGGGTGCTGCTGTTGTGAACACACAGTTGCTTTTCCATGATCTTTTATCTAAAGTTTGTTTTAGTTACATTTTGAGACCGTTGTGTTTCCTTGCTTTTGAGTGGTACTGCAGAGTCATCTGTTAGAAATGAGCACTATGACCAGAGTTTATGAGATCCAGAGAGTGTGATGATGTCACGACTGTGTGGCATATTCTCCCAGGTGGCACGGGCATGCCTGACTCCACTTCTGTTGGAATCAGTGGCTGTATGCGTGTTACCCAGGGAAGCTGCCACGCCTTCTGGAGCTGCCACCCGTAGAGCTGCTGGCTGGCGCCGCCCGTGGCCCTCGTGCCTGGAACAGCTGTCCTGGTTCTCTCTTTCCCGGGTCTGTTCCCACCGGAGACGTTGCTGATGCTGCCGAGAGGTCTCGTCAGTACGAGAGTCCCACGTCACTTCTTGGCAGGAGTTTTGCTTCTGTCCTCAGCTTTCCCCACTCTATCGGCACATTGCATGGCCCAGTCTGTTTTTTTTTTTAGACTTTTGTGTCCAAAAGACCACTGTTACTTGACTGGCATATTAATCACATTGCTTTTCTTGAATGTTATTTAGATATTCCTTTGAATTTCTGTGAACATCATTCTTTAAGCAAATAAGCAAGTATTCAGTAAAGTGTAGGCATCAGCTGCCCCATTAGCGAGTTTGAAATTGGGGTGTCCAGCTGTGGAAACTGCGGGGCCTGCTGGCCTGCCCTGCTCCCTTGAGTCCCTGTGATGAAGGAGTGGCGTCTCTGGATGGTGCCTGAGTGAACTGGTGAGTGAGTGGCTGGGCGTGTCACTAGGTCCCCTCTTTTGGGGTCCTCAGCACAAACATGGGCCAGGGTTGATGACCATGCAACCCCCTTGAGCTGCCCTGTGGCCCGAGCCTGTCCTGGGCGTGGTGCAGACTTCTCAGGGCGTAGGCATCAGTTCCGGCTGCCAGCCTGCCAGGCCTTTCTCTCCTCAGTGCTTTCACAAGCTCCCAGGTTTTAGAGATTTCAAAACAGTGAGTTATTTGCAGCAGCTGTGTTTTGTTTTGTTTTGAAAATATGGCTTATTGTCTTTCAGTTCAGTTTAGTCGCTCAGTCGTGTCCGACTCTTTGTGATCCCATGGACTGCAGCACGCCAGGCTTCCCTGTCCATCACCAACTCCTGAAGCTTGCTCATACACATGTCCATTGAGTTGGTGATGCCATCCAACCATCTCATCCTCTGTCGTCCCCTTCTCTTCCTGCCTTCAGTCTTTCCTAGCATCAGGGTCTTTTCCAGTGAGTCAGTTCTTTGCATCAGGTGGCCAAAGTATTGGAGCTTCAGCTTTAGCATCAGTCTTTCCAGTGAATATTCAGGACTGATTTCCTTTAGGATGGACTAGTGGGATCTCCTTGCAGTCCAAGGGACACTCAGGAGTCTTCTCCAACACCACAGTTCAGAAGCATCAATTCTTCAGCTCTCAGCTTTCTTTATGGTCCAACTCTCACATCCCTACATGACTACTGAAAAAACCATAGCTTTGACTAGATGGACCTTTATTGACAAAGTAATGTCTCTGCTTTTTAATATGCTGTCTAGGTTGGCCATAGCTTTTCTTCCAAGGAGCAAGTGTCTTTTAATTTCATGGCTACAGTCACCATCTGCAGTGATTTGGGAGAAAATAACTCCCCAAAATAACAAGAAAATAAAGTCTCTCACTGTTTCCGTTGTTTCCCCATCTGTTTGCCATGAAGTGATGGGACCGAAAACCATGATCTTAGTTTTCTGAATGTTGAGTTTTAAGCCAACTTTTTCACTCTCCTCTTTCACTTTCATCAAGAGGCTCTTTAGTTCTTCACTTTCTGCCATAAGGGTGGTGTCATCTACTTGTCTGAGGTTATTGATACTTCTCCCAGCAATTTTGATTCCAGCTTGTGCTTCATCCAGCCTGGTATTTTGCATGATATACTCTGCATATAACTTAAATATGCATTATTGTCTTTATTTTAGTTTTATTTTAAAATTTGTTGTAAGTTTTAAAGTTTTATTTTATGTTGGAGTATAGCTGATTTACAATATTGTGTTGGTTTTGGATGTACAGCAGGGTGGTCCAGTTACGCATATATTCATTCGTCTAGGTTATCACAGAATATTGAGCCTCCCTGCACTGTACCGTAGATCCTTGGCAGATTATCCGTTTGAAACGATTCATTCATTTATCTGGCTGCGCCAGGTCTTAGTTGTAGCATGTAGGCACTTTTAGTTGTGGCATTTGTATTTTTTGGGCTTCCCCAGTGGCTCAGTGGTAAAGAATCTGCCTGCCAATGCAGGAGACAGGTTTGATCCCTGGGTCAGGAAGATCCCCTGGAGGAGGAAATGGCAACCCACCCCAGTATTCTTGCCTGGAGAATCCCCTGGACAGAGGAGCCTGGCTGGCATGGTCCTTGGGGTTGCAAAGAGTCAGACGTGACAGAGCACATGTATGTACACATTAGAATTCTATAGTTTTGGCATACAGACTCTTCAGTTGTGGCATGTGGGGTCTAGTTCCCTGACCAAAGGTTGAACCTGGGTCCCCTGCATTGGGAGCAGAGAGTCTTGGCCACTGGACCACCAGGGAAGTCCCAGTTATCTATATTACATGTAGCTGTGTGTATATGTTAAACCCAGTCTCCTAAATTACCCTCCCCGACTCCCACCTTCTCCCTTGGTAACCATAAGTTTGTTTTCTAAGTCTCTGAGTCTGTTTCTATTTTGTCAGTAAGTTCATTTGTATCAATTTTTTAGATTCCATATACAAGTGACATCATATGATATTTGTATTTCTCTGACCTACTTCACTAGTGTGGTCATCTCTAGGTTCATCCATGTTGCTGCATGTTGCACTATTGTATTCTTTTTCATGGCTGAGTAGTATCCTGTTGTACATATGTACCACATTGTCTTTATCCACTCATTTGTCAGTGGATACTTAGGTTGCTTCCTTGTCTTGCCTGTTGTAAATAGTGCTGCAGTGAACATTGGGATATGTGTATCTTTTCAAAGTACAGTTTTCTCTGGATATGTGCTCAGGAGTGGGATAGCAATCCCACTAGATCATATGATAAATATGTTTTTAGTTGTTTAAGGATCTCTGTTTAGATCTGCCCATTTTTAAATTTTTTGTTTGTTTTTTTGATATTGAGCTGCATGAGCTGTTTGTGTATTTTAGAGATGATCCCTTGTAGTTGCATCGTTAGGAAATATTTTCTCCCATTCTGTGGGTTGTCTTTTGTTTTGCTCCTGGTTTCCTTTGCTGCAGCATGGCTCACTTGAAAGGGTTGTCTTGGAGGGCGCTCTCATAATGGGCACACATGCGAGAGGTTTTTCTGGACCGAGAGTTGCAGACGTGACCCCGGGGAAAGGCTGTATTTCCTGATGTGATGATGCGTGTTGAAGGAGCCGGGACCAGCAGCTCCAAAGACTTCTCCGACTTCTACGTTGGATGGAGCTCCCGTCTGGTTCAGCAGGGAATGCCTGTTGTTGTGATGGCTGGCAGGAGGTTCTCTCGGCCTTGAGGTTTTCAGCTGCCCTGTGGGGCTGCCCACTCAGCGGGCTCCTTGGGCCACACCCCTGCCCGGCTGAATCCTTCTTCCGTGGGGTGCCTCGTGCCCATTCTCCTCGAGCCTGGCTTTGGGGCGACTTGTTCATAGGACTCCTTTCAGCCCCATTGCTAATCCGTCATGGGAAATTGTGTGAAAGCTGTGTTACTGTTTCTAATGGAATCTAGGATGTAATTGGTGCTGGTTTTTGAAGCTAGAATTAATGCCACACTCCCTGCTAGGATTTGGTTTCCAGTGATGTAGCTGGAGCCCCATGAAGGGTGAGTGGTCCTCCGTGTCTTTGTGTCTCTGTGGGTGGGTGGGGGGGTCCCAGGTCACCATGGACACACGAGGGGGTGTCTGGGCTTCAGGCACTCCAGGCCCGGCCCCAGGCATGTGGGTGGTGGGCACTGCTGTCTCGAGGTCCAGTCTAGTCCCCAGGGATGGGGACCTGATGGGAGAAGAGACCAGGCTGCCTCTCCCAGAGCCAGTGGCGGGCTTGGGTGGTGACCTGCTCCTGGGCAGGGCTTGGGTCTGAGGCTCCAGGTGCAACCTCTCCTGAGACACCTGCTGCCTTGTGCACTTGGCCACTCCAGGCGGCCCATGTGGGGAGCACACCTGGCCGCGGGGGCTCTTGCCAGGCCCTGGCTCCCTGGCCTCCGACCTGCAGGCCAGCGCGGGGTGCTGTGGGGTGGACGGGCTGTGAGGAGCTCTGCCTGCCTGGCTGACGGCTGCTACTTACATCAGTGAAAGCCCCTCTCATGTCTCTGTCCTCCTGTGCACATCCTGTCATCATGTCTCTGCTGGCAGGTGTGCTCAGAGCTCAGTGATGGGTTCGTAGCGTCTCCCTTTCCTCCTCAGGGCTGTTGGCTCCCCGTGGAGTCGGGCCCTGGGACGCATTCTTGACACCAGCCCCCTCCCCCCCCCCCCCCCCCAGGTATGGTCCTCGTGCGCAGCGAGAATGGGCAGCTGCTCATGATCCCTCAGCAGGCCCTGGCTCAGATGCAGGCCCAGGCCCACGCCCAGGCGCAGCCGCAGACTACCATGGCACCGCGCCCGGCCACCCCCACAAGTGCCCCTCCCGTGCAGATCTCCACCGTGCAGGTGAGCACGCGCCCAGCCTGGGGGGGTTGTCGGGGGTAGGATGGCTCAGCTGCCCCAGGAGGAACTCGGGTTTCCTACCTGCACCCCTCCCCCCGCCACCTCCTGTGATACCTCCCCCACCCCCCGCCCGCGCCTCCTCTTCCTCCTCTGCAAAGTACGGATCCTGCCACCCGGTAGGACCATGACGGATGGTTAGGACACTTGAGTGCAGGACCCAGTGAGCCCTGAGCCTCGTTAGCTGTTGTGACCAGAGGGATGCAGAGGAGCTTTGCAGAACTGTGTTAAACAGCCCCCCCACCACACACAGATGTGTGAGCCTTGGGGGCTACTCCCCCCCACCCCCAGGCTGTGTCCCCCCCGAGGATGCCCCCCCCCCTCCCCCGCCGAGGTTGTGACTGGAGGACAGGTTCAGTGCCTGGGACTCGCCCCTCCCCTAGGTTCTGCCTCCTGGTGCCTTTCTGTCCCTTCTGAGCTGGTTGACTGGTCAGAGACTAACATGGAGACTAGAGGGGTCCTGACAGCTCTGTCGTCCTGTGACTTCAGCCGCATCCCCTGGAGTTGGTGTCCCTGCACTGTAGACAGAGGGGCCCCTCCCTGAGCATCCAAAACAGCCCCAAGCAGCTCGCAGGGTCTGTGGAGGTCTGTTCCGTCAGATGGTTGTAAGATGTTCACTTTGAGTGCTGTGTGATTACAGGAAATCAAAGTGTTGCTTTCCCAGATGCACGCCTCCCTCGAAGACCACGTGGGCGGCTCTGCTAAGGAGTGTGTTGTAGTTATATGGTGGCAATTAGGGGGCCTCGCTGACTCTGCCTAGCCTGGGGGCCCAGGTGTGCTCTCTGTGCTGAAGGAAGGACCGTGTGGTGTGCCGCCTCTCACTTCCCTCCTTTTAGGCGACAACTCCTTGTTTTTCAGGCACCCGGGACCCCAATTATTGCACGGCAGGTGACCCCAACGACCATAATCAAGCAGGTGTCTCAGGCCCAGACGACGGTACAGCCCAGCACCGCACTGCAGCGCTCGCCCGGGGTTCAGGTGAGGTGGGGGCTGGGTGGTGCCCACGACGCCCGGGGTCAGGGGTCGGGCCTCATGAGTTTGGGTGCTGGATGCCAGGGTTCAGGATTTGGGGCAGGAGATGCTTTCTCTGCCCACCAGTGCAGGGGAAGCCAGGCTTCTCTAAAACTACACAGAGTTTAGCACCAGCAGCACTTTCAGAAGCCGCCTACTGTGCCGGAAGCGCAATTAAAAAATGTCACCTACTAACATTTGATGGCGCATGTCTCTGAAGCAGAAACGATCTACAGCTCAGAGTGTGTGTGTGTTGCACTGAGGAGGGTGTGTCCTCACTGTGTGTGTGTTACTGTGTGTAGCTCTCACAACACCCTCCCTGATGGACACCAACAGCGCGGTGTGGGGGCTTCTGGCCCTGATCCTGAGTGCAGCCAGCTTGGCCTCCTTGCTTGCCCTGGTCTCCCCGCTCGCCTTGGTCGTCTGTCTCTTGCCGCCCGCAGCCGTGACACTGCTTTCAGAGCAGCTGGAGGAGCAGTTGGTCCCAAGTAGAAGAGCTTGGTGGTTTCTTCCTGCGATAAGAGCTGCATGGTGATGGTGCTTCCTGGGGTTGGGAGTCGTCTGGCCGAGTTCAGCCTGGTTGGAGTGTCTGAGCTTCAGTTGTAGAGAGAGGAGCCTTTTCTGAGAAGGTGGTGAAGCTCATGGTGAGCTTTTGCACCAGGCTTATCAGAATAGGTTCTGTCTGCCATCTCAGTATTGTCCAGGTGAAAGGTGTTTTCATGGGACTAGTGGGAGCCGTGTGAGGAGTGCATTTTGATAGAAATGACAACCTCCAAGAACTGGATGTGCCCAGGCTGTTTCTGATTGTCCAGAAGCAGCTCTGCTATGCCTGCTGGTCCATTCTTTTCCTTTCTTCCTCTGAAGTTTTTTATTTGCCATTTTCTTGTTACAGAAGTAATAAGTGCTTAATGTTACAAGTGAAAGAATTTATCAATGATAAAGAAAGCCCACCATGTCTTCTGACTGACATTTCTCCTGGGAAACCAGTGTTTACAGCCTGGGGTTGCAGATAGCTTCCTGCCCAGAGGCCCCCCCTGTCCCTTTGCCCCCCACCAGCAGCACCATTGGAGCACCTCCTGGAGCGGGCAGGCACTGGAACCCGCTTTGCTGAGAGCAGCTGCACGCGTCATGTTCAGGGTTATACTGCCCCCTACCTTCCAAAGTCATAAGAAAGTTTGAAAAATCGAAGTGTAGATTTTTACGTTCAGTTCAGTTGCTCAGTCGTGTCCGACTCTTTGTGACCCCATGAACTGCAGCACGCCAGGCCATTGGAAGAGTGCCAATTTAAAATAGAGAAGCAGTGAACATTTGCATGATTACTCACATAGGATAGAAATCTCGAGAATTTGACAAGCCCAGTTGTTTGGTGTCTAGTTGTTCATTTGTTTAAATGTATTTGTTTAGCAAAGTCACCCCTACCTCCCAGCACCGACTACATTGAGCCCCTGCCTGGTTAAAAACCATTTCCAGAGCATTTCTGGATGTGACTCGCTTTGGGGGAGCAGAGAAGGGTGTTGCGGCAGTGGAGGGGAGCCCGGGACCCCAGTGAGTCCCGGTGCTGCCCTGTGGGGTGCCTGCCTGTGTGACATACTGGATTTCTTGTCACCAGCCTCTCTGCACGAGCCAGGGGATGGGCTTTTCAGCTTGTTTCTCTGTTTTCTTTTTTTCCTTTTAATTTCTGAGATGTGATCTGGGTTGTTACGAAAACGTTACTTGTCCTGGCCGCCATGTGACACTCAGGATTGACTCCTGACAGCCAGGTTCCCTCTGGCCGTTGGCTTTGCTTCTGTCAGTTTTTGCTGAAGGTGCAAAGTGCTCCTTCCTTGGTGCTCAGGATCGCAGCTCTTGGGGACACAGTCAGCTGTGGGGCTGGCATGGTCCCTCGAGGTGGCGGGTCCTTTGGGGCCTGCCTGTTGCGGGAAGTCTCACGAAGGCCGTTTGTTTACCTTGTGCTTTGGATTCTCGTAGCCTCAGCTTGTTTTGGGTGGCGCTGCTCAGACAACCTCACTTGGGACGGCAACAGCTGTTCAGACGGCGACACCTCAGCGGACGGTCCCAGGGGCCACCACCACCTCGACAGCTGCCACGGTGAGAGCTGCCTCTCGGGAGCCACGGGGCCGTGTGTCGGGGTCATGCTGCCCCAGCATGCACGTGGGGAGCCCTCGGGTCTCCATGGCCCCGTACGTGGCGGGGTCTGAGGGCAGTGGCCTCTGCAGGGTCACAGGGAGGGTCCGGCATCCTGCACCACCAGGATTTCGGGCTGTGGGAATGTCTATGTGGATGAAGCCCAGACCAGCCACATTCAGGGACGACGGGGCCCGCACAGCAGTTGTAGCCTGCCAGAGCAGTGGCGTCGTCCTCTTCAAGTTTATTTCCAGCAGTTTTCCTACATGTGGATGAATCTTTAAACCAGTGGGATTGTGCTCCATTTGTGATTTAAAACTTTTTCATGTTTCTTTGCTGAGTGTTTTTCAGCATCTTTGTTTAGTAGCTGTGTCATGATTCTGTTTCTTTTATTGTGTACTTAGGTATCGGTTTTTCTTTATGATAAGCAACATCACAGTGAATGTCTTGTAGATTGTCTTTTTGCATTTATCAGTTACATTTCTGAAAGTAGAATGGCTGGGCTGAGTGAGCTGTGAATTTGATCTGTGCCTTGGGAGCACAGGTCTTGGCTTATACTCCCATCATCAGGCGATGAGAGTAACTGCATTTTCCTGAGACATTTTAGAGAAGAAATACATTTCTTATATGATACACAGCATCTTAGTTAAACCAAAGGCTATGATAACAGTTTGCTTTGTAAGAGTTTTTCACTTATACCTTCTTAATTTCTATCCAGGAAACTATGGAAAACGTGAAGAAATGTAAAAATTTTTTATCTACGTTAATAAAACTGGCTTCATCTGGTAAACAGTCTACAGAGACGGCTGCTAATGTGAAAGAACTGGTACAGAATCTGCTGGTAAGAGCCCGCACGCCGGCCCCTGCCTTAGAGCGCAGTACTTGGCTACTTGGAAGGGGGGGGCGGGGGTGGCGGCTGCAGTCTGGGCCCCTCTGCCCTTGCCCTGACACTTTTGCCCCTGGCTTCTTGGAACCTCGCAGCTGGACAGCTCTCCCAGCGTCTCCTTTTCCACGTCAGTCGCTTGGCGTGCTGGCCACACAGGAGCGATGTGAATTCACCAAAGAGATGGCGGGTGTTTTAAGGGCTTTCCCTCTCACTCCTCCTCGTCTTTTGTGGAGGATTTTGAATGACACGGAAGCGGAAGGCAGAGTGAGGAGCGCTTGTGGGCCAGCTGCTGGCTTCGCGGGTCCTGAGTTCTTATCTGGCTTTGCATCCACTGTGCCCGTGTTGCTGCCCACAGCCCCTCCCCAGTCTCATTCCTGGACATAACCTGGGACCCTGGGGATCCTCGCAGCCCCCAGGCTTCTGGAACCTGAGTCCAGTGTCACCGCAGGGCTTAGTCAGTCATCCGGTCCACTTCTGGCTGCTGCCTCTGTGTTGCTGTTCACCTGGGGTCCCCTCCTTCCCGCTCTTTCCTTGCTCTTGGTCTCTTGGTCCAGGAAGCCTGGTGGTTTAGCACACGGGCTGATGGCCATTTCTGTCCTGCTGCTGCTGGGTTTGTCGGCGCGACCCCTCCACTTGCAGCCTCCCTTCCATGCCACGGGCTCAAGCTGGAGGGGAGCTGCCCCTGGGCTCAACACGTGGGTTTGGGGCTGGAAAGGAGTGAAGTTGCGCTCTCACAGCAGAAATGATCACTTCAGATGCGCCTTAAATATTTTCAGGAAACTAAGAGATTGAAAAACAGTGTCACCTCCTGAGAGGAACAAGAACTCCCAGCTTTTTGTTTGTTTCAATTACAGTTTATCTTCTAATGAACATTTGTAGTTAAATACATGCTGTTCTTTCTTCCCACGGCCCCTTGTCTGCGGCCCCTCCTGGGACTGGAAGCACGGGCTCATCTCACCATCTCTCTCGCTTCCCAGAAGAGCCCAGCGCTATCCCCCTGTGCTGTGCCCTTCTCAGGGTTCTGGGACCCCCGTCCTGCCCTCTTTGCAGCCCTGACTGCTCCCTCCTTGACTTGGGCCCAGTCAGCCCCGGGCTTGGAGGCTGGTGGGAGGTGACCCCGCGTGAGAGGGTGCAGGTGGGCACCTTGTCTCGTAGGACTCCTGGGTGTGGGCAGAGCCACCTGGGTCAGTGCTCACGCCTCCAGGGCACCTGTGCTGCCCTGTCCCTGCCCACCTCTGGTCCTCCTGGTCTCATGGCCGCTTGCTGTGGCCCCTCTCATCTGGGCACGTGCTTCTCTCTCTGGCGCCCCAGCTGGGGTCTCAGCATAGGTGTGGTCTCTCCAGGGAAGGGCGTCCCTGGCCTGCCTTACCTTCCGACTTGGTCTCGAGGGTACTTTTAGGCTTGTCTGTCTCCTGGCAGAATGCCTGATGTACAGTGGTAGTAAGAAAACTGAGGAATGGCACAGCGAGCCCACGGCCTGGAGGGAGGAATAACTGTTTGTAAAACTTGAGACCTGGAGAAATACTGCATAAAGATACATGTGTGCAAACTTGTATTCACTGAGGAATTTTAATATGAATTTTGTCTTCAAGGATGGAAAAATCGAAGCAGAAGATTTCACTAGTAGGTTATACCGAGAACTTAATTCTTCACCTCAACCTTACCTTGTGCCTTTCCTGAAGGTAATCCGAAGCCCGCTGTGAGCGCCCAGTGTTGGGGGGGGGGGGTGGGCTCCTCTGGGAAGGGGTGGACTTGGACGGGTGTCACCGGTGCGTTTGCAGCTTTCAAGCCCCTGAGACAGACTGTTAAGTTTTCTGTTCGGAGGCTTTTCTGTAAGTTTCAAGAGCCCTACCGCTGCGACCACAGTGTCGTGTTGCACCTGGGGGTCCAGAAGGGCCCTGTCCTCTTAGAGGGCGGCCCGTGTGCCCGCGGCTGAAGGGGGCCACTCTGCTGGGAGGCAGGTGTCGCTCAGACGCCTCTGCTGCCCTAATGCGCTTTAACCGCCTGTCGGAAATGACGCTGCTGGTTGGTGTTTAAACAGTTCCAGCCAGTTCTCACTGAGGGCCACCCTGCCCAGCGGCAGTGACAGTGTGGGGTGCTGACACTGGATCCCTTGAAGCCCCACACCGACGCTGGGGCGTATTCTCAGGGTTGTGTATTTCTGGGTCAGAGGAAGGGTAGTGCTGCCAGCCGACCCCATGTCTGTCTTTCCGCCCAGAGGAGCTTGCCCGCCTTGAGACAGCTGACCCCCGACTCCGCGGCCTTCATCCAGCAGAGCCAGCAGCAGCCACCGGCCTCACAGGCCACCACCGCGCTCACCGCCGTGGTGCTCAGTGGCTCGGTCCAGCGCACGGCTGGGAAGACGGCGGCCACCGTGACCAGCGCCCTCCAGCCCCCTGTCATCAGCCTCACGCAGCCCACACAGGTGGGCGTCGGCAAGCAGGGGCAGCCCACGCCGCTGGTATGAAGGCCAAGCCTTGCCCTGCTCCCCACCCGCCCACCTGCCTGTGGCCCAGAGAAACTGGCAGGGGGAGTTTGGGGTGTTAAATCCTGAGTAGTGAACTGTCAGGTTGAGATCAGGGCCCTGCAGGTTCATAGTTTATTTCTCAGTAAAGCGAAGTAAGCCTGTCGGTTTCTACCCTCTGGCATGTCCGTTATCTGTTTAGGCTTGAACAGACGGTTCAGGGTGTCCCTGGGTTAAGTGGACATAGCATGTGTGTGGTGCATCTCAGCCAGGCGTTGTCTTCCATCAGGAGCCACGGCCCAAACACACGGAACCAACGCAAGTGCTGAGCGTTGGGCACGTCAGTTTTCATGGCTTAGGACCCAGCTCCACAGCATAGTTTGGGGCCTGGGGCTTCCCACACATGCAGCTGCTGATGGTGGGTTGGTGTGTGGTTCTGATCCAGGTTCTGGTTGTGCAGCTGTGTAGAAGGCGTCTCTGCTGGGAAGAGTGAGGTTTGCCGGCAGGCAGGTGGAGTTCGCCAGGCATAGAAAGTCAGTTGCTTTTTTGTCCCCCCTTCCAGTTTCAAAGGGGTGTAGTTCCTAAGCGCGTGTGTGTGTGCAGTCGTGTCCAGCTTGTTGTGACCCCATGGACTGTAGCCCTCCAGGCTGCTCTGTCGATGGGGATTTTTGGGCAAGAATACTGGAGTGGGTTGCCATTTACTCCTCTAAGGGATCTTCCTCACCTAGGGATCGAACCTGTGTCTCCTGGACTGAAGACAGATTCTTTTACCGATGAAATCACCTAGGAAGGTCCTTTGTTCCCACTGTTGTTTATCAGTTGCTCAGTGGTATCCAACTCTTTGCCACTCCATGGATTGCTGCATGCCAGGCTTCTCTGTCCTTCAGCATTTCCCAGAGCTTGCTCAAATTCCTGTCCATTGAGTCAGTGATGCCATTCACTCATCCTCTGTTGTCCCCTTCTCCTTCTGCCTTCAATCTTTCCCAGCATCAGGGTCTTTTCCAGTGAGTCGTCTCTTCACATCAAGTGGCCAGAGTATTGGAGCTTCAGCTTCAGCATCAGTCCTTCCAATGAATATTCAGGGTTGATTTCCTTTAGGATGGACTGGTTGGATCTCCTTGCAGTCCAAGGAACTCTCAAGAGTCTTCTCCAACACCACAGTTCAAAAGCATCAATTCTTCAATGCTCAGCCTTCTTTATGGTCCAACTCTCACATCCGTACACGACTCCTGGAAAAACTAGCTTTGACTATATGGACCTTTGTTGGCAAAGTTTGATGCCTTTGTTTTCTAGTACATTGTCTAGGTTTGTTACAGCTTTTTTCACGAGGAGCAAGCTTCTTTTCATTTCATGGCTGTAATCGTTATCTGCAGTGATTTTGGAGCCCAAGTAAAGAAAATATGGTGCTGTTTCCACTTTGTCCCCATCTATTGGCCACGAAGTGATGGGACCAGATGCCATGATCTTAGATTTTTTTGAATGTTCCTATAGACAGTTAAAAAATTTAATAAAACAATGCAGGTCTTTGTGTTACTTTCATTGGTTGTAGAGTGTGTATTTTATGATAATGCCCAAGTGATACTCAGGTGGGTGATCAGAGTCATGAGGGGAGTGCTGGTCTCTCACCTGCTCAAATTGAAATCTGTGTTTGTTTCTGCCTTCATCGGTGGTGAGGAAGATGGGCTCCACAGAGGTGGAGAAGTGTCTGCTGGCCACGGCTGGAGCCGGTGTGCCTTGGGCCAGTGTGCCAGTGTGAGGGCAGGGCTCCCTGCGCCCCTCCCCCGGAGGGGAGGGCTCTGCCTCGGTCCTGCTTTATTGCAGCAGAAAGACTAGATGCAGCAGACTCAGGCACCCATCATCACCTGCTGTCCTTGAAGCCTCTGGGGACGGGAAACCCTGAGGCTTTTCTCTTAGCTTGTGCCACAAGGTGGCCTGAACCTCTGGGGAAAATCGTGCATCTGTTCTCCCAGATGGTGTGGATTTCCACAGGACTGGTTGCAGAGATCACATGGGCCAGGGTACCCCCAGCCCCCTCCTCGAGTACCTATAGCACAGGGCAAGCCCCCAGGTGACCGTTATAGAATTCAGAAGCTGGGTTTTGAGCATCCTGCCTGAGGCTGTGGTGGGTCTGAGGTGGCCCTGGCACCCGTGCTGGCATCTGGGGAGAAGCCACTTGTTCCTGCTGGTTCAGGAGCTCTGTGGACCCTGTCCCCCGGGTGCTGACCTCAGGGCCCCACGTGCGGCTCTGCTCCAGGAGCTCGAGGTGGTGGTGGAGGCACTGGACGTGGGGCACCATCCAACCTGCCTGGTCTTTTGGGACGGCTGGGACCCTGGGCTGGGGATGGGTGCTGGCAGCCCCTTTGAGGGTGGGGGTGTGTGCTCATGCTCCCCCGTGGACTCTCCCCAGGTGATCCAGCCGCCGCCCAAGCCCGGAGCGCTGATCCGGCCGCCGCAGGTGACACTGACGCAGACGCCCATGGTCGCGCTCCGGCAGCCCCACAACCGCATCGTGCTCACCACGCCCCAGCAGATCCAGCTGAACCAGCTGCAGCCAGGTGAGCGCCTGACCCTGTCCGCCTGGTCCTCATCGCCGTGGGACTCACAGCTCAAGCTTGGCTACTTCACGTGGCCCGTCAGTGCTGTTAGCCCCGGTCCCCACCCTGGCAGCATGGTTTTTAGAGGACTGGATTCCTTACCAGCAGTCATTCTTAGACCTCAGAAAGTGTGATGAAATGCAGGAAGATAAGTACTTGAGACAGGCTGCCTGCACTTTTCCTGTAGCTTAGAGTTAGTAACGTGGTGTTTCTTACGGTTTAGGAAGCTTCCTCATGGCGGGTTGGGGGTAACGGCCTCCCTTGGCCCACCCAGCCCTGGCGCGAGTCCGTGCAGGGGGCATACCCTTCTCTCTTGCTCTGCAGTCCCTGTGGTGAAACCTGCTGTGTTACCTGGAACCAAAGCTCTTTCTACTGTCTCCGCACAAGCTGCTGCTGCACAGAAAAATAAACTCAAGGAGCCCGGGGGAGGCTCGTTTCGGTAAGGAGTGTGCACAAGAGGTGCCAGAGGGAAGGCCACGTGGGTACCTGCCTGTGCCCAGGAGTGACTGCTCCATGGCACCTTTTGACGCTGTGTCCCCACCACGCTCAGCTCTGATCTCCGAGCTTGTGTTTTCCCACTAAGCGACTCGAGGAGGTTTGCTGCAGACACAGGGTGGGAAAGGCAAGCCAGCTGACTCTGCAAGCCAGCAGGAGGTTTGTTTCTGAGACATGATGGCTCAGCCTTCTGAGTGCATCATGGTCCTCATAGAGGATGCATCCCGTGTCCTCCCATCAGTCTCAGAGCCTTTAGAGGTGCTGTGCTTTGGTCTCTTGATGGGCAGCTGGTCTGAGTATTGCCCTAGGAATGTCTGCGGTATCTCCTCTGGTTTAGGTCCAGAGGTGGTGAAGTGTGCACGTGTTGGGGGCCCACTGGTCCTTCCCTTCCCAGACGCTTTGGCTCCAAAATGGTTAGGCAGCACTGGGAGGCTTCGGGGCCCACATCAGAGCTGGGCTGTAGGCAGGACAAGGAGGTGGGGGCCGGGCAGGGTGGGAAGGATGCTCATGAGGGTGAGGGAGGTTGTGGAGGTGAGAGACACGTCCACCGGCGGGTCAGAGAGGAAAGGAGCGAGGGTTCCCAGAGGCCATGCTTCCTCCTGCAGGTGAGAGAGCCAGATATGCAGAGCAAGTCAACCAGATGGGCCTGGTGGGGTTGAGTCCCGGCTGAACACTCAGGTGACAGCTCTGGGAAAGCCATCACTGGGGTTGCCCACCTGCCCTGGGGGCCTGGGACCAGTGACACACAACGACAGCAGCACGCCCAGCGCCCTCGTCTTGTTGTCTAGAACCGATTCTTCCACAGTGACCAGGCGCTTCACGAGGCTGCTGGTTCTAGGTGGGATTCAGGAGGATGCAGGATAAGTTAGTGCCTTTCTGGTGGTTAGAAAGCAGTGCTCGAGGGTCAGAGTTCGTAGAGTTCTAACCCTCTTTGAGTTAGAGTCGCCGCCTTTTATTCCCTGAAGGGACGATGATGACATCAATGACGTAGCGTCCATGGCTGGAGTGAACCTGTCAGAAGAAAGCGCGAGGATATTGGCCACAAACTCTGAGTTGGTGGGCACCCTGACACGGTCCTGCAAAGACGAGACCTTCCTACTCCCGGCACCTCTACAGAGAAGGATATTAGAAATAGGTACAGCCCTGGGATGTCGGGCCCCACGTGTGGGCTTGGTGTGGACCACAACCGCGTGCTCGGTGCGCAGCTGTCCTGAGCTGGGGGGACACACCTCGTTCCTGGTCACCTGTTTTGCCAGGGCTGTGCTCTCCAGGGGGTTGACAGTGGTGGTCTCAGGGAAGCAGGTGTAGACCCCCTCCCCTGCGGGCCTGCCTGGGGTGCCCTTGGGTGCACAAAGCCATAACCAGTGAATAAGAGGAAGACAGCGAAGGGAAGAACAGCGCTCCAGTGATGGTAAAGTGCTGCCTGTCCCCAGGGAAGAAACACGGCATCACGGAGTTGCACCCAGACGTGGTGAGTTATGTGTCACATGCCACGCAGCAGAGGCTGCAGAACCTGGTGGAGAAGATATCGGAGACGGCCCAGCAGAAGAACTTCTCTTACAAGGTAACTGCTGTTTCCCTGGGGGACGCTCCCTGTTGTCCCTCCCCGGGGGAGGGTGCAGAGGTAGGCAGCCAAGTGTCCAGCCTGTTTGGAGTTTTCCCAGAACTGGATTTGGGGATGAGGATACTGCTTTCAGCCCCATGGCACCTTTGGGTGCCGTCCACCTGGCTGGGGAGGAGGAGCCGAGAGCTGATCTGCTGGTCCAGGCAGGGGCCTCTTCAGCTCTACAGTGGGTGGAGTCTTCCATCCATTCTCCACACTCCCCTGCGGTCCTTGGGCCTGAGGCCTGAGCTGTCCCTGCAGCCCTGAGGGGGTCCCGCCTGCCTGTGATTCGGAGCAGCTCTCCGTTTTGTTCTGTGGAGGGCCACTTTTGGGGCACCGTGGAGAGGCCAGGTGCCTGCCGAGCCCTACCAGGCACTGCCTTCAGAGCAGCATTTGGAATAAAAGCATGTAGCTGTTTATTTAAAAAAATTTTTTTTAATGTTACTATAAAAATTTTCGCTGTCACTTAAAAAAAAATCAAGTGATGTTTGGTCCTGGATTTTGGCACCAAAAAAAAAAACAAGTGATGACAAAGTGTGTAAAATGGAAACTTCCCTGTGAGCCCCAAGGAGACTCACTTGTGACGGCATGTGAGCATCCAGAGTACTTATCAGATGTGGAGCTGGGAGGTGGAGGGGGTCGTTGGAGTCTGCACACCAGCCTGGGGATTGGGCCGAGGGAGGCCGGAAGCGGTACGCCGACTGGCTGACTGGGCTGTCAAGTTTATGACAAACAGTGTTTTCACTTTTTTGTAGGATGATGACAGATACGAACAGGCAAGTGATGTCCGGGCTCAGCTCAAATTTTTTGAACAGCTTGATCAAATTGAAAAACAGAGAAAAGATGAACAGGAAAGAGAGATCTTAATGCGGGCAGCAAAGGCAAGTGCTTGTGGCTCACTCAGTTTTCCCATCTCATCCTGAGGGCTCACACACACGCTCGGGGTGTCTGGGGGCCAGAGCGCGCACACACTCATTCGGGTATCCAGGAGCCCGAGCGCTCATACTCATGCTTGGGGTGTCTGGGGGCCTGAGCGGTGTTTGAGGGTGACCTCATGACATGGTGCACGGGGCGGGGAGCCTTCGAACAGCAGTGGTCACTCAGTGTGTGGGCAGGTCCCCTAGCCGCGCGTCACCCTTGGGCTGCCCGTACCCACCATCCTCATGTCATATCACATCAGATTCTGCAGTTGGCAGACCCACCACAGGCCACACCATGGTTCTTCTGTCCAAGTGGTATTGATTTTCTCAAAAATAATGTTTGTTTTTTGTGATGATATTTGGCTAGGTGCATTTAAAAAATTTGACGTTTTCTGTTGTAAGACTTAGATTTTGTTATATCACGAATAAGATAACATGTTTGTCGGATGAGAAACGTTTAGGTCATAAATTGTTTTTCTTTTTTACTTGTTTGATAAAATAGTCTCGATCCAGACAAGAAGATCCAGAACAGTTAAGGCTGAAACAGAAGGCAAAGGAGGTAAGCTTTTCTAGTCTAAGAACCTGCACAACACACTGGAAAGTGTGTTTGTAGTCAGCCTGAGCGCTGATGGGTGAGAGAGGGGCTGAGGAAGTGATGGCATACCTGAAATGGGCCTCCACATAGCGACTAACACCTCTCCAGGTGTTTGCCTGTGCAAACCGTTTGTGTCCTGCTTTTACGTTTCCTGGTAATTTCTCATTCGGGGCATCTAATCTCTGTACTCTCAAAATTTGCTCACGTTTTCTGAGCTTTTTAAAAGATTTCTTTTATTATTGCTTTACTACTTTTATGATTGTAAAATATGCTTACTGTATATTAAAAAAAGTCAAACTAAAAGTTTAATTTAGAAAAATTTGGAAAACCCTTTGGTGTCTGTGTATTACTTTTGTAGTAAGAAAAAAAAAGGTGCATAAAATGACAGTCTCTGTTTGCTTTTCAAAACAAAGATGCAGCAACAAGAACTGGCACAGATGAGGCAGCGAGATGCCAACCTCACAGCACTAGCCGCCATCGGGCCCCGGAAAAAGAGGAAAGTGGACTCTCCGGGACCGGGATCGGGACCAGAGGTACCGCTTGGATGCAGGGACAGGGGCTGGAGGGCCTCGGGCGTCAGCCTCCCACTCACCCTCCAGGGAGTCGGGCTTTCGCACCATTTACATGTTGTCTCACCGCCCTCAGAATACGTTTTACATTCGATGCTTTATATTCAAATCAACCTATTTGTGGATGTCACTTGAGCCATCCCTTTGCAGGAGGAGGTTTGATCTCTGTAGCTTATACAGTGAGATTTAGGCTGACTTTGGAGACCATGTGGGACATTCAGTCAGCAGAGTGACCTTCCTTGAGGTGACTGTCCTCATTGAGTGTGGATGTGAGGTGAGCCCAGATCCCAGCATGAAGGAAAGCTCTGGCCTGGTTCTGTTTGTCCACATTTTGTTAGTTTCCTGTTTTGTTTGCTCTCGTATCTTTATATATAATTACAAACCCTCTTTTAAAGTATCATGATTTTTTCTTTAAACTGCCAGTTGTGAATCTCAGGAAGACGAGAACATTGTCTTTTATATTTACCTGCTGACTTGCCATCTCTGATGTTTGGTGTTCCTTCCCCGAGTTCCAGGTTTCCATCGGCAGTATTTCTCTTTGGCTTGAAGGACAGCATTTAGTGTTGCTGGTAGTGCAATCTGCTTGGTGATGGGATCTTTCAGCTTTTGTTTACTTGAAAGTGGTTGAATTTCCTCCTTAAAATTTTGAATGAAATTTTCCCTGAATATTCACAGTTCTTTTCTTTCAACTCTGTTTTTTTTAAAGTCAATTTCTCTACCTTCTTGAATAGGCCAAGCAAATCCAGATACGTATAACTAAATTTAATAGAATGACAGACGAACAGGGACAAGCGATTCTGAGAACTTTAGCTGCCTTTACATTTCCCCTATCTCCTGAGGCCTGTCTTAGTGCTGGTCTGTCTCTTCTGAGGGAGCTCCTATTCTCATTTAGTTGTGTTGTCTTGCTCCAGCTCACAAAGAAGATGGGAGGTGTCCCAGTGTGCTTTGCAGAATTACAGAACTCTTATTCTTTCTTAGATGTGAACACAGCCATGAACGTGTGAGCATCTGTATCCTGAAAGAAGTTGTATAGTATTCAGTGTTCCACTGTGATTTCGATCCTTGTTTCCTGTTGGTCATGAGTTTCAAGATGACTGTTTCAAGATGACTGTCTTGCTTCTTAGAAGTTTGTTGTCTTTGTTTAGACGTGGTTCTCTTGACCTCTGCTGGGGCTTCTCTGAGCTTCTTGGGTCTGTAGGTCACTGTTTCTCCTCAAATTTGCAGCACTTTGGCCTTTACTTCCTCAAACCTTTCTCTGTTTCAGTCTTTTCCTATGGGGTTTCCCAGGTATACCTCTGTTAGCTCTCTTGACACTGCCCTGTGGGTCTCTGAGTCTGTACCTGTTTTTCTGTAATCACTTTCTTCTCTGTTCGAGACTGGATAATCTCTACTGATCTATCTTCAGATTCTCTGTCATCTTGCCTGTCCAGTGAAGTTTTACTTTGTTGACATATTTGCAGCTCTGGGATTTCTGCCTAGGTCTTTTTCTTTTTTTAAATCATTGCTAATTCTTTGCTGAGATTTCCCTGTCTGCTCCTTATTGAGGCCAGATTTTCCCATCATCCTTGGAACCTCTTTGTAAAAGCTGCTCTGACGGTTTGTCAAATCCAACATCTGGGTCATCTTGACTCGATCTCTGTTGACTGCTCTTGCCCGCAACTGTGGTAACAGCTTCCTGTCTCTGCACGTCTAGACATTGTCACCTGTACGCTGGATGTTGTGAATGATATATCATCACCCTCTGAAGAGTGTCACTGCTTGTTTAAGTTCAGCAACCGGCTGCTCATCTTGAGTGTGTGCTTTGCGTTTGCTTCGGTGTTCAGTAGGGTCTGTGGCGATCTCACCCAGTGGGGCTCAGTCAGCACATTTGCCTTCCCTGTGAGGTCAGGGTGGGTCTTGCATAGGGTATGATCCTTACTCCTGGGAAAGGCCTTGGCATCTTGGACTGGACCCCGGGAGTGAGGACGTGGGGCGGGCTGTACTCCTGCAAGGACTGTTAACTTGCGCGTGTTTTGGTTACATCACACAGCTGTTTCATGGTAATCTTAGTTCCATAAGTAACTTGATGGTTAATACTGACTAGTCTTTGTGGATGTCTCTTTAGTCATTTGGTTTTCCACATCTTATTCTCTGTTGGATTCTTTTGGAATGTTTCCTGGGGGCCGAGTTCTCCAAATTTGTGCGTGTTGACGACAGTTTTGATAGCTATAAAATCCTTGGCTCACATTTTCTTTGCTTGAGACTCTTCCTTGAGTAAGTAGTTACATTAGATATTTTCCCCTGATGTAAAAGGTTTGCTGTCTGTCTGATGACTGTCTGATTTTATTTCTCTTGTGTTTCACATGTTCTTTCTGCCCGAAGTTGCCCACAGAATTCTTTTCCCTCAAAGCCAAGCATTTTACTTGGAATCGGCTGTTTTTAGGTGGTTGTTCTTGGGGAGAGGTTGTGTTCATTCAGCATGCAGTTTGAACGTTTTTGTATTCGGGAACATTTTCTTTTTTGTTTTTGTTTTTCTCTTCAGAGATTCCTGTTATTCATATGTTGTATCTTTCATACCTACCGTCAGTATTTGCCTTTTCTCTTCGATCCTTTTAATCTCTCTTTTAAAAAAAAGTTTTATGCTTTTTAACCTTCTTACTGTCTTCTTTCTTCCTTAGTGTCTTATTTGTTTTATTTGCTCTTGTGTTCTTTTTTAGTGTAGTCTTCATTTCTCAACTGAAATTCTCTTTTCTTTCTAATTTTTCCTTGACTTTGTCAACTCATTTCCAAGTTTTGCTAATTTTGATTTATGTTGTTCTTTCATGCATTTTACCATTTTCTCAGTGTCTCTGCCTGTTTGGAAATAGACATCATAGTTTTGATTTCTTATTGATTGTGTTTCTGATGTTTTCCATTATCTCTCTGGGTGGTGTTCTGCTCCTTATTCTCATTTTTCCTTAGGGCAGCTTGTCTAGGGTTCAACCTTTTAGTGGTTCACTTTTGTGTGAACTGTGTGGTCTTAAACATTCAGGAGGAGGCAGTGTGAAAATCTGCTGGCTTCACTGAGCTCCTCTTCCATAGTTTGCACATGGTGTTAGATGTGCTGTCTGTGATTCTTGGCTCTGCCCCTCTCCACTCTTAGCTGGACCTTTTTGTTTCCTCTGTCCTGTCCTGCTCAGCTTCTGTTTCACTCCTCACAGAGTCCCCTCTGTGTGGGCCCCTGGCTGGTCACAGGCAGAGGTCCTGGTGGCAAGGCCACAGTCAGAGTACCAGCCCAGTCTAGTGCCTGCTGTCAGGTGAACCTGCCCCCTTCTTGGTGAAGACCCTGAGGGTTTGGTTTGAGACCTCAAAGCTGCCCGGCAGCTTTTCGTGCATAGTTTTGAGGTGGTCTCCAGGCTTGTGGTTGCTTGCAGCTCGTCTCCACTGGTTTTGTTCTGTGTGTTGCCTGCTGGCCTTTGGTTTTGCTTCCTAGCTGCTCTGGATTTTCTCTGGCCTTTGGGAAGATTAAAACCTCTGATGTCTCTGGCACCATCTTTCCAGGATGTATTGATTAACATTTTTCAACATGTTTTCTTTTAATTTATAATAGTTTCAAACCTTTAGAAAAGTTGGAAGAACAGAATGAGAATCTCCATATCCAGATTTTCCGTTTTGAACACTTGGCACCTCTATTTCATCACCTCTTCTCTTTACACATGCAGTGTGCCTGTGCACTTGTATATTATACATGATGTGTATAAAATCTTTTCCCGATGGATATCCCATCACCTCTAAATGCTGATGATGCTGGACACTCTCTTACGTTACTACTGCACCCCCCTCCCCCCCCGCAATCAGGACATCGCCCTGATGGCCCAGGGTCCCCAGACCTGCTTGCACTTCACCGCCTGTCCAGGGCGTGTGCAGTGTCCGGCTGGCACGTGGTGTGAGCCTCTGCCTGATGCCTGCATTCCTGACAGCATTAGAGAGGACAGGCTTCTGGTTCTGTAGGGCGATCCTCAGTGTCATTAGGCCGACAGTATTGACTTCTTGCTGCTGGTGACCATAGCCTTGATGACCTGACTGCATGCTTGGTTAAGAAAGCAGCCTTCCCCACTGTGTAGTTGCCTGGTCCCTTGGTGTTCATTAGTGTTGTGTGAGGAGGGGTCAGGGTCACGCACTGCTCTGTCCCTGTCACCCCTCCCCTGGCCTCAGCACCCACGCATGGCTCCCGCTGCGTCAGGACCTCCAGGCTAGGGGCCAGGCTGTGGCGCTCTGTGTCCATCATGCCCCGACATTTACTGGTTGCCTTCTGCTGTGAAGAAGAGCCTCCCTCCCACCCTCCTCCATCCATCCATCCACTCATCACCGTGTGTGGACACATGGATCCTGCCGTGTTCAGGGGGTGTAATCAATGCTCTCGTTGTTTCTAGATTGATCAGTGGAAGCTTCTTCAAGCTGGTTCTATATCCTTTTGAAACGTTGCCCTCAACCTGTAAGCATGAGAGGTGTCTGGGTGACTGTGCCTGCCCTGTCCTCGCCCGCGTGGCACCTGGGAGCGTCCCTGCAGTGGAGGGTGATATTTGGAGACCAGTGTCTGAGCACTGTGCGTGCTGGTCACCACGGGGTCCCTGCCCCAGGCCCTGGAGGCCCCAGCATTCAGAGACTGGAACGTGTGTCTGTGCACAGTTGTGTGCGTGTGTGCGCCTCTCTGTATCGAGAATGACCCTATGCGTTCCAGTGGATCCTGAAATTCTAGTCTAGGACCTCAGGGCTTCTTCCAGGCTCCTCCCCTTCCTTCCTTCGGAGTCCCTTCACAGGCAGTGAGACATCAAGTTTCCATTCTTCTCAGAATATTTGGTTCTTCTTTGTTTTTGCTCCATGTAACCAATCCCACAACCACTCTGGCCGCTGGGGTCCCTGTGCTGGGAGGGGAGGGCCCAGGGGAAGGGCATGTTGATCAAGTTCTGTCTTAGGTACTGAAATACCTACAACGTAGAGACTGGCGGGGTGGGTGTGGGTGAGAGCAGGAGAGGTGTTTGGGAGGATGGAGCACCCCGAGGAGACAGTGGAGACGCGTCACTGGAGGGGGCGTGGCACCGTGCATTGTTGGTGTGCTGATTTGGGACTTTCGGAAAAGTGAGTTTTGTGTGTGATAACAAACACAAAATCTGGAGCTTCAAAAAGTCCTTCAAGTGCTTTTCTTCATCAGAGATAAGGCTTGATGTTTTTCTTTTTTAGTTTAGGACTATATCCTTAGGGTATGTCTTAAGAACTTTTATTATGAGCCAATTGTAGACTTGCAGAAAAGTTACATAAAGGGTAGAGTTTCCGTGTACCCCTCACTCAACTTCCTGATGTGAAGTAGTGCTGTGATACTGTGAACTCAAGACATTACTGGGTTTTGTCTTTCAGAATTAATTTTAAATATGTAAACTTCATATTTTAGAGCAATTTTCGGTTCACAGTCAAATTGAATGTAAAGTACAGTTTTTCCTATGCCTCTGCTCCTCCACCCCCTTGCACAGCCTCCCCCATTATCCATGCCCCCACCAGATGGTGCATATGTTACAGCTGATGAACCTGCATTGACACGTCATCACCACTCAGAGTCCACAGTTTATATCAGGGCTCACTCTTGTGTTGTACATTCTGTGCGTTTGGACAAATGTATATAATAACCTATCCACCTTTATAGCATCACACACAGAGTATTTTCACTGCGCTAAAAATCCTCTATGCTCTGCCTGTTCATCCCTCCTGTTCCCCACTCCCTTGAAACCCATGATCTTTTTGCTGACTCCATAGTTCTGTCTTTGCCAGTGTCATAGAGTTGAAACCAGACAGAATGTAACCTTTTCTTACTGGCATCTTTCACATAGTTGAATGTTTTTAAGGTTCCTTCATGTCTTTTCATGGCTTGATAACACACTTTGTTTTGTTGCTATTTCATTGCCTAGATGCATCACATTTTACTTAAACATCACCTACCAAAAGACATCTTGGTTGCTTCTGAGTTTTGGCAATTATGAATACAGGAGCTGTAAACATCTGTGTACAGGTTTCTGTGTGGATGTGAGTTTTGAACTTATTCAGGTAAATACCAAGGGACACAATTTTGTGTGGTGAGAGTATATTTACTTTTGCTATAAACCTCCATACTGTCTTCCCAAGTGACTGTACCGTTTCACGTCCCCAGCAGCACTGAACGAGCGTTCCTGCTGCTCCACACCCGCACCAGCACTCGTGTTGCCAGTGTTCTGGGTTTCGCCCTTTCTCATAGTTATGTGGTAACGTCTCTTTGCTTTAATTTGCGCCTCCCTAGTGACATCTCTTCGTGTGCTTATTTGCTATCTACATATCTTCTTGGTGAGGTGCCTTTTAAGATCCTTGATCCATTTTTAAAATGGGGTTGTTTGTTTTCTTGTTATTGAGGTTTTAGAGTTGTTTGTATAGTTTGGATTTTTTATTTTTTAAGTCAGATGTGGCTTTTGCACATTTCCTCTGTATTTGCTGGTGCCTGCTCTCCATTGATGCTGCAGGGCCCTGTCCTGGTGTTCGGTCTCTGTAGCCCTCCGTGCTTCCTTGTCTTTCCTGACCTGACACTTGGAAGAGTGTTTATCAGTTGTTTGGTAGGCGGTCTCTTGTTCTGGGTGCATTGTCAGGTTCCTCTCGGTGAAATCCAGGTGATATAACGGGGCTGGAGTGTCGCCCCAGCCATGCTGCGTCCTCGGCGCGTCATCTCAGGAGGCGGTGACATCCGGGTGTCCCGCTACAGGCGGTGGGTCAGCTGGGCTTTTGGGTGTCCCCGCTGGAAAATGCGTTTACTCTCTTAATGAGAGTCTTGTGGGGAATTCTGGGGCTGTGCTCCGTCAACCCCTGTTCCTCCCAGTCCGTATCACTGCTCCATGCTCGGGGCCTCGGGCTCTCCCTGGGCCTTTGTTGGGGGAATCTGCTCTCTCTACCTCCTCCATTCCTTGCCTGCCTCTGTCACGGTGGGGCTTGCAGTGGGGTCTCCGGTCCTGGCCCTGCTCAGTTACCACAGGCCCCTTGTGCTTGGCTTCTGTCTCCTCTCACTTAACCCGCTACCTTCTGAAGGTTTCTCTCCTTCCCACACCACCTCACGTTTTCCTGCTGTAGCTGTGGGGTCGGCCATGTCTCCCTGGAGCCATGGTTCCTTTTGCTGGGACACGTGTAGGACCGTGTGTTGCCATGCTGTTGAGTTTTGCAGACCTGCTGGGCAGCAGGGATACTTGGTGTTTGTGAATGCGCTGTGGGTGCTTGTTCTCAGGACAGGGTATCGGCTCTCGTGGGGTTTACAGAACCTCCTGGATTACACCGACTCTCGGCTTATCTGCATCCACCTGCTGTGTTCTGTGCTAGATGTGGAGCTCCACAGTCACCCTTGTCAGTGACTCTGTCTTCATCTCCTGCGGGTTTTGCTTTTCTGGGGGTTGCTGTGGTATTTGATACGTACATACCCGTAAGTGTATCTTCACAGTCAGTTGCGATTTTTAGCATCATGAAGTATCTGTCCGTGCCCAGGGGGCTCGGTGTCCCCCTTGTCCTCAGTCAGGCCTGTTTCCCCTGCTCTCCTGTTCCCCTTGGTCTGGAGCCTCTGTTCCTCCTGGGCCCGTGGCCTCTCCTGTAGGTGCACCTCTGTGTGGTGTGCGGCAGGGTCCTGTCCTCTGAGTCCTGCTGGCGAGTGTCTTTCCATCACGCACAAGTTAAGCCCATCATCTGTGTTGATGCAGCTGACATGTGGGTTCAGACTCTGTCACAGATTCTTAGGGTTATGATTGTTTTGGTGTGATGTGTAGTCTTTGCTCCTTAGTTAAGATAATTGTGTTTAGGAAGGTGTGTGCCTCTGCTCTAGTGGTCACTTTTGTATGTAAGTGTTTGGGTGTCTTTGCCCCGGGTTTTCACGAGGTAACCAAGATGTTTCCTGTTGGACTTCTTAGCTCAGGTCCGCATTCTCCTTGGCCCCAGGCAGCCACACGGCCTCCCTATGGGTCCTGTGACCCCTTCCATTTCACTCTTTGTCACGTCATTTCTACTTCGTCATGGCATACGGTGTCATCTCCCGGCCACTTCCTCAGTGTCACTGTCGCAGCGGCTGTGTGTTTGTATTATAAATGCTTATTTCTCCCTTCTTCTGCGGATTCTCTGTTCTCTCTCACTGGGATGACCCTGACCTGTGGCCAAGCTCTCACGAAGCTCAGGTGCAGAGTCCCTGCCATATTGCAAGTTGAAACGGTTTTTCTGTGGCCTTCATGTGGAGGGCAGTCAAGCTGGATATAAAAATGTTGGTTCATGCTTGCTTTCAGTGATGTTTTTAATGCTTTTCCTTGCTTACTGTATAGGGGTTTCCCTAGTGGCTCAGTTAGTAAAGAATGTGCCCGCAATGTAGGAGACCTGGGCTCGATTCCTGGGTCAGGAAGATGCCCTGGAGAAGGAAATGGTAACCCATTCTAGTACTCTTGCCTGGAGAATTCCATGGACGGAGGAGCTTGGCAGGCTATAGTCCATGGGGTTGGACACTGTGTGACCAGCTTTCACTTTGGCTTACTGTATGGGTTTGGGAAGGAGAAGGAAATGGCAACCCACTCCAGTACTCTTGTCTGGAAAATCCCATGGATGGAGGAGCCTGGTGGGCTACAGTCCATGGGGTCGCTGAGAGTCGGACACGACTAAGTGACTTCACTTTCACTTTTCACTTCATGTATTGGAGAAGGAAATGGCAACCCACTCCAGTGTTCTTGCCTGGAGAACCCCAGGGACGGGGGTGCCTGGTGGGCTGCTGTCTATGGGGTCGCACAGAGTCGGACACAACTGAAGCGACTTAGCAGCAGCAGCATGGTTTTGGGAAAGCCTGATTCCAGGTTAATTTATCTTGGAAAACTGACAGTTTTATGAGGTTTCGTGGAAGTTGATTTTATGGGTTAATTTTCCTAGGTGCCCACTCACCTTGTCCATGTAGGTTTGGTTTTTGGTTTCCATTTCTTGCAAGTTCCCTCAGATTATGGTTTAGTGTATTACTCCTGCCCTCACCTTTGGCTCCCTCTCTGGGGGCTCCGATGGCTCAGTGTGTGTCCTCCTTTCGTGTCTTCCTTTACCCTGTGTGTTCCTGGCCCTTTAATTTTTTTCCCCTTTGTCTCCTTTCTCTTCTTTTGTTCTGCTTTTCTTCTTTGCCGCTTATGAATTTTTATTCGAGTTTTTTCTCCCCTGAGCACCTTACAGTTTATTTGTGTATCAGATAATTTTGTCTTTTTTTCTCATTTCTTTCTTGAGTCAGTCAACTCTCATTTCTTTCTGGCTTTTAATCCATCTTGCCCTTATATTTTGAGTTTTTGATTCAAGGTGATTTTCATACCCTCCAATGTGTAAGTACATTTTTTTGTTGAAAGGGTTGTCTTGTAGTTGCTTATTTTTCCATATTGCGTTTGGACCTGATATGTGCGGGATTTCATTTTCTGACTGCTTGTGGTGGTTCTTGGTGGTCTTGCTGATCTTCCTCTTGTTAATTTCGTGGTATGGGTGTTGACAAGATTTGTGGTCTGATGACGCCCTCTCCTGACTGTTGTGCAGAGCCCAGTGACTTAGCTGGTGTCTCTCTTGATGTGGAGGGCTGAGGTCCTCTGGTGGAACCCGCAGGACCCTACCCCTCCCGACTCACTTCTTGGTGTGCACTTAGGCACCCCCCAGCCTGCTCTGGTGGGAGGAGGACTCTCGCTGCTGTGTCTACTGCTTGGCATCATGGGGGCATAGCCCCCCTCCTCGGTCTTTGCGGAGCCTGGGCTGCATCTTCATGTAGTGCGGATGCTGTGTTCCCTCCCTGTTCTGGATGGCCCTGGGGGAGATGATGAAAGATACCAGGGTGACCTTGGCTCTCCTCAGCCAAGTGCCAGGGGTCCCTGGCGCCCTCCAGCTGCCTGTGCTCGGGCGTGGACAAGCTCGGGAATTGCACTGGTGTGAAGAGGAGCAGAGCAAGCCAGGGGGTGTCTGTGCTCTTGGTACTTTGACCTCCGTTACTTACCACCTGGCACATGGGGCATCACTCAGACACCCTCTCATGGTGTGGACCTCTTGCTACTATTGTAGGTGCTCTGGGGGGAGTGGCAGTAAGGCCCCCCGTGCGAGTTCCCCCAGACAGTCCCCGAGGGGCTGGTGCTCTCTGCCACCGTGGTGAAGGCCCGTGGCAGGTCCCTGCAGCTGCAACCAGGTGCCATGGCCCATTGTGCATGGCTCGGGGGCCTGAGTGAAGTGACTGGCGAGCCAGGCAGGTTGGGGCTAAGGTGATTGTTTCCACTTGGTTCCTGCATTGAGTACTTGTTGCCTGTCAAGTTGGTTGTGGCATTTTCGACAGTGTTAAGGTTGCCTTCAAAGGAGACAGTAGGGGATAGCCGAATCATTGATCCTCTTGACAGTCTTGGAATGGGACAGGTTGAATTCACACAGTGCTTTCAGGTGGGGAGCTGGGGTCCAAGGTTGCTGTGTTTCAACCCCAACCGCTGCACATGCAAAACAGAACAAATCCATCATCCTCTGTGCTTGAACCTGTTGGTGAAAGTGGATGCTGGCATCTTCCGTGCAGTTTTCTGTCATCTGAGGTCACTGCTGATAACCTAGGGCCACTTCCTGCAGGCTGGGCACTGGGTTCCTGTGACTGCCTTCTGTGGCTAGGACACCCCAGAGCTAGTTGGTCACAGGCTGGCACTCACCCCATGACATTGGACGACATTTAGTGTCAGGTAGGAGGCCTTTGAGCACAGGCTTCTTGTTAAAGTCCATGAAAGAATGACATGTGGCCACCTCATGACCACTGGTGCCTGAGACATGATGAGCGTGGCCAGCATGGCCACGGCCCTGGAGTCCCGCTGTGGGCTGTGCTAACGCCTGCTTGTCTTGTTTGGAGCCACTTTTGACTTCTGAAAAAGATTTCATTAGAATATCATTTACCTTGATTTCTGAGTTTCAGCATCCTTTACATTCTGTGCCTGAAGTGATAGCCCTCACCCTTCTCCTAGCTGGTTTTGGTCATTGAACTATTTTGAAAGTAACAGCGTCAAACACGGTCCAGAATTGTAGTGAGTGTCACAGAAGACACCTGGCCCATGGTTTAGGTAGCGCTTTGTTCTCTGTGAGCCTCGAGGTCAGGTGGTGCCCCGTCCGCTCCTCCCAGCTGTCTCTCCAGACACTGGCCTCTGCAGGCTCCCCCGTGTTGAGGGTGCAGACCCACAGGGCCCCGGGCGCAGGCCAGCTCCCATTTTCCTGGTTCCTCTTGGCTATGTGTTTTCATCACCACCTTTTCAGGGGCGCTGTTTGTTTTGTACACAAAATGCTCCTATAGGGCTGTTATGGAGACTCAGGGAAAACTGGCAAGAAAACCTAAGTAGTTGTTTCAAACACGGACAAGTAGTCACCAGAGGACTTGTCTGGAGGAGGGACCGGTGTTTAAGGTTCTGAAGGGGGGTGTAAGGAACTCGTAAATTAACGGAAGACGCATGGGATGCCTCGCCTGCCATCTGCTGGCCGCTTGCTGCACTGCGGCCTCCTCCAGCATCACAGGACTCATGGCTCCCACCTTCTTAAACTTTGAGAAAACGCAATAAAAGTTCCATTGTAAGTTTTGCACTTGAAATACACATGAGCAACTTTAACCATCAGAATACAGACACTTCCTGTTTATTCTGAACGGAAAACCAAGACCCGTCCAGCTGGGAGTTATATGGTTTGCGCCCACGAGTGTCGGATGGAGACGGTGACAGACGTGCTGAAATCATGGATGCTGCTGCTGGGGGGGCGGCGACACGGCAGGAAGGCACCCAGAACCCCAGCTCGGCAAGCAGGCAGGCTCCAGAGCTCACACCTTCGGCCGGATCCCCCCGCAGGCTGACCAAACTGGGTGCTGAGCAGTGCAGACCACTGTCAGCCCAAGGGAGTGGGGCCACCCTCCAGGCCGCAGACGACATGGTGACTGAAGAGTCCTGCAGCCCAGCTTGCCGACCGCCAGCCCGCCCAGCCCACGAGCCTGGACCTTGCGGCTTTGGGAATGTGCCTTTGTTGGCGAAGTGGTGGGTGACATGGCCATCGCAGGTGCAGTGCCAGCCCACCTGAGTCCTGGACACCAGCAATGCCAGCCACGAGCCCTGGAGCCGTTCTGCGTCCCTTTGGGGCAGGAGCCGCCACGTTTTCCTTCTGTGCCCGGGGCCAGAGTCTGAGCTCTGTGGGGAATCGCAGGGTTAGCATCTTCCAGTGTGTGCCTGAGAGCACCAGGCCTGGAGGTGGGCGCGGGGTCATGCCCCCTGCCCTCACCCCTTCTGTTAGGGACTGGCTGAGCACCGCGGCTCCAGCAGTTGGCCTAAGCCTGTCCAGGCCCGGCTTCCTCCATAGCCGGGTTCCGTGGGACACCTGTAGGGAACCGTGCGCTGCCCCCAGGCCTGCGGTCCTGGGGTAGCACCTGGCCTTGCCCCTTCCTTCCAGCGCCGAGGGCCCTGCCCACCTCTGCGCTCCACTAACTCGGCTGTCTTCTCCTTTCTCGTCACCAGGGCTCGGGCCCAGGCTCGGCGGTCCCAGGCAGTTCCGGCGTCGGAACCCCCAGACAGTTCACGCGGCAAAGGATCACGCGGGTCAACCTCAGGGACCTCATATTTTGTTTAGAAAATGAACGTGAGACAAGCCATTCACTGTTGCTGTACAAAGCATTCCTTAAGTAGCACGGACGCGGCCTCTTAGCAGAGACGCCTGGGGACTTTTTATATATTTGCAGATTACGCCTTTTTGTAACGAGCAAATGGGATATTGTTTAAAAAACAGCCACCTCTTTACAATGGAACAGTTTTATATTCCTGTTTCTAAGTCAACTCTTCAGTACGGAGGAAAACATGTTTCTGTAACAGAGAACACAGAGGCCTGCGGGTACTCTTACAGGACAATTAAATCCTAACTCATCTTTGATTGAGTGGCCTTCTTGCCAAACAAGCCATATATAAAAACTGATGGAATCGTTTAGCAAATAACTAGCTGCCCTCTTGTCACCTCATAGCGGTTTCTACATCGTTTGTGCATTTGGTTTAGTTCAACCCAGCTTACTGCGTAGGTGTGTGTCTACAGCCAGTGACCTCATTTCACTTATTTTATTTTTGTATTAGTCAGTTGGCAAAGCAAACTGATTTTTTAGACTATTTATCTCCCCCCCTCCCCCGCCCCTCCGTTCAGGATCCTCGAGGAGCAGGCAGCCCACCGTCCGCCTGCGCCTCGGGGCTTGTCCCTCTCTGCTTTGTGGGGCCCCGGTGACGCGGCTCCTTCTGAATGTGTGGTCAGCATCTGTACAAATGCATTTTATTTGCTATTGTTTGTAAAGCTGTAAAGTTAAAAGAAATGAAAACCTTTTCAGCATAAATCTATTTTACTTGCACTGTGTTTTTTAGCTAAAAGTGAAAACTTAGATGAAATAAAATCAAAGTTGAGAAGAATCATCAAAAGACTGTTTCTCAGTGTGAATCAAGTGTTGAAAAATGGTTGGTGTATTTTGTCAGTAATTGTACATAATTTTTGGCACATAACATGAAGATGGCTATGTAACTATAATTATTTTGCTAAGAGACTGTATGCAAGCTGTGGGCCCACTTTACAGACGTCCAGAGCAAAAGCCCCTTCTTTGTACCTATTTTTTTATTACAAATATACTAATTGGTTCTTTATATTTTCAGAGGTTATTGTATTAAATTGTCTATTGATAGTACTTTTATGACTGTAAATACTTTGGCTTTCTCTGTGTGAATTCTCATATTAGACTTTATTCGCGCGTGTGAACTGAATGCTGATCAGTATTTTTTATGGACACCCGAAAACTGTTACACCTTTTATTTTGTCTTTTAGGAAATCCCTGTCTTTCCATTTTTTCATGTAAATTTTGCACAGTTACTTGTTCATATGTAAATATTTTACTTTCAAAAATGAAGTTTTTAATTGCTATTGTTTTATATAGGATTGAAAGAAAATTAACTCCTTTATTAAAAACAAATTTATCTGTATCTGTTTTGCCTGTTTTTCCCAGTTTTCCACTTATAGATTCTGCTGCCAGAGATTCAGCTCTGGCTCTGCTGAGGTGTGTCTTTATGAGCCACTTGTTAGGAGTCAGTGTCTAAAACCCAGCGAGTCCGGTAGTAATAGCCTCACCTCCGAGGACAGGACCTGCCTCCAGAGTCAGACCTGGTGTCGCGTGCGAGGGCCCAGGAGCCGAGCTCAGGCCTTGCTCCTTGCCGGGCCACTCTTCCTCGGACACGGATGGACTCGTGCATCGTGGACGCCGGGCTGCTGTCCGTGCAGAGGCCTGGGGCGCCCCTGGGAGAGGGAAGGTAAGGCGGGGGTGGGGACATGCGGGCGTCCTGGCCCCAGCCCTGACGCGGACCCACCTTGTTGGAGGGGGTGTGGTCTCTGGAGGCCCCGCCCTGTCTGGCGGTGAGTGACAGGTTGGCCTTGAAGCACTGTGGTTCCTGAGCGGGCCTCTGCCAGGGGTTCGGCCGCCGAGTTCATGCCAGCACGGGTCTCGCCAGAGCCGCCGCCGGCCTCGCCTGTGTGATGGCAGTTGGCGTCCATGTCTCATGTTGATTTTGACTGGTTTGCTGGGCCTCCCAAGATACGTGGGTTTCTGTCAAGTTACAGCCTCAGTCTGACCCATGTTGTGTCGGTCTCCCCAGTGACGCAGCACTGCGGTTGGTCGTCTCCGTGCTGGAGGCTGAGGTCGAGACCCAGATGCAGGCAGTGTGGTGTGGAGGGCGCGCCCAGGCCTCCCCGGCTCCTGGCGGTTGTGCACGTGCTGCCGCTCCTTGGCTTGTGGAAGCGTCGCTCTTTGCCTGCCGGGCCGTTTTCTCTGTGTGCACATCTGTCTCCGTGATTAAATTTCTCCCTTTCATAAAATGCCAGTCGTTTGGGTGAGGGCCTGACCTAGTACCTCATTTGAGCTTTGATGGCCTCTGTGAGGACCCGGCCATGTTCTGAGGTCACGTTCTGAGCTCCTGGGGCGTTGGGACCCCCCCAGCGTGATAATTTTTGGGTAGGGGAGGCAGTTCAGCCCATAACACCTGTGATGCTGGCGATGAAAGAGGGTAGATGTGAATTTTTAGAGCCTTTCTTGGTGGCTCAGATGGTAAAGAATCAGCCTAAAATGCTGGAGACCTGGGTTCAATCCCTGGGTTAGGAAGATCCCTGGAGAAGGGAATGGCAACCAACTCCAGTATTCTTGCCTGGAGAATTCCATGGACAGAAGAGCCTGGCTGAGTACAAGCCCATGGGGTTACAAAAAGTCGGGCAGGACTGAGTGACTAACACTTAGCAGGAAGCACCAGGGCATGATTTCCAATCTTCCCTCTGCACCAGAGTGCTGGAGGTTGAGTACTGAGGTCATACTTGGACTCTCCCCCATGACTATTACTTTGTTCTCACTAAGTCCTTGGCTGGGAAGTATTGAGAGCAGAAATTAAAGGGTGCAATAGAGGATGAGATGGTTGGATGGCATCATCGACTCAATGGACATGAGGTTGAGCAAACTCCAGGAGATAGTGAAAGACAGGGAAGCCTGGCGTGCTATAGTCCATGGGTTGCAAAGAGTCGGACATGAATGAGCAACTGAACAATGATAAGTTCTTGGCCCTGAGATAAACTAGTTCAGTCAGTGAAGGGTGGCAGTACTTGCATTTCTGCAGGTGCAGCCTTGGTTCCAGCTTATCTGCACGTCTGATTGGGTCTGGTCGTCCTGCCCAGGGCCTCGCCCAGGTGCAGACTGACACTCCCTAGGAATGACCCCCGACAGAAGTGTGGCCAGCAGCTGAGAGGCACACATGTGTCTGTGTTTATGCCTCCTGTGAGCACAATTGTTAGTTGTCTCAAGTCTGACTGACGTTCCTGTGTGGGCTTGGGATAGACAGCCATTGGGCCGGGCCAGGACCATGACCAGGATGTCTGCTCTGACCATGTGCACCCCCCAGGGAACTATAGTGGCAGCTGGGCAGAAAGGCAGAGGAGAGAAATGCGGCATGAGGTTTGGAGATGAAGAAGGTGAAGGCAGGACTTTAGACAGCACAATCATGGACATAGAAATCCCCAGAGACTCTACAAACACATTGAAACTGAGCTGTGTGTTTGGTAAGATATCAGAGTGCAAGGTCAGTATCCAGAACAAAACATAATTTCATGTACCAGAAAGGTAGAAAGTACAAAAGAGAGCATCACCACCACCACCGAAAACATGGGGGTACCTTGGAATATATGCAGTTAAAGATCTTTACATTGAAATTAGAAAGAGGACCTAAAGGGAGAAATACGCTGAGCCCTTGGAGGGGACCCAGTATTGTGAAGACAGTAGTTCTGTCTGGACTGATTCAATGCCATTCCAGTCAGAACCCAGCAGTTTTCATAGAAACTGAAATCTGATTCCAGAAGCTTATGTGAATCTGCAGAGGACTTAGAAGAGCCAAGACAGTTTGGAACAAAATTGGAGAATTTCCACCCCTGGATTTCATGATTTTCTGTAGAGAGAAAATAATCAGGACAGCACAGTATTGGTGTAAAGACAGATAGGATCCATGAACAAAATAGAGTCCAGAAATGCATCCATACATTATGGTCACTAGGTTTTTGCTGGTGTGAACCAGATCCCGATGGGGGATGTGCACCTTGGCTCTACCCTCACACCACACGCGTCGCTTACAGATGGATCACAGGCCTGAAAATGGGGCTAACACCACAAAGCTTCTAGAGGAAGATGTCACAGATCATTGTGACCTGGGAGTGGGCAGGGACTTCTAAGGGGACAGAAGGCACAAGCTGTAGAGAAAAGATTGGAAAATTGGAACTTATAGATCCACTCATCAGGTGCTCTTGTGACAGAGAGAGGCCAAGCCAGGGACTTCCAGAAAACATTTGTGGTGTGTACTCTTGACAGCGGACTTGTGTCTAGCATACATTAATAGGAAGAATTCCACAACTGAGCAGTCAATAGACAGCTCAGTAAGAAATGTGCGAGGCCCTTGGATAGGTGCTTCATAGAAGACATGCCAGTGACCCAATACATGAATGGAAAGGTGTTCACCATTACTGGTCATCTGAGAGGAGCAAGTGAAAACCACAGCAAGTTGCCACCACGTGCCCACATTGGCTCAAACTATGATGATCAATGGTATCACATTGTGAGTGCCCTGGCCAGATGGAACTTCATGTGTGCTGTCATTGTGTGACATGGCGGGACCACCTGGGGAACCGTGTCACTTTTTCTAATATAAATGTACTCCATCAAGGTGAACACATATAAACCGGAGGTTATTTATTCAGTGAAATAACCATGCTTGCGTGTGTACTCAGTTGTGTTCGAATCTTTGTGACCCTCATAGACTATAGCCTGCCAGGCTCCTCGGTCCATGGATTGCTCCAGGCAAAAATACTGAAGTTGGTTGCCATTTCCTATTCCAGGGGACCTTCCCAGTCCAGGGATTAAACCTATATCTCCTGCATTGGCAGGTGAATTCTTTGCCATTGCACCCTGTGGGAAGCCCTCGATGCAGTACTACCCGGGAGTAAAAGGAACGAACTACAGTAAGTCCCCTACACACAAACCTTCAAGTTGTGAACTTTCAAAGATGCTAACGTGCGTTCCGTCAACGTCAGATGTAAGTGAAATTGCAACTTGCCCTCTTGTCTCCTACTGTTGACAATCTTTTGGCTCCACCATCTCTCACCTCCTTCCCTTCCTCCAGTTAGTGACTCTCCCTGCCTGCTCACTCAGTGCTGGCCCCTATATGCCAGCGGTAGTACTTTCAAGGTGCTGTCCTATAAGATTAAAAAGGTTTTATTTGTTGTGTTTGGTTTTTATGTTTTTTTTTTAATGTTTTTATGTGTTTTTTTTATGTGTTATTTGTATGAAAGGTATTGTAAACCTATTACAGTGCAGTACTATATAGCCGATTGTGTTAGTTGGGTACCTAGGCTAATTTGCACAAATTGGGTTTATGACTATGCTCTTGGAATGGAACTCATTCATAAGTAAGGTACTTACTATACTGATGTGGCCAGTAACCTGGGGCATTAGCTCAGGTGAATAGAGGCTGTTTCTGGGCCTGATGTGAGGAGCTGTTAGCAGAGGGGAGGCCAGGGAGGCCCACGGTGTCTGGGAGTGACACCCACGGCAGGGGCGTGGCACAATTTATGTGGCTGCAGAGTCGCCAGTGCCACGTGAGGGCTCAGGCCAGCACACTTAATTATCAGGCTGGGGACAAGGAGCGCCAGAGAGTGGTGAGCTGCTGCCCTGCTCCCAGGGATGCCCTGCAGGTGGGATGCTGCTGAGTAGGGGGTGGAGGTAGAGAGAGGATGGGTTGGGGGTCGAGCTGTGTATATAACCTTGGGAACAGACTGTGTGGGAAGAGGGGCAGGAGGCTGAGGAAGGCCTTTTAAAGATGGGAGATGACCCCTGAGGGACTGCTGCTGCTGGCAGCAGTGGCTGTTTCAGTCAGTGGTGGTAGGCTGGGGCATGCTAAGGAAAAGAGAGGGTGTGAGAGGGGGCAGATGGGGGATGTAGGGAGGGGGGCTCAAAGGGGGTGGGAGGAGTGGAAGGGGTACAGGGGGAGGGCTGTGGGCAATCCACAGGAGCTCTACATGTTTGGGGGCTGGTAGGAAGTTAGCTTTTCTGGCTGGTGTTTCTGGAGAGTATGGCTGAAACCGAGGTCAATACAGAGGCAAAGAGTGGTGTTCTTGGAGCACCTGATCCAGCCATGCCTGAAGGCACAGCAGTGAGCCTTTTTCAGAGGTGCTAGGGCAAGGTGGTGGCAAGAATTTCACTTGTCAATTCAACCAGGTCTGCAAAAGCAGCCAGGCCCTGAGAACCAGCTCCCAGGAGGTTGGGGAAGGACCGAAGACTGCCCCCTCACCCCCACCCCACCCCAATGTTACAGCCCCCACCCTGGAAGGAACCTGTCTTAAGTGTTCCTTACTCACACCCTCATGGACCCTCCCCTTCTCCCCTTCGCAGGGCAAACTCAGCGAGGAAGCCAGGTGCAGTCCCCAAGTCTGGCTGGGCCAAGGACCCCTCCCCACCGAGAGGAGGGGAGGGACTGCCCCTTGGGAGGGGGTCCTCTGTCAACTGTGGGTGAGAGCATGCAGGGATTTCTGGAAGAGCTGGGCCTGGGGAAGAAGGGAGTCATGCAGGGAGGGAGTTGGGTGGGGGTGACAGCACCAGACCCTGGCCCCTCATTTGGGCACCTGCAGAAGGGGTGGGGTCCTCAGGCCTCCCCCCACCTCATCTGCCCTCACTGGGTTCCTGGCAAGGTTGGCCTATGGCTGCTTCTCCTGCAGCACGGAGTTGGGGCTCGTGTCCCCTCCTCTGGATGCAGCCTTTTCACCCACTGGGCCTCAGTTTGTTCATCTCTAAAGTGGAGACAATAGTAACACCCCCACCCCCAACCCCAGGGTGGCTGAGAGGTTAACCAAGGCACCTGTTCAGAGTGCAGTTTCCATCTTCGCTTCCCTGGGGAAGGGCAGAAACCTGGCTGATGCCCTGGGTTTAGAGCCCAGAGGGCCCATTACTAAGCTGATTGCCCGAGGGGCAGCTGTGTGCCCGCCCCCCAGGTCTGTGGGAGTGGAGTACCTCTCCATGCACCCAGAACGCCCCAGTGAAGCTACCAAAATGTTATTAAAAAGCATGGGCATGCAGCTGTGTGTGTGAAAACACTGGTCAAATCTGAGAAAGAAATGGGAAGTTTTTGTGCCAATCTGTGGATTATAACCTAGGAGGCAGCTTCTCAAAGGGCTCTGAGGATGTCTCAAGGAGATGAGGGGAGGGGCAGCATAAGTGAGCTTTTAAAAAATTATTTGTTTTTGGTTTCACTGAGCTTTTGTTGATCCCCGTGGGCTGGGCTTCTCTTTAGGATGGCTTCTCATCTTGTAGCATGGGCTTTAGTTGTGGCTCAATGGCTTTAGAGCACAGGCTCAGTATTTGTGGCCCACGGGTTTAGTTGCTTTGTGGCATGTGTAGTCTTCCCAGACCAGGGATCGAACCTGTGTCCACTGTATTGGCAGGCAGAGTCTTATCCCCTGTACTACCAGGGAAGTCCATGTATGTGACTTTGTTCGTGGGGTGCAGGCACCCAAGCACACAGCTTGGTGGGAGGTAACTGTTGTCTTTGAGTAGGTCTCTTGTTAATGGTTTTAGTGCTTTTCTCAGTATGGGAAGAGGCAAGAAACTGGTTTCCTAAGATTCTCTCCTAAAAATATCTGACTACCTGCAGGCCAGTCCTGCCAGTTTCCCCAGAGCCCAAAGCACCTTGCCCTGGTCTTTGCCGTGAATTCCTGTTGGGCTATGCTGCAGGTCAGCAACTGTGGTGGCTGGTAACTTGATTCTTGTAGAACTGGGTGGCGGGCAAGAGTCTTTGTGTACAGTCTCCTCCCTTTTGGCCTGAATTTCTATGCAGAGTTGGAAGGCATTTCATGACCAGTTTGTCCCCCTGCGCTCATTCTCTGGTCAGGTGAGGATTTTGTTGCTGGGCACTCGATGTGCTATTACTGGACCAGGCCCTGTTAACAGTAGTCAAGACTTTGGGCCACCTTCTCACAATCTGTCATAGTCTAGAATACAGTTCCCTCTTGTTGCTTCCTCAGGCCACATCTAGAGTTACACGATTACAGTCGTTGGTCTTTTACACTGTGTATCTGGTCAGTGGTTTCAAGTTGCCTTTGTTGTTGTCAATCTTAAAGGAACTCAACCCTGAATATTCACTGGAAGGACTGATGCTAAAGCTGAAACTCCAATACTTTAGCCACCTGATGCGAAGAACTGGCTCATTGGAAAAGACCCTGATGCTGGGAAAGATTGAGGGCAGGAGAAGGGGGCAACAGAGGATGAGGTGGTTGGATGGCATCACCGACTCAATGAACATGCATTTGAGCAAATTCCAGGAGATAGTGAAGGACATGGAAGCCCGGTGTGCTATATAGTCTATGGGGTTGCAAAAAGTCAGATACAACTGAGCGACTGAACAACAACAGTCACATGTTTTTTAACGCAGGAACCAGGAATCTTGTCAAATAGGCAGAGTATGGGTGACATAGCTAGAGACATTGACGAGGTCCTCTGTACGTATTTAGGGCTTCCCTGATAGCTCAGTTGGTAAATTATCTGCCTGCAATGCAGGAGACCCTGGTTCAATTCCTGGATTGGAAAAATCTACTGGAGAAGGGATAGGCTACCCACTCCAGTATTCTTGAGCTTCCCTTGTGGCTCAGCTGGTAAAGAATCCACCTGCAATGTGGGAGACCTGGGTTTGATCCTGGGGATTGGGAAGATCCCCTGGAGAAGGAAAAGGCTACCCACTTCAGTATTCTGGCCTAGAGAATTCCATGGACGTATAGCCCATGGGGTCGTAAAGAGTTGGACACAACTGAGCCACTCTCAGTACATATTTAAGCTGCAAACTTCCATGAGGTGCAGCCCAGGTGTCTCCCCAGGTCATCTGGTTAGTCTCTTCTCTACCAATCCTTATCTTTAAGGGAAATGACTTAGGGGTCTTGTCCATAATGCACAGCAAAGATGTCTGCACACATAAGGTGAGTGATGGGTCATCTGAGCGCCTTCCAGGACTGAGAAAGGACTGAGAAAGTGTGATCTTCTAGGGAGTTACATGGCTAGTGCCAGAAGAAGCAAAACTGATCTTTATGGTTGAGCAGATATTTCTGCTGATGGGGAGGTCTGGTTATTTCATAATGCACCCTAGAGGGGAAGGAGGAGGTCAAAGGGCAGAGAAAAAGATTTAACTTTTTCTTGCTTGCCTTACAATATGAATTTTTATTTCATCACCAACACCACCAGACAGAAAATATGAAGAAGCAGCCCTGGAACCTGACAAAGGTCCTTCTCATGGGCCTCCCGGTTTCCCATGTGAGAAGTCCTAGGGCCTGAGCTGAGCAGGCAGAAGGTAGACACATGCCCTGAGATGTGTCCTCAGGCCCTGAAATGGCCTGGCCCATCTCTGTTCACCACTTGTGGTTGACCAGCCACCCAGGGTCACCAGGGACCCCCTTCCTGCTAACAGGATGAGGCAGGGCAGGGGCTGGTGCCCACCATCTTGCAAAGGGCATGTGAAAGACCTGCTGGATTGCTCCAGGCATAGTCACTGGCCCTTCACGTCCAGCATCCTCTCCCGGCTTCCTCCATACCTGTAGCCTGGTACTCGACCCAGAGAGAAGTCCTGTAACTTTCCAAGAGAGGCTGAGAATCCAGATTTTCTTTCTTTCTACAGAGTCAGAGGGGTGGGGTGCGGGTGACTGTCCCCACCTGGCCACAGGCCCAGCTGATCGGAGCCCAACTATGCCTCCTCCTCAGCTGCTCTTGACTGCCAGCCTCTGTTTCCATGGCAACTGTTCCAGAAATTTAAAAGGAAGGAAAAGTCCTTCCTATGCTGGCTGCCAGCACAGACCCACTCCTGGCTCCAGGTGCAGAGTGCTCACCTCTCACCCCCTGCCTGGCCACTGGGGCCAGCATGCTTCTGGAAGTTTCCTGCCCCCTCCCTAAGTCACCCCCCAGAGTCTTCTACAGCATTTGGTGGTGGGTGGAGGTCTCGGTCAATAGGGCCAGGGTGCAGTGCCCACCAGCTGCCTGGTTGGTTGGTGGAGGAGATGGTGCCTGTTTGGCAAACAAACACATGTGCACACCCTGCCTGCTTGCTGACCATAGCATTCATCCCTGGGGGCTGGCCCTGTAGTGTGGGTCCCCTGGGTGCCTGCCCACCCCTGGGCATTCTGAAGTGCTCATGGGCACTTGGCCTTTATCTCCTCTCAGTTCATCTTCATCTTCTCAGCCACCCACTGGGAAGTGGTGTTGGCCCAGAGACCTTTAGGGAACTTGTCCAAGGTTAGAAGCTCCAGGAGGAGCCAAGCTGGACTCTGGCCAGGCTCTGGCTACACACTCGCTGCTGCCCCAGGGAGGCAGGGAGCGGGGGCCTGGTTAGCGAGTCTCATCAGCTGGGGTGCCGGCTCCTCTGGGCCAGGCCATGCTGGCTGCTTGGAGCACAGTGGGGACAGCCAGGGCGATCACTGCCCTGCCAAGATGTAGAGACAGTTCGGGGGAAAACTCGAGGTAAAACCCATGAACATTCAATAGTGAAGTTGTTGAAGGAATCCCATAAGGAGGCAGATGGTGAGAACTGAAGGACCATCTTGGCGGGGGAGCTCTGTGTGCAGAGGAGTCTGATGGTTGAGGACCACGAGAGCCTCCCAGGCGTGCAAGGCGGCAGGCTGCTCCCGTGGAGCCCCGGCTGCTGGGCCCCCTCCCCACTGCCTGGCCCAGCAGGGGAGGGCCAGGAGAAGCGGTGTCCCCGTGGCAGGAGCTCAGCAGGGCCAGACCTCTCCTCTCTCTGTCGCAGTTCTTGCCTTTGAGGTAAGTTCCCAAGCAGGTGATTTATTCCCAAACAGGCAGAAGTTCCCATGGGCGCTTCCTGAGGCCACACGGGGCAGGGCCAGGCAGCTGAAAGTCAGCACCGCGGACAGCGCCCTTCAGCCTCCCGTGAGTCAGGACAGCTGTGTGTGCGTGTGTGTGCGCGCGCACGCGCGGTGGGGCGGGTTGGGGACAGGGTTGGTGGGCATTATTTATTGGGGGGGAGTGGTGATGGAGCACGTGGGTTGGGAGGGAGGGCGGAGGGAGTGGACTTGACTGACTGTGGGCAAGTGACCCTGACACCCAGCCATCCCTGCCCCTTTAGCCAGTGTCCAGGGCCTCCTGCTTCCTCAGGGTCAACCTTGAGGACCCTTATTTGGTGAGGTCTGATGGTGTCCAGCTGAGTCAGTGTTTAGGAGGCCTCCAGGCTGCAGAGTGTCCCCCACTCCGATCCAACCCCTAAGGGCCTGGGTCAGGATGAACTTACTGCCACCCAGGCCTCCGGGGAGCTGCCGGGCAGGTTAGCAGGTACAGGGAGTGTAGGGTGGTCTTCAGGCCCTCTCATTCTAGGGTGGGCCCCCCTGGAGGCCTTGGCCTTGGCCTTACCTCCAAAGGGGGCTGACTGAACTACTTACCCCACCCTTGCTCAGGGGCTCTTCTGTCTCTGATGAGGCTGCTTCAAGCTGCAGTATGGAGGGTCGAGAGAGAACTCTGCTTGTGCCCATGCACTACCCCTCTTCCCCAGACTGAGGTGCTTCAGGGCTGTGCTTGAGAGGCCTGCCCTGGGCACCATGGGGGTAGGTCCAGTGAGCTGGCAGCACCCCTGCTTTTGTGGACAGGCCTGCTGGGGCAGATCTGTGGCACCTGAGCCCTCCTTCACCTCCCTCACCCGGCTCTGGGCTGTTGGGATGGGGGCATCTCCCGGGGGCATGTCCCTGAGCAGATGGAGGAGGACTATGTGTTGGGGGAGAGGGCACTTAGGGGTTGAGAGAGGATGGGAGAGCAGGAAGGGATAGCCAGGAGAGCCTGGGAGAGCTGAGAGTGCTCCGGGCTCTTGTGAAATAGCGCCCAGCCTGTGTTTATCAGTTAAAATTGGGTTCAGGGTGAAAGTTTATTTTTTTTCTTTTTTTATTTTATTTTTTTTATTTATTTTATTTTATTTTATTTTTTTTCTTAAGTGAAAATGTTACTGAACTCAGGTCTGGCTGCTCACTGCTTAAAAATCAATACTGGAGTGGCATGTGTTGGCAGGAATGGAAATGGTGCTTTTAATCAGAAAACCAGCAATCTGGGGAGAAGGGACTCTGTCCCCCAAAACGGAGTCCCAAGATTCTGCTTAGCCATGAGGGTTTTAAGGGGGAAAGAGGAAGTGAGGTCAGTTAATCATGGAGATGGGGGCTGGCCCCCACTGCCTGCAGGCTCGTTGGCTCCTTGTGATCTTTCCTCAGTTGCTGTCTTGTTCATGTACTTTGTTCATGAGATTACTGAAGGCGGAAGCTGGGATAGAGCCCTGGTTATCTATTAATTGCTTGGTCTTCCTTTCTATGTCTTTGATCTATGGAGAGACCCAATAGGTTAGGCCAGGGATTGTGTGATCAAAGATTTGAAAGGTGTGCTTGGGCCAGAGATGAGCAGAGCATGGGGGTGCCTGGTTTGAGGTTAGTGACAAGGCAAAAGGGCCTCCTGCAAAGAGCTCCTTCTTGCAAAGAGCTGCTTACAAATTCCCACTTGTTGGGAAATTATTCCATTTCTGTGGGATCAGGGGTGAAGTCCATCTTTTGTAACTTCTGTATGTTGACATAGTGAAAGTGAAAGTTGCTCAGTCATGTCCAACTCTTTGTGACCCCATGGACTATACAGTCCATGGAATTCTCCAGGCCAGAATACTGGAGTGGGTAGCCTTTCCCTTTACCAGGGGATCTTTTCAACCCAGGTCTCCTGCATTGCAGGTGGATTCTTTACCAGTTGAGCCACAAGGGAAGCCCAAGAATACTGGAGTGGGTATCCTATCCCTTCTCCAGCGGATCTTCCCCACCCAGGAATTGAACCAGGGTCTCCTGCATTGCAGGCAGATTCTTTACCAACTGAGCTATCAGGGAAGCCCTGCATGTTGATAGAGGGCACCATATTCTCAGAGTGGAAGCTGTCGACATGGGTGTGTAGCATGTCTTTGCTGACAATTTTAGTCGTGCATCAACATTGAGTCTGCGACTATGCAGTATTCACTAGCTGCTGGAGCCACTCCTTGTGACTCTGGGAGGCCTGGGAGACTCAGCTTTTCTACAGAGAGAGACAGGGGGTGTGGAGGGGCCTTTGTGTGTTTGTGTGTGGGGAAGGAGGGGCACAGGGTTCTGCTGGGTTCCAAAAGCAGCTCCCGGGGGTGCAGTTGCCCACCAGTCTGTCCATCTGTAGGGCCCGCCAGCATCAACCTGGGGGTTCTCAGCCCTGAGTCTCCGCTCTGTCCCTTATCACCCCCTCCTGGGACATGTGGCTGCTTCCGCTCATGGTGTCCACTTTCCACTGTGCCCTGATGACCCCCGTCCGTCCCACTTGACATCTCCCTGAGCTCCAGACCATCCTGCTGCCGGCACAGGGTATCCAGCCATAAGGCCAGAGCTGAGTGCGGGTCCTCCCCACGCCTGGGCCGAGCTGGAACAGGGCCTCCATGGGGGTCAGTCCACCACCTGCCTCCCACATCCTGCCCTCACCCACACAGCCATTTCCTCTTCTCTTGGCCCTGTTCTCCGTCACTCTCCGAGCCTTGGCTCCTCCTCTGCTTAGGCTCTTCTCCTGTCAAGGAAGCTTTCTCGGGGGTGGGCATCGGGTTTGTGGTGGGGGGCTGCCATGTGGCTGGGGCATATGGAGGGCCATCCTGTATCACTGCCTCCCATGGCCTCCTGTGTGCATCCCCCAGCACGTCAGTCCCAGAGTCTGCCCCTTCCCCCAACTGCTGGCTGAACCCGGCCTCCTTGGTGGAGCAGCTGAGGCACCAGGGGCTTTGCCAGTGCTTGCCTGTGAACTGACTGCTCTGACTGCCCTCCTGGGCCTGTGTCCACATGTAGGCAAGGTAGTGACCTCTCTCTAACAAAATGACCCAAGGGTAGGCCCTGGGGTCAGAGAAGGGACTGTCTGGCTTCCGAGAGGCCCCAGGCTGGCCTTTGTGGTTGTTCGAGCCAGCCTGGTTGTTAGGGACAGCCAGGCCTCTGCCTCCAACCCCATGGATTGGGGTTTCCCAGGCAAGAATACTGGAGTGGGTTGCCATTTCCTCCTTCAGGGGATTTTCCCCACCCAGGGATCAAACCCATGTCTAATCCTCATCTCCTGCTTGGGTCTCTTGCATTGCAGACAGATTCTTTACCTGCTGAGTAAAGAATCTTCTGAGCCACTTGGGGAGCTGGGAGGGTGACCTTAAGCAGAATGACCCCCCGGGCGTTGCCCCGGGGGTCTGATTACAAGGAGTTTGTGCCCGACCCCTCTTTGACTGCCTATCCCAGGCCCACAGCAGTTGCCTAATTGTGAATGTCATTAGAGGCAAGTGCTAATTGTGCCTGTGATTGTCAGCTGCGCCTGTGATTAGCTGTGATTTGAGGCCCAGAAAGGCCTGGTGGGGGTGGTTGGGGCTCCCTCTGCGGGTCTGACTGCATCACTTAGTACTGGCTGAGCTTGGCACCCCTCAGCCTTTCCGAGCTGCTTCCCTGAGGCTGGCAGAGCCCCAGCGAGCCCAGCAGTGTCCCTGGGGGTCCCCTGTGTGGCTCTGTGACCAGCAAAGTGTGAGCCAGCGCAGCTCAGACTCAGGCCAGTAGTCAAGGGCAGGCTGTGCTGTGAGAACATTGGAGGACTGGGCCCACTTGCCTTGGGGTTTCTGGCTGGCATGGGGCTGGGGCTGCAGTTTGGGCTGGAATGAAGAGCCCCTGTAGTGGGGAGAAGGTGGGAGGTGCACAGAGAATCAGAGGAGCAGGAGAATCCTCAACGTGACCCAGGCCTTTCCTGCTGTTACGAAGGTGTGTCTGCCAAGGCAGGAGGCGGGACGCACCTTGTTTGTTAGCCTGCTTTATACCTTCTAGGAATGTTACCATATTTAGACGCATGGCGCTTGGGTCTTGCTTGTCCACATCCCTGGGCCTCACCTGTGTGAGGAGCCTGGTTCTGTTGAGGGCTGTGCTTGGAGCCCAGAATGGAGGCCGAGACACAGAGGGCCCTGAGATGTTTGCCGAGCGAGCAAGTCCCACTCTGGACACCAAAGCCCCTGTGTTCATCCATCTGCCATTCACAGGGACACTTGAAGAAAAACAAACCAGGGTGAGGCCAACTGCGTAAAAGGGGGGCTTTATTTACTCCCCTGCAGCAGCGTCTGCTCCCGCACACGACGACCCTGCGGAGCCACTGCGCAGTGTGGAACCAAGACCGCCTGGCACTAAAAACACATTGAAAACATCAACGCTCTTCCCTTTTTTTCCTTTTTTTTTTTTGGTACAAAATGATACAAACAACAATACAAAATAGTTGTGCTGTTGACGATTACAAAAAAAGTTGGAACGTTTGTCTAACTGCGCGATGCTCAGAGTTGCAGTGAGAATACATCATACTCCAGTATCTTTCCCCAGAACAACCACAGTCATGCGGGCTGCTACACATGTTGTCCATTGTCAGAAAGAAACATGCAAAAAAAAAAAAATCAGAATGGGAAAAGGAGAGAGAAAGGAAAAGCGAAACGCGTTCCAATTATACACAGAGGTGCTCCCCCCATGGGATCCCGGCATCGCGGAGCCTGTCGTATGTACACCACATGGCCAGAGACTGTCTCACAGGGCGCTCTTCGTGGGGGAGACTGTGTTTGCTTTTTTGGTGTTCCTTTCAGCCTTGACAAAACCCAAGACTCCCCTCCCTGACATTTCCCCTCAGAGAGAACAGAGTTGTCTCGAAGACCTGGGTGGGTCAGTGGTGCTCACAGTAGGGAAGCCTGATGGCTGGCTGGTACCCTGACGCTCTGGCGGTGGGAGGCCTGGCGCCTGGGTGTTCTGAGAACACGAGAAGGGGAAGGCCGGCTGGGCCGTGGGGAAGGGCTGCTGAGGCCTGATAGGCTCGGGGCCCCGGGCTGGGGATGCCTGCTTCTCAAGGCTGGGGTGTCCTTGCAGGTGAGTCCTGGTCACAAGAACAAAAATCTCTGCGGGCACAGGACCTGCCCGAGCACCTCGCCAGCGCTGAGTCCAGGCCTTCTCTGGCCGCCCCTCCTAGTCTGGACCCGTCGCATCTACAAGCTACGTGAGAAATGTTTGATACTGACTGTGTAGCTAATGCTAACCGTTGGTTGGGACAGAGTTCCCGGATGCTTCTGGGAGTGGGTGGGGGTCTCCAGGGGCTGTCTGGGGTGGAGGTGAGGAGGGGCTGTTCTTCGGCTGCCTGGGAGCAGGGATGGGGCCTGTGTAACATAGACAGATTGTGGGGTGGGGGCCTGGCAGTAATGAGAGAAGGGGGAGAGGAGCTGCAGGGAGGCTGGGGGGCTGGTGTTCAGGACAACGAGCTGTGGGTTGGGCCTGGCACCCCATCCCTGGGGTGATCCCAGGACCCTGGGGACCCAAGGAGGCTTCAGGAGTCCAGTGGGGAGAGTTCACAGCTGTCTGGGTCCCCCACCCCATATTCATACTTAGAACTTTGACTGAAACTTGACTGAAACTTAAAACTTTGATTCCAGCTCACATCTCACCAACCCTGAGGACACTAGCAGTCCTCAAATGGCCACGCCCCCAGGTGCTGGGACAATCCTCATTGGCTGTCTGACCCCAAGCGATTTGCATAGCAGGAAGCGGGTATCCCCCCACCTCAGCAGGCTACCCACCCAGGTCTGTGAGATGGCCTGTATGCCTGGGGGCATTAGTACATGACCCAAGTGGCCGCTGCCTCCGTCCACCTGTCCCTTCGTCCCTCCCTGGGCCATTGTGGACGGGGTCAGGATGGACCTGCCTCCCTCAGGCTACAAGCCGAGTCGCCCCCCGCAGCTCAGCTCAGCCCTGGGAGAGTGGATGGAATTAGCGAGGAGTTTGGTTTGGGGAAGACCCTGACGTCCAGCGGAGACACACCCACGCAGATCACACACACACACACACGTGTACACTCAAGTTCATCTTTGAGGCTGAAGCTGTTTAGAAAAGAGGATGACCATGGCATTGGGGGCAGGCCATGGGCGGGGGTGTGGATCAAAGACCCCCCTCCATGGAGAACATGGGGAGTATGTGCACCCCTGTCTCAGGTCCTCTGGAGGCCTGACCCCAGGAGCAGGCCCAGGGTGGGGCTCCAGGGCAGGCCCGATGCCAAGTCCTGCTGGGGAGCTGAGAGCAGGTGAGGATTCCCCTGGAGGGGCCTCTCCAGCCAGCCCAGGTGCCTTCATACCAGGCAGGCTATCCCTGGGTGATGCTTGGGGGGAGAAGCTGCTCCAGGGCATTTTCTCACCCGTTCCCCTCTAGCTGCCCACCCCCCGCAACCCTGGCAAACACAGCAGGGGCTCCGGTGGGTCCTTGGGACGCAGCGCCTCTTGCTGTCCTGTGGAACTGAGCCTGGAGTCTGGCTTGAGAGTCACACTGCCCATCAAGAGGGCACATCCAGGTCTGAGAGCTTGAGCAGCTAACTGGCCCAGCAGCTGCTGGGTGCTGACATGGGTCCAAAGGAAAGGAGACTGTTCCCGGCAGGCATGGCCCAGACACATGTGTGGGATGGACGGCACGGATGATGGGACTGTTCCGGCATTGGAGTAGACCTCTGCCATCCTTGTCAGCTCCTGGGTTCCAGAGACCGGTCCAGAGGGGCAGGGCTGGGGCAGACCCCAGAGTCTCCTGCTGGCTGTGATGGTTTCTGGACCCCAAGTGAGCATCAGCTCTCCCTGTGGTCGGTGCAGCCCTGCCGGTGGCCAGAGACATCCAGAGCCTTTGGGGCCTGGACTGGTGCGTGTCTGGGGGCCTTTGACTTGGGGTTCCTTGGGAGTCTCACTGAGAGGGTGGAGGGTTCATGCCAGGGGTTGGTGGGATGCTGGCTGGTTTTGCTTGTGGTTTCTTGGGACACCATACTGTCTTGGTCCAAAGATAGTGGGGACCTGGGTGGCTTTCAGGGTCACAGTTGGCCCTGGGGGAGGCCTAATGATTGACTGGGGGGCCCTGGGGATGGCCAGGGGCAGCCATGGGGAACATCAGGGATGGCCCCAGCTGTTTCCAGATTCTGGGAGTCGGGGCAAAAGTCAGAGTCACAGTGGGTCTTGGGTCCACGGGCTTGGCCTGCACCCAGGGGACTCGCTGCTGCAGAAGCTGAAGGTGGGTCTTCGTGCTGACCTGGGGACCCCATGGGGTAGGAGACCCTGACTGTGGACAGCAAAGCATGAGGACTCAGAGGGGCTGATGGGGTTTAGACCCGTTGTTCTTTGTCAATTTTGTCAAGCGAGTCACCCATTTGTTTTCTTGATAAAAGATTTAAAAAAAAAAAAAAGACACATTCTTCCCAATTCCTTAATTGGTGCCTTCAGAGCTGGGACTAGCCAGGGCTAGAGGTGCTCAGGACCGGGTGGGGGGTCTGTCTGCTTGCTTTTAGTCGCTCCTGAGTTTGAGGGAATCTGATACATGTACCAAAAGGCACTTTCATTTTTTTTTTAAAACAGTGCTTCTGTCCTAAGAAATTCAAGTTAAGACAGAGTGCCTCTTGCTCTCCTCAGTGCTGAGTCAGCCGCGGGTCAAGTGTTCATGCCAGACAGCTGGGGCGGGGGCAGGGCGGGGACCCCCACCACGGAGTGACATGGCCTTGCGGGTCGGGAAGGCCCGTTGCCTCCTCCAGTCCTGCTCCTCCCGTCCGTCCGTCTGTCCATCCTTGCGTCCGGCGGGGAGGCCCGTTAATCCTCCTCACCGCCTCCGTACATGTCCGCTAGCTTCTTGAATCTGGGCCCCCAGTCGTTCAGGTAGTCGTAGTCCTGGTCTCCGGAGCTGGAGGAGTCCAGGGAGCTGACGGAGCCTGCTGTGGAGCCGCTGCCCTCGTAGTCAAACACCAGCAGCGAGTCGTATGGGGGCGCCGTGGGGTCATTGTCGGCTGCGCGCAGTCCCTGGGCCACAGAAACGGGGTTAGAGTGCGGGGCGGGGCCATGCGTGCAGTAGGTGCTCAGTAAGTGCTGCGTATGTCTGTGAAAGGGGTCTCAGAGCTGAGTAGAGCAAGGTTTACCGACTGGCCTGGCGGGGGAGGTGGCCACACACCGGCTTCGCCGTGCCCCCCTTTCCCACAAAGGAAGATATGCAGAGGTGGGGCGCACCCTTGATGCCCGTGGACTTGGCAGGTGGGCACCTTGGGCTCAGTATCAAGACTGGGGGGGAGCGAGCTAAGGGAGGGACCCTGTTGGCTGGAACTTCAGATCCCAGATGTCAGGAGGGACCCTCAAGTGTGTGGTCAGGGGGCGGCTCTGGATGAATGCCCACCCCCCAGGCCATTCCCAGTGGGGATGCTGGGGGGCGGGGCTTGGCCTGCCCCCCACCACACCCCTAGGCAGGGCTCAGTGAACCCAGGTCTGAATCTGCCTCCTCACGCCACCCTCCTCACAGAAAAGTGAGCTTTTCTGGTCCGTGTGAGCAAGTGTGCCCCCCCGCCCCCCCACCCCCTACCAGACCACCCACCTCGTTGATGAAGTCGCCGATGTCTCCCGGGTGGGGCACCACGGGCCTGACTGGGTACTGGGGTTCGGCGCCCACGGGCCTCTCGTCCACCCGCCGCACTCCGGGGGCCTTGCTCAGCACGTGCTCCATGGCCTCTGGCTGCTGTAGCTGGCTGAGGTCATAGTCCTGTGGGGGGGGTGGTGGAGTCCGCGAGGGGGCCCAGGGTGGGGGACAGCAGGCAGAGACATGGGGGAGGTCCATGGGGTGCATCCTCATCCGTCTCTATCACCTGGTCTGTCCTCCCTGAAAGGCTTGCCTCGCCTCTGTCCATCAGATCCTGTCTGTCCTCAAGGCACATGTAGGGTCTGTGCCCCCAGCCCCCCACAACCTGGGCCCACCCCTCACCTGCTCTGTACCTCGTCACTGACCTGGGACCGCTGTTACCCTACTTCACAAGGATCTCTAAGCTTCCATGGGGTAAAGTGACAGTGAAAGTCGCTCAGTCTGACTCTTTGTGATCCCCATGGACTGTGCTGTCCATGGAATTCTCCAGGCCAGAATACTGGAGTGGGTAGCCTTTTCCTTCTCCAGGGAATTTTCCCAACCCAGGGATTGAGCCCAGGTCTCCCACATTGCAGGTGGATTCTTGACCAGCTGAGCCTGGTAAGGCTCACCCCAAATGCCCAGTGAGGCCCAACCCACAGCTCCCAGGTCCCCTTCAACGAGCCCCGGGATGTAGGGTGGCACAGGCCTGGGGTCAGTGGCTGAGGGAGGTGCGAGTGGGGGCTCAGGGCTGAGGAGGGGAGGTCACAGGGCCTGCTGGGGGTGTGCTCAGCGGGGCTGGGCAGGCCCCCACAGCCTCACCTGGTCCTCCTCGCCGCCCCCTTCCTCGTCGTACTTGAGGATGTTGTCCCGCACGTCGTCCTCGGGGTCGATGAGCAGCTGCTTTGTGTGACGCTCCTTCTCCCGCCGCTTCATCCACACGACGAAGAGCAGGACCATGGCTGCGGGGTGGGGCTGCTGTGAGCAGGCGTGCGTGTGTGCACCCTCGGGAGTGTGTGGAAGGCGGGCACGTGTGGCCACTGGGGCCCGTGTCCATTACCACTCCCCTCGTCTGAATTGGGCTGGTGGCAGACTCTGGTGGGTAGGGTGTCCCCCCACCCTGGAACCTCCAGCCGCACTCACTGAGCAGCATGACGATGCAGATAAGGATGGCCACAATGGCACCTGTGCCCAGCCCGGCTGCCGCCACTGCGCCCACGGTGGTGCAGTCGCCGTTGTCGTCGCATGGGCACACCTTGACTTTGATGATGGACGTGTGGGACAGTGGCGGGTTCCCCGAGTCCGTGACGGTGATGGGGACGTCATACACCCCGGCCTCCAGGTGCAGGACGCGCAGGCTGAGCTGGGCGTAGTCACCTGGGTGGGGGCGGGGCGCGCTCTGCTCAGCGGGCAGCCAGCCCGCCCTTCTGAGCCAGACAAATGCAGGCAGAGGCTCGGCCTGTCTGGCTAAGACACACATAGGCACACACGCACATGCACACATACATACCACACACCATCTGTTGTCCTGTAAGGTTAAGAGACTTGGCAATTCAGGAATAGACCAATTGCAACATGTAGGATGAAGGAATTATGTCCTTAACATAGAAAGAGTTCTACCAAGTCAATTAGGGAAAAAAAAACCATTCCAAAGAAAAATAGTGAAGGACATTGAACAGATAATTCACAGAAGCAAAAAATGGCAAATAGATGAAAAAATGTCCACTGGTAGTTAAAAGATGCAAGTGGAAACAGTGATTTTGGCTAAGAAATTAGAAAAATGATTTTAAAACAATAATGCTGTGTTGGCAAGGGTTTGGGGAACAAGTAAATGCTATCAGGACTCCAGAACTTGGAAGCCCTGTCCACCAAGACCATGGCTAGGAAAGTGCCTCAGGGAACATGGTGGTGGTGGTGGGGCCCATTGTTCAATGACTGGCTCGGGGAGTGGTCTCGGTCACATGCGGTTACAGTGGCAGAATGGTCATGTGGAGCTCTTTAAAGGACAAGGTTGGGGCCTGCCTTGGGGCCTCCTTGGTGGCTGAGCCCTGGAGTAGGCAGGGCCCCTGCCCTGGAGAGGGTTGCGCAGCCCCTATGAGACTGGCTCCTGACTCCACTGCTCCTGCTTCCCTGGTGACAGGCCTGGGTGGGGCTGCCCTCCGGACTCGGTCTGACTTTCCCGGTGGCCGGGCAGCCAGTGGGCGGGTGCCCGAGGCGGGCTCACCATTGAGGCGGGTGACAGTCCAGTTGTTGCGCACGCTCGCTGGAACGAAGGGCAGCTCGAAGACGTAGGGCCCGATGTTGGGGTCCACGTCAGCATCAGCCGCTGTGATGTTGATGGCATTCAGGCTGGGCTTCTCACAGACCTGCGCCTCCTTGGGCAGCAGCTCAGGGGCGTTGTCGTTGATGTCGATAAGATAGATCTGGAGGGTCCCAGTACCACTGGCCGGGGGGATCCCTGTGGGTCGGACATGGGCAGTTACGCGGTCACTCCTGGGCTCCACGAGCGCAGGCCTGCCCAGGACACACCCCATGGCCCCATACACTGGCTCTGCCGTGTGACATACACAGCGACTCAGTTGCACACCACGCATGAGCGGCACACGCCTGCGGACGTGTGGTCGTCCTGGAGCCCCCAAGCCCAGCCCCTGCCTCAGTGCAGGCCCACAGTGTGGGAGGACTGGTGCCGGCTGGCCAGAGCTGCTCCCTCTGTCCTCCGCTGACCGTGGTCCTGCCTTTTGGTGGCATCTCCAACCTGAGTAACAATCGTGTTGTTTGGCTGAGGCAGGCTTCGAATGGATGAGGGAGGGGCTCCGGGGCACCAGTGGCTGAGGGGGCCCCGCTCACAGCCCCCCACCCAGCACATCTCCCTGCCTCTGGGTGCACCATTGTCAGCCGCCAGGAAAGTGGCCTCATAGACGTTGTTCTTGATGTAGAGAGACTCGCGGTCAAGCACAGCCGCCGTGCTGATCTGGCCGTTGGTGGCGTTAATGTGTAGCCAGTTCGCTGGGTCTGAAAGCTTTGAGTATCTGCAGGGAGGAGGAGGGGTGAGGCGAGGGGCTGGGGGAGCCCCTCCTGCCCGCCCGCTTGCTCTCTGAGCTCACTGGGGCCTCTCACTTGGGCCGGTGACAGCAGTGGCTGGGAGTCCCTGAGGAGGACGGGCTACTCAACCTCACAAGAACCGTGGGAGGCAGATTCTCCTATCACCCCCCTTTACAGAGGGGAGATGGGGGAGCAGAGAGGGCTGGTGACTTGCAAAGTCACACAGCTCAGGAATGAGCGGTGGGGTCTGGACCCAGTCTGACACTAGACGTGGATTAATGTCCTTCAAGCTTTTCCCACTGTCTTGTGTCGGGGCAGCTGAGTGGCTGGTGATCCAGCTGTCCCCAGACTGGGCCTCCCTGCCTAGGGGTGCCCCTAATCACCCACCCAGGACTTTCTGGGTCTCAGGTTTCACGGGGCACTTTAGGACTCTTCTCTGTGGAGCATGGGGCACCCCTTCCCAGGGCCCGAGGGTGCTCTGCGGGCCCACCTCACAGCCTGCTGCATGAACCGGTCGGGGTCCACTGCTGAGAACGTGGTGAGTACGGTGCCAGTGGGCACGCCCTCCTCCAGGCGGATCAGCTTGTGGTTGGAGGGGAAGTAGGGGGCCTCGTTGATGTCCATGACGGAGATGGTCACCCCCGCCGTGGACTGGAAGGACATCTGGATCCCGCTGGCCAGGGGCGCCTGGTTGGACACCATCACAGTCAGCATGAATGCTCTGTTCAGCTCATAGTCGACTGCCTGGAATGAGAGGCACCAAGAGGGGCAGCCGGCTTAGTGCCCACGGGGCTGCTTGGTCTGCACCTGCTAGCTCTGGGCCCAAGAGGCCAGTCCCCAGGAATGCCGTCCCCCAGCCTCTGTGTCTGGCTTCCTGTGGGGTTAGGGCAGTGGGAGGAGAGAGAGTGGGGTTGAAGGACCTCACACCTCACCTTCCACCCCCAAGTCATGGAGTGGCAGCAGCTGGGCTCCCTGGGGGCCACAGTTCCCCCAGGCGCCCCCCAACCAGGCCTCCAGCTCTCATCCTGCATTGGGAGTGTGGAGCCCCCACCCTGCCCCTGACACCCTGGGGGACTGTTGTCTGTCCAGGCTGCTCACGTGCTGTGGTGGCTGCAGGGGTGGCCCCCAAAGATGTGTCCACCTGGAGCCTGTGAATGTGCCCTTTGGGCGCATAGGGTCTTTGCAGGTGTGATGAAGGTGAAGGTCTTGAGAGGTGTTGCCCTGGATTGAGGTGGCCCCCAGTCCAAGCATGGGTGCCTGGGAGTCAAGGGAGAGAGACTTGAGATGCAGGGAGGGGCCAGGTGAAGGCGCAGAGGCAGAGATGGGCTGGTATGGATCCAGCCAAGGACAGCACCAGGAACTGGATGAGGTTAGGGGGACCCTCCCAGAGCTGTGAGAGGACGTCCTTCAGTTGTTGTCACCCATCCGGTCAGGGGTGAGTTACCGGACACCAGCCCCTGAGGGCTTGCGGGCCCTTCACCTCTGTGTGGGCCCCTGCATGAACATTCTTTCCAGTTCACACACATGTTGGGGTGTTAGGACCCTGACTGATAAGTGCTGGTGTGGTCTGCAGGGTGTGGCTGGCCTGCGGGGTCATCTTCACGTGTTGAGGAGGATGAAAGCTGCACAGAACTACCTGGGGCCCCAAGACGTGTAATTATTTGTGGCAGAGCTCGCAGCAGTCTCACTGGACAACAAGCAGCACGTCACACTGCGACTGAACTTGAATAATTCTGCTTGGATGCATGTGAAGTAGCACGTGCCCGAGAACGTTCATCACAGCATCATCTGTATCGTTCACCGAGGATGCCACGGTTTCCACGGCACTGGTGGGCGGACGAGCCGCGTCCACACAGTGGGGACATTTGCAGCTGTAAGAACCAGGGTGATGCACACAGAAGTGGCGAGACCTCCAGGATGGATTGGTGAGCTGAAAAGGCAACATCCTTCATGTGCTGCCTCTTGTGTAAAAGGGGGAGAGGAGTGTGGATTTGTGTATGTACCTGCTCGTACTTCTAGAAAGAAATGCTGAAAAGAGGGAAAAAAAACCTCGTTAAAATGGTCACCCCTGAGCAGAGGGAAGGACCCGGTGGAGGGGAGTCTGGGGGCATGAGTTTGCTGCATGTTTTGCCGTATAGCTTTGATTTTTGGAGCCACATAAAATCTTGTTGTTGTTCAGTGGCTAGGTCATGTCCGACTCTTTGCAACCCCTTGGACTGCAGCATGCCAGGTTCCTCTGTCCTCCACTGTCTCCCGGAGTTTGCTCAGATTCATGTCCATTGAGTCGGTGATGCTCAATGGTAATACAACTCCCAAGAAAATAATGATTTCTAGTGACTAGGACAGTATTTAGATCGTGAGTCCTTCGTGGTATTTATTCTGAGGATAACAGTTCTTGCAGAAAAGTCTTAAATTCATTTGGTCTTCCTGGTGTTGGCAGTGCTGTTTGGTTTGTTATTTTTTAAGTTTATTACGTAAAGTCAGTTCTCTATATCTATGGGTTTCACATCTGTGGACTCAACCAACCACCAACTGGAAATATTTGAAAAAAATTCCAGAAATTTCCAAAAGGCAGACCCTGAATTTGCCACACACAGGCATCTATTTACACAGTGTTGGTATTGTATCAGGTATCATAAGTTAAAATATATGTGAGAGTATGTGCAGATTGTGTGGAAATACTGTGCCATTTTATATGAAAGACTTGAGCATCTGTGGATTTTGGTGTCTCCCTGAGCTGGAGGTCCTGGAACCAGTCACCCCATGGACGCGGAGGGGCAACTGTGTGTTGTAGGTTCAAGTAAATTAGCAATTAACATTGTTTGGAGCCAACCAAGAGTTTCAGTGTAAGAGAAATGAGATCAAGTACAAAAAGCAATGAAGTTAAGTAAAACCCTCCTATGTTCAGTTTGGATGGAGTGTTCATGTGAATGAATGGGTGAAAGATTTGAGATGGTCAGGAAGCACATTCTCTAAAATGAGGGACCAGATGTACCATGAGGAAGCCATCGACAGGGCTGGCACCATGGACCCCGAGTTTGTGACAGGTCTGCAGTGGGGGGGGGCGGGGATGGTCTCAGTGTGGAGAAATTCAAGAGATGGTGCAACCGAACACAGTGTTGGGACCCTTTTGGGATCCAGACTTGAAAAACGGCACAGCACAGATGGCCTTAGGAAAATGGAGAGAAGTTAGGTGTGGACACATCCTGGAGACTGCAGAGGTGTGGTTGGCTGTGCCAGGGGCTGTAGCGGGACATGGTTAGGAGAGCAGAGGAGGGCATCCTGAGGTCTGGAAGCATGGATAGAGCAACGCTAGCAACCAGGGAATTGCAGTGCCAGGCGCGGCACTCCTGTCTCTCATGGCTAGGTGCCCTTGGAAACGTCTGTGATAAGTACTGCGACACACCTCTGCTAAAGGGGACTTGATGGCCTCGTGGGGCCAGTGGTCCTGTGAGACCTGTGGGTGCTGGAGGCGGGCCCCCTGCTTGCCCAGCTGAGGTGTCCCCGCCCTGTCTGGACTCCCACCGCAGTCTCTGTAAGCGTTTAGTCATAATGCCTGGTACATCAAACTCATGCCTTTTCAGCCTCTGTTACTACATAAGCTATGGAGTACAGGAAGGAGTTTAAGAAGTAATCTAACTGGGTGGGCATGGAAAGGGGGCTGAGGGTGCCTGCCCACGGGAGGGCCTGGAGGCGGGAGCAGAGATCGGGGTTCTGGGGCCGACACCCTCATCTCCTCCCCACTGTCCCCTTACCACCCCCGATGACCCTGAGGGGGAACTCTTATCCTCTGCAGGCGTGGTCTCATCTGCCGATAAAAGGGGTGTCTCACAGACCCCCCCAGAGCCCCCAGTGAGGCCCCCATCCCTGCATGGCACTTACCCCTTCATGGCTGAGGCCTCCCTGCCCCGCCAAGACCTGTGTGGCTGCCAGGTCTCCAGCCCCTCCCCCAGGGCCCCCCTGAGAGTAAAATGGGGGCCACTTCGCTTGAATACACTGTTTCATAGAATTACAGTGGTTTCGTCTGTGAACAAGTCACTGGAGGAAGTGATCTTTCTCCCGTGTGTGTCAGGTCGTGTCCCTGGAGGACGTGGGATAATGCTGTGTTTGCGTTAAAACTGTGTCACCATGTGAGCGAGGACACCTTCCAGAGGATGGTCATGGCCAGTAAGGTCCACAGGAGGGAAAGGAAAGCGTATTTGTCATGGGGAATATGATCAATTGTAACAGGGAATATGATCAATTGTAACTGGGAAAATGATCAATTTGGGGAAATCAATAGGTGATTTGCTCCCACCCTTCAGTCGGAGTCTGACACACTCACCTGGTCTCTGTTTGGCTGCCTCCCCCCGACAAGGCCACGACCCCTTGCTCAAAGCCCAGGGGCTGGTCTATGCCCCAAGAGGGAGTAGCCCAGTGCGGGGTGCAGGCTTTTGGGCCGGGGGCACTAGAGCCTGTGGGGAACCCAGGAGCCGCACTGTCTCCACGGTCAGGAGGCTCCAGGGGAAGCCTTGCTCTGGGAGCTGCAGGGGGAGGAGGGGCTGGAGGGACTGCGACCCCTGAGCTGGCCTGCTCCCTGGTGTTCTCTCCTCCTGACCCTCCTCCGGGCACCTGGGTCACAGCTTGCTCACTGCCCCCGACAGGGCTTGTCATTTCCTGAGGGGAAGCAGGAGAGGCTGATTCTCGGCTTTCGAGCTTCGGGAGCTTTGGGCTGGGTGTGGAGAGAAGATGGGAGAGTTCTCTCTTGGTGGGGCGGGGGATGCCAGGTCACACTGGCAGCGTCCTGGGGGTCATGTGACTGGTCCTTGTGAGACTGCCTTTGACCCTGGCTTTTGGGAGTGCAGGCAATGAACCTGGACGTCGTTTCCGTTACGTCTGTCTTGGGGCGGGAAGTGAGGGAGCACCCACCTTAACCACGGTGACCATGCCCTCGTTGGTGGTGGGGTCCGTGCGGACGCTGAAGTGGCCCGAGGGGTCCCCACTGATGATGCGGTAGACGGCGTTCCAGTTCGGGGAGTGCGGCTGATCTCGGTCCATCACTGTGAGGTTTGCCACCACCATCTCCACCCGGTTTTCTGGAACTTCCCCAGCGTACTGTAGAGTGTCAGAAAAGACAGTGTGAGGAACCCACATGGAAGCCTGGTGAGATCAGAGAGACCCCTGCCCACCCTGGGGGCTGCCCTCTGCCTCCAGCTGCTTCCACACGGTGATCCCCAGGGGTCGGCCCATCCCACGTCTGTGCCAACCCAGGGGCGTCCAGAGAGGCCCAGGCTTGTCTGCATACCGAACCCCGCCTGTGACACCTGAACGCCAGGTTGCTCCCCTAAGTCCCCTTCATGCTGCCCTGCTCCGTGCAGTGGGGGACCAATGCTAGTACCTGGGGCTTACGAGAGAGTAAAATGTGCTCGTGGGACGGGAAATGAACAGGAGTGGGCAGCAGCTGCAAAGGGCTTCCTGAACCGAATCGCCTCTGGGTCCCTAATGGGCCCTGGGGCCTGTGGTCAGCAGCTGTGGGTGGGCAGGTGACCAGACACGGAGCCTTGGCCCATTTTTTTCCTATCGCAGCTTGGTGAGGGCTTCGAGCCATCCCCGTCAGCGAGTGTGGTTCACAGGGCAGCAGTGGTTATGGGCAGGCAAAGTGTGTGTGAGTCTGCATGGCTGTTGGTGCTGGTGCTGAGGTGCTGATAAAAAGCTGAGCGCCTCCCACCAGTGAGAATCACTGCTGTGCAGACGTGGCCCAGCTCAGAAGAGCCCTGAGCTGGGTTTATGCTCTGCATCAGTCTGGAAATTCTTCCTTGTGAACGAGGGCCCTGCATCCTTACTTTAACACTGGATCTGCAAGTCACGTGACTGACCTATGACTGCGCAGTGTGCTTTTGGGCCACAAAAGCCGGGCACAAACCTGGACAAATGGCCAGGGCTTCCTTGTGTTCACAGCAGCACAGCTCTAACCATGGTTACCGACTTCCGGGTGAAGTTTATTGGAAAAGGGTATTTTAATTTCATGCAGGTTTAATAAAGGTTCTCAAAGAAGGGCCTTAAGCTGGTAAGTCTGGTTTAGGATTTTCTTGTCAGCCTTCCCCTAGCCATCATGAGTTTTTAATTTAATTTCTGAGGTTTTCAGGCACAGGGAAAGCCTCCCCCATGCCCCATGGGATACTAAGGCAGATATTTGGGAAAGGAGGGATTTAAGGAGCGTTGGAATGGGATTTCTTGCCTTGCTGGTGGGTAATCCAGAACTCACACCTACCCACCCCAGGGGCAGGTGGATTTCCTGTTCAATCCTAACTCCTCCCAAGGGAGGGTCACGGTAGCAGAACAGTTGGCAGGGAACAGGGAAGCCCAGCGACCCCTCAGCTGCGCCGAGCAGATGGAGGTGACAGCGCCTGCCCCCCACCCCCTGGGGGATGCCAAGCCCCCGAGATGTTGCTCTGTGCCCCCTATTCAAGCCATGACTGGTCCCATCTCGGCTCAGGTCTGAGGACCTGCCCCCTCCTGCCACCTTCTCCCAGGGCCCAGGACCTGGTATGGCTGAGGGTGTGAACTGCGAGGGGGTGCCCCGACCTGGCCCCTGCCTGGGGATCTGTCCTGGCAGCCCTTGTCCAGCCAGGATGTGGTCGAGCCCCGCCAGCCTTGGGGCCTGAGGGGCTGAGTTGGCTTCTGTTGGGAAGTGACATCCCAATAATTTTAATGTATATTTTTTCAGTTTGTTATTTGCAGTTGGGGTTTCCAGTCTCCTCCTCTTCTCTCCTATCCACCCTGCACTTCTGGGCTCCTCTCTCTCTCTTCATTTTTCTACACGTGAGGCCCTGGGGACTCAACAGGGAGGGAAGTTCCAGCTCAGGGATACGGGCCGAGAGGGATGGAGCTTGGGGTGGCTGGTGCAAGGGGTCAGAGGTGGGGGCGGCACAATGTCCCGGTGATTTTAACCTTTGAAGTTTAGTTTCCTGTCCAGTGAAACTGCAGCGATTTCTGTTGGCTGCTGAGTTTGGAATCGGGAGCCGACAGGTGGGAGCCGTGGCTCATAATAACGGGGTGAGACCTGGGGGCTGACGTCCATCCTCCTCCACCCCCGGGAGGAGCCCAGGGCCCAGGACCGGGTGGGACGCTGCAGCCTCGCCCCTCCTCGCGGTGATGTGGTAGGAGCTCGTGAGTAATGCGGGGACGTGCCCCCGTGACACTGGCTCAGGGGAGGACCCGACCCTCAGCCATAAGACACCTTGAAGCCCCTCGCTGGCTTTGTGGTTCACAGGCGGGCTTGGTCACCCCCTTTCCAGAAAGGGGGTACTGGGGCTTGTCCTCTCTTCCATCTTCAGGAAAGCCTGGGATGGGAACCGCCAGAAGCTCACCCTCCATTTTAAAGATACGTATTTCTTGGCTCTGCCAGGTCTTAGCTGTGGCACGTGGGACCTTTTGTGGCACGTGGGATCTTCAAAGTTGTGGCATGTGGGGTCTAGTTCCCTGACCAGGGATTGAACACAGGCCCCCTGCACTGGGAGTAGGGAATCTTAGCCACTGGACCGCCAGGGAAGTCCCCCTTTTAAAAATATTTAACCTAATTTTATTCATGCTTGTCTTGGATGGGGTCATCTAGTCAAATACACAGTGAAAACAAACCTACCACAGTCTACAACTATGTACCTGCAGGACTCCCGGCCTCCTCTTTTGATATTTACATAATATAGTTTATTTACAAGAAAAGGATTGTTGTGCTCTTCACCTGTCCTGTCCACTGGCTTTTCAGTGATTAATCTATCTGGAGGATTTTCCATATTAGAATATTATACATCACTTCATGTTTGTTTCAAGCGGTTCTGTTGTATTGATTGTATCAACATATAAGAATTTCTCTGACCACCTCCTTTGCCATCCTTTTTTTTTTTTTTAATTAACAGATAAGGAAACTGGACTTGGAATGAATGTTCTGGCGCCTCCATCCTGACCTCTCCCCTGCTGAAGGCAGAGCTGGAACCCTGTCCACTCAACTGCCAAGTCAGGCCCCTTGTGATGGAAGGCAGGTACCACCCAGTGGCATTTTTAGGGCAGAGAACAAACTTCCCTGTAGTTCAATGGATGCTCCCAGCTTCACCCTGAGCTGTGTAACACTCAGGTGTAAAGAGGGGAAGACACTCCTATGTTCAGAGAGGTCTGGCCATCAGCCCAAGGTCACACAACAGGGACTCTGGGGGCAGAAGGCGTTTCCCGACTCCAGGAGACCCTCCTGTGGGCTTGTGTGTGGCTGGTGAGGGGGCTGGGTCTTGGGGCTTTGGTCTAGGACCGGGGCCTGCTGTGGGGCTGTGTTCTGGGGGCTCAGCCCTGCCCCCCAGGGAGTGCTGAGGTCAGTGGCCTTCTGACAGCAGGAAAGCCATGCAGGGTCAGCAAGCGTAGTGCAGGCCCAGAGCAGGCAAAGGGAAAATGACTTTAATTAACATTTAAGAATAGGAATCGGATCATGCAAATCCACCCTCCCATCTCTTCAGCTTCTGCTGATTGTTCTTGATTAAACTTGACAAAAATAGCCCAGCTGTGTATGGGGGTGTGGCCAGCCCCCCCTGAGCCCAGCAGACCGTGTCCTGGGGTCCTGCTTGCCACGGGGCCCCAGGAACATGCTCCAGGGTGCCTCCTTGGTCATATGCACACCCTGGCCGGGGTCTCAGTGTAATTCCTGGGCTTCCCACTCTTCAGAGGTGGGTGTGGACCTGGGAGTATCTTGCTGGTCATCCCCCTGCCCTTGTGCAGATGCCCCGGTGCACACAAGGAGTCAGGACGGTGTCCTCCTCCTCCTCCTCTCCCCCTCCCCTTTGCCTCCTTGTGGGTCACCCAGGATCCAGCATTTCTGGGGGCTCAGGGTATTTGCAGTGTGGCTGGTGTGCAGAAGGGCAGATGAGGTTAAGATTAGAAGCACGAAGAGCCACAGGACGCCAGGCTGTCAAAGGCAGACCAGGGCTCGAGACAGTGGACAGAAGTGGTCCCCCGTGGACCCGCCCTGCAGGAGCTTGGGTGTAGGGGCCGCCTCGAGTCCCTCTCAGGAGCTGCAGAAGCCAGGGTTGGGGAGGGCTGGCAGGTGCAGAGGACATGGGAGCTGGGAGGGTCTCGGAGGACAGGAGTGTGGTGAGCAGGTGGCCGGGGGAGCAGGAGACCTCGGGCAGCCCAAAAGTAACTCTCTGAGCCTCAGGTGTCTCTGGTGGGAAAAGGGTCTCAGCCATTTCCCTGAGAGAAAACCCTCCTCTTAGGAAGAGGTGTTTGAACATGAGGCTTCACAACGTATGGCTGATCGTCCAGCCGTTCCGAGGAATTCTGTGGGCACGTCTACAGGGAGCGGCAGGTATGGAGGATGGTGTTGATGGGGTCACGTGAGTGGCTGTTCTTTTTGCCTGAAGTCTAGTTGATTTACAGTGTCTGTTAGTTTTAGGTGCGCAGCAAAGTGATTCAGTTGTATGTATAGATATGTATATTCTTTTTCAGATTCTTTCGCCATATAGGTTAAAAATACTGAGTTCCCTGTGCTATACAGTAGGTCCTCGTGGATTATCTATTTTATATATAGTAGTGTATATATGTTAATCCCAAACTCCTAATTTACTCCTCTCCCCACTTCCCTTTTAAGCTTGTTTTCTAAGTCCCTGCTTCTCTTTTCTGTTTTGTAAATAAATTCATTGTATCGTTTTTTTAGATTTGACATATAAGTGATATCATACTGTATTTGTCTTTCTCTGTCTGACTTTATTTACTGTGATCATCATCCGTCCCTGTTGCTGTACATGGTATTATTTCATTCTTTTTTATGGCTGAGTAATATTCCATTATGTCCCACACCTTTATCCATTCCTGTCTCAGGGGACACTTAAATTACTTCCATGTCCTGTCTGTTGTAAATAGTGCTGCAGTGAACACTGGGATGTGTGCATCTTCTCAAATTATGGTTTTCTCTGGATTATATATGCCCAGGAGTGGGACTGCTGGATAATATCTAGATCTGTATTCAGTTTTTTAAGGAACCTCCATACTGTTCTCCATAGTGGCTGCACCAGTCTGCATTCCCACCAACAGTGTAGGAGGGCTCCCTTTTCACCACAGCCTCTGCAGCATTTGTTGTTTGCAGACTTTTAAATGATGGCCATTCTTACTGGTGGGAGGTGGTATCCCTTTGCAGTTTTGATTTCCATTTCGCTACTAATTAGCATTGTTGACCATCTTTTCATGTGCCTTTTGGCTATTTCTATATCTTATCTGGAAAAATGTCTACTTAGGTTTTCTGCCCATTTTTTGATTGGGTGGTTTTTTTATACTGAGCCGCATGAGCTGTTTGAGTATTTTGGAGATTAAGTCCTCGTCAGTTGCTTCATTTGCAAGTATTTCCTCCCATTCCGTAGGTTGTCCTTTCATTTACGGTTTGCTCTGCTGTGTAAAAACTCTAAAGTTTTATTAGGTCCTATTTGTTTTTTTAAAATTTATTTAAAATATTTATTTATTTGGCTGCTCTGGGTCTTAGTTGAGGCATGTGGGATCTAGTTCCCTAACCAGGGATTGAACCTGGCCCCCTGCATTGGGAGAGAGGAGTCTTAGTCACTGGACCACCAGGGAAGTCCCTACTTGTTTTTATTTTCAGTACTCTGGAAGATGGATCTAAAGATATATTGCTGTGATTTATGTCAAAGAGCATCCTCCCTATATTTTCCTCTAGAAGTTTATAGTATCTGGTCTTATATTTAAGTCTTTAATCCATTTTGAGTTTTTGTATGATATTAGAGAATGTTCTAATTTCATTCTTTTACACATAGCTGTCCAGTTTTCCCAGCACCACTTACTGAAGAGACTGTCTTTTCTCCATTATATATTCTTGCCTCCTTTGTCATAGATTAGGTGACCATAGGTGTGTGTTATTTCTAAACTTTCTATCTTGTTCCATTGGTCTATATTTTTATTTTCATGCCAGTATCATAGTGTCTTGATGACTGTAGCTTTTAGTATAGTGTGAAGTCAGGGAGCCTGATTCCTCCAGCTCCGTTTTTCTTTCTCATGATTTCTTTGGCTGTCTGGGGTCTTTTGTGTTTCCATACAAATTGTGAAATTTTTTGTTCCAGTTCTGTGAAGAATGCCATTGGTAATTTGATCAAGATTGCATTGGATCTGTAGGTTGTCTTGGGTAGTAGAGTCATTTTGACAATATTGATTCTTCCAATCCACTTAGTGTATTTCTCCATCTGTTTGTGTTGTCTTTAATTCCTTTCATCAGTGTCTCATATTTTCTGAGTACAGGTTTTTTGTCTCTGTAGGTAGGTTTATTCCTATGTATTTTATTCTTTTTGTTGTGATGTTAAGTGGGATTGTTTTCTTAATTTCCCTTCTGATCTTTCATTGTAAATTTGTAGAAATGCAACAGATTTCTATACATTAATTTTGTATACTACAACTTTACCAAATTCATTGATGAGCTCTTGCTCATCTTTAGGATCTTTAGCATCTTTAGGATTTTCATGTATAGGATCATGTAATCTGCCAACAGTGACAGTTTTACTTCTTTTCCAGTTTGGATAAGTTTTATTTCTTTTTCTTCTGTGATTGCCTTGGTTAGGAGTCCCAAAACTATGCCAAATAAAAGCAGCAAGAGTGGACATTCTTGTCTTGTTCTTACCTTAGAAGAAATGCTTTTACGTTCTCACAGCTGAGTATGATGGTAACTGTGGGTTTGTCATACATGGCCTTTATTATGTTGAGGTAGGTGCCCTCTATGCCCACTTTCTGGACAGTTTTTTTTTTATCATAAATGAGTGTTGTTGAATTTTATCAAAAGTTTTTTTCTGCATCTATTTAGATGATCATATGGTTTTTATTCTTCAATTTGTTAATGGGGTGGATCACACTGATTGATTTGCAGATGTTGACAAATACTTGTATCCCTGGGATGAATTTTCCTTGCTTATGGTGGGAGGTCCCAGTCTTTTTTTAAATTGATTGATACTTTTAATATGTTGTTGGATTCTGTTTGCTAGTGTTTTGTTGAGGATTTTTGCATCTATGTTCATCAGTGATATTGGCCTGTAATTTTCCTCTTTTGAAGCATCTGCCTGATTTTGGTATCAAGGTGATGGTAGCTTCATAGAATGAGTTGTTGCTTCCTCTGCAATTTTTCAGAATAGTTTCAAAAAGATATGTGTTAACTCTTTTCTAAATGTTTGATGGAATTCACCTGTGAAGCCATCTGGTCTTGGACTCTTGTCTGTTGGGAGTTTTAAATCACAGACTCAACTTCAGTACTTGTTATTAGTCTGGTCATATTTTCTATTTTGTCATGGTTCAGTTTTGGGAGATGGTACCTTTCTAAGAATCTGTCAGTTTTTTTCTAGGTTGTCTAATTTATTGCCATATGGTTGCCTGTAATAGTCTCAAAGAACCAATTTTTAGTTTAACTGACCTTTCCTGAGATGGGATTTGTGTACATTGTGACAGTGCTCTCCTCCCATCGTGTTGTGGTTTCTTCTTTATACCCCTGGATGTAGAAAATCTCTTTTGGCAAGTCCCAGTCTTTTTTTATTGATGACTGTTCAGCAGTTGTGATTTTGAGTTTTGTGGTAGGAGATGGGCTCAAGGCCTTCTACTCTACCATCCTGCCTTCTCCTCTATTCCCCATTCCTATTCTTGCAACATTTCTGTGAACTTGAAATTATTTCTAAACACATGTTGAAAAAATTCCAAGGCCATTTGGAATCTGGATGTGGAAATGTCTTCAGGACACATCATAAACAGAAAACTAGAAACGACGCAAGGACAGAATTAAAACACCAGGGCCTCTTCCTCAAAGTAAGTCATTTTGTAACTTTAAGTTGTTGTGCTATGTGTGTGAATGACCTAACCAAAATTCAAGTTAAAAGAGAATGATTAAGTTGGGAGACATAATGAAAATTTGTTCCTGAAAGTTTCCAAGGATCCATGCTGAGAACAGAAAAACCGCAGAAGGGTGGGGGCTGCCTTGGGGATGGGCTTGGGGTTCCTGCAGGCTGGGGGGATGTCTCACTCATGTCCAGACTCCCTGGACGTTGCCCCCTGGCCCTGGAGAGCCCACAAAACGGAAGCTATCCCACCCTGACCCCACAGGGCGATCTGCCATCTGCCCACCAGGTGGCACTGTGCCCTCACAGCTGGGACTGCCCTCTTCCCGCCTTGGTCCAACGGGACCTAGAGCCTGGGACTCTGGGATGCAGGATAGAGGGCTGCGAGATTGGGATTGAAGGGTGTGGGGGCCGTGGGGAAGCAGGATGAGGGGATGCTGACGTGGGCTCATTGCAAGGGGCTCTGACCTGTGAGATGCCTCTACAGCAAGCTGACCCACCTCCTGGGAAGGGTCTCCTCTCCTTCCCCTGAGAGCTCAGCTTCTGGGGCCCACTCCCAGCTGCTCCTCTCGTGGACTCTGTGGCTCTGGGTAAGTGACTTAGCCTCTCTGAGCCTCAACCTCCTCTCCCATAACTGGGTCCTGAGCCTCACGGGGTTGGTGGGGACCACAGGTTGACCAGAGGCCCAGGCTGGTGCTGGGGGAGAGGGGCTCTGCAGCCTGGTTGGTGCCCCAGGTCTTCATTTGTTGCAGTTACTCTCTCATCTACTCGGTGCCCCAGGAGCCCTCACTGACCACGCTCCCACCACCCACCACATTTCCGGCCAGGCAGCTGCAGGGTGGGTGTAGGTCTCTGTCCTGTCAGCACCTCCACCCCAGGCGAGTGGACCAAAGGACAGATCCTTGGGAACCCAGAGGCGTTGGGAGCCCATGACTCCTGGTGGCTCTGTGATCCCACGTCTGTGCCACTAGGCCGTTCCTGTGGGCACTCAGGCTGTCGGTGGGCAGCCTGGCTTGTGGCCTGGTCACAGCCTGCCTGCCGTGCCTGAAGGGGCAGGACACATTGTGGCCCCCACTGCCCTCCTGCTGATGGTGGGCTGTGGAGGGTCCTGCCAGAGGGACCTGGCATGTCCCCCTGCATCCCGCAGCCTGTCCCGCCGAGCACACCCCAAAGTGGCCGACGCTTCAGCCCCTCCCTAGAGCCTGAACACCACTGGCCAACTCCTCCAGATTCAAGAAGGGACACCCACTCACCGTACTGGCAGTGAACTCCGGTGGGTTGTCGTTCACGTCCGTCACTGTGATGATGGCGGTGGCTGTGTTGGAGAGGCCGTAGTTCAGGTTCCCTTCCATGTCTGTGGCCTGAATGATGACCATGTACTGCTGGACTTTCTAGAAGGGACAAGGGGGAAGAACAGAGCCGCCGTTTGGGTTTAGCTGTTTATACTTTCATCAAAGAAACATATTCCCTGGATGGACTCAGCTGCTGCTGGGTCCCCTTCCTGCCCAGGGTATTGGGTGCTGGGTGCTCGGCAGGTGACTTGGCAGAAGAACATTTTCTTCACTCACAGTGGGTGGCAAGGTCTTTGCCTTCATCCCAGCACCTGGCTTTCACACGTGTGGATCAAAGTAGAAGGAAGGGAAAGGGGGCTTGGACTGTAAGACACTGAGGTCTGTAAAATCAGGGTGGAAGTGTGCAAAGAGAGGCGACCCCAGATGTGTGTCTTCAGGGATCTCATTTCTTTAGCATCTTCAGTGTCAGAAATTCAAACAGGAGAAGGGAAGTTGAACCCCCGACCCTGTTATCTGCACACCAGCAGACTGTGTCTGCATGCTGCCTGGAAGGAGCGGTTAGTGTTCGGATACAGGTGTGGGTTTTAGGAGGCAAATAAAGCTGGATGGGGGCAGCGGATTTCTGGGCACTGAAGGGGCTCCCCAACCCTCCTGCAGCCAGACCTCGCCAGGAGCCATCAGTGCAGCACCCCGAGAGAGCAGTGCCTGGTAAGGTGTCTAGACCTTCGTGGGTAGTTGCGAGTCACTGAGGGGCCTTTGAGGATCAGTAAACTCTGGCCTATGGGCCAAATCTGTCTGCCACTGCCTGTTTTTTGTAAATAAAGTTTTATTGGCACACAGCCAGGTTCATTCATTTACACATTGTCTGTGGCTGATTTTGCACAACAGCTGAGCTAAGTGGCTGTGATGAGCTTACATTACTCGCAAAGCCTAAAACATTTGCTATTTGGCCCCTTTCAGATGTTTGAGTCTCTCCAGCAAGTAGTGTTGGGAAAGCTGGACAGCCACATGTAAATGAAGTTAGAACACTCGCTCACACAATACACAAAAAAATATGACACAACACCATAAAACTCTTAGAAGAGAACATAGGCAAAACATTCTCTGACATAAAACATAGCAGTGTTTTTTTTTTTTTAGGTCAGTCTCCTAAGGCAATAGAAGCAAAAATAAACACAAGTTTTGCACACCAAAGGAAACTTTAAACAAAGTGAGAAGACAACCTACAGATTGGGAGAAAATATTTGCAAATGATGTAATCGATAAGGGCTTAATTTCTGAAATCTACAAACAGCTCATACAAATAAATAACAAAAAAACCAAATAACCCAATAAAAAAATGGGCAGAAGACCCAAGTATACGTGTCTCCAAAGAAGATATACAGATGGCCAACAGGCATATGGAAAGATGTTCAACCTCACTAATAATTGTGCGTGCTAAGTTGCTTAGTCACATCTGACTGTTTGCAACCCCTGTAGCCCACCAGGCTCCTCTGTCCATGGAATTCTCCAGACAAGAATACTGGAGTGGGTTGCCATTTCCTCCCCCAAGGGATCAAACCTGGATCTCCTATATTGCTGGTGGATATTTTTACCGACTGAATCACCAGGGAAGCCCTTACTAATAGAGAAATGCAAATCAAAACCACAATGAATTATCACCTCACACTGGTCAGAATGGCCATTATCAAAAATATCTATAAGCAATAAATGCTGGAGAGGATGTGGAAAAAGGGAACCCTCTTTCACTGTTAGTGCAAGTGTAAATTGGTGCAGCCACCATGGAGAACAGTATGGCGGTTCCTTAAAAAGCTAAGAATAGACTTACCATATTTTCTAGCAATCCCACTCCTAGGTGTATATCCAGAGAAAACTCTTAATTTGAAAAGACACATATAACCACAATGTTAACAGCTGCATTACTTACAATAGCCAAGGCATTGTGTCCATCAACAGATGAATAAAGATGTGGTATATACATAACAGTGGAATATTACTCAGCCATAAAAAGAATGAAATAATGTCATTTTCAGCAACGTGGGAGGAACTAGAGATTATCATACTAAATGAAGTGAAGTCAGAGACAAACATATGATAGCACTTATATTGTGGAATCTAAAGTATGATACAAATGAACTTCATTTATGAAAGACTCACAGAGAACAGACCAATGGTTACCAAAGGGGAAGGAGGGGGTGAGGGAAGGATGGAGTGGGCGTTGGGATTAGCAGATACAAAGGACTACATATAAACTAGATGAACAATAAGACCCTGCTACAGAGCACAGAGGGCTGGATTCAATATCCTGTGATAAAGTGATGTTTCTCTAGCACTTCTGTCCCTGACCCTCCAGGGCACCGCTGGTCTGAGGGCAGACTCGGGGCCCAATTGTTGTAGCCTTGGGGTGGTTGTGGTGGGGGCTCCCTCTCTGGACATGCTGGTTACCCCCACAGTGCAGACTAACACCGTGCCCCTCTCCAGTTCTGTCTGCGGGTTGTCCCTGACAGCAAACACATTCTTATACTACAGTAAACACATTTAAAAGCAGTTTCTCAGACTCACAGACTTAGAGAATGAACTTGGGGAAGGAGTGGCGGGGAAGGGGTAGTTATGGAGTTTGGGATGGACATGTACACACTGCTGTATTCAAAATGGATAACCACAGGGAACTCTGCTCAATGTTACGTGGCAGCCTAGATGGGAGGGGAGTTTGACATGTGTATGTATGGCTGAGTCCCTTTGCTGTGCACCTCAAACTATCACCACATTGTTATTTGGCTATACCCCATACAAAATAAAAAGTTAAAAAAAAAATAAAAGCAGTTTCTGCCACTGCTATAAATGGCAAACCAGCATCACCCGCCATAAATAGAAATTAGTCCTAAACATGACTGTTTATTTCTAAAGGTCCGTCTGTGAATATCTAGGCCCAGCCCACAAAGTATGCGGAAGAGGGGGACCCAGGCCGACAGAGCCTAGAGCAGCCTCCTGTCACCTCTCATCGCGCAGAGAAACGGAGGCCGAGAGACACATACAGGTGCCAAGAAGACCCTTCCCCTCTCACGTGGCGGGTCTGGTTAACACAGAGCTGGGGGCTCACCTCTGCTTCCTGGGGAGGAGCCACGGGTCCCAGGAGCAGGTGGTGGCCTCAGCGGGCTCATTCTCTCCCCTCCTGCCTCATCCACTTTGCTGTGGCCACGGGGCCTCCTTGCTGCTCCTCAAACGCACATTCCCCTCCCCACCGGGGTCATGCAGGGCTGCTTTACCTGCTCTGACACTGCTTGCGCCCATCAGCCTTCCCTCCTCGAATAAAATACAAGTGTGCACCTGCTCCCCCTGACAGACACCCACTCTCCTGAGACCCTGCTTTTCTTCTCAGTGTCAGCACGGCGGCCCTCTGCCTGTTCTTGCCCCACGAGCCGGGCTCCAGAGCCCGGGACTTTGTGATCAGAGCTCTCCCTCCAGCGTCTAGAGCACGTGTACACACTGTCACTTGGCGGAGGGGACCCTCCCTGGCACCCGCGGTGACCGTCTGCGTCACAGCTTGGCTCTGCAGGCACTGGTCGATTGCTAGCTGATTCCAGCTGTGCTAGACACTGGCCCGGGCTGAGGACGGTGGCCAGGCCGGGGGCACACCTCGGACAGGCCTGTCCTAGAGCAGCTGGCCCAGGACGGGGGTGGGCGTTGGGGATGCCTCTTGGGCTGACCCCCTCCACAGGCCTGGCTGCAGAGATGTTTCTGGACCTCGCACAACATAAACCGCGGCAGGCAGAGTCAGGGAGGGGGCTCCTGGGATCAGTGTTGAATGGAGACCACTTCACGGCTGGCGATCTTGCAGGGCTGAGGCGTCCAGAGTCCCACTGCGGGGCACCCCCAGGGCTCTGCCAACCCAATGTGGAAGCTCTGGCCACCTGGGGTCCTGGGGGATGAGGAGCAGGAAGGAGATGCTGGGCGTCCCGTCTGACCTGCCCAGGCCCTGCTCTGCGCGGGCGTCGTGGGGAAGACGACACGCAAGACCCGGCTCAGGAGCCCACTGTCCAGTGCAGGCAACTCCTCACTAAACGGGTCACACGTGGGCCACACAGCCGGCCCGGGACAGATGGCGCTTGGCTCCTGGGCCCCAGCCACCCACCTCTGTTCCTACCCTGCTCTCGGTGGCCAGCAGAGGTCATACTTCAGGGACAGTAAAGAGATGATGGGACAACCTGGTGACTGGTTAAGTTGTGTTCCCAAGTCCATCATAAGCCTTTTAGATAAAGTCAAGGTCGAGATGGACCTGCGCCCCCTGGGTCAGGGCAGCCCAGTGCAACAACAGGTGTCCAGTAAGAGAAGATGAGGGCAGAGGGCACACGAGACGGGGCAGAGGCTGGAGTGACCACAAGCCAAGGATGCCAAGGGCTGCAGCATGGCTGGAAGCCAGCAGATGCACAGGCAGTGATCCACGACCCCCCAGAAGGGACCAGCGTGGCCCAGCCCTCGTCTCGGACCCCTGGCCTCCACAGCTGTCATTTGACGGCACACAGTGTGTGGTCGCCCCAGGAACCAAGGCCTCAGCGTGCCCTTCCCAGGCCACTGGCAGGACCGAGGCCCCTGAAACAGCCCCATCCCCACGCTGGCCTTCCTTGAAGCAGATGGCGAGACCCCCACTGGGAGAGGCTGTCCTGTGATCCCATGGCCTCAGCATCGGGACTCTGCCCGTGCGGCTGCCTGGTGGGAGGGAGGGAGATCCAGGCTGGAGGGCTGAGAGGAGCGACCTCACCCCAACTTGGCTCCTGGGACCCCACAGCAAAGGGAGGGATTTAACCAGAGCAGAGGAGGGAAAGTGTTCACCCCTTGACACTGCTGTCATGTGACTGACTGCAGCAAGAAGTCACCCCTCCAATCTTTATTATCTCTTTAATTGTGGAATCACCGCCTCTACTTTGAGACCATTATCGGCTGCGGCCCTAAGACGACACTGGAGAACCAAACCATCTCAGAGACAGGGACACTTCATGTGTGTGTTTGCATGGGTGTATATGCATGTGCAAGCTTGTGTTCTTGTGTGTATGCCTGTGCTTCTGGACCCGTATGTATGCATGTGTATGTTTGTGTACCAGTGTGTGTGCACATACATGTACACGTATAGGCACATGTATGTCTGTGTGTATGTATGTACATGTGGTGTGTTTGTGCATGCCTGGGACTGTGTGCACATTGGTGCCTGTGCGAGTGTGTATTGTACAGACAACCACCACTAGAGGGCATGCTGGTCCTGCTTTTGGGAGCCAGGTGGTGGTGGTGGTGTCCTTCTAGGCTGTGTGGTGCAGGGGTGAGGGGAGTGCGGGGTGCAGAAAGAAAATCCAGAGAGAAGGAGGAAATATGGGCAGGGAGCAGAGCCCAGTGTCTCCCCATGGGTGGGGCCTCTGAGATCCAGCCAGCACAGCTGGGCTCAAGACAGGTCATTGTGGGGGCACTGGGGGAATGCGGGCCAGGCTCTGCTGTGGCTTTAGCTTTAGAAAGTATATTTTCCAGACTTCATAATGGTCACCTGAGAGTGGGTGGTGGGGCCCAGGTGGACCCTAGGAAACGTCCCTGGACAGACACCCTCTTGCAAATGTTCCAGCTTTACTTGCTGGGAGGGTCTAGTGTGAGTAAGAGATTTGAGTTTTTATTTAAAAAGCCTTCCTCAGGCCTTGCTTCTTGGCCTTAGTGTGCTTGTCACCATTTGCGTGAGGCCGGGGAGGGGCCCCAGAGTTGGTGGGCTGCGTGGGGCTGTTTTCAGGCTGGTTCTAGTGCCTCCTGCTGGTGGATCCACAGACCACATGCAGTAGCCCCACCCATCCTTCGGCCAGCCCTGGGGAATAGGGTGCAATACCATCCCCACTTTGCAGGTGATCAAACTGGGTTCTCAGGTCGGAATTGGTGAGCCATGTGGCGGCTGGATCCCGGACTCCAGTAAAACCCTCTTCCTGGGTCCCCCTGGGACTCAGAGAGGACCCTGGGCCCAGCTCTGGACCAGTCATCGGCCAGCGTTCCTCCTGCACCTCTCCTCTCCCTATGACGCCCACCCCAGCGGAGCTGGAGGGAGGTGGGGGCGTGGGCCACCCGCTGGAGGATGGTTGGTGATAGCTGCGGCCACCAGGGGGCGTACTGAGCAGGTGCCCCTGCTGGTCAGCCTGGCAGCTGCCCAACAGTCCCCCTGCTCCTGCCGGGTGCACAGCCTCCAGAGCCGGGCAGCAGTGGTGCTGCAGTGAATTCATTAAAACGTGATCTGACCATTTTCCAGTTCAGGAGGAGGGAAGAAAACTGCAAGCGGGAGTCCCTGGGGTTTTCACTCACCTCCCCATAGCTCAGCATTTAAATTTTGCAGAACATCCATCAATAATGCAGCCGGCTGGCCTGCCCTAGAAAAGCATCAAAGATTCCTGCACCCTCCACCCTCGGCCCTCTCCACTTGGGGCTGCCAGGACATGCAGCTCGGACCCTGCTGCCCCACTGCTCCTGGGACTGGGCCAGCCTGTCCCTGGAGACACTGCAGTCTAACCACCTGCCCATGTCTGGTTCTCATGTGCTCAGCCCGTGGGTGTCCTCAGGGCCTGAGAACACAACGGGGGACCCACTAGATGGGCCCTGGGCATGGGGCGAGCCACAAGGCTGATGAACTGTTCACACAAGCGCATTGAGACTTGTCCCAAAAGGCATGGAGAGTGTGGCCACCATGGAAAATAGGCAGTGGGTCCTGGGAATTTACAGTCACCTTCTGACCACAAGTCCATGTCTAGGCATATGCCCAAGAGGACGAGAACAGGCGTCCAAGCAGGGGCTGTTCTGTGATCACAGCAGGACCTGTCATGGGGAGTGGTCTGAACGCCCACCAGTTGACGAGGGGATGAGCAAATGTGCCTGTCTGCAGCAGAATACAATTCAGCCATGAAAAGGGGTGAAGCACTGACCCCAGCCACAGCGTGGACAAGCCTTGAACACAAGATGCTCAGTGAGAACGGCCAGACCCGCAAAGGCTCACGGTTGTAGGCCGCTCCACTGGGAGGGCAGGATAGAGGGGCCGGCCCTGGGGGGCTGAGGGTGGGGAGTCACTGCTGATACCCGGGTATCCTTCAGGGCTAGAAAGGCCCTGAGGTAGACAGTGGTCAGGGGGGTGGGGAGGGAGCACAGCGCTGCAGAGGTGCCAAACACCGCCAACCCACCCACGTGAACACAGTGGGCTTCGCAGACCCAAATGACACTTCCAGGTGCCCACACTCCACTCCTGCCTCGTGGGGTCCCCAGGCACCCGCACCCCATGCTGGGCCTGCAGGCCAACCGCAGGCTGAACAGCCTCACAGGGCACCCACTCCGCACCCACAGCTTCAGCCCGGCGGCACCACCCTGACCTGGATGGGAAGCTGGCCTGTGCCAGGTGGTACCCCAGTCCATCCTCCTGGTGGCTCCAGACTCTAGGCCCCAGGTCTGCTGCTGCTTCTCTTAAAAGCCACTGTCAAGAGTGAGAATACAGGGCTTCCCTGGTGGCTCAGTGGTAAAGAATCTACCTACCAGTGTAGGAGACACAGGTTTGAATCCTGGTGTGGGAAGATTCCACATGCCTCAGGGCAGCTAAGTCCCAGAAAGCAGGTATGGGGCTGAGGGCCTGAGCCACTCCTGGGCATGCTCTGTGGGCAGCTGCTGGATGGCTCTGTCCCGCATGGAGAGAATCCATCAGGGAACTCAGCACAGACCCTGGCTTTTATTTTGCATTTCTCATCTTTCTCTAAAGGAAGTGCTATCATCTGCTTTCCCCGGGGCTTATTTCCCACTGTGACAACATTAAGTGGAGGCCGGCAGGGAGGTGACATCTGGAAAGCCCTGGAAACCCTGGGAGCCGGTTGGACCCAGTGTGGCCAGGAGCATGGTGTCGGGGGTCCTCGTGAAGACAGATGCACAGGCGGTGCGTCCTGATGGGTTGCCCTGCTCGCTGCCAGACCCCCACATCTGCAAGACCATCCTGTGACTCAGGAGACCCTTGGAAGGCACGGGCGAGGCCAGTCTCGGAGGCAAGCTGCAGCCCTGAGACCCTCCTAGGATCACTTTTCTTCTTCTCTCTGTTCTCTTTTTTTGGGGGTGCAATGACTTCAGGGGTGAGGACCCAGTTGTGAGGGGGGTCAGTAGATTCAATGGGCATTTTTTTTTTCTCTGAGACCACAAAGCCGCATTTGGTGTCTTAAAAACAGTGTTCGGCAAAAATGATTCAAGAATTGGCCAGTGGGATATATTGAACCCCCTTCGTGGATCACAGCCTTGTCGTGGTAAAGTGACTTGTGTAGCTGAATGAAGCTATGGTAACTCAATGGTGCAGGGCTACAGGGACGGATGGATCATAGTGGAGAGTTCTGACAAAACATGGTCCACTGGAGGGGGAAATGGCAACCCACTCCAGTATTCTTGCCCCAAGAACCCCATGAAGAGTATGAGAAGGCAAAAAGACATGACACTGGAAGATAAGCCACCCAGGCTGGTAGGTGTCCAATATGCTACTGGGGAAGAGTGAAGGGCAATTACTAATAGCTCCAGAAAGAATGAAGTGGCTGGGCCAAAGCAGAAACATTGCTCAGCTGGGGATGTGTCTGGTGGTGAAAATCAAGTCCACTGCTGTAAAGAACAATACTGCATAGGAACCTGAAATGTTACATCCATGAATCAAGGTAAATTGGAGGTGGTCAAGCAGGAGATGGTAAGAGTGAACATCGACCTCTTAGGAATCAGTGAACTAAAATGGACAGGAATTGGCGAATTTAATTCAGATGACCATTGTATCTACTAATGTGGGCAAGAATCCCTTAGAAGAAATAGAGTAGCCTTCATAGTCAACAAGATTCCAAAATGCGGTACTTGGATGCAGTCTCAAAAATGACAGAATGATCTCTGTTCACTTCTAAGGCAAACCAACATCACAGTAATCCAAGTTTATGCCCCAACCACTAATGCCGAAGAAGCTGAAGTTGACCAGTTCTGTGAAGACCTACAAGACCTTCTAGAACTAACACCAAAAAAGATATCCTTTCATCACAGGGGACTGGAATGCAAAAGTAGGAAGTCAAGAGATACCTGGAGTAACAGGCAAGTTTGGGAAGCAGGGCAAAGGCTAACAGAGTTTTGCCAAGAGAACACACCGGTCATAGCAAACACCCTTTTCCAACAAAAGAGGTGACTCTACACATGGACATCACCAGATGGTCAATACTGAAATCAGATTGATTATATTCTTTGCCGCTAAAGATGGAGAATTTCTATATAGTCAGCAAAAACAAGACCCAGAGTTGACTGTGGCTCAAGAGCCTGGTGGGCCACAGTCCATGGGGTCACAGAGTCGGATATGACTGAGTGACTAACACACACACACACAGGGAAAAAAAACCACTAGGACATTCAGGTATGACCTAAATCAAATCCCTTATGATTATACAGTGGAGGTGACAAATAGATTCAAGGGATTAGATCTAAGATCATGGCATCCAGCTCCATCACTTCATGGCAAATAGAAGGGGAAAAAGTAGAAGCAGTGACAGATTTTATTTTCTTAGGCTCCAAAATCACTGCGGATGGTGACTGCAGCCATGAAATTAAAAACGTTTGCTCCTTGGAAGGAAAGTTATGACCAACCTAGACAGCATATTAAAAAGCAGAGACATTACTTTGCTGACAAAGGTCTGTATGGTCAAAGCTATGGATTTTTCAGTAGTTATGTATAGATGCGAGAGCTGAACCATAAAGGAAGCAGAACGCCTAAGAATTGATGCTTTCGAATTGTGGTGCTGGAGAAGACTCTTGAGAGTCCCTTGGACTGCAAGGAGATCAAAGCAGTCAGTCCTAAAGGAAATCAACCCTGAATATTCATTGGAAGAACTGATGCCGAAGCTGAAGCTCCAGTACTTTGGTCACCTAATGTGAAGAGCTGACTCATTGGAAAAGACCCTGATACTGGGAAAGATTGAGGGCAGGAGGAGAAGGGGGCAACAGAGGATGAGATGGTTGACTGGCATCACTGACTCAATGAACATGAGCTTGAGCAAACTCTGGGATCAGTGAAGGACAGGGAAGTCTGGCTTGCTGCAGTCCATGGGGTTGCAAAGAGTCAGACACGACTTAGTGACTAAACGACACACACTGAACTCTGCCTGGTCCAAGACCACCACTGACCCCACTCCCCCTGATGCCTGCTATAGTCTTACAGAGAGCTCCTTTTCCAGGAAAACAAATTTTTGGAATTTCCCACGTGGCCTGTTGTGACATTTCTTGTGAGCAAGGGGGGATGCTGGTCTTGTCACTAAGAATGTTTTCCACCTGAGCTGAGTTCCATGAGTGAATTCATAAAGTTAGTGGAGGTCACAATCATCACTGGCCCTGGGATAAGCCATCTTTATCACTCATCACTCTCTGTGAAATCTCATCTGATAGCCACATAGAGTGGAGACGCTTGAAAAATATAGAAAGGTGTTGGAGTTGCTTTCTTAAAAGTCCTATTAAAAAAAAAAATCCTATGAACCATAATATGGTGAATTTCGCCCACCTTTGGGAGAAGTTTCAAGATGGTGAGCCGCCCATGGTCAGCGGTTCAAGGATGGAGCTGGACGGGCAGGTCACATAGCCCAGTGACTATCCTCCCTCCAGAGCACCACCTGCCTGGCTTATCAGGCCATAAATATTCTAATTAGGAGGGAGGCAGATGAGCAAGATTAGCGAGAGGGGCCCCTCGGATGATGGCGATGCGAGAGACACTCAGCCGCTCCTGTGTCACCCCAGCTCTCCTGACATTTTTAATCATGTAGAAATGCTCGATTTACATAGCTCTGCCTAATTAGACACAGTGGCAATTATGTTTGTGGATTTTCCTCCTTTCTAAAGACGACTTACTCTGCAAACAGGAAGCCAGTTTTGAAAGAAGTATCTGCAGTGTTTCCCCGCCAAGGGGAAACCTCTGTCCACAGGAGTGGGGGTGGGGGTGGTCAGCATCCTTCAAAGAGAGCAGAAAGGCCCTGCCTGTGGTCCTTTGTACGTTTAGTTCATGGGTGTCCAGACAAAGCCACAGGTCATGTTGGGAAACCACACGGGAAGGGCGCGGCAGGCTGAGTTCCCACCCAGCGTGGGTGCACCCTCCATACATGCAGCCGAGGCCCTGCAATGTCTGTTTCTAAGTAGAGACATACCGGCCACTGCCAGAGGAGTCTGGCATCCCACCCACAGGGGGCAACTCAGGACAGAAAGAGGACAGAGTAGTGGATGGCGTCCCCAGCAACTGGGCACTGGCTGCCCCAAGGGGCTTGTCTTTAGTGCAGTTAGTATCGGGAGTGCATGGTACACAGTAGGTGCCCAGTGAACACCACCTTGCTCCCTCCCTCTCCCCACCGCCCACGTGAATGACCATCTCCCTGGGGGAGGCTCAGAGCGAGCCCCCCAACCCTGTGTGTGTTCTCTGACCCACCCCCTTTGTGACTCCAGGCCCCAGGCCACCATCCTCATGCTTCCGGCTCCCACTGGTCCCAGGTGCCTGTGTGACCCCAGACAGGATGGCTATGGTCCCTCCCTCTGGGCCACCAAGCCTCCAGCTCACCCATCCATCCACACTGTGTCCTTATCCTGGCCTCACATGACCTGGGCCCTGGGGATGGAGCCTTCTCTCGGCCCCTCACCAAGTCTCTCCCTGTTCCTCACTGGAGCTGGGGACACTGGCCACCCCCTTGGGTCACATGTCTCCTTGTGGGGACGTTGCCCTGATGGTGGGATGCAGGGGTGCTGGGAGAGAGGCTCATGCATATGTCATGGGCCATGCAGACCCATAGGAAGGGACCCCTGGCAAAGAAGAAAAGTCCCCGGAGTATCTGCCTCACACTGGGCTCTGTAGGAACTGCAGGTTCAGTGAGAGAAGAGGATTCTGGGGGGGCTTCCCTGAGGAGGTGGCATCTGGTGAGAATACGGGAAGAGCCAGATGGGAGAGGCCAGTGAGTCCGGTGGCTGGAGAGGGGAGGGGTGGAGACAGAAGCCAGCATGGTGGTGATGGTGGTGGTGGGGCCAGGCCACGGGATACCAGGGCCGAGGAGCTCAGGCGTGGGGGCCTCAGGGTGCTAGTCTTGCTGCCCTTGTCCTGGCCCACCCTCTCCCTCGCTCTGTCTGCGGGGTTGCCCTTTCCTGGTCCAGGCCCTCCCGGGCTGCCCCCCACACACCTAAGGGCTCATCCTGCAGTGGGGAAAGGAGTGGCCAGCAGCTGTCTCAGGATAATTGCAGTCCTGGTCCGTGGATGCACTAATTAGTGCAGACAGCTTGTGCTTAATTATTTCACTTGACCCGCTTAAGATTCAGCAACCACCTGCTCTGGGGGGAGGTGGGGGGAGGAGATTTTGGGGGGGGGAGCCGGTGGGGTGCCCATGACCGACCCAGGAGCAGTCCCAAAGGAGAGGCCTGGTCTCAGGGGCGGGACTGAGTCAATCAGAGGCCAGAGGACCCTGGGCTGGGCACTGCCCAGGCTGTTTCTTCTTGTTCAGTTGGGTCACTGTGAACTTGAAGCCAGGCTAGTCCCAGAACACCGGCTGGCTCATCCCGTGCCGGGCAGCCAGCCAGGCGCTGCAGAGCCCAAGGAAGGGGTATGCAGGAGGGGGTATGCACACCGAACTCTCCAAGAGGTACCCCTGCCCCCACCTGGGCCCAGAGTGGGCGGCTGATTCAGGGTTGGTTGCCAGACAGAGCAAACAAAAACAGCCTGCTCAGTTAAATGTGAACTTCAGACAACGACGGACAGTTTGTAGAATGGGGGCTGAGCTCCTCCTGAGCTCTGAGACCCTGTGGCCCTGGGCAACTAAGAGCCCTGAAGCTTTGCCTTTCTCATCTGGAAAGAAACGCTGTTCCAGGAGTCCCCCCAGGGCAGTTTCAAGGACTAAGATGTGACAGTGCACACAGTGCTTGGCCCATGCTGGGGTCCCTGGGGCGCCCCACTGTCCAGAGCAGGCTCTGCCATGCATGAGCTCAGTACACACTTGCACAAGTAGCAGACATGCCCACACCTCCTCCTGCTTCTGGCTGACCACCCATCCTCTGTCTGTCCCACTCCACACCTGCCCAGATAGTCGTAGGTAAAGGCAAACCAGGGACAGCCCGCAGGCCACTCACAGGGGAAAGCAGGGGCATGGTGTTCAGAGCCGCCCTGCGCCTTCGGAACGAGCAGCTTCCCCCGCCCACCTCCCCGAGCTTTCCCAGCTGGGGTCTCCCTGCTCTGCATAAGGTCCCTTGGGTGCTGCCCTCTCTCCTCGGGCAGAGGCCCTGGAAACACCTCTTCTCTCCTCCAAGCCTGAAGCTGCAGCCAGGCTCCCAGCAGGACCGTGCGGCGGGCTGCTCGTTATCTCAAACAGGGCAGGTGATGGCTCAGCAGGCTGGGCGACTGGGGCCAAGGGCTGGTACCACCTGCTCCTGCCTCTCTGCTTCCTTCACCTGAAGTCCAGGCTCATCTAGCAATGAGCAGGGGCTCTTTAGAGGTGGTGGAGGCCAGCAAGGTTGTGCTGGGCAGGGGAGTGGATCTGCCCCCCGGGGGAGGTGGGTGGGACCCTCTGCTCTGCCAGGCTGGGGCCCAAGGTTGCCAGGATCTTGGACTCATGGTCTCCAGCACTGAGAGAGGACATGCTTCCTTCGTTAGGACAGCCCTGGGACGCTCATACACACCCTTCCTGAGACCAGGACGGGGTCTCCCTGGACGCCAGCCCCTACCAAATCCTTTGTGAACATCACATGATGCCATTTCCTTATAAGCCACACCACTACCTGGACTCATTTATCTTGTGGGGATCATCCCCCCTCGCCCACTCCTCCCTGCTGTGAAGTCAGCCCCACACAAACAGTCACCACTTGCCCTGTCCACTACTCTCTGTCTGGCACCCTTGGTGGTTTCCAGCACAAAGTCAGTGCTCAGTGAAAATTTTTTATTGAAAGGAGGAGTCTGTGGGGTGGGAATCTGTGATTGCTCAGAACCAGTTAGGCGTGTGGTGTGCAGTGTTCAGAAAAAGTGGGTCTTTAGTCCCAAAGGGGAGGAAATATAACTGATTATATCAACCTCCAAGGCTCAGAGCAAGGCCACCTCTTCTGAGAAGCCTCCAACTTCTTCATAGTTAGCTCTACCTCATCCGTTCACGACACCTTGTGGACAGAGTCCACTGCCTATACATGCAGTCCACTGCATATACACATGAACTGCTCTATAAAAACGTGCAATCCACTACACACACATGTGATCTACTGCATATAAACACATGGCCCACTATACATAATGTGATCTTCTCCACATTCACAGCAATCCACTATATATATATATGCGAAATCAACTACTTATATATGTGATCCACCGAGTATACACACGGTCCATTGTATATACACATAATCCACTTCATATCAACGTGATCCACTTCATATCAACCCATGATCTACTTCATATCAACACACAATCCACATCATATAAACACACGATCCATATAATACACACAATCCATATAATATACACAATCTACTTCATATAAGCATGTGATCCAATCATATAAACATGTGATCCACTTTATATAAACACGAAACCCACATCATATAAACACACCATCCACATAATATAAACATGTGATCCACCACATACAAACACGTGACCCACATCATATAAACACACGATCCACACCATAAACATGTCATCCACTGCATATACACATGATCCCCCTCCTCCATCCCTTTGGTGGCGGCAGCAGCAGCGACCACCACCATTCCACCCAGGCCGGTGGCGACCCCCCTCTGGGCCACCCTCTCCCACACAGACTGCAGTGGGGAGACCGTGGTCCGGCCCCACAGCGCCGCCTCACCTCTCGGTCCAGGCCAGCGGCCACAGTCACGATGTCGCCTGTTTCACTGTTGATGGTGAACATGTTCTGGGAGGGGCTCTGCGGGGTCTGCGTCACGATCCGGTAGCGCACCATCCCGTTGGCCGTGGTGGCGTCATCCGCGTCGTTGGCCGTGACTGTCATCACGTAGGTGCCTGCAACAGAGACAGGCAGCTCCTGGGGGACTTGCCTGCCATCCCCGCCGCTGCCCCTCACACACACCCTGGCAGATGTCTCCCACGATCATGTCTTCCTGGAGGCTGGATGTGGTGCGTGTCCTTCTCCACCCATGGGCTGGGCCACTGCCAGGCCCTGGGAATGTGTCTGTCCCTCCCCCCACCCCCAGATCCCCCTGCAGAACCACAGGGGTGGGGCCTTCTTCCCAGGCTCAAGCCTGCTCTGAGGCCGCTGCTCTGACGTCGTCAGGAGAGGGAGCCACCCAGCGTCAGCACAGCCTGCAATTCCGGCTCAAAACCCTGCACACTCCCTCCTGAGCCACACAGCCCAAGGCTCCGGCCGGCATGGTGGGGGCTCAGCACATAGTAGAGAGACAGGGCTGTATCCAGAAGGTGCCTAATAGGCACTCAAGGATGCTCAGTGAGAAGAGACCCCTCAGAGGGGATGCTGTGCACACGGGATGCAGAAGCAGGTGCAGTAAATTCGGAGCGTGCGAGCTCAGAGGTGGTGAGTACCTAGACCCTCCCTCGGCTCAGTGCCTGTTCCCCACCAGGCGCCAGGGTTGGGGTCTGCAGAGGACACCCCGGGATAGTCCCCTGACTCCTGAGAGCAGGGTGTGGTGTTCCTATTGGCACCCACCCTTCCCCATTGGGAGGCCCTGGCTAGATCAAAATGCCCCCCACCCCTGGCCACAGTGGTCGGGTCAGCAGTGGGCGCCATACCCAGTCAGAGCTTGGGAGCAAGGAGATGTACTTTTTGGGGTTTCTAGGAATTCAGCGTGCCATCCCTGCCCCTGGACTTGGCTGGGCCGGCGTGTGAGGCTGGGGGCTGTGATCACTTTGTGGCAACAGAGATGGAAACTGGAGGACAGGGCCACCTCAGAGGAAACAAAGCCATGGCAGGCTCAAGTGACCACCTCTCACTGGGCAGCCCCTGGGTCAAGCTGCACCTGAAGCTCTTATCTCTATACAGAAAAAAATGAAGACTTTTCTTTATAAAGCAGTTTTAGGTTCACAGCAAAATTGAGGGGAGGGTCCCTTACAGATGCTTTGTACACCTGAACCAATATTAGAATATATTCCCTTTCTTATTTTATGCTATTTTAGGCTTCCCTGGCAGTTCAGATGGTAAAGAATCTGCCTGCAATGCAGGAGACCCGGGTTTGATCCCTGGGTCGGGAAGATTCCCCTGGAGAAGGGAATGGCAACCCACTCCAGCATTCCTGCCTGGAGAATCCCATGGACAGAGGAGCCTGGCGGGCTATAGTCCATGGGGTCACAAAGAGACATGACTGAACTAACACTACACTACCTTTGTTGCTTGCAACGAAGAGTTCTGACTGGCATGGGCTCCCAGCCCTGCACCTGCCCCTGGGGCATGCCACCCTTGTCCTCATCTGCATGTTCTTGGTTCAGCTCCGTGTTCCCAGGTTGTTCCAGTGTGCTGTCAAGGGCCCACAGGGGAGAGGGAGTGTGGGCACCATCCTCCACTGGGTCCTTTTTGGAGGTGGTGGCTTATGCTGAGGCTGAACTTGGCTTGGGGCTGGGAGGGACCCCAGGCCTGTTGGGATCCAAGGGGGTAATGGGCGGGGGGCTTCATTCATCAGACATATGCTAGGCATTTGCTCTGGGCTGGTGCTGTGCAAGGAGCTGGGCGGACAGTGGTGGAGACACTTCCATGGTCGAGGCAGGGGTCTCACCTGCATGCTCCCAGAGTCTCTCATGTACAAGGTGTGTACCCAGCAGGTCCTCTTGCATGCCTGTCCAGCCTCCCCCACCCTCCTGTCCAGGGAGGGCCTGACACAGAGTCAGCTTTACTGTCGGCTTTAACTGAATAAAAGTTTTTTTTAAGGCAGATGCATTTTATGGAAACAGAAAAGAAGGCAAACAGCAAGAGGAAGGTGGAAATCTGTTTTACAGGGTTCAGGTTTTCTGTCCTCATCCTCCAACCAGAGACAAATGGGCTCAGGACCCACCTTTTCATGACTGAAAGACAGGACATCCTCGGTAGATGGGGCTCAACACTGCAGGAGGCAAGGAGCTCCAGGCCTGCAGACCCTGCTGCCCACTCATAGAATCCTCAGATTTATATAGGTTTTTTTAACAACACGTAATCCACACATCAGAAAATTCACCCTTTTAAAGTGCACAAGTCAAAAAATTAAATAAAGTGCACAAGTCAGTGTATTCTGGCATTTTCAGTTGTTGTGCCATTGTCAGTAGAAAGTATCTAATTCCAGAGCATCCCGTCATCCTCCCAGAGAAATCTGTGTCCACTAAGAGTTTCACCACATCCTCCTTCCCAGCCCCCGGCAACATGTGTCCACTTTCTGTTTCTATGGATCGGCCTCTTCTGAGCATGGCTTATAAATGAAATCATATACCATGTGGCCTTTGCGTCTGGTGTCTTTCTCTGAGGCTAATGATTTCAGGGTTCATTCCTTTTTTTTTTTTTTTTAGTTCTACCACTTTATTGCTACCAACCCATTTCCCTCCACCCTTGTGCACACATGCTCAGTCATGTAATCCCATGGACTTCAGCCCGCCAGACTCCTCTGTCCATGGACTTTTCCAGGCAAGAATACTGGAGTGGGTTGCCATTTCCTTCTCCAGGGGTTCATTCCTTTTTATGGCTGAATAATATTCCAGTGTATGGGGATGCTTAGCTCTCAATTTCCTGGTAGCTCAGTTGGTAAAGAATCCGCCTGCATTTATAATAGCCAGGACATGGAAGCAACCTAGATGTCCATCAGCAGATGAATGGATAAGAAAGCTGTGGTACATATACACAATGGAATATTACTCAGTCATTAAAAAGAATACATCTGAATCGGTTCTAATGAGGTGGATGAAACTGGAGCCTATTATATAGAGTGAAGTAAGCCAGAAAGTAAAGCACCAATACAGTGTACTAACACATATATATGGAATTTAGAAAGAAGGTAACGATAACCCTATATGCGAGACAGCAAGAGAGACATAGATGTAATGAACAGTCTTTTGGACTCTGTGGGAGAGGACGAGGGTGGGATGATATGGGAGAATGGCACTGAAACGTGTAAAATATCATATGTGAAACGAATTGCCAGTCCACGTTTGATGCATGAGACAGGGTGCTTGGGGCTGGTGCACTGGGATGACCCAGAGGGATGGGATGGGGAGGGAGGGGGGTTCAGGATGGGGAATACATGTACACTCATGGAGGATTCAAGTGAATGTATGGCAAAACCAATACAATATTGTAAAGTAAAAAAAAAAAGGAATCCGCCTGCAATGCAGGGAACCCTGGTTCAATCCCTGGGTTGGGAAGACACCCTGGAGAAGGGAATGGCTACCCACTCCAGGATTCCTGGGCAACCCTGGTGGCTCAGCTCATAAAGAATCTGTCTGCAATGCAGGAGACCCTGTTTCATTCCCTGGGTCGGGAAGATCCCTTGGAGAAGAATTTTCTACCCACTCCAGTACTCTTGCCTGGAGAATTCCATGGACAGAGAGCCTGGTAGGCTATAGCCCATGGGGTCGCAAAGGGTTGGACATGACTGAGTGACTTTCCCTTCACTTCACCCCTCAGTTACTGACTGAACACTTGCTGTGTTCAGGCACCAGGCTCTGTGCTCAATGTGTAGAGAACAACCATATGGACATGGTCCCACCCCTACTAGGCCAGTGAAGAAGGACAGAACACACAGGAGAGACACATCATTGGCAGCTGGGATAAGGGCTTTGAAGTGGGTAAGAATGCTTGTGCGAACATGGAGAGTAACCAGGTGGGAGGGGACTTCAGAGGAAGGAGGGCAGGCCTGAGAGATGAGGGCAGTGGGGTGGGGAAGTAGGGGGCAGGACTGTAGGCAGGGGGGACAAAGGCCCTGGGGCAGAGAAGAGCTCTGGATGTTTGAGGAAAAGGGAGGTGCGGGCATGTGATGGGGCTGGAGGTGGGTTGGGCCCACAGCAAGGATTTTGGACTTTGTTCTAAGATCATAGGGAGATGTTTTCATCAGGAGAGTGGGTCGAATATATGTCTTAAAGACACATAGACAGCTTCCCTACTGGTCCAGTGGTTAGAAATCCACCTTGCAATGCAGGGCGGGGGACACTGGTTCAATTCCTGGTCCAGGAAGATCCTACATGCCTGAGGGCAACTAAGCCTGAGAGGCACAACTACTGAGCCCACACACTGAAACTGGTGAAGCCTGTGTGCCTAGAGCCTGTGCTCGGCAACAAGAGAGGCCACCGCAATGAGAAGCCAGGGCACCACAATGATGAGTAGCCCCTGTTCACCACAACGAGAGAAAGCTGACGTGTAGCTCCGCAGACCCACCACAGTCAAAAAATAAAAAAAGTAAATAAATCAATCTTAAAAAATATATCATTAAACAAAAGACATGCAGAGAACAGGCTGCAGGCAGCCAGAAGTGTGGGGGTCGAGGGTGGCAGTGAACATGAACTCATTTGCTGGATTTCAGAGGGAATTGGCTGCAGTCAGACCAAGATGTTGCACACCCACTAGGATGTTTATTCCTTCATTCCACTCATGTTTATCGAGTGTCTTCTAGGGGAAACATACAGAACTTCTGTGTTTTGAAAGCCATAGGAAGAAAGTCCATCAAACGCATCCACCTACCTTCATGCAATGGCTGTTCTCAAAGAATTGTGTGTAAACCCAATTTTAATGAATTTAATTATCAGTAGAATTCCCCCAGAGGCATTCAGTATTTAAAAGAAATCCAGAAAGTCCTGTTTTTAGCAAATGGTGGACCATGTTATTTTAAACCAATCTTCCTCCCGAGGAAAACGAGAGAAGCTGGACCTCACATGCAATAAGAGCTCATTCAGGGCAGAGACACACCAGCAGCGCAGACTTGGGGGTGCTGGCTGGAAAGGGAAGCCCAGGCCTGGGACCATCTTTCCTCTTGAGATGTTTGCTGATTCCAAATCGGTTTCTGACAGCTGAAGAGCTACATGGATCTTTCAACAGACTGATGGGAATGGGGTGAAAGCACTGAGCTTAGGGCTTGCCGTGGTCGTGTGTGTGGGAGCACCTGGAAAATGCTGATCTGGAAGGGCAGTGCACTTCCAGGGGTGAGGGTGAATGGGAAAGAGATGGCCTCGCAGGAGCACGGCTCTAGTTAAGGTGACTTAGGTTACCAGTGTCCCTGGCAGGAGCAAAAGCACATCCTCCACAGAGAAAGGTCCTGTCTCACACAGCCTCAAGTCACCACGGCAACTGTTCACACACAGGGCTCCGCCCGTGATGAACCAGGCACACAGGAAGACAAAACCTGTCTGAAAACAGAGGGAAAGAACTGACCAGGACCAGAGCAGGGGAGACTCTGATAACTGAGTCATCAGAGGCAGGTTAAAAACAAATCAGCCAGGAACTTCCCTGATGGTCCAGTGGTTGAGAATCTGCCTTGGAATGCAGGGAACACAGCAGCCAAGATCCCACATGCTGCAGTTGTGTGCCACAACTACTGAGCCCGTGCTCTAGAGTCTGTGGGCCGCAATTAAGGTCCGATGCAGCCAAATAAAAACAAAACCCAAATCTGCCAGAAAAGTCAAAATGCACCCCTAGTCAATCACATAGGATGCCCCACACTAGGCCCCTACTGCCAGTCCCCCAGCCCCCACTGGGGCACACCCAAGCCCCCCTCTCCACGCCTTCCAGTCTGCCTGTGATGGTGGCTGGTGACCCACCCCCACCCCACCGCTCCCCACCCTGCCATGCCCTGAACACACAGCCTCTGCTGGTCCCCATCAGCCAGTCTTTATTTTCACATTACTGTCAGGGAAGGTGGATGCGAGCTCTGTGTGCCTTCTGCTGCACAAATGCATGTGCATCAACAATGGTCTCAAATAAAAGTAGAAAAATGTCCCTGACCCATGAACCTCACACCTAGCAGTGCAAATGAGGAGCACAATTAATAAGTAATTGAGAACTTCCCTGGTGGCTCTGTGGTAAAGAGTCTGCCTGCCAATGCAGGGGACACGGATTCTATCCCTGGCTGGGAAGATTCCACATGCCGCCAAGCAACTAAGCCTGTTGCTGAAGCCTACTGTTCTACTACCAAAGCCTACCCATTCTAGAGCCCATGAGCTGCGACTACTGAGCCCGCATGCCCTAGAGCCTGTGCTCTGCAATAAGAGAAACCACCACAATGAGAAACCTGCACACCACAATGATGTGTAGCCCCTGCTTGCTGCAACTAGAGAAAGCCCATGCAAAGTGGTGAAGACCCAGCATGGCCAAAAATAAAAAAAATTAAAAAAATAAGTAATTGATGCTGAAAGTCTGACAACTGGCTGAATAAACTGTGGTACATTCCCACAATGGAATCGTTTAAAGCCAGAATATTTCATGACACTTGAAGTGTTCATGATATACAGCAAAATGGAGAACAATCCAGTTTCTAAACTGTGTTCTTTAATATAACAATGTGTTCGTGCAGAGAGGAGACCAGAGGGATCTTTGACAGATGTGCTCACGGCAATCTGCGTGGCAGGCAAGATGGAAGAGGGTGTTTTTTTCTTTGTGATTTTCTCTATATCTCCCAAGTTTCCTCCAAAGATTATCACTTGATGATCAGAAGGTAAAATGTTATTTTAAAAAAGGAAAACTGATGGGACTTTTTTTCAGCCTTAATCACAATTTGGTTTCCTTCAAAACAGATTCTGAAAACCTGGCGGGTCCGTGGCCACTGCTCTGTGGTCAGGTGACCCAGGCATGCCCAAGTGCTCTGAGCCCAAAGGCCAAGGGCAGGGTTGCCATGGCAACAAACCCAGATGAAATATAAGTGTTCGGGGCCCTGGAACTGATCTAGGGCTCAGGGTTATTTTCACTTCCTTCCTAGAAGAAGAGGGCGGGGCAGGGGTGGAAGGAGCTCCTTTCTGAAACCTGGAGAGCTGCCTGGGGAGACGGCCTCTGCTTGTGGTCTGGGCACTCGTCCCAGCCCCCAGCGCCACCCCCAGTGGGCACTCCGAGATGGTTCCTCACTTGGGGGCCAGGCCTTGACCTGGGGGCCGGCCTTGACCTGGGCGGCACCCTACCTCTGCCCCTGGCCTGTGTCCCATGACTCACTCCCCTTACACTTGACAGCACCCCTTCCTAAACCCTCCAGCGAGTGTTCAGCAGCTACACCACACCTCGGGTTGTGAGCAGGGCTGGCCCCAGTGTCTGGGAAGGCATGACCTGGCCATCAAGTCCCCCGCTAAGCCTGACCCTTCTCCAGTCTGGTCCACGGGCAGCGTAAGCGCGCAGTAGCCTCAGTGTCATGGTGTACCTGCTGAGGCAGCCTGGGCCACCCATGGGAGGGAGCGATTTGGCCGTGGTATCCAGCTGTGCGCTCTGCTGGGACTGCTCACTGCAGCAGCCTCTGTCGTAACCTGGGAGTTAAGCCTCTCCCCACCAGCTGGGCTGTGAGATCCAGGAGGAAATCACCTTCTGGGGCTTTCTCCTTGGGTCTCCCTCCCTCCCCAGTAGAAAGGCCTGACTTCATCTTAACAAATGAAACTGAACATCGCTCTGCATTTTCATCTAAGAGGGCATGCCGTCTGCTGCCTGAGATGCTGGACATCTCTCTATTAATCGGGCCAGCAGGGAAAGGGGGAGAAGACAGAGGTTGGGTTCTTGCGAGGAGTTCATGTACAAACGCTGCCATGAGCCTTAAAGGATTAATTTCACAAGCCTTAAATCGCAGTTTAATTTGAAAACTAATTCAGCCCCATAATTGGCTTTCTGCTCAAATCACTGAGGCTAAAGATTTAAATTCTTAATATTCGGATGACTTTCAAGTATCTGGTGCCATCTGTGCAATAGTCCGTGGCATTAGTCTCAGGGGGACCTCCACTGGCACAGAAATAAAATAAATAAATAAACAGGGCCCACTAATAGAATAATCTATTTAAGCAAAACTCTGCATTATATAGATGAAGGTTTCTTTGACTTCATTTGCAGCATGTAGATTTCTCTGCTATTTAATATTTTAAAGTGACATTAATTTCAAAATTTATAACATAGGCCCTCATGCAGTTACAAGGGGTTAGGAAAAGCAGAGATTCCAATTAGAGCTTTTTTTTTTTTTTAAGTAAAAATAATCGATACGGAGGAATCTTTTCTTGGGAGGCTCGAGAGACGCCATGAGACCCGTCTGGCTGCCTCCAGGCAGGAGACCACACGGCAACTCTGATTTCCAGAGGGAAGGGCTGTTGTAAGGACATGGACCCCCAGCTGGTGCAGGTATGAGGATGGAGCTGTGAGGTCCGTCCTGAGCCCTGTGAGCTTGTTTCCTGAAAAGTGGGGGCTGGGCAGGGTGGCAGGAAGTGTGCGACTGGAGGGTCAGCAGGACAAACCTGACTAGGGGTTGAGCCACATAGCATCAGACACTGCCAGCCGCTGGGGCACACCGCAGGCCTGGCCGCCTCCCTCTGCACAGGTGTGGACCCTCCAGGAGGCCTTCACAGAACTGCTGTGCACCCTCGGAGCTCCAGGGAGGTGGGGCCCTGGGCACGGAGGTGTGGTCCCCACCCCCGAGCTGGCCTGTGGCTCAGGCTGAGCTGTCACTGAATCCCATCCTTGCTCAGGCACATGGTGGTGGTGATGGAGGAGGTGATGGAACAGACAGGGTCTCTGCCCCACGAAGGGGAAAAGCAGTGATGACAACAAACTGAGAGGATGCAGTAGTGATTCGACCAGAGGCCTCAGTGTGAAGGGAGGGGCCTGCTGGTGAGAGCGGTGGGGAAGACAGCTCTGGAGAAGCGTGGAGGAGCCAGTGTACTAGTGGTCAGGGGGAGAATGGCCAGGCTGTGGGCACAGCCCGTGCAGAGGCCCTGGGACAGGAAAGACTTCTCCCATCCTGATGGTCTTTGCCCACACCTGCATCAGATGCCATCTGTAGGCCCCTACCTAGCACACCTGTCTTTTGGTTCCTCAACTGGACAATGGGCTTCCTGGAGGTGGAGTTCACGCTTTCCCACCCTGGAAAAAGGGCACCTCACACACAGCTTTGGTGTGTGCTTTTCCAGGGGGATGGTTCCCACGCTACATACTGCCCTTCTCCCCTGATAGCGGATGTGATGCTTGGAGGTACAGCAGCCATATTGTGACCTCGTGGTGAGAAATCAGAGAGGGAGGCAAAGGGCACAGAGATGGTGAGTCTGCCGGCTTCATGCGCTCATCTAAAAGGCTACTTGTTTCAGCTGGGTTTTCTGAGACTTGCGTCCATAGTTATTCCTGACCCAGGCTGGGGAGGGGAGGCAGTTTAGCTCCAAGGTTAGAACTGCAGCTTGTGAGCCAGATCACCTGGTTTTATTCTTCCCTCCACCTGAGCGGAAGCAGGACACACCCGGGCCTCCGCCCCAACTTCCCCGCGCTGGCCCCGCCCCGCCGGCCCCGCCCCCGCTGGCCCCGCCCCCAAGTCCTCTGCACCAGCTCCTCTCTGAAGTACCCGGATAACAGCATCTGATGCTGGTCTCCTGGGTAGGTTAACAAAGCCTGAGACCACCACCCTGTGGAGGACATTAACTATTTGATGACCATGAGTTCTGAGCACCGTGGCCCGACCTACAGGCGCCTAAGAGTTGATAATATTGACCCCTGCGACCCCGCCCTGCCGTGTGACCCCGCCAAGCATAGAATTGTGCACGAGCTAGTCATCACTCTCCTGCTCGCCCCCCATACCCGCTACCCTCAACCCCGCAAGAAGGGTTTGGATCTTTTGAGCACGAACCGCCTGTCCCCGTTTGGAGCCGTTTCAGTAAACACCACACGTTCCTTCACCACAACCACACCCCGTGTGGGTGGACTGGTACCTCCGCACCGGGGGGCGGCCCGGGTTTGGTTCGGTGACACAGGTTCCCGCTGTGTCTCTTCTTACCTGCTCTTCGCCTCTGTTCACTCCTGTCCACAGTGCCTGTCACCGGGCTGTCCGCGATTCAGCAGGTTTCCTGTCTGGAGGCCCTAACGCGGTGCCCAGCCCCCAGGGGGCCGGGTCAGTGCTGTTTTCATGGCGGCCGCGTAGTCAGAGCATCAGTGGCAGGTGCGCCCACTGCGGGGGAGCCCGAGGCCTCCAGCAGAGACGCGGGGCCTCCCCCGTCCAGGTTCAGGAGCCTGGGAAGCGGTCGGGCTCAGAAGCTGCAGGTCAGGGGGCCCAGAGTTTTTAAATCTATCCTTCTTCTTCTCAAAGAGGCCAAGTTCCAAGGAGCCGAACTTGACCTTTTAAAGATGCGCCTGCACCCCAGAGGGGCACCCCGAGGTGCAGGAGAGCCTTGCTTCTGGTGAAGAAAACAGTTGGCCTGGCCAAGGGCCTCCCAGGGTCTCAGCCTCCGCTCTGCAGTGCCACCCCCCAACCCCATGCAACTCTGGGAACAGGACTGGGGTCAGAGGGGTGAGTGGGGGCCCGATGGGGAAGCCAGCTCGGCTGGAGGCCGGGGCTTGCAGGGGTTCCCTCCAGCTTCTCCTCGTGAACGCCCGTCGCTGCGCCCCATTGGCCAAGGCCCAACTGTGGCCTCATCCTAGGAGGGCCCCTCCCCTTCCCTCTCCTGCGCATCCTCCTGGAGGGGGCAGGGCCCGGAGGAGGACCTGGGCCCAATCCTCCCATCAGCTCTGGGACCAGGCCTCAGCTTGGCTCCGGCTGGCCCAGCCCAGGCTGCAAAATGGCCATCATTCAGCCGTGGCCAGTGGAGAGTTTGTGAAAATTCAGAATGTCTGAGGTTTGGCTCGGCCATCAGGTGACCTGAGGGACGCGGGAACATAATGTTGAGGACAGCTGGTTTTAAGCGAGTCTTACGGTTCAATCTGAGATTCCATCTGACAATGTAACTTGCTACCAGAGTTGGGAAAATGAACCGATATTTTGAGTAAGAACATTTAACAATAGAAATAAGGTAATACCTGTTAATAGTAATTACACCATTAACAATAGCACAGGTGTCAGGTGCCTCAGGTGGACGCCTTCAGCTGATTCCCCCAGGTTGGTGGTACTATTACCTCCATTTAACCATGGGACAGAGTGAGTGGCCGGCCGAGGCCCTGCCATGCCACACGCAGGCCACAGCTGGCCACTGGGAGTCTAAGACGAGTGGCTGAGTGCCATGTGACGTCACCTGCCAAGTGCTCAGTCCCACCCCGCGAGGACCAGGGGTAGCTGGGGTCTGAAACAGCCTTTACCTCTGCTCCACTCAAGGTTTCCTATGGAGCTACCGGCATCCAGGGAGCGAGGTGCTGGCGGATCAGTGGATGGGAGCAGAGAACCCAGAGCAAACCCACAAACAAGCCAACTGATTTTTGACAAAGGTACACAAGCAACCCAATGAAAGACAGAAAGCCTTTCCAACAAACAGTGCAGGAGCATCTGGGCATCCATAAGCAAAGAAATGAACCAGACTAAGTCTCACGCCTTCTATAAAAATCACACAGAAATTAACTCAGAATAGAAAAGTCAATGTCCAAAAGTGAATTAGAACAGTCTATAGCATCCCTGAAATGTGAATATAATGGAGTGGGGGGAAGCACATTTTTTTGTTAATAGATGAACAAATTTGAAACATTAAGAGAAAAGAAATTAACTTGGAATGGACCAAGGATGAAATATAAAATGTGAAACTATAAAACCTTTAGAATGAAGCCTAGAACATCTTCAGGACCCAGGGTTTGGGAAGAGTTCTCAATACCCAAGTCCAATCCATCAAAGGAGAGTGAAAAATTGAACTTCATCAAAATGAAAAACTCTTGCTCCCAAAAGACCCCCTGAAGAGCATGAAAACATGAGTCCCAGAGTAGGAGAAATTATCTGCAGACCACACATCTGGCAAAGGGCTTGCATCTCAAAGAATTCTCAAAACTCAGTGATTAAAAAAGCAACTAATTAGAAGATGGACACAAGACATGAAGAGACGTCTCAGCAAGGAGGAGATGCAGATGGCAAGCACAAGAAGGGATCACCACCATAGTTAGCATGAGGGAAAGAGAAATAAAAACCACAGTGAGGTACCAATGTGCATCTGTCAGAATAGCTAACATGACATAATGACACCACCAAATGCTGGCAAGGACACAGAGGAGCCGGAACACTCAGATGGTGGGACGGGAGATTGTACGGTCACGCCAGAAAAGTGCATGGCACTTCCTGGCAGAGCTAAACACCTGGTCCCCGTACCCCCCAGTGACTGAGTCCTCAGGCATTTGTCCCAGAGAAATGAAAATTCACATGAAAGTCTACATGTGAGTGAAAGTTCTTGGCAGCTTCATTACTGCCCCAAACTGGGACAACCAGAATGAGGGTAGGGCATCCACACTGTGTACTTCTCAGCAATGAAAAGAAATGTGCGTAGGACACACAATTTGCCTGAATATCCAAAGAATTATACTGAGTGGAAAAACCCAGCCCCTAAAGGTAACATGGGCTTCCCAGGTGGTGCTCAGTTCATTTCAGTCGCTCAGCCGTGTCCGACTCTTTGCGACCCCATGAACTGCAGCACGCCAGGCCTTCCTGTCCATTACCAACTCCTAGAGTTCACCCAAACCCATGTCCATTGAGTTGGTGATGCCATTCAACCATATCATCCTCTGTAGTCCCCTTCTCCTCCTGCCCTCAATCTTTCCCAGCATCAGGGTCTTTTCAAATGAGTCAGTTCTTTGCATCAGGTGCCCAAAGTATTGGAGTTTCAGCTTCAGCATCAGTCCTACCAATGAATATTCAGGACTTATTTCCTTTAGGATGGACTGGTTGTGCTAGTGGTAAAGAATCCGCCTGCCAATGCAGGAAATGCAAGAGACATGAGTTTGATCCCCAGGGCAGGAAGATCCCTTGGAGGAGGGCATGACAACCCACTCCAGTATTCTTGCCTGGAGAATCCCATGGACAGAGGGGCCTGGCAATCCACAGTCCATGGGGTCACAAAAGTCAGACACGACTGAGTGACCGAGAGCACACTCAAAGGTAACGTACTGCTATGGTCACAATTATATGAAAGTCTTAAAATGATAAAATCACAGGTATGGAGAGCAGGTCAATGGTTTCAAGGGTAGGGATGGTGGGCAGATGGATCAGTGAGCGGGGAGATGGGTGTTAGCCTTCTTAAATGTTACTGTCTTGACCATGGAGGTCATGTGAATCTGCACACGTGATAAACTGCATGGGCACACACGCACTCACGTACACACACGTGCTGAAGTCTGAGTGAGGGCCAGGGCTTGCACCAGTGTCACACCCTGGTGTGACCCTGCATCTGTGAGAGGTTAGCACTGGGGGAAGTCAGGGGACGGGTCTGTGGGGTGTCTCTGTGTTACTTCTTACAACTGCACGTGCGTCTACAATCATGTCAAAATAAAAAGGTATCTTAAAAAGATATTTCTTCCAATGAGATCCTATCAGGAAGCACATTGAAGAGTTGCTTGGAGTGGTGCTTGCCTAGGAGGTTCAAGGTTGCCCAAAGCCCGGCCTTCCTGCTTCCTGCCCACCCAGGGCCAGAGATGCCTCTGTTACCCCAGGCCTCAGTAAGCACCAGGTCACAATCCTCTTGGGTTTCTTCTTGTTGCCTCTCAGTTGAACCTTTTTTCCGGGAAATTCTAATTTTGGTTCCACTTTCTGGTGCACTTGAAATAAACAAAACTCCATTTCTTTATGGAAAACATCTATATTACAGACATAATTTTTCATAATTATTATTAATCTGAACTCATGGGCACAGGGTCAATTTCAAAGCTAGGGAAAGAGGATTTGATAGAAAAGACTGCTTCCTTAAGACTGGTTTTGCTGGACAGGGATGCGCATCCAGCGCCCACGTGTCCTGACAGCAGGAGCGCGCAGAGCCTGTGTGCACTACGTAGCCACTTCTGCAGGTGCAGCTTCTGCCTGGAGGCAAGAGATGGTCCCTCCCCGGGGGGTGGGCACAGCAGTTTTGGGGGACACAGAACAGGGGGGCGTCAAGGCAGAGTTTGGAAAGGCAGAGGTGGGGTGTGTGCCTGGAAGTGGTGGGGCACCCACCCAAGCAAAACTCCAGTGTGGGACATTCATAGGGCGGTCAGCCGACCTGCCTCCCTTTCACATCTCCAGCCTAGCATGCAGTCTCTCAGGTCTTGGTGGCCCCTGGCCAGTTCCCTCCAGGATTTGGGACCATGATCAGGAGGGGACCGAAGATCCCAGGCATGGGGAGGGACTGCTGCTGTGGCCCCATCTGGGTGGGAACCCAACATGGCAACCACTGCCCCCACGTGGCCATTTATATAAATACAATGAGAAATTCAGCTTCTCAGGTAGATGTGAGTTGGACTATGAAGAAAACTGAGCGCCGAAGAATTGATGCTTTTGAACTGTGGTGTTGGAGAAGACTCTTGAGAGTCCCTTGGACTGCAAGGAGATCCAACCGGTCCATCCTAAAGGAGATCAGTTCTGGGTGTTCATTGGAAGGACTGATGCTGAAACTCCAATACTTTGGCCACCTCATGTGAAGAGTTGACTCATTGGAAAAGACCTTGTTGCTGGGAAAGATTGAAGGCAGGAGGAGAAGGGGACAACAGAGGATGAGTTGGTTGGATGGCATCACCAACTCTATGGACACGAGTTTGAGTAAGCTCCGGGAGTTGGTGATGGACAGGGAAGCCCGGCGTGCTGCAGTCCATGGGGTGGCAAAGAGTCAGACATGACTGAGTGACTGAACTGAACTGGACAGCTGTATGAACCGGAATTGTGTGTGAGGCCCCTGTGACTCAGCAAAACCAGAGAGGGCTTCATGACATGGAGGGCCCTGGGGGTCGGGGAGGATGTGGGGTGACCTGGGATCTGGCCCCCGGCGGCTGGCTGATGTCCCCGCCGCAACATCCCAGACCTTAGCCAACTCCTACCCAGCTGAGTCAATACTGAATACATCTTTCCACTTGTTTTCCATTAGAACATGTGTCTGAAACCCTTCATTAGCCTATCATTCCAGAGAATAATGACTAATTTCTGGCGGTAGTTTTTCCTTATCCCACAAAGGCATTGTGTAAAACCTTTTATTATTGTAATTTACTGGGGTGAGAGAAGGACTTATAGAGACTGTTTCCATGTCCTGGGGAGCCTCCTGTGTTGAGGAGGTGGGCCCTGCTCTGTCTGGACATGGCCTCCTCCTCCTGGACCAGGGCGTCAAGCCAGGCCCAACAAGGCACCGTGCAGCTCCATCCTGGCTTTGCACAAAGAGGTCACATCTCTGGTCCCCTCTGATGGTTATTCTGGGACCAGAAGTGGAACTGGGGGCACCCAGGGGCTCCGAAAGTCACCCAACATTTAGTGCAAACAGCCCTGCAAAGGTGTTGAGTGCCCAGGGAATAAAGGGCCAGCCTTCAGCCTGCCTAGGCCACATCCAGAGATCTGAGGATGCTCCAATATCCTGGCTTAAAGGCTTATCAGGATTTTGAGGGGAAGATGAAACAGTTTGTTGTTTTTGTTATCCTAATGAGTAAAGGCAGTCATGCGTTTGGAAAAACTGTCTCATTGATTTGTTCGAAAATAAGACGTGGGAGACTTGATTTGAGGCACCTTCACAGAGTGTCTTGGGTCTTGGGGAGAGAGGACCCACTGCTTCCGTTAACAAGAACGTCCCCACCTGCCTCACACCCACCAAGCCTGACACCCACTGTCCACCCTGCTCCTTAAAGAGCTGGCTGTCAGCAGTCCTCATTCGCTTTCTTTGGCTGTTTGTAGCTAATTTGGCCACCCACCTGCCCCTCAGGGGCCGGCAGGGCCCAGCTGCCTGAGGTTTCTGCAGAAATAATGTCACATTGCTTTCCCTTTGCTGACAGGCTGGCCCAAGCCTCCTGATTCTGAGGACAATCAGTTGTAAACGCATTTCACCTTGTGGAAGCAGCAGCCCCTGGAGACAGAGCTGTGACAACTGCCTCCAGGGAGAAGAGATGATAAATGTTTGCTTTCATGCCCCTCTGCATGCTGGACGCCTGCTGACCCCTCCTCAGAGGCCCGGGAAGTCTTCCCAGGATGGGTGCCCACCGGGGGCTGGGGAGGGGCAGCCTCTGTGATGTTCAGATGGCAGGCAACACCTTTACTGTGCGTATGTTCCCAGTATTGCACGGGGCATCACTCATGAATCAAAATGACCTTTTGTTTCTTTCAAGTTCAAATGTAACCAGAGTCCGAATTTTAGTGGCAGCTTCCAGCAGCCCTTAGCAGGGGCCTCAGCAGTGGTGCTTGGCTCAGCTCCACACTGCCCCCTGCCCCTGCCTGCCCTAAACTGAGTAGTTGTCCTGAGGACAACTGCCCCCCACCCTCCCCCAAGTCAGGAGACAGTGTGGGGCTGGGTTTCTTAAACCTTAGCAAGTGCAGAGTTACTTGGAGCTTGGCTGCCTCCTCGGGGCCCCACCTGCAGAGTCTGAATCAGCAGGTGGCCACCAGCTATGCACTTATAACATGTTCCCAGGTGATGCTGGGGGGTCTCTTAGCTGTTGTGCCAGCATCCGCTGGGGATTCGCACCCATGTCCACACCGAGGGGTTGGGACTGCTTGCTCCACCTCTTCAGGCCTTGAGTCCTGTCTGAGCTGAAGGGGGAGGGAGGCGCCCACTTCTTGGTCATTATGGGATCCAGAGACCAGACACTGTAAAGTGGTCATTATCATTTATGCTGGACAGGAGTCCTTGGGAAGACGGGTCAGCTCTTGGGTCAGCTCTGAGGGGGGCCAAGGGCCTCAGCCACACAGCTCACTTCTTTAGGCCGAGGGAGTCAGCCCTCTCAGGGGCTTCCTGCTATGCCCAGAGGTGCCCAGGAGGCCTCAGATGGCCAGCCTCCTCCCTGACCGGCCCCAGGACCTTCGCACATGCTCTCCCTGCTGCCAGAGTTCTTCCCTGCACTTCTGAGTGCTGCTCCTGATCACAAGTCAGCTCCTGGCCCACAGGTCACCTCTGCAGAGGAGCCTTCCCTAATCTACAGCCATCCCCATGACTCAGCGCCCAGGGGTCTCCTGAGCCAAATCGTCACTGCAGTGGCTCTGGTCCCTTGTTTCAGCCCCTCTGTCTGTGTCTGCCCTGGACTGTGAGGTATGTGGAGCAGGGATGCCCACTCCCTAGTGCGAGCAGTGGGTGCTTAAATAAACTCATAGGCGATGAGTCCCAGGTGTCATCATGGCGGCAGGGGCTGCGTGTCCCTCTTCGGGAACGTCCCTCCCTCGGGGCTCAGGGCTCACCTGGCTTGGAGCCTTCGTCCACGGAGCCGTTATACACCTGGTTGAGGAACTCGGGGCGGTTGTCGTTCATGTCGATGACATAGATGTACAGGTCGATGGGGTTCTCCACCTTGTTGCCGTTCATATCCACAGCATGTGCTCGGAGCTAGAAGGAAAGCAACATATGCTGTCAGGGCCGGCAGCTGCCGCCGGCGGGGATGTGCCTGACCCTAAGCCTTGTGAACCACTAAGAGCAGATTTCCTGTGACCTACAGCCCTGGGGTGGGGTGACAGAGCAGTTCAGGGCCCCCCCAAGGGGCAGCCTGGGGAGTGCGGGGTGGGCTTGGGACACGTCATGAGCCTGGGTTCTCTCCTCTGTGGGAATGGGGAGGCATCCTGGGAAGGTGAAACAGAGCGACCATGGGAGCTGGAGGCTGACCCGAGGGTCCACGCCGATATCCGTCCCCGCACCACTGATGCGGAGGACTCACGTCTACCTAGAGCAGGTGCAGAAAGGCTGTGTGTGCTAACGGGGCGGGGGCTTAGGCCCCTTGCTGCCAGGAGGCCAGGCCTGGGGGAGGCCCAGAGAGGAGACACAGTGAGTCCTTGAACTTGGGCATCCACTTCAAGTCTACCCTGTTGGCCTGGTTTATCTTTCTTGGGGCAGCAGAGAGGAAATGGGTCCACCCTTGGGTGGAAGGCCCCACTCCAATGGGGAAGGGGCTCCAGGGAGCTCCATCTGGGAACAACTCAAGGTACAAAGGGTAGGTCCCCCAACTTGGGCTGGAGGGCCCACAGGGGCTGCTCAGACTCTCCTCTTCGATTTTGGATTTTTATCTTTTATTCATTCATTCACTCATTAATTCATTCGCTCCATCAATATCTATTGAGGGCCCACCTGTGGGCAGGCACTGGCTGTGCCCTAGTTCGTGACTTCATGAGACCCGGGGCTGCCCTGGGGCTTCTCATGCAGGAGATGGCCCCTGAGAAGGCATGTGACCGCAACGACCCATGGGGTGGGGAGGAGGCCAGGCAGGCCTCTTGGAGGAGGTGATGCTGGAGCTGAACCCTGGATGAGGGGCCCAGAGGACAGCAAGCATGGGGGCCTCCATGGGGGATGCAGAGTGGCTGAGCCCCACGGGCAGCAAAGCGTGCTGGAGTGGGGCCATGGGGGCCCTGAGACTAGACAGGAAAACCACACTTGGAGGTGGAAGGGGCTGGCCTGTCTCTCCAGACCAGCACTGTGACTGTCACACAGCCATGCCCTCATCTCTCTGTGGAAACCATGTCACCCTCGAAACCAAACACACTGGACTACAGGGTCCTTATGCCAAGACAGCGCCAAGTCAAGGGTGCCCAGAGGAGCCTCCCGCAGAAGGGGTCTCAGAGCTGGGGACCCCGCCTAGTCATCAGGCAGTCCCCTTGATGCCCTGCGCCCCCAGCTGCTCTGCCAGCCTTGGGGGAGGGGAGGGTGCCATCCATGACTGCAGGAGGGGCCTTGAGTTATCCGCAGCCTCGGCCGACAGCCCTGTGTAGAATTTCCCCCTTGAAACCATGTGTTTGGGGGGAGCTCAAGGCAGGCTTCATGGAGGAGACGATCCATGTCATCACAAGGAGACAAATGAGCTCAGGTTCCTGGGAGCTGCAGCCTGCAGAGCCATGCAGCTGCCCCCTTCAAGACAGATCAGCTTGAAGTATCACATTTAAACATCTCAGGATGGGGATTCGGGTGCAGTTGTTTCTCCCAGCCGACTGCTCCCCAGTGCCGCCCCCCCGCCTGGCCATTGGGTCGCCATTCCTGAAGCCCGGTTTGCACCTCCCTGCTGTGGAAGTCCTCCTGTAGGCGGCCAGTGTGTGCTTACTAAGTCACTTCAGTCGTGTCTGACTCCCTGTGACCCCATGGACTGTAGCCCACCAGGCTCCCCTCTGTCCATGGGGATTCTCCAGGCAAGAATACTGGAGTGGGTTGCTGTACCCTCCTCCAGGGGATCCTCCTATGGGCGGCTGGGCCATCCTTCATCTTGTCAGACGTGGCCAGGCAATAAGGCGCTGAGCCAAAGGTTGAGGAGGCTTTGAAAAAAGTAATTCTGAGCTAAAATTAAAGTTATTATCTTCTAACTGAAGTGATACCCCAGTTGGGCCGCTATCTTTAGCAGCAGGAGCAGGCCGAGTGGAGCTCTCGATGGAAAGTGGCTGGCAGGGTCTCCTCATCCCCCTCCAAAAGCTTAAAACAACATTTGATAGATTCTGTTGGAAATCTCTAAGAGCCCACCCATCCCCCTCCATCTCTCAGGCTGGACACACAGCTGCAGGCTTGGGGATGGGGGTCTGTCTTGATGTTGGAGACAAGAAATGCTTTGCGACTTGGAGATAAGAAATGTCCTGAGACTTGCAAATCTGGGTGTCTTGTGCAGAGTAAATTTCCTGCGATGCGCTGTGCATGCCTGCCATGTGTGGGATCCTGTTGTCTTCCATCAACCCTGTGCTGGCTCTGGCTGGGAGTGCCCCGAGACCTCCACAGGCACTGCCTCACCTCATTGTTCACAAGAACCGTGAGACAGGTCTGTCGGATCTCTATTTACAGGCAGGGAAACAGAGGCTCAGGAATATCCCGCCCAAGTTGACGGCTCGTGGCCCCAGCAGCAAGGCTTCCTAAGGAAGCCATGAAGGCACCTTCTGGGGGAATCGCCTTGCAGAGCAGACAGTGATGCTCATCTGTCTCGTGATCACAGGCTTCGTACAGTCATCTCCAGGGACCCGTGTCCACGGTCTGTCAGCTCCCTCTCAGGTGGGAGATGCTGCTCCACCCTCCTAACAGCCATGATGACGGTGGGACTCAGGACAGGATTATACGGCACCCGTCGGGGGAGCAGAGAGGACTCTGGGATGTGAGGCGCAGGTTCCAGGTGGGAAGGTTACAGGAGTCACCCTGTGATCGAGTCACGTCATGTAGGGGGTTGACTTTAGTGGCAAGGAGACTGTCTGGGTGGACAGAGGTAACTAAAATCAGAGCCTCACTAAAATCGTGGACTCTCAAATCAGAGTGATCCTCTGGCCCACAGCAGGTGAAGGATTGGGGAGCTGTCTCTCAGTCTACTGCCAAGTGGGTCTCCTTTTCCCAAATGTGGCTCCTGCCTTCCCAGGGTCTGGTTTGGGGGTGCGGGGAGAGGGTGTGTGGTGCTCTTGAGATCGAGCTGCTCTTGGGGTGCCCAGAGCTGGGGGTCCTCAGAGTGGACAGTGACACCCGGGTGTGGCTCTGAGCTGTTTGCACCCAGACGGCCACGAGATGAGGCCCACAAGTCCTCCAGTGTCAGCTTCCTGTCCGTCCCACTTGACAGGGGGCGAGTGTGTGACCCTCATAGTCATTCGGGCCTTGTACTCAGAAGGGTCTGTATGTGGTTTGACGCTCGGCCATCACCATCTTAAAACTCATAGTCAGCTCAGAGGGGTCCTCATTGCATCTTTTGCTGGACTCAGAAATTCTGCAGCCATCCTGGGCTAGGAGCTGAGCAGTTGAGAGAGGAAAGCCTGTGACTGGCCTGCCCCCGTGGTGGGTTCTGTTCTCTGCCAGGGGATGTGGTATGGACAAGCCTGCCACGTGGAGCCTCCCTTCTCATCCAGGAGATGGACAGTGAACCTGGAATATGAAGAGCAGGGTTCACATCTGGCACTGCAGGCTGAAGCCAAGTGAGGTCAGTGCCGGTCCATAAAGGACACAGGGCGGAGGCTGTGAGTGCATCCCCTCACCTGAAGGTCTGTGAACACAACCCGGGAGCTGGGAGTTCTGACGCCCTGGCTGTAGCCACAGAGGCAGCCTTACCACGTGCTGGGCCCTGTCCTGAACACCACAGGGATGGTCACCCTGAGTCCTCCGAGCACACGCTGAGGCAGCCTGACTGTTTCCCCTTTGCAGGAGAGCATGGAGGTCGGAGGGGTTAAGGGCACATGTCTCAGCTGCTGGGTGGGGCTGCCCAATTCCGCCCCCCAAGTCCGGCTCCAGCCTCTGCCTCCCGAAGGTACATGCTCATCCCATGACAAGGAGGCAGAGCCCAAGGATGCCAGGACGGGTGGTGTGAGAGCCGTGTGCCCACCGAGCTCTAGGGCCAATTGTGTGCCAATAGGCCAGGAGGCCAAGTGGAAAGTGGTGGACGGTCCCTTTAACTGAGTCTCACAGCCTTCACTTTCTCATGGTCTTTTCCTCTCCACTGGCGGCTCCCCATGAAAGCAGCAGTGCTCGCTCAGAGCTGCCTTTCTGCTCTCAGAGGAAGGGGCAGAGGGGCCGGGATGCGTGTCCGGAACTGGAGAGGTGGGGGTGACACAGCAGCTGCACGACCCCTCCCCCAGCAGAACTCCTGGCTGGTCACGTCGGTCCACGGCTTCCGACCAGTGGCTCCCCCAGTGTGTCCCAGACCCTCCCGGCATCACCAGGGACACGTTACTAGAGCACATTCTTGGCCCATCTGCTCTGTGAATTGCACAGCCCGGGGAGGTGCCCTGCAGGCAGGTGGGCTTTTCTGATATGGACTTGGGTTTGCATTCCCCTCCAACCCCCTGCCCTTAGGAGCTCGAGTCCAGGGACACTCACGTGGTAGGAGGCTCGCTCCTCCCGATCCATGGGCCGTGTGACGTACATCCGGCCGGACATGGAGTCGATGCTGAAGACCTCCATGGGGGGCTGGTCGGCGCCCACGCCTGTGATGCTGTATCGGATGGGGATGTCATTGTCCTTGTCGGACCGGATCTGGAAGGGGGAACAGATGGGGGCAGGGGAAGGTCAGGCTTCTTACCTGGACCTTCTGCTCATCCCACTGGATGGCCTTGCATGACGTCTCTCCCAGGGGCATATGAGGCCACAGCCAGCGCTTGGTCCACTCGGGGGACCAGAAGGGCAGGTGAGGCCAGGGGTTCACTGGGAGCCTACAGTACATGTCCGGTGAGCCCCAGGTGACAGGGAGGAGGGGACACAGCATTCCAAGAGGAAAGGGTCTGCAGGGAGCTCAGCAGAGGTGAGGACGCCCACGGTAGAGCCTCAGTGATGGTCTGAGATGGCCGAGGACCCTGTTCAAATGCCCCTCACGCCAGACCTCAGGAAAGACAAGGGCAAGGACACAGCTCACTCCATGGGGTTTTTAGGGAAAAGGTCAGGGCCCAAGACACTTTTGCCCCCGAGTGATCATCTGTGCAGAAAGGCAGTGGACATGTTTGGGTGCGCAGAGACACAGAAAATGTCCCCTGTTCCTGCTCTGGTCCTCCTCCCCTGCCCTGAGAGGGGGTCATAGCGAAGACCTCGAGAACAGGGGTTGCCTGGGAAATGCACCCCCCACCCCGCACCAGCATTTGGACACAGAAACACAGACCTGAAAGGTGTTGTCAACATGGTTACAGAGCTGCTTACAGGCACAAACAGTGTTTACAGAAATTGTATATTGTGGAAAACAACAATTTAATAATGGTGAAAAGTGAAAATGATAGTTGCTCAGTCATGTCCGACTCTGTGACCACATGGACTGTAGCCTGCCAGGTTCCTCTGTCCATGGGATTCTCCAGGCAAGAATACCTGAATGGGTTGCCATTCCCTCCTCTAGGCGATCTTCTCGACCCAGGGATTGAACCTGGGTCTCCTGCATTGCAGACAGGTTCTTTATTATCTGAACCATCAGGGAAGCCCAAGAATACTGGAGTGTGTTGCCATTCCCTCCTCCAGGGGGTATTCTCGACCCAGGGATTGAACCTGGGTCTCCTGCATTGCAGGCGGGTTCTTTATTATCTGAGCCATCAGGGAAGCCCAAGAATCCTGGAGTGGGTAGCCACTCCCTCCTCCAGGGGATCTTCCCGACCCAAGGATCAAATCTGGGCCTTCTGCAATGCATACAGACTCTACTGTCTGAGCTACCAGGGAAGCCCTCAATAATGGTGATCTGGGTTCCAAATCTAAAGTAAGCTAGCAAAGCCTGAGAGCTGGGTGAAGCAACGGAAAGAACAGAGAAAAAAATGCACGATTCTGTGCTCTACATGGGTTGGGGGTGGACTATGCAGACAGCCCCTCACTTTTGACCAGGTCGTTAGATAAATGCACGACTATAGGAGATAGCAAGGACACCCGCAGAATTAAACATAAGGTGCATGTCTTTCATTCAGATGAAGCAGAGGTCCTGGTCATGTAAGGGGCAGTTGACGGGCAGGATACCATGTAAGACAACAAGCTTCTCCGATGGTGAGAGATTGTAAATAAGCCACAGGGACGTGAAAAGAATAACTGCTGGGGCCAAATTAAGATTAGCATAAACTCTGAATACACCTTTAGAAAAGACAACTTTTAAAAATCAAAGCCCAGGGGACCATGGCAACATTGACCAGGACTTTTTACTAGAATAATACAATTAAAATTTAAAGATGATTCTTAAAGAGATATTTTAGAAAACATTCTGAAGTAACCACAAATTAAGAATCAAAACTGTATTTAGAGGTGATTTAAAAATAGTAATGACAATGAAACAGCAAAACCCAAGGAATTTGGCCAGAGACTGAATCAAAACAAACCCTTAACTTCAAATATTTTCATCATTAAAACAGAATTACAGTGAATGAACTGAGCATTTATATCCAGAAGGAAAGGAATGACAAAGCAGGATATGGTGAACACCCGGGTAATTAAGATGAATGCAGAAATTTCTGAATCTGAAAACAGAAAAGTTGGAAGGACTGATAAATAGATGCAAGAGCTGTACTCTGGGGAAAAAAATTCATAAGAAATAGATGTACCTTTGGCAAGCTTAAGAGGAAAAATAAGACTTAAAAAAATCTATTTTATTCTTTATATTTTATGCGAGCCAAGTTGAAAATCCTGATGAACGGGTTATTTTTTGAGAAAATATAAAACTTCACAGTTGGCTGGAAGGAAGAACAAACGTGAAGGGACTGCTAATTCTTCAGGAAATTCCTTGGCAAAGGGCTCGAGGGTCAGGGGAGCTCACCTAGGAGGTGTTTAAAGTCTTCCATAGAAGAGGACATATAGAGAAAACACCTGCCTTGGCTTTACAAATCCTCCCCGGTACCATTCTCCTAAGACCACAAAGTAAGATAACTGCAGACAACTCCCCCAGGCCAATGGAGGTGTGACGGTCAGCATGGAGACACCAGCGGGTGGGGTCAACCCACCAGAGCTGCCTTCATCAGCTGAGCAGAAGGGCCCAGGGTGACCAGAGAGAGTCCTGGCTAGGAGCTACCGCCCAGCAACCTCCCAAGAGCCATGTCAAATGAGATCAGGCTTCCTTTGCAAAATTGGTTTTACCATGATTATCTGATTATCTTAGAAATGGGGGTGATTAAAGAGAGAAAAGTTAGGTTTCGGTAGAACTCTGTGCCTTGAGATTCTAGTCCTGTTTGTAGTCTTTGAGGTTTTATTTTTTACCTGTAACTGGACTGGATTTAACTTCTAGTTTCCTCAAATATCTGGCTACATGGTTCCAGACCAACGCTTCCGATATCCTCCCACGCTTCCGACTTAGAATCACTAAGAATCGTGCTGCTGCGTTTAGTCGCTCTGTCGTGTCTGACTCTTTTCGACCCCATGGACTGTAGCCCACCAGGTTCCTCTGTCCGTGGGATTTCCCAGGCAAGACTGCTGGGGTGGGTTGTTATTTCCTCCTCCAGGAGATCCTCCCTACCCAAGGATCAAACCCGAGTCTCCTGAATTGGTAGGCAGATTCTTTACCTGCTGAGCCAACTGGGAAGCACTAAAAATGAAGCTGCCCTTTTCCCACAGCCCTGCAAACTAAGGCTGGATGAGTGGGTATGAAATTCAGGGAAGCACCTGAAAGATCTCACGCACAGACAGCCTGCATGCCTGCTGCCGTGCCAATGACCACTCAGAAGGTTCCCCGGACAAAACACGACCCCACCAGAGGCATCCAGACCACAAAGATGCTGTGAGCTCGCCATCCAGAAATCTCGCCTGGCTGCCTCCCACCCCAGGGCTCGGAAACAGGTCTGCTCTAACCAGTAACTTAGATTCTCTTTGGCTTTCATAGAGATGCCTCCTATCATAACCTGACTGTATGCCTGCTCTGGAGCCTGCCCACAACCCGTCCCCCGAAATGAGACAACTGTTTACTGAACTGACCTCCTCTCAGGACTGAGAGATGGGTTCAGGGAGATGGAGCAGCCTGCCAGCCCGGCTTCCGAGCCTAGAAACTGCTGGGGGGAGTGTCAAGGCAGGGAGGAGGGTAGCCCCTGCCATGTGCTGCTGGGTGCAGTGACGTTTCTGCTGCGGGCACTTGAGAGCCATCAGCTGTAGGAGGGGCTTTCTCTCTGAGTTCCCTCATCTACCTGGAGAAGAGCCTCAGAGGGGCTCAGGTGTCACAGCCCCGCCCCCTCCCCCCCCCACCGGAGGAGGGATTATCCACGGAGGAACATCATTGCCACCAGTCCTGGAAGGGGGCCTGGAGGAGGGCAGACCTGTCACATGACCGCACCTCCCACCTCTCCTCCGAGGGCCATCATCTTTCCTACAAATCACTTCCTCTCCCCCTTTCTCTGGGTTGGGAAGATCCCCTGGAGAAGGGAATGGCTACCCACTCCAGTATTCTTGCCTGGAGAATTCCAAGGACAGAGGACCCTGGCGGGCTATAGTCTATGGGCTCACAAAGAGTTGGACACAACTGAGTGACTAACACTTTCACTTTCACTTCCTCTTAAACCTGAATTCTAAGGCATCTTGGAGAGCTGCTCATTTTCCCCTGGGTCTCCCCCAAGAGTACACGAGGCACACATGTTAATAAACTTCTGTTTTTTCCTCCTCTTGTTTATCTGTCTTCTATTACAGGGGTCTCAGACAGGACCTCAGAAAGAGGAGGGAAGTTGACTTTTCCTCCCCTACACGCCTAGCAGGATTTACCTCAGAAACTAAAGACAGCTTTTTCTTGGGCAGCTGATCTCTGTAGCAGGACAACTACCACAGGATGGTCTCCATGGAGGTGCCTCAGAGATTTGATAATGAACATCCTTTCCAACTGAATTTGGACCTTTAGCACAAACTACCCCCCTGAAAACTCTGCTTCTGAGAAAATTCGACTTAATAGAGAACCCCTTTCCAGCCAGCTGTGACTGTTTACATATCGGAGGCGACCCCACCAGGGCAAGAGCGTGGGGGTAGGGTCACTGGCCACCCTGACCATGATGGTGGCTTCCTACCTGATACATTAGAGGATGGGGAACAGAAAATGTCAGGAACAGTCGGCAAGAAGGAGGCAATGCCTCATCACACAGGCGTCAGTGACCTGGTCTGCTTGGGTGCTGATCAGGGCCTCTGGGAGAGGAACGGGCACGTGCACACATGGGCATGTGTATACTCAGGCATGCACATATGGGCCGCGCACACATGGGCCCGCACATATATACAGGTATGCACACACACGGGCATGCATGCACATACAGGCTTGTGCACACTTGGGCCTGCACATACAGGTCCTTGAAGTCTGTGAGGGATGTCTTCGCTCTGGCTTTCTGGGCTCCTCCTCCCTCTCATCAGGTTGGGCTCTCCTGTACCTTGTCTGCCCTAAGCAGGAGCACTGACCATGGTCTAACTGGATGCCTGTCTGCACCCCCAGGCTCCAAGGGGCTCCCCTCACTCAATCAGCGCTGCCCCACGTCCTGCTGGAGAGAGATGCGGGGTCCCGGCTGCCTGCCTTCTGCCGGCTCCATGGCTCCGAGTGCTATGCGTCCCGGAGAAGAGGCTCTGGCCCGTCGGCATCACACAACCCCTCTCTGTCCACCAGGGATGGTCCTTCAGGCCACACCACGTCTGACCAGCCCTGTCCGAGGCGCTGAGCGGGGAGGAGTTTCGACCCGGCTCCATTCCTTGGAGTCAGTTTGTAGAAAGAGGGTCCTCCCTGGCTGAACTCCCTTATCACCAGATCTGGGGGGCAGGGAGGTGCCTGTGATGATCGATTGAGGGGAGAAGGGAACTGAGTAACTGGTGCAGAAACTCAAACCAGTTCTTCCTCCCAGGAGTCTGGAAGATTCTAGAAAGGCTGGTGAATTCAGAGGCTTGCTTTGAGTTTAGGTTAAGAGAAGAGGACTTGGGATACACAGGAGGGCCCCCGAGGACAGCAGTTGAGCTGAACTGGATGAAGGGGGGGCGTGTGAGCCCCTACGGTCCTGCAGAGACACAGCCGGCCTGCACCCTCCCGGCCAGACTGCCCATCCTTCACAGGGAAATTTAATTATGAAACTGCTGAAAAGAACCTGCCACACGTTTAAAGCTTTTGATTTTTTGCAAAGGAATCTCATTACATCCTGACCATCAGGCTACATTCCCTTAATTCTCCAGGTGCCGTTCACTGGCGCCTCCTGAAATACATGCTGAGTGCGTCCGGGGCTCTCAGGACGCCCTCAATTCTCCCATAGTTTACCGTGTTAAGAAGAAATACTGTGTGAATGAATTCACCAGATCAGGCGAGAGCAGTTTCTCCTTGATTTGTGCCTGGAAAATGAGAAAAACATCCCAGCGGCGTCCGGCAGGGCCGTGAATAAAGAGTGGAGACGGCTTTTCCATCACCCGTCCCAGTTTTATGACGCCACCGAGAATCATGCTGTTTTGCATTTGTTATTAAAGGACAGAACAGATGGTAAAAGGTTAGTTTAAAGTGATGTCTACATTAAAATAACGTATGGTGCCTGGCCATTGTGCTCACCCAGGGACCTCCTTCTAGGGCCGGCTCCATCCTCCGGAAAGGCTGCCTGGATGGCAGGATTCCGGCAGAATCTCCCCCAAGGAGGAGGTATTTTCCTAATTTCAAATGAACTTGAAACTGGAGAAAAAGTCACCCTGTGTGGTCTTGTGACTTGCAAAGGCCTTGGAGGTTTATCCCAAGAACTGAAGGAGCAGAGAGTCCTATGGATGCAGAGAAAACCTCGCCCCAGGAGGGGAAGGGACCTGTCATCCCTGGGACCCTCATTGTTGGCTGGGTACTTCCCACCCTAGTTGTTTCAACGTCTTCACTCAGCCCACATGGCCTGTGCTCTTTGCCAGGCCCCCCTGCGCTGGACGGACATGGTCCTGCCCTCACGTGGTTCATGCACCAGCCTGCATGTGAGCTCAGTCGCTCGGTCGTGTCCTACTCTTTGTGGCCCCTTGGACTGAAGCATGCCAGGCTCTTCTGTCCATGGAGTTTCCCAGGCAAGAATACTGGAGTGGGTTGCCATTTCCTCCTCCAAGGGATCTTCCCAACCCAGGGATTGAACCCACATCTCCTGAGGCTCCTGCATTGGCAGGCGGATTCTTTACCACTAGCACCACCTGGGAAGCCTCATGGACCAGAAGGATTAGATTTACAAAGTGACAGCCAGTCAGTGCAGAATTATAAGGTGACAATTATGAAATGGGGAAAGAACAGGGTCTGTGAGAGACTCTGGAAGGACTTGAGGGCAGAGGGGATCTTTGAGAAAGGCCAGTTAGAATTCCGTGGTTTTGTCTACTGTGGTATGCAATTCCTGGACAGGCACACACAGATAGAGTAACACACCCAAACATATGCACAAACAACACATGCATAAGTACACACACACACACACAGACACACAGACACACACACACACACACACGTGTGTACATGCATGCACATGACTGGATGTCCCTGCCTTTCTGCTCTAAACCTCTTGGAAGGCGATGTTATTCTGCAGCTTAGTGGCTTTGCCACTAATAAGGCCTCCCTGACCCCGTCTCTGTGTTTTAAAAGATGCTCTCAAAACCCTTAGGATCAGGATCTTCCAAGAGGATGTAATTCTTCGGTGAAGTGTTTTAGCTCTTTCTCTTCGTGTGATATTAAACCCAGGGATCTTCCCAGGAAAGCAGATTGCAAGCTCTCATTTTCTTTACCTGGTGGGAGTTTTGAGTTGCCGGCAGCAGAGTGAAAAGCCCTGAATCGTGACCGCAGATGCTTCGTTCCCCGCCTACCTTGGATTTCAGGCAGGCCAATCTGAACTTGGCCGTGACTGCAGTCAGCCAGGAGAGGCAATTTCTTTTAAAATCTGACTCTCATGAGAGTCCAGAGGTAAGAACATGATTATACCTAAATGCATTTCAGCTTCCTTGGCCTCACTGGTCCTCACGCCAGCTCTCGACGCCGGGACTCCTGGATTCTCATGCTGACAGAGAATCTGGATTTTCTCAGGTTCTGTGTTTGTCCTCTTGTCTGCTTTGCAGGGATGGCTCCCTGTCTCCCACCTCCTTCCCCCCTGTTCCCTACTGCCCAGCACTAAGGCTGCCCCACACCCTCCTGGGCCATGGGAACACAGACACCCTGCCTGACCCCAAGGATGGCAGGTGCAGGCCTAGCACCACACACACAGTAGGTGCTCAATAATCACCAATCGAACAAATGAAAAGAAGGACATGCTGCCCGGGGCGGGGCGGGGGGCAGACATGCAAACCGACAGCCAGGGTCACAGCCAGGCACTTTGGGAAACCAAAGTGTGTGGGAGGCCCTCTTCCTGGAGGAGAAATGTCTTTTCTGAGCCTGGAGGGAGGAGGCAGAGAGCGCAGGGGGTAAGGTGGAGAGGGGAGCCTGAGGGGGTGTCAGGTGTGGCAGAGTTCTAAGATCCTAGGTGGGAGGGAGAAGTTCCAGCCAGTCCTGTGCCTACTGTCTGACGATGAAGAAACAGCAGGGACACGTGGAGTGGGATAAAAGCAGGAGGAAGAGTCAGGAGGGAAGTGATCACCCCTCCCCAGGTGACAAGCAGGAGAGGAGGACCACCCCAACTCCGTCTCCCTCCCCTCGTCCTGCCTGGCAGAGATTTCTGGGGGCCCTGTGGGGTTGGAGGAGGGGTCAGAATGGTTTTGCTCTAGAGACACCAGGGGGATGAGGGGCGTGGTACCACCTGGTCCCCGCCTCTGGCAGGAGAGGAAGGGGTGTGTGTGTGAGGGGAGGTGGGGAGGTGGGGGGTGAGGAGGTGGTAGTGATGGGGCGAGTGGTGGGGGGGTGGGGGGGTGGGGTGAGCGGATGGGGTGGCAGCCTGCCCTCCACTGTGTTTATCTCGGGTCCTCACTGTGTCTCGAACGCCTGCAGCTGGGATGAGCTCCCCTGTGAATAGCAGGGCCCAGGAATCTCCCCTCCTCACCCCTGTAGTTCCTTAAGGACTAGAAAAGGGAAGTCCAGGATGTTGGCCCCTGACCGTCGGGTCCAGTCCCTTCTGCAGATCGGGAGACCAAGGCCTGAGAGGCTGAGGACTGGACGAAGGTTTCACAAGCCATCGCGTTTCGAGGGCAGAGTTTCAGGTCTAGTCTTGGTCACGTTGCCTTCCTGGGAAGCTTCCTTGAGCAGAAAGTGAGGCTGAGGAAGTTGTGCCCACTTGTGCAGACGGGACGGGGGCCCAGGAGGTCTCTGTATCTCCCTAGGGTCACTTGACTCCCAAAGCAGACTCAAACCCTGGGTGTCGTGCTCACTCTGGTAAGTTCTGCAAATCTGCTGGGATTGCTGAAATGCTGTGTGTTTTCAAAAGACACCACCTCACACCAGTCAGGATGGCTGTCATTAAAAAGTCTACAAACAGTAAATTCTGGAGAGGGTGTGGAGAAAAGGGAGCCCTCTTGCATTGCTGGTGGGATGTAAACTTATATAGTTACTATGGAAGATGGTGGAGATTCCTTAAAAACCTAGGAATAAAACCTAGGATTAAAACCACCATATGACCCAGCAATCCCACTCCTAGACATATACCCTGAGGAAACCAAAACAGAAAAAGACACACGTACCCCGATGTTCATCGCAGCACTGTTTACAATAGCTAGAACATGGAAGAAACCTAGATGTCCATTGACGGATGACTGGATAAAGAAGCTGTGGTACATATATACTATGGAATATTACTCAGCCATAAAAAGGAACATATTTGAATCTGTTCTAATGAGGTGGATGAACCTAGAGCCTATTATACAGAGTGAAATAAGTCAGAAAGAGGAATATAAATATCACCTACTAACACATATGTATGGAATCTAGAAAGATGGTACTGATGAGGTTATTTTCAGGGTAGCAAAGGAGAAACAGACATAGAGAACAGACCTATGGACATGGGGGGAGGAGAGGAGGGAGAGGGTGAGATTTATGGAGAGTAACATGGAAACTTACGATTCCATTGGCAAAATAGATAGCCAATGGGAATTTGCTCTATGACTCAGGGAACTCAAACAGGGGCTCTGTGATAGGCTGAAGGGTGGGATGGGGAGGGAGATGGAAGGGAGGTTTGGGAGCGAGGCGACATGGGTGTGCCTGTGGCTGATTCTTGTTGATGTATGACAGAAAACCACAAAATTCTATAAAGCAATTATCCTTCAATTAAAAAAAAAAAAGTCATCATGGCTCAAAGGCCCAGGACTGGAACCTGACTTCAGTTGCTGTTGAAAGCAATCATGAAGCTGTAACTGAGTTCTGCATGAGGCACTGTTAGCTTGCAGCAAAGTTTAATTGAAAAGCCCTCTGCCCTGGGGCTGGGCGAGCAGTGAGATCTGGCTAGGATAAAACCATTCTTAGCATGTGATGGGACAGACCTGGGGCCGGAGGTGAGTGAAAGTCCGGATTCCTCCCACTCTCCACTCCCTGATACATGAACATGGCTTTAAGAGGCTTGACAATGTTTGTGTTTCTTGCATTTTACAAAATACTTTCCATGCACAGTGAAATTCAGCTTTCAATTACTTTCAATTAGGTTCTTATAATGAGCAGAAAAACCCAGAATGTGATGGGGAAAGGCATTTGTTGTGTAACATTGACACTGTTATACATTTCCATTCACAATTACTTGGAATTTTACAAATCATGAAAAAAATCCTCAAAGTTATATGAATATTAATAACAGCCATGAATATGTTCTTACAAAATTTGCCTGGTGGGGAAGCGTGAATTAGATGCTTCTCAAAAGTGTTCTTCAGGTTGTACCAAATTAACAAAGACAGGTAGCTTCTTAATTCTGGGCATGGGACAACTAAGACATTATTGCTGAAGACGGGAGTGGGGCAGGGTCCACTCCTGGCTCTTCTGGCAACAGAGGCCTGATATTCTTTGGGGAGCATCATTCCCCATTGTCTCGGTCAAGTCAAGGTGTCAGTCAAGTCAGGCGGTTGGTCAAGACTCCCTGCCCTCCCCTGGGCAACAGGCAGACCCATGAGTTGACCTGGCTGGTCAGCTTGTCTCTCAAGCGTGGATACCGAGTTGAGAAAGCGTTGGGGCTGGGAAATGTGGCTGGAGCCCCCCACTGCAGGGCCATCTCCCTATCAAGACCAGAGCACTGGACCACCTGCTGTCCAGCCTTCCCTTCCGGGGGGACCCTGCAGTGTGGAGAGGTAAGCCTTGGAGCAAAGAGATGGCCTCCGGGGGCCGCCCAGGTGAGGAGGGGTCTGTCCTCTCCTGAGGTGTCCAGCTAGTCATCAGGGAGGTTTAGTGCACCTCTTACACCTGCCTACTCGTCTTCCCAGCCCCTACATTGCCAGTGTTTTCTTGTCTATGTTCTTGATGACTGCCCTCTTTCTGTCTCCCTCACTGGTCTGTCCAGGAGATGCTCAGGAGAGACGGTCATGTGGCTTTCAGCAAACTGTAATTTAACTCACACAGCACCCAGCCTCTAGTGGTGTTCAGTGGACATAGAGTACCTGGACCACCTCCTGGAAGACCAAAGGCTCTGAACACAGTCTGGGGTTCCCTGCAGATTCTTGAACTTAACCACTATCAAGGGCTGTCATTACACAGAAGCCAGGGCGGGGGCAAGTTTCCCTCTAAGCCCCCTGGCTGGACCCCTGTTGTGTCAGGGAACTGAGCCCATGGATGGGACCCTCTGCCTGAGCTGGAGAGACGGGGTGCCCAGGGCGGATGGCACCGGTGGTTGGAGTATACTCTCAGACCTGTCACCCACATCCTGCCTGGTGTCATTTCTGGTCCCCAGATGAAGAATCAAGTGTCTCGGGACTTCCCTGGTGTCCAGTGGCTAAGACTGTGTGCTCCCAATGCAGGTTCAATCCTGGGTTTGATCCCTGGTCAGGAAATGAGATCCGACATACTGCCACTTAGAGCTTGCATGCTGCAACTAAGACCTGGAGCAGCCTAATCAATCAATAAATGTTAAAAAAAGAGAGTCAAGCATCTTGCCAGGAACACTTCTTCACTAATTTAACATAATGTGTGTCCCTGCCCACCTCTGGAAGGCCAAGCACACACAGTCTTTGACAAGATGACCCCAGAAGAGATCCAGTCTCTGGGATGGAGGCTATGGCAGCCAGACCATGGATGAGGCTGGAGAGAGGCCCAGGTGGGAGCCCAAAGGTGAATTTTGAATGAGATCTTATATGTGAAGCATGTGGACAGGGTTTTGTCCACAGTAAGCACTCAGAATTCTTATGAGCGAGCCTTGTGGTGAGGAAAGAGCCAGAGGCTGGATTTAGAAAAATTTTTACTTTGGTATCATCACATAGGTAATTTCTCAAGTCAGGAGACAAAGGTATGAAGGAGAGAAGAAAGAAAAAAATAGCCTCCAACTCTGGACTCCACAAGTCAAGTGAGAAAAATCTACTCTTATGCTGCAAATGCAAACATTTTAAATGTGACTCTGAGATGAAAGAAATGGCCATTGGGTACCAGGAGAAGCGTGGGGTTTGGAGAGACCCAATGCTTAAACATCCTTCTTGAGGAGCCTTGTCTTTGTGCTGCCGACACTCAGAAAATGTAGCTTCATCTTGTAATCTTACGAGGGTTAAGCCTGTTCTTACAATGCACATGGCCCCAGTGTTATTGCACAATTTAATGGTTCTTTCATAGAATAAGAGAGAAGAGGCTCTAGATGAAGAAGGCCTTCATCTAGAATTAAAGGATTCTTTTTCTCCTTCTAAATATCCCTACAATTGGATTAAACTTGACCTGGATCTCTTGTTTGGCACTGGCTTACTATTTCTTATCAAGACCTCTTTTCTTGGGAGTTTTCATGCTGGTTAATTCCAAATAAATTAATGAGATCAGTATTAGAAATATGAACACGTGCACACACAGACTCGCAACACAGAAGCAGACAGCTCGGCACGGGAAAGAAAATGAGGGGAGTTTCACCTCCTTAGATGAGACCCAGGACCCTGTAATGTTACTCCCCAGGAGTCTCTGTTTTAATTCCTTCCTCCTCTTTACATCATCAATTCACTTAATTCACATCACAGAGGCAGGAGAGCATCCTTTGTGTATCCTTATCCGCCTCTATGAGATTCTGGAGCCACCTTTCACTCTGAGTTATACCAGTTACCTGGGGGTCCAGCTACCCAACGGCAACCCACACTTGCCAAGACAGCAGTCAGTGGAGATGCCTTTGGACACATGATGAGACCACCCTGAGGAGCCCAGATCTGAAAGCTGCAGAGGATCATTGGATTTTTCCCCAGGGGACCTGTGACTCCCAGGCATCTGCTGGAAGATCATAATGTAAAGGAAAACAAGCTGATGTGTTCAACTGTGGCAAACAGAGTAATGGTCCTTAGAGACTTGCTTTCCCTGAGCAACTGCTTCCCCACCCTAAAGACACTGTCTCTTCCAATCTTTCCAATAAAACACACCATTTCCACCTAAGAAAGCTGCCCCATGACGTGGCTCCACTGCAGAGTATTACTGACTGAGCCTTACTTTGATGTAAATTTACTTCACGCAGAACAGCATCTCTTGTTTTCTTAAGACTTTGCATGAACTGGCAACATAAATGTGCTACATGTATTTATTCCCGTGGTGCCAAATAAATAATTTAGGTGGACATTAAGGGATCTAGCAATTCAGCTGTGTACAAAACACACAAATTCATGGTGAAGGTATTATATCGACAATGACAATCATGGGTTTCGTGTGAAATAGTTCTGGGTTCAAATCCTCATTCCATTTATTAGCATCCACATGGGTAGATTTGATCTCCTTTTGGGTGTTTCTGTGAGGGCATTTTTGATGGAGGTGATCATTAAATCAGTGAACTTTGAGGAAAGCAGATTGCCCTCTTTAACATGGGTGGGCCTCCTACAAACAGGTGAAGGTCTGAACAGAACAGAGACTGACCAACCCCAAGCAGGTGGGAATTCTCCAGCAGATGGCTTCAGACTTTTCTAGATGGGCAGCTCTCCTGAGTCCCCAGGCTACCAACCTACACTGCTGATTTTGGCATGAGCCACTTCCTTATATCATAAGTCTCTTTCTTTACATCCATCCATCTATCCATCCAAAAGGAAGTCAACCTTGAATATTCACTGGAGTGACTGATGCTGAAGCTCCAACACTTCGGCCACCTGATTCGAGCAGCCAACTCATTGGAAAAGACCCTGATGCTGGGAAAGACTGAGGGCAGGAGAGAAGGGGATGACAGAAGATGAGGTGGTTGGATGACATCACTGACTCAACGGACATGAGTTTGAGTAAACTCCAGAAGATAGTGAAGGACAGGGAATTCTGCTGAGCTGTGGTTCATGGGGTCGCAAAGAGTTGTACACTCTTTAGCAACTGAACAATTTGCTAAATGAAGTCCCAGCTCCTGGAATAGCTGAGACACTTTTAGGGTCCTGGTCAGGATATTGGGGACCCTGGGGCGGGCTCTGTGCCGAACTGTGTCGCCTTGGCTGGGTCATACCCCTAATGTGCGCAAGCTCCGGGAGATGGTGAAGAACAGGGAAGCCTGGCGTGCTGCAGTCCTTGGGGTTGCAGAGAGTCGAACTCAGCTGAGCAACAACAGCGACAACAATCCATCCTACTGGCCTTGTTTCTCTGAATAAGCCTGGTAATTACACCCCCTCCTCTCCCACGGTGGGTGCTCAGGTTGCACAGTGGGGCCAGCTGCCGGCTGGGAGCATGCTGATCTTCAACCTGCTGCTCTGGCACTTCTATGTCCAGAGATCACAGGCGGGACTTCTCTGGTGGATAAGAATCCACCTGCCAATGAGGGGACACCGGTTTGATCCCAGGTCCAGGAAGATGCTGCAGCACAACTAAGTCTGTGAGCCACAACTAACAAGCCCATGTGCTGCAACTACTGAAGCCCGTGCGCCTAGAGCCTGCACTCTGGCAGCAAGAGAGGCTGCCGCAGTGAGAAGTCGGGGCAATAAAGAATAGCCCTACTCTTTGCAGTCGGAGAGAGCCCATGCGCAGCAACGAAGATCTGGTGCAGCCAAAATAAATAAATAAATTTTAAAAAGTTAAAACAAACTCACTAAAATTACAGGTAGATTGCAGCCTCCTGTTATGTCCAGGGTCCAACTGGGGGTAGCCGGCCCTCGTCATCAGGGAGAAGAAAAACTGGGCAGCTAGCCGATTTGACAAGTCCAGTGACCTTCGGTCGGCCATGCTTGAGACCCCCTGAAGCCCAGTGACATCCTCTGTGGGGAAGGTGGGGGCTTGGGGGGGACACACCCTCTAGTGCTTCCTGAGAGAGCCTTCTACCCCCCAGCCCTGCCCCCCCGGGCCGTGCACAGGGTGTCACCACTGCCCACCATGGTGAGTGACGGCTGAGGTGCACCTCTGGGGTAGCCCTTTGCCTCCCAGGCCCTGGGAACTACAGGTATGTCAGCCCACGTTTTTCCTTTATCAGTTTTCATTTTAGCACCATAATAAAAATTCTGATAATCTAAACATGGCAATAACTCTGCTCCATAAAACGACTGTCTCCTCATGTTACTGCTGTCATCAGAGGTGCCGTAATAACACTCACAACACGAGGGAAGATGGTTATTGTATTAAAATGAATAAATGACAAAGGTTTTTATTACATGAGTGATTCTTCTAGGCATCAAGACGCTCTTTCTGCTTTGCTCGTGTAATGAACACATAATTCACCAGCACATTAGAGCACTGGCCTTGGAGTCTGAAGGCACAGTCACGGCAAATAAGTAAATTATTAATGAGATGAAATCTAAAAATAAAATCGCAAAGCCCCACCTTCCTCCATAAAGAAGGAACAAAAATTTCTAGTAAGTCTTCAAGCTGGAGGAGCTGGTAAGGGACCCGCTGGCTGTGCCTCCTTGCTCTAGAACATGCGTGGGAGGGCAGCTGATCCCAGTCAGGAAGCTCCCTCCTCCCTCCCTGCCTCCTACTGCAGAGGCTGGGGTTTGCCACCATTTGCTGTCACAGCAGCCCTTTGCAGTTCAGAGGGTCTTTGACAGTATCTGAAGGGTGAGATATGAGGAAAAGTCTGGATGGGAAATCCTGGGCTTTTTAATTTTTTTGCTTTCCTTTCCTGACAATAAGCTTGAAAAGATAGTTACTACTGTCATTTCTTGAAGTGGAGAACATTGCAGGAGCACTGGCAGCCCTTTTGCAACCATGAGGACACAAAACCAATAGCTAAGGGTGGCGGAGTAAGGAAATGGCAGGTTTGATTCCTTGAAGACATTGATGAGCCCATGAACTGGCACCAACTCACTTTTGCTTGTCATAACATGAAATAAAGACTGTGTCCAGGCCATTGTAGATTGGGCACTGTTTCTTGCATGGAAAACTAGATCCTGCATACTGCAACTAAGAGTTCAAATACCTCAACTAGAAGATCTCACATGCCACAACCAAGACCCAGCACAGCCAAAGAAATAAATAAGTTAAAAATAAATATTCAAAAAATTTAGAAAAAAATTCTCAAAGGGAAAAAAAAGGGAATTCTGACCTGTACTACAGCACAGGCAAACCTTGAAGAGATTATGCTAAGTGAAATAAACCAGTCACAAAATGAAACTCTATATGATTCCACTTCTGTGAGGTCCCTAGACTAGGAGTCAAGTTCATAGAGACAGAAAGCAGAACTGAGGGGATTCCAGGGGCTGGAGGTTAGTGTTCCAGGGGGACCGAGTTTCAGGTTTGCCAGATGAGAAGAGTTCTGGAGAAGAAAGAAGGTGATGGCTGCATAGCATTATAAATGCATTTTCAAGCCACTGAAACATGCACTTAAAAATGGCTATGACTGATAATTTTATGTCATGTGTCTTTGACAACAATAAAAAATCAGTTTCACATCTTCTTCTTTTACTCTTCTAAATGTGGCTGGTAGAAAATGTGAACTTCACGTGAAGTTTGCGTGTTATCTCTGGAGAGTGACGCTCTGAGCTGGGGTTGTGGCCCCACAGCATCCTGCGTCTCTCCTCTGGCCCTGAGCTGCTGGGGCTGCTAGATTCGTGCTTGTTTCCTCGGGTTCAGGTGTGTTTACTTCTCTGGGTCTCTCTTCAGGTACACTGTGCCCTGGTCACAGAGGGCCTGCTAAATGTTGGCAAAATTGAACCAAATTACAATGATCAGATCCTTTCCTTTGCTGTTTCAAATTTCAAACCCATCCTAAAGATCACAGGGAGCACAGAGTGGGGCTGAATCACAGAGGAGGAGAAGGTGGAACTTGATGGGGGCGGGGGTTGCGGTTTCTGGTTCTTTCACAACAGCTACTGCCTTATAAGGACAGCAAGGAGGTCAAACCAGTCAATTCTGAAGGAAATCAATCCTGAATACTCACTGGAAGGACTGACACTGAACCTGAAGCTCCGATACTTTGGCCGCATGATGTGAAGAGCCGACTCATTGAAAAAGACCCTGATGCTGGGAAAGATTGAGGCAGGAGGAGAAGGGGGCAACAGAGGTTGAGATGGTCAGATGGCACCATCAACTCAATGGACATGAGCATGCGCAAATTCCAGGTAACAGTGGAGGACAGAGGAGCCTGACATGCTGCAATCCATGGGGTTGCAGAGAATCAGACATGACTTAGTGATGACACAACAATAACAACTGCCCCACAAATCCTAGAATTTGCATTTGAGCCCAGCACTGGGCACATGCGATTCCCTGAGAAATGGCAGCTATTCCTAAGGCCCCGTGCCCTGGGGACCCTAAATGACCTTGGAGTTCTCTGGGGAAGGGAAGGCTTGGGGGAGGTGAGTATGAAGACAGGATGGAGTTGAGAGGAGATGGGGACCCCCAGTCTGGAACAAGGTGCAGCCAAGAGGAGGAAGTCGGTTGGAGATGTTCCCCAGAGGAAACCAGCAGATCTCGTGGGAGAAGGGGACCTCAGATTCCAGGAGTCAGTGCCTGAGGACTTGACCCAAGACCTTTCAAAGCAGGTCTGCCACAGCTCAAGGTCACAGAGTCAAATTGGTAACGCGTGTCCCCACTGTGGCGTCCCATCCCAGAGAACCCAGCATGCCTTGCAATAATAGCTAATTAACCCAGCCCCCCCCGCCCCATAAATGAATATGCATTTCATCAGTACAACTAAAATAGATCCTTTAGAAACATCTTTCCTCCTCAGAGTGCACAAAGCTGGGAGAAGGTTGGTAATTATACGTGTATCACAAGCAGTCCCAGCCCGGCGGGGGCTCATTGCTTCATATAAATTATACCAATCAGCAGCAGAGGGAAGAGACCCCACAAGGGGATGGAAAGTGGTGCTTTCCCTAACTGATGCACACAAGTACGGGATCCTGGCAGAATCGTGTGGGTCTGGGGCGGGGGTGTCATCGTAAAGTGAGAGTTGCGCTCCCACTTGGCTGCCGTCAAAAACCATGGAGATCCTCTTGATGATGTGTTTGGAGGAGACGTGATCAACCACAGAGTTAGGGGGTCTGCAGAATACAAATGTGTCTGCAGGTTTCCTCGGGCAGTGGGGGATGGATGATGTGTTTGAATGCATCTGAAAGGAACAGCGGGTGCAAATACCGATACATGCTCTCACTGCTTCTGTGTCCCCCTTTCAGAAGGGGACAATTTCAAGGCTAATGCCATATTCCCTTGGTTGTCTCTGACGCTCCTTCAAGTTCACTCAGTCCCTAATGGGCCTGGCCAACATGCTCTTTGAGGGAAGGTCCTGCTGGGAGGTGGAGATGAAGTCCTTGCATGTGCAAAGACCCTGGACCTCAGGGGTGGGGCTGAGAAGAGAGGAGGGAATCTGGAGGCTCACTGAGGCAGGAGAAGGCAGTGAGTGCCTTTGGCTGCAGCCATGGGGCTCCTGCTGCAATGCCAGCCTCAGGGAGTTCCAGTGGGCCCCCTGACAGCTTTCCCTGGCTTGTTCTAAGCAGACCCACCAGTGAGGGCTGTGAACAAAAAGGAGAAGCTTAGAGAACCCACAGCTATTTGTGTCATTAGTTGGGATGACACGCAAGGCTCCTGCTTGGATGATTAGGGGGTGAAGATGTACAGAGAGCAGGTCTGGGCACCTTCTGGTCCTGGGTCCCCAGGAGACGCCACTGGAGTCTGAGACCTCCCCGGCCCCACAGGACCTGCTCTGGGGTGCTTTGGTGCCTGTCTTGAGCAAGCTGCTATGATGCAGAAGTCACTTATGGAAGCAAGTGCAGGTGGCAGAGACAGCCTCAGGAATGAGCCCATACCCCGTGGTGGGAGTGGAAGGTGTGGGAACCAGGGGGCAGCCTGTGGGAGAGTGTCTAGTCGGTGAGGTCACAGCCGTGTCTCCCGGGAGTGGCTACACCTGCTGTTCGTTAGGAGAGCTTCTGCCTTTTGTCAATCTGTGACGACCAGGATCGTCCCCACAATTCTAGACTCCATCATCTCCCATCTGCCTGTGGACAGATTTCCATGTTTCACCAACAGCTCACCAACTGCAGGAAACCCAGAGGTCACATTTGGCTTTAAATGGTCATTTGCATAAGTCCCGAAGAGCCAAGGGCACGGTTTCCATCTATAATAGGGGCTACATTTTACGTTTCCGGTTGGCAAAACATGGCCTGTTATTATGAAAATTAACATCTCATAGGATAAAAGAAAATAAATTTGGTGTTTAAGGAAGTGGAAAATAGAATTTTCCATCCTCTTCCCCCGAGAATCTCAGCTTAATGTGGCTATCAGGATTGCTACTTTTGTTTTTAGAAAGTCAGGGAGCCGCTGAGAGACTTGTTTGCTAGGCTGTGTACTTTTTAAAAATATATATATATTTTTTTGGCCATGCTGCCTGGCATGTGGAATCTTAGTTCCCTGACCAGGGATTGAACCTGTGTTCCCTGCATTGGAAGGTGGATTCCTAACCCCTGGACCACCAGGGAAGTCCCTCTGCTTCGTATTTTTACCCCTCTGAACACTGGGGAGATATTGCTACTAGGCAAACAACAGTGAAAGCAAACAAACATGTTACGAGGGTTTTCAGGTCGGGAAAGTGGCTGCACCTCCTAAATGCTGCACCCCCCATGACCCCACGCTCCTGTCCTCGAGTTTCCTTTCTCGAAAATCTGCTTCAGGACAGACATCCCCATCATACCTGGGCCTCCAACTGCCCTTGGGTGGATGTCTGCTCCAGAGTGAAGCTGTGACAGTCTTGGGAGGTTGCCCAGGGGCCGCCCTGGGAAGCTCCCATCTGCTCCCCAAATGGAGACATGCATTTCCCAGGTTTTAGGTGACTTTAGTTTCCTCTGTGCCAAGGCCAAGAGAAAGTGCTTGCTGAAAGCTCTTCTGTGAATGAGAGATGTGGGGGTTTAAAGTCAGCACAGCCTTTCCAGGTAGTGGGAGACGACCCAGTTCCTGACTCCAAACCTGCCTGTTGCGACCGGCTCATTTCTGACCGGGGCGTATTTTGCATTTGATAAGCTAGGATTAACAGTTTCAAAGACTTAGAAACAGAAAACCAGTGTTCCTTTGGTTTATTTTCATTCCAGCTTGGAATTCCCTGGGCTGTGGCCTCCAAGGCCTGAGAACATAATCTCTGAGCTTTTATGCCCCCCTCCCCACCTCTTTACTGCAAAGATAAATCCCATTCTGGGGGGCTTCCCGAGGGTCTTCAGGACTCCTGAGTGCTGAGGAGTTTGGCTTCAGACTGTTTATTCTCCAGAAGTCCAAGAGCTAGGCTAAATTCTGAGCCTTCCTGGACTGATGGAATCAGGAAAGACCAGGTCAGGAACTCAAATTACTCTGGAAGCAGCTGTGGGCCACGCTCCCAGTTCATGAGGGCAGAAGGTGCTGGAATCACTGCAGGGGCCACTCCTGGGCCTGGACAGACACCTCAGGGCCACAGAGCAGGACATGTGGCCCCACTGCCCAGGGGAGGAGGGCCAGAGTGGTGATCTGGTCACCACAACTCTCTCGGGAGGAGGTGTCAGGCTGGGACCGTGGTTTCGAGTCAGAAGGCTGTCTCGGGTTATGAGGCATACACCCTTTCTGCCTGCATCCTTTTCTAGCCCTTGACCTCCGCCTTGCACCCTAGGGCATGCACTCTGTCCAGTGCACACATCCTTGGAACTCAAGGGCACCCAGGTGCAGAACTTTCCAGCATCCTATGAATACTTTCAGAGCTCCTGTGTTGCTGCAAAAGTAGGCAGGGAATCCTTGGTTTACAGATGGGAAGAAATTGAGTTTTTTTCAGGAACTGCCTCCCTACACCCACAGCTGTGGTCCCTCAGGCATCACAAAGCCCTGTGCAGCACCAAGGTGCCCCAGGCTGCTGGGCAGGGAGCACCCTGTGGGTAAGTAGGGGCAGAAAGGAGCAGGACCTCCCTCGGGGGGCTTCCTGCAAAGAACAGTCAGTGTTAATCCCACCCCACCCACGACAATGCCCCAGGGCGAGAATGTGCTTCCTTCAAAATGTTCACTGGGGAGGGGCTGCCTGGCCTGGAGGACTCCAGATGCTGGCGATAAAGTGCTCATCACCCGCTGAGGAAGATGCTTGAGCACTGGAGTGAGTGGGAGCAGGAATTAATGAGGGACCACTTACAGACACACCAACATCCTAGAGATGTATTTACGGGTGTGGTGGTGGAGTGGGGAGAGCTCATTTTCCTATCACGTAAAGCAGGGTTTAATTGCTGCGAACGTTCCCTCGGAATGGGGGCTCTGCCTTGGGTCTCTCACACCAGGGAGTTTTCTGCCAGGTGCTTTGGGAGATGCCAGCTCACAGGTGAGAGGGCAGCATGCTCCAGTTCACAGGCTGGAGGCAGCAGAAACCAAACCAAACAGCAGCAAGGATGTGGCTCCCAGGGCAGACCAGCTGCCTCCCTTGAACCCCTGGGGAAGGTCTGAAGGGTTGCTTTGCCGGCCTGGGTTCCAGTCCTGCCCCAACGTCCCAGCTATGTGACCTCGGGTGGCTTACTACAGTCTCTGTGCCTCACTTTGCTTGTCCATGAACTGAGGTGACAGTGCGGATGAGAGCAGCTAAGTCCTGGGATGTTCTGGGTGGGGGGGGGGTCAGTCCTTGCCTACGGAGGGGCACATTTCAGATGCACAAGTAGACCCAGGGGGGCAGGCTGGTGGCCCCCAGTCACACGCGGGGGGACCTGATGTGAACTCAGAGCTTGAGCTCCAGAGGCTGGGCCCTCCCCTGGGGGGTTCTTCTGGGCCACTAGCCACGAGCGGTAGGGGCTGTGGTGGTGTCAGCGGTGACCGTCGTCCACTGTTTTGGAGAGGACAGTGGACCAGGTTCTGGGGTCCCCAGGTAGCCAGGGAGGGACGGGAGTCACACACTGGGTGGAGGAAATGAAACACAGGCTGGCTGGAGCTGGAAGAGGCTGGACGCTTTCCCTGCCCTTGCGGGCAGCTCTTCTGGCCCAGGTATTGGTGTGGGGTGCTTGGAGGCAGGTGGGCCTGGAATTGCAGCTGCTGCCTTCCTGTGTGTGACCCTGGGTAGGTGACTAAGCCTCTTTGACCCTCAGTTTCCTAATCTGTGAACAGAGAACGATCACACGTCCTCATGGACACGCTCGCTCCATCTGACCTTGGGAGACAGGAACCAGGTGAGAAGTGCACCACTTGGCCCCCAAGGGGCTTCCCTGCTGGCTCAGATGGTAAAGAATCCACCTGCAATGTGGGAGACCTGGGTTTGAGCTCTGGGTCAGGAAGATCCCCTGGAGAAGGGCATGACAAACCACTATAGTTTTCTTGCCTGGAGAATCCCAAGGACAGAAGAGCCTGGTGGGCTACAGTCTATGGGGTTGCAAAGAGTTGGACACGAATGAGTGATTAACTTGGCCCCCGAGTGTCCCAGCAAGAGGGTGCTGTTGTCACCAGGCAAACCTGACTCTGGAGCCAGAAGCCGAGTTCCCAAGGGTGTGAGGCTTGGGAGGACGGATATGAACCCGGGCTCATTAGCGGATAGGCCAGAACGAGGGTGGGGGCCTCCCAAGTGCTGGAGGGAGTGGAAAGCACATTTTAAACATCCTCCTTGCGCTGTTGTTTACTCTGTTAATTCTCAAAACTGAACGGGTTTGCCGAGGATGCTTAGAAATTCTGTTTGAAATCTGTGGCAGCAATAATTTAAGCTCTTCTGTTGGAGAAGGGAGGCATACTGTGAATCTGGGTCGGCTCTAGTCTACGTGGCGCTTGCAGCCCCTGGAACCTGGGCATCAGCGGCTGCAGTGGGATCCTGACTCAAGCCTTGGGCTACAGAGCCGACCTGCTGGCCAGCACGTCAGTCTTGTTTGTTAGGAGGCTGAGGTTTTTCCCCATCTGTTTCTGCAAGTGCCGCTGACCTGCCTGAAGAGGCTCCTCTCTGAGCCTGGGGAGCAGAGCAGCTGCTCCAAAACCGAGTGCTTCTCTGACACATCTGGGGTGCAGTGGGTGGGGAGGTGGAGGAGGCTGTGTGCCTTCTGCACATGATGCAAACCCCGAGAAATTCACATGTCCGCGTCCTAACTCCTGGGATCCCCCCAGGGGGCTTGACCGGGTAGCAGACCACCTTCTACAGAAATACAGAGACTATCTGTTGGTTGCTTCCCTGTTTCAGATAGTAAAGAATCTGTCTGCAGTGCAGGAGACCTGAGTTTGATCCCTGGGTCGGGAAGATTCCCTGGAGAAGGGAATGGCAACCCACTCCAGTATTCTTGCCTGGAATATCCCATGGACAGAAGAGCCTGGCGAGATACAGTCCGTGGGGTTGCAAAGACTCAGACACGACAGAGACTCACAGACACATCTGTTGGTTGGTGTGTGAATTATACATCAAGGGTGGGGAACATTCTTACCCAGTTTCAATGCTATGTTTGGGATGGTTTGACTTAAGGTCTAGGCCATATGGAGAAATCCTCTTGGGATGTTGGAAAGCACACCAAAGAGAGAAGCAGATACGCATGTGGCCAGGGCTCTGCCCAGACCCACCTACCTGGGCAGCAGCTTCTCCTCCAGCTGCTGGGAGGGGGCTGAAGAGCTGCCCTTGGCCAAGTGAGCCCCCTCCCATGGGAAGTTACTGCTCCCCGCCCAGGCAGCCATGGCCATGAAGGCTGTGGGCACAAGGGTGGGTGGGGCTGGGCGCCACTCTCCTCCTTGGCTTCAGTTGGACCCAACTCTCTGCTTGGCTTCTTCCTTGCCCACCCCACTTCCCTGCCTCTTCTCCTGATAGCGCTACCCCACCAACCCCCATATATGCACCTAAACCCCAGCCTCAGCTCTGCTTGCAGGAAACCTCAGCTAAGTGCAGGCAGCCACCCTTAAGAGCAGATGAACCGAGCAGGAGGGAAGCTGCTTCCAGAGGCCCTCGGCCAGGGATATTGCTGAAGACACGCAGGTGGTGGATGGCAGAACCACCTGAGCTTCGATGTAGAGTGCAAGCTGAAAGTCAGATGGCTGGGCTGCAGATTGCCGGGGAGGGGCCTCCGCTGGGCTTATCGCCAGGATGGTGGCGAGGCCAGGGCTCTAGGAATCCCAACACCTGTTGGCTCAGGCAACAACCATTTCCCATTTTGCTTTTCCATTTTCAACAGGTTGATTTCATCTGCTTTGCTCATGCCTGTATGGTGAGCATCCTTTTCTCATGGCAAAGGCAAGAAAGCTATTTATTTTTTTCTCCTTGCTTCAGATCGTTAAAAGTTTGATCTTTATTACAGGCCATTGATGGTCACTGCTCTCCCTTCTGGGTGATTCTGTGTGAGCCCAGCAGACGCATTTAATGCAGAGCCTTGATTAAGGCCTAACTGAGATGCTGGCATGCCAATCCTGCATCTCAGGAAAACCTCGTTTCTTAAGCCTGAGTCCTGCGGATCTTTCTTCCAGCAACTTCTCACTTCTACCTGGATCACATCCTCAGCATGGAGTGCATTTTTTTCTCCCTAAGAGTTTGGGGATGTTTGTGGTTTTTAGAAACGTGATTTCTGCTAGATTCCTCCGGAGCAGTGTGCCTGACAGGAGCCGGCTGCTGATGAAGCAGCTGTCAGCGCATCACCAGCGCTTTTGCAGGAACGAGGTGCGTGAGCATGTTTGATTGATTCCTTTCCAGCTCAGGTTACAAATCCCGTTACAAGGGTGGCATAATTGGCAGAGCAGGGTAATGTCAGGGTCTCCAGCCCCCAGGAAGCCCGGCCTAGAAAGTGCAGAGGCCACACGCTCCTGCCGGTCCCACCCCAGGGAGTAATAGAGGGTGGGGGGCAGCGGAGGTGTTGGGGGCAGTGGCTTTGCTGAGAAGCTCTGAGACTTACAGGGTGACCAAGGGTCTGGAGTACGGAAGTTCTCAGGGACAGTGGCCTCCGACTGGTTCTGCAGAGAACTGATGCGTTTATGGCATTTGGGGTTGCTCTTGAATTGGCAGGGGGAAGGGGAGGGGGCTTGGCGGAGATGGAGGAGAACAGAGTAGGGGCTGGGCAGGGAATCCGGGGAACACAAGCAGACTTGGATCTCCACTGGGAGTGGCTCCATTCTTCTGATTCCTGGTAACCCTCCACATTGAGTGAACAGAGGAGGGAGCCCGGGTGTCACGTGGGTCTGAGAATCCGGGGGGCACATGCGCGGGGCAGGCTGCCTTCAATTTCTATTTGATTACATCTTGACTGTGGGATTGTGGGGTCACTTACTTTCATTTAAAAAATGGGTCTTGAGTGAAAATAGGAATATAATGGGGTTTCCCAGATGGCTCAGTGGTAAAGACTCCACCAGCCAATGCAGAACACGCAGGAAGCGTGGGTTGGATTCCTGGGTTGGGAAGAACCCTTGGAGAAGGGAATGGCTACCCACTTCAGTATTCTTGCCTGGAAGATTCCATGGACCAAAGCGCCTGGCAGGCTACAGTCTATGGGGTCACAAAGAGTCAGATATGATTAAGCAACTGAGCAGACAGCACAGGACAGGAATATGACGCTACAGCATCACTACAGGTCAGAGTCATGGTGAAACACACTCTAGAAAAACTCCCCAAGTTAGAGAGAGGGCTCTGAGTCTGGCTCAGCATTTCTATGTAAAAGACAAATTCTTTTTTTTTTTTTTAATAAAGGGCTTTTAGACTTCACTTTATTTTATTGCTTTGCTTAGCAATACTCTCTTATTGTGATAAAAGATACACTATGTTAAATCTACCCTCCTAACCATTTCTACATTTGCTGTTAAGCAGATTTTCGCTGTTGGGCCATAGACCCCCCAGAACTACCCCCTCTTGCAAAACGGAAACTGTGCCCACTAAACACCGATCACTCCCTCTTCTCTCCCTGCACTTGACTGGAGCTGGTTTTTACTGGCAAGAATTCTGGGAACCTGCCCTCAAGCAAAACCACTTAGCACACATAGGGGGCAGAAGGATGACAATAATAATAACACCTACAGCACAGACTCTTGCAGCTCCATGATGATGGGTGGATTTCACCCCAGTCTAAATCTTCTCCCCATGCCCTCCCCACACCCACCACCCTACCTTCTTCGCTGGGGTCAACCAGCGCCTTGCTTGGCCAGCGGGCCATCAGTGACTGGCCTTGGCTGCCTTCTGCTTCTCTGCTTCTTTCTGGAAAGCCAGCCTGGCTCCTGCTGGGGGATGGAGGCCTTCCGCTCAGCCCAACCCCTACCAAGCCCCCAGGCTCGAGCAACCGTTGCTGGGGTGGTGAGGACTACTGCAGCAAGAGACACAGTGATCTTTTCAAATAAAACTCAGGTCACCCCTCCCTATAAAACTCCCACCGCCCCTGGGAATGCCCATATACCTCCCCGTGGCCTTTGGGTTCAGCTGAAGGCTTCTCATCACCCCTCTCTGGCCTCTCTGCCCTTGCCCCTCAGTCGCCCGTCTGTCTTGTATGTTGGTTGTAATGTCTGCACTCAGCATTCTGCCTTTGTTCCTGAAGAACCGAGCCACGAAAAACAGCTCTGGCCAGAAACGGCCTGCTTTCCTTCACAAATCCTCATGCCTTAAAACTCAAGTTCCTGTTCGGGTCTCCTCATCCATCACCTCCAACTGGATAAGGTTGCACCTCCGCACGTGCCAGCTTTGCCTCCCCTCTTCCTTGTGAACGTTAATTAGTCCTGGTGTCACGGACACGCGGCTATGATTACAGTCATCGCCGGCTCGCAGGACCTTGGTGGCTAACGAGAGGTCCCTTGTTGCCAGGTGCCTCCGAGCTGGGGATCGGCTTTAGTTATGTAAACGGTGGAGATGACAGGTCAGCGTGTCTTCCTGGGTGTCATATACAATTTGTCACAACACTGAAGACCCTAGATTAATTTGATTTCTGAGTTGTGCTGACATGTCACACCCGTTTTTCATTCGGCTGGCCACCCCTGGAAAGACAGGCTGGTTGTGACAGCACACCGGTCTTAGAAACACTTCTGAACAGCGCAGAGAAAGGAGAAGCCTCAACTGGCGGAATTGGTCATCTATATTAATTCCGAGTTAAAGGTATCAAGCCCATGGAGCACTCTCCACGTGGCTGCCATCAATGACCTTGCCATCTCCCAAGTGGTAGCAGGTGCCGTCCTGCTGGGGCTGCAGTTGGTTTTCAGGGGTGGATGGACAAACACAGCTTTTAAACAACCACATCATTTTGATGCTGTTTTTGGGGGCGGGTCTGTTTTCCTTAGGCTTAGTTCTGGGGGCTTTTCATTAAACAATGATTGCACAGAGTGGCCTTTAAACTTATTTTGAGAGGGGTGGTGATGGGATGAATTGGGAGGTGGGGACTGACATATATACAGCCTCGCCTGGTGGCTGAGTGGTAAGGAATCCACCTGCAATGCAGAGATGTGAGTTTGATCCCTGGGTTGGGAAAAAAATACCCTGGAGAAGGAAATGGCAACCCACTCCAGTATTCTTGCCTGGAAAATCCCATGGACAGAGGAGCCTGGAGGGCTACGGTCCACGGGATTGCAACGAGTCAGATACAATTTAGCGACTAAACAACAACATTAACAAAATAAAACAACTAATGAGAACCTACTGTATAGCGCAGAGAATGCTGCTCAGTGCCCTGCGGTCACCTAAACGGGAAGGAAATCCAGAAGGCAGGGCAGACGTGTACATAAAGCTGCTTTACTTTGTTGTACGGCAGAAATGAATACAACGTTGTAAAGCAATTATACTCTAGTACAAATTAATTAAAAAATAAATAAACTTAATTCATAGGAAAAGTGAGCTGATTAAAACAGCACCATCAGGGAAACCATAGCATATGCAGATTCTAACCGAAGGCAGAAAGTACGGAGGTGGGGTCATGAAATGCTCACCCCAAGGGGCTTGACCCAGACCCCACCACCGTCCTGACCCCACCCCGCCCCCTTGGGGACATGGTAGCGTATTTGAAAGGCAAATGGGAGGCTGCAAAGCTGGGAGGGAGGAGGAAAAGCTGAGAAGCTGCTCTGAGGTGCAGAGTCGACTGCTCCTCTGTTTCTAATCACGGTAGGAAGGATCCTGCAACTACCCCTTAATGTTCCGAGACGAGCTCGCTCTAGGAGGGGCAAAGCGGGGTGGAGGAAGCCCCACACATCATTAAGATCTAGAGCCGGGCTTTAATGTGCCCACGGTCTTGAAATGAGGTCTAAATGGAGCCTTTTTTCTGACTGCAGGGCACGGTGGTTATAAATGTGTCTTTGCACGGAGATTTAGCTGTATTTTTTGCAGCTGCCATTGCTGCATTTGAAACGAGGCCAAGAAAACAGATGTACCCGTTAGGTTTGAGATCAGAGTCATGGTTCTGGAAGTGCAGACTCTTGGGTGACCCAGAGCTTTGTGAGGAGGGAGCTCTCGCAGCCCTGCCCCACCCATAGTGGCATCTGTCCCCTCGTCTGTCGGGGCAAGGTTTCCGAGTCACTGCGGCCCAGGTCCTTGCAGCCACAGATGACTTTCAGGCACCTTGAACATGGCCGGAGTACGTCTCACCGCCTTTGTCAGTCTCAGGCATAATTTTGTCTGGATTGGGGCATGGTGGCTGACTGGCCTTTTCCAGCCTCAGGTCTTGCCCAACCCAGCCCAGCCCAGCACAACCCAGTCCTCCCAGCATGGTTTTGGAGCTCCTGATGCCTGCATCCCAGCCATGCCTGCCAGCCCACCGCTTGGCCGATATTATTTAAGGTAACAGCGATGACATCACTGGCTGTGAGTGTTCTGTCTTTGCTGAGCAACCCCAGATACCCTGGGGGTTGATAAAGTGCTATGGGCAAAATCCCAAGGTACCTGGTCGCCCTCTTGATACAAGACACTTTCCCCGCTTGTTCCACCACGTCATTCGAGCCTGAAGAGCTGTCAGTAATTTCTCAGCTTGTCTTGTCCTCTTGCTTCTGCTTATTTTCCTGAGCGCAATTACCATGTGGCTGCTCCACACAGTTTATCACAGCACACAAGACCTGCCCGAGGCTGCCCTCCCTCCTGGATGGTGGGAGTTGCCAGACCTCCAGGCGGGGCCAGGATCCTGGGCTCCCTGTAGGCAGCAGAGGGAGTGGATGGGAAGGAGGTTTCTGGACCCGATCAATTTAGCCTGAATAGCCCCAAACTCAGACACGGTAGGTATCTTGAACCCCCTGTTATCAGATGCTTAGAGAAAGGGCATAGAACAGATAGTTCTCTCAACATCCTGACCGTTCTCAGGCCCCCAACCTCCACAAAGACACTAGCCAGGCAGAGCCAGCCTGGCCCACCCTGTAGTTTGGAATACAGCGACCTTGGGCTTGACAACATCCATTGCTTCTTCCAACATCACCCACTTTCTTCCCAAGGCAGCTTCTCCCCACCAGGCACCTCCTGAACCCTCCCAGAGGACCCTCCACGCCCCCCACAGCAGTGCTTCAGCTGGGCGGGCGTGTGTGTGGTGGGGGTGTTTCCACGGTCTCGGAAACTCATAGATCAGAACAAACGTCTCCTTCGTTTTCAAAATCGTCTACTGTGGTGGTTTCTTAGCAACCCATTATTAGAGGGCTTCTTGGCAGTTAAAATAAGCTCTGCCTCTCTCAAAAGTGTGGTTCTGGTTTCAAGAAGCCCAGATCCAATCTGTGCCAGGCATCCGTGTCACCTGGCAGGATGTGGCCCTCAACTGTGTCCTCGGGGTCATCTTGGCCCTGCATTGCTCTCAGGGGTGGAGGGGTGGCAGATGGTCCCTCCATCATCCCACTTGGCCTCCTGGAGCACTGATGTGGAGGGTTGCTACACATGCATGTGGCTGAGATGGATGCAGCCGTGGTGGGGATGAAGGGGCCTGCCTTCACTGTCTCCACTCTCCTCCAGAAATTAAACACCTGTCAGAGTGAATGGCTATGCGGTGTTCCTCCAACAGCCCCACCTCTAGCCTGGTCTGTGCCTAGACTCTGCTATGGCGGTGAACTTCTAACAGGAGCGTCCCTCAACTCTGCTGGGGTCCGTGTGTGGACATCTGTGTGCATGTGGATGTACCTGCGCATGCATGCATGCACGCACAACACATGCACACATGTGTAGGTGTGTGCTTGTGTGTGCATGTGGACACACATGCACGTGCACATATATGCATGGCACGTACACACGTGTATAGGTGTACACACATGTGTGTGCACACATGTACATATATGCACGTGTGTGTGTGTGTGTGCATGTGAGCATCTCTCTGGGGAAAGGGTCTGGAACTACCCTCAGACCCTCAAATGGGTGTGGATTGCCCCCAACCCCACATTATAGTCTTTCATGGCAGCAGAGCACCTTCTGAATTACTGGGTGGCAAAGACTCTTGAGGGTCCCTTGGACTGCAAGGAGATCCAAACAGTCCATCCTAAAGGAGATCAGTCCTGGGTGTTCATTGGAAAGACTGATGCTGAAGCTGAAACTCCAATACTTTGGCCACCTGATTCTAAGAGTTGACTCATTGGAAAAGACCCTGATGCTGGGAGGGATTGGGGGCAGGAGGAGAAGGGGACAGCAGAGGATGAGATGGCTGGATGGCATCACCGACTCGATGGACATGAATTTGAGTAAACTCCGGGAGTTGGTGATGGACAGGGAGGCTTGACGTGCTGCGATTCATGGGGTCGCAAAGAGTCGGACATGACTGAGTGACTGAACTGAACTGAGACCCATGTGGGTGGGTTCTGGAGCCCACCTTCAGGGGTGTAGACTGACCTTGTGCTGTTCTAAACCATGGGTGTAAGTGGAACCTGGTCTCTGTTCTGGGCATGGGACCTCAGGTCCATGCCTCAGCCCTGGGGAGGGAATGAGGACACCCCTCTTCCTGGTGTCTATGAAAGAACAAACAGGCCCCCTGGAGAGGGCCCTGCATCATGCTGGCCCTAGGTGGGTGCACTGGACATGGAGCCCCCTGCCCTCCCCAACCTCTGGGGCCAGGGCTGAGCACAGGGGTGGTGGGGGTGGGGGTGGGAGAAGGTGAGTGGAATTCTGCTCCTTCATTTACTGAATGTCTGCTTCCCATAAAAACACTGTCAAAGACTTTCAGCCTTTCTTCCCACTGTGGATAAGAAAGCAAAGGCTCAGAGTCCCATCAGAGCCCTGTGGTTTCCATGCGACTCCCTCTCCTCTGAGAGGGGTAGATCTCTGCCAGGATGACGGGAGGTTGGGGCGCGGGGAGCTTGCCTGGCACCCTTGTCTTATTACAAAGGGGGCATGGTCAGTCTGCAGGTGGTGGGACAGCCTGGGGATGCCAGACCCTGGCCATGCACCAGGGTTACCTGGGCAGCTTCTGAACATTCCCAGGGCTCCGGCTGCCCCAAGACCAGTGCGAGCAGAGTCTATGGGGTGGTCACTGGGGCTTCCCTGAGAAGCGAGTGCCGTTAGGCCCACGCTGCCCACTGGTCTCCCTGCCGCTTCTAGGATTCAGTTGTGGCTCCTTAAAATGGCGTGACCCTGTGGGGTCTCCAGGATCCAGCCCCATGCCCCTCGGCCTCATTCCTGCCCCCTCTGCCCCCACGGAGCACACGTGCTCTTGGGTGGCTGGTTTGGAGCCGCTGGTCCCTCTGCCTAGGGGCTGTCTTATGTCTTCTCACCTCATTGCTGGGTGGGTGTAGGAGCTAATCAGATTCATGAGTTGCTCCAGAGAATTTGCTGGAACCACTGGTTGGAGAGAGACTCTCTCCTTCCACAGAACTGGGGATGTGGGGGTATGTGCTCTGTGCTGCTCATACCTGGGGTTGAGGGGCGCTGCTGAGAAGGGCTAATGTCAAGGATGGCAGATCCACAAGATGAGGAGAAAGCCACCTGATGATAGAGACTTCGCCTGAGCGCCTAGATCCTACCATGCCTGAAGCTGACACAGCTCATCATGTTTCATCTACATGAGCCATAATCCCTGAGTTTGAGAGTGGACTGGTGCCATTTGCAGGTAGAATCCTGACTCTCCTACCCCAGACCTCAGCCCCCGTCATTTCATATTCAGGTGATGGTGGCTTCCACACTGGCCCCTTCACTTGAGACCCTTCCACCCACCCTGAGTTTCTGAGTCTGCTGCCCCTGCTCATCTGCTGGGTCCCCACTCTGGGCCCCCCAGCTTGACCACAATACACCAGAAGCTGAACTTGCCCCTAGGTGAGAGATGGCCGGGTCTAAGCTCCTCTTATAACGAATTTTCATCTGGACAGTTTTATAATCCAGTGGCTTGGGAGACTGGGAAGACTAAGTTTTCTACAGATGGCCCTTCCTTTGTGGCCAAGCAGGGAGCTGGTGTGTCCCCCTCCTAGGACCACAGATGACACCCTGAAACCGTCGCCTCAGGACTCCCCACCTGGAGAATGCCTGGGTTGAGCCTGGTCCATGCTTGTTCACAGCAGTGGCACGGAGCCCCCCATTTGGGTGGATTCCATCGGCAAGGGGATAAACTCAGAGGAGCAGAGACTTTGGCTGCAATCCCCCAGCCAAAGCTTCCTTAACGTGTAATCAAGTTACCGTTTCACAGTTCCAAATAAAGTTGAACAGGCGAATGCAAAGATCTCATTCGGGAGTCGAGCTTAAATTTAAATACCGCCTGCCTCCCGGAATTAGGGATTTTCAGACTTTGAAATAACCAGCCCGGGGAAATTGGTTTGGACAGACTCTTTGCCTGCACTTCCCTCTCGGTGGCATGGGTAATTGCTGGCTGGACGGATCACCACCGGCATGCCAAGTACCCTCGAGTTCCTCGCTGGTCCATAAGCACTGGGAGGTTAGAATCTGCTGGGGCCACCCCTGAGAGGACCCCACAGCACTTCACGGGCACACAGGTGAGGCAGATGCCATCGGACACCTCACTGAAGAGACTGGATGGCTCATGGATAGGTGGTTAATTAGTGGGTTGTTGTGTGAAGCGTGGGGGTGGGGGGTGGGTGAGAGAGGAGGCTCCTTGTGGTCCACAACTAGTCAGATTCCAGCAGTGACATCGCAGACATGACTGCCTCCCCATCTGCCTACGTGCAAGGATGCCAGACCCACTCCCAAACGAGGCAGAAATATCTGAGCCAAAGTCAGTCTGTGAGCATTGTGCAAAGGTAGGTGGGGTGAGGAGTACCGGACCCAGCCTGCAGCACATAGGGTGCCCTCCCCCCTCCAGTGGCCCCCAGTAATGAGGCTTGGGAGTCAGTGGAGGGCAGCCCCGGTCACCTACCCCCCGCCCCCACATCCACACCCGTGGCTGCATCTCTGCTCAGTAGGTCCTCAGCCCCTCGCTGCCCCAGGCGTGCAAGGCATCTCCATGGATCTCGCTTTGTTTTCCTTCAGTCACTGTCTTGTTTGCAGCCATCCTGGAGCTGGTATGGCTGATTAGCTTGAAGCAGCAAGTGAAAAACACAAGCCATAGATTCCTATTTTTCCTTCCCTCCAACAGAGAAGCTTGTTTTTCTTTCCCTGAGTAAGTTTTCCTTCAAAGAGATATTCTGCAGAAAGAATGCCTTTACTGCCATCCCAGAGATGGTAAAAATGGGGATGATGGCCACCCCTGGACCTGGGTGCTCTGGGCTCCCAGTACACTTTGCCAGACTTTGTGGGTTCCCAGCCTAGCTCTGTGCTTTGAGCTGTGTGACCTCCAGTGAGAACCTTGGCTTCTTTGAGCCTGATGCCTCTGCTGGGAACAGACGTGGGTCAGAGTCTGCTTCTCCTCCAGGGCTCAGGGGTTGAGCTGAGCAGGGGTGGTGTCGCCTGCACTCGGCTCCTAGGGAGGCTAGTAAAGGTGAGCTGTTGTGAACATCCTTGTTTCTGGGGGAGCAGGTGACACAGCATGACAGGAAAGGGGGCAGAGACCAGATAGCACCTCCTCTCCCCCCACCTACAGGGGTCCCCACATCCTGCCTTGGGATTGACCGGCTGAGCAGGGCCATGTGTCCTATTCAAAGACATCCGGGTCTGGATCCCTGCAGTCCATGAGTGTCACCTCACAGGACAAATAAGAGTCTGCAGCCATGATTGCATTCAGGCTCTTGGTCTGGGAGATGATCCTGGATCAGCCGGGAGGCCCTAAGGTCCTTACGCGGCAGAGGGAGAGGGAATTTTACTAAAGAGCAGCCAGGGGTGGGTGCTGTGACGCTGGCCTTGGAGATTCAGGAGGGGCTGCTGGCCGAGGAACGCAGGTGCCTCCAGAGGTTGGAAACAGCCAGGATTCTCCCAGAGCTTGTGCACTGGCGGGAAGAATAGGAGCCCCGCGCTCCTCCCATTCAGAGGGGCCGGAGCAGCATCAAGAGTTCACACAGATTGTCCTGACCCTTGGAGGGTTCTGCTTCACAAGGGACACTGAGGACACACTCCCGGCCCCGAGACTCAACTGGGAAGGGCCAGAGGTGGCCCAGACCCCAAGGCTGACCCCTGATTGCCCTTGGTCTGGCTGCTAAAAGAGAATTCCTGTGGGATCTGGCTACAGACAAGGTGCTCTGAACCAGGCCACAGGGGTGAAGCTGTGTTACCTGGGAAATCCCTGACCACAGTCAGGGTTCACTGGCCTCTGTGCACAGGATGCCCATAGAGGGGTCTCTCCAGGAACCCCTCCTAGGTGGTAGATAAATGTCCCAGAGCTACTGCTGCCCCTCCCCCGCAGGCCTGTGAATGAACACACCCGTCTCATGCCCATCTCTGCTGCCAGCAGCTCAAGAAGCCCCAGAAAGGCCTCTTTGGTCTGTCGTGTTCTGTCCCTGCTCTTGGCCACCGAGTTGTGCAGCTGTCTGGATGGGGCACCTGAGCATGGATAGTAAGCTGTTCTGGGCTTATAGGGAGATATGAGACACAGCACACCTTGCCCCCCAGGGCTGGCAGAGGGGTGGGAGCAGGGCAGCCTGGGGGCATCCACTGCTATTGTGATGGGCCTCCTTCCACTCCAGGATGCTCCTGGATGGAGCTAGTGGCTGGAGGGAGAGGAGACATTGTTGGGAGCACCTTGCTGATCTCACCAGACATGTTTGCAGAGACCCTGCTGTCAGCCCCCAGCAGGACCCCCAAACTGAGCATCCTTGTCCCGGGAGGGGCCCACAGGTATCTCATGGGGTGTACCGGCCTCTGCCCCCCAAAACCATGAGGGTCAACGCAGAACAAACTGGGGACCCAAGCTGAAGCTGCCGGGCACAAGTGCCAAACGTGAAAGCTGAGTTTGAGGAAGGAGCGTCAGCCTGCAAAGTCCCCCCCAGCCTTAAGAGAATTTCGACTCAGGACTGTTTATGGCTTGCTTGATTTCTCCTGATATTCATGAGGCTATTTAAAAATAATCCTCTTACACTCTGAAACATACTAAACTGTTTTTTTCCCTGGAGTGTAACAGCTGGGCGTCAACAAACTCCACACTTAGAGCAGCCAGATACATGGACCTGCCCCTGTAAAGTTCCCAATTTAAATGCGATTTCCCGATGGAAGCAAAAAGACAGCTATTTAGTTTATTTAAAACATTCAAATATTATCTGATTATTTAGAAACATTTATAGGGGCTAATTATAAGTAACAGTTGATCAGGAATGTAGCGGTTATAAAATTAACCCTCAATAACTACAGCTCTGACGAGTAGCTGGTATGTACCTAACGTTACATTAAAAGCTTTTAAAATTTGCATTAAGAGAGGCTAGAGCTCAGCGCAATCTCCGGGAGCCTGATTTTGAGGAAGGATCTGCCACCCCTCAACCTCTGGCTCCGAATGAGATGGGTCAATGGGGCTAGTTTTTATCGGCTTCCCCAACCTGGGAGCCAAGCAGAAGGCTGGAAACAGCCTGGTTTTTCTTCAGCAAACATCCTCCTGGTGTGAGAGTCTGCAAGTCCCACAGCTGGCCCCACTCATGGGGCCATGAGTGGTCCTGGTCCACAGCACCCCACTGCTCACAGGCTTGGCCTGGATCCCACCTGGACCTTCTTGATCCGAACCCCAGGCTCCGAGAGGCCTGGCACCAGCACCGTAATGAGCCCTGATACATATTACTTTTTCTAAACACAGTCAGAGCTCCACATGAGCCAGAACTTGCTTAATTTAAAAACATCGGCTGGGACTTTCTTGGTGGTCTAGTGGCTAAGACTGTTCTCCCAACTCAAGGAGCCCAGGTTTGATCCTTGATTGGGAAATTAGATCCCATAGGCTGCATCTAAGAGTTCGAACGCTGCAACTAGAAAGATCCCATGTGCCTCAATGAAGACTGAAGACCCTTCATGCTGTGACAAAGACCCGGTGCAGCTGAAACAAAACCAAACCTGGGCTGTGGACAGACACATTCTGCTGTCAGGCAAACCTTTACCTCTCTGTCATGATGCTTAAGCTCTTTCGTGGTCATTTCTTGCCCTGGGCTTTGCCATGGTTCACAGGAAGAAAGGATGGTGTGAACCCTTGTAATCGGGGGTGACATTAGTGTCCCTTCAATGCTAGATGGAGGGGAGGGACCCATTGGCTTCCTCACTGACTGGCCTTCTGGCCCCCAGTTACCAGGCTACAGAGCACAGCACGCCCCCCTGGGCCCTGGGGTGGGGCCCCACTTCCTGTGCAGCCAGAAGGAGGGTGCCTTGTGGCTCTGTGGCCCCCCCGACCTTGGGGCAGGGTTAGGGGCATCCCATGGGCAGTCACCATTCACACCAGCCAGTCAGGAGGCTGCACTGTCCCACTCCTCCTCCGTCTCCCCTCCTGTCCCGCCAGGCCCATGTCAGCATCCCTTGGGCTGAATCCCCCCATCCTGGAGCTCAGGTGCAGCTCCCATCCTTAACTTTCCATCTCTCACATGTAGCCTGCAGCTGAAGGCATATCACAGAGGACGAATCAGACAGCATTCTTGGGTGTGGAGGGCGGGGGTCGGGGATCACCCAGACCTGCCACCTGGTCTGAGGCCCTGAGGGATGTAATTTCTGCTCTCCTCCCTGGTCAGCCTCCCCACCTCCTCTCCCTGCTGCCCACATTCTTACTGCACAGACCTCCATCCCTCTGTGCACCAAGCTCGTTCCTGCCCCAGGGCCTTTGCACTTGCTGTTCTCTCTGCCTGGTCCTCACACAGCTGGCTTCTAGCCCTATAGGAGCTCAAGGGCCTTGGGTGACACACCCCACCTGATGCACCATTTCTGTTGCCAACTGGCCCGTCCCTGCCCGTCTCATCCCCGTGTTTGATTTTATCATGGTTCCTTCCATGTTCTGAACCTCTCTCTTCTCTTGTCTGTCTCCACCACCAGCACGTAAGCTCTCCAGGACAGGATGGGACCACCACCATGGGGCTCAGTGCTGACCTCAGAGTCAATGCTGGATAGATGTCTTTGAAGTGACCAGCTAGGTCACTATTTCCTTCAAGCCTAAACTGGACTTCTCTCTAAAAAAAGACTGAAATTTCCTCTAAGGAGGAATCTGGAGGAATAAACACACTCCTTTCTTGTAAGCCTACATTTTCTTGGCTGTTGATGATCTGAGAAAACAATCAAGATGTCTTCTCTGGTCCTAACATCTTCCTCAGGGATTGGCATCATCATCGAGTCCAATAATTTTGTCATGTTCATAGTTAAGCCAAATGGATGACTCTCCCCCAAACCTGGGGAAGAATTTTCCACCACTGTCAAATACGTATTACCTTTGTCCTCAATGGGGAGTCTTCAGATGTCGAAAGGATTTTAATGATGCCAACTAATGATGTGGGGTTTTTGACTTCTTCAATTTATCCTTTACTTCACAGGCTTTCTAAGTTTTGAAAAATTAGCTGGAGTGTGTGTTGCTGTGGTCATGACAGAATTCTGCCTTCCAGCATGGAGGGTGCTGAGAGGGTGAGAGTCCTGGATGGCCAGAAGGACAGATGGGCAGACGCTGGGTAGACAAGCAGGTAGGCGGGTGAGGGAAAGATGGATGGATGGACAGACAAACGAGTGTATGGATGGACAGATGGATGGATGCGTGGGCAGTTGGATAGGGACATGGATGGATGGAGAGAAAGACAGACAGATAAACGTACAGAGGGATGGATGAATAGGTGTACAGATGGACAGTCACTGGCCTAATAGGTTACGGATGTACTAGTCACCCCGACATCCTTTCCCACCAACCCTGTCCAAATCTACAGGGTAAGTTTGCAGCCCAGTTTATCTTTGGATTCTGTTCTTTTTATTTAGGTGTTTGACTGCGTCGGGTCTTAGCTGTGGCATGCGGATCTTCGATGCCTCATGTGGATCTTTCTTTGTGGCTCATGGACTTTCTAGTTGTGGTGAGCAGGTTTAGTTGCTCCCCAGCATGTGGGATCTTAGTTCCCTGACCAGGGACTGAACCCACGTCACCTGCATTGCAAGGCAGATTCTTAACCACTGCACCACTTAGGAAGCCCCAAGGATTCTATTCTTTTTAACAGGAAACCTAAGTGCTATCTGGATGCTGATCTCTGCAGACAAAGTGCCCAGGCTTGGGCTCCCTGTTTGGCCATGGAGAACAAGCCTCTCCTCTCTCTTCTCTGTCAGTTCCGCCTCCCTGAGGCAACTGGTAAGTTGAAAACACTGTGCTTCCGACCCCTGGCCAGCTCCGACCTGCACGCAGCTCCCTGGGCTGCGGGGATGAAGTGCGGGGGACAGAGGTGGCCTCGGAGCCCAGCGGAGCATGGAGAGCAGGTTTCTACCGACGCATGGGACACACCAACCGTGCCCTCTCCCTTAATTTGTTTCACGTGTGTAGACCTTTCCTGAAGCCACGACTGCGGTAACCCGCTTCGTCCTCATGATGCACTGCTCAGGGATAGAGGAGTGGTGTGAGGCTGTGAGTGAGGTTGCTGGCACCTCGTCCCGGGGGGCACCCCCTCAATCTTGGGGGCTTAAGAGGGCCCAGGCCTCTATGAGACACTGCTTAATTGTCTGCTTAATTTTGCTTTTAACGCATAGACACTGAGGCTCCATGGCTTTTCTTGTTCTTAAGGCTTCCTTCTTTGGGAAATGAAATCAGCTTCTTGACTTAAACAAGCCTTTACAGCTCAAGAAGCCCCAAAGCCCAAATCAAGCTGGTAACTCAATGGCCAGGCAGACTGGGAAGCTGAACACCTAAGTGTAGGTGCAAACGCCTCTTTGGACTTGGGTTGATTAAGGGAGGGCAAGTGCTGAGTCTGTTTCTGATGGTTGAGATGGAGAGGGCCCTGTGCTCAGGGCCGTGGTGGCCTGAGACCTAGCCGCTCTTGGACGGGAGTGTAGCCAGAAGTAAACAAAACTCAGAGCAGGCTGGTCGCAAGTCTAGCCGTCAACACAGCCTGTCTCTGGGGTGTCATTTTTAAGAATAACTTTGGAGATGTAGGCTTGACTGCTCCAGCATCATGGGGGCGGCTGAAACCGCAGTCTGCCGCTGTCTTCTGTAGGTTAGAGGCGGCCTGAGCTCCCTCCCCAGACACTCTCTGTTCTGACTGGCTTTGCTTGTGAGCTGGCGTCTCTGTGCCCTTGTTCCAGGGAGGGGAAGTCAGATCCTCAGCTGGGAGCTTTGTGGACAGATTGCACTGCCCCCCGCCCCCGCCGACCCCCTGACCTGATTCTGTACAATTTGGAGGAAAAGAGTCTTCAAAATAAAATGTCTGTGGTTTGGAAGTGATTAACAGGAGACAGTAAGCATCAGAAACAAACCTGTGTCTCCTGCAGGACGCAGTACCTGTCGTCGTCCCAGGACGGCAGGGGCCTGTGCGCTTCTCCCCCTAGGCTCCAGGGAGCACCTGGACGACCCCCACACACCAGCAGGGCTGTCCTCTGCCGTCTGCTCCCTCCTGAGCTTGGAGGCGTCTCAGAAAACAAAGACTGCACTGTGCGTTCTCCCTCCTCAGCGCCTGCAGGGACCCCCGTCTGTGACCACCCCGGGGTCATGTGTCCTTCTGGTGGTCTCCCTGCAACTGCTGCTCCCATCACATGCACACTGAGGGTCCGAAGCTCCAGGGCCCCCTGGCCACGGGATGGACTCAGAGCGACCAAAGGGAGCCCCTTATTCTCTGGGGATCACAAGCACCGTATTGGGTCATCCTGATGGGCAAGCCCCTTGTGACCTGGTCCTGGCACTCCCTTCCTCATCACCCTCACCCTCTCTCTGCCCATCCCCATCCACTCTGACCTCCTGGCTCCTCCTTCAAGACTGAGCTTGATGTTCCCTCTGTCCAGAATGCTCTTCCCCTTGGTATCACTCTGGTTCATCTGCCCCTGTATTTGCTCTCATGCCAGGGAAGACTCTCTGGGCCACCTTGTTTGATGGGGACACCCTTGCACCCCACATCTCCTGGTCCCCAATACATAATCAGCAGCTTGCTTCTCCATCTCTCTGAACATAGACTCTGGGGTGGCTAGGCTCTGTCTCACCGTGTCTTTGTGTGTCCTCTGTGCCAACCACAGCAGAGGGGATGCTCCGTGTGCATGTCCAGGCTTAACCTTCACCATGACCTGTCATCATTTCATACAAAAAAAGGAGGCCACACCGCAGAATGAAGGGCACCTCTTCCAGGAAAGGACGGCTGACAGCCCTTCCCCGAGGTACCCTCAAGTCTCTACATCCTCAAGCTTATCTGCAGGCCATCCACCCTGCAGCAGCTCCCCTAACCCCACTCATCAGTGTGGGAATGAGGGTCGGAAAGTCAGTTTCCCTGGTAATGTCCACATAGTCCCGGAGGTGACTTAGGAGTAAAAGAACAATGAACTCAGCCTGCCCACCAGCGTTGGTGGGGGGAGAGTGTGTGTGTGGGGAGAAGCAGGCTTCACCCACATAGCCACCTCTTCCCTCAATTATTGGCCACTGCTCCCCGAGTTCTAGAATCTTCTGAGCTCTGATGAGCCCCACCTGGGCTCTTCTCTGGTGTCCATGGTGAGCACCATGGACATGGTGGGTCGTGTCCATACTTGTGGACATCTGGTCTGTGGACATGAAGCCTGGGGGCCACGGCAGAACCCTGGATGTTGGGAAACAGTCGGGAAAGGGGGAGGCCCTGGGAGCTGCCCATTCTCAGCAGGTGCTGAGTCCGCGTCCTAAACCCCATCCACCCAGGGTGATCCAGAGATTCTACGACTAAATTACATTTCTGAATATTAAGTTAATGGTGGAAACCTAAAATATTAATATATTCTAATTGAATATTCTCCAATAAATTATCTGAGCATTTACAGCAATTTGATTTTACTTTCATTTCTTAAGGAACTTTCAGCTGCATAAATATAGCCATTAAAGCAATTCAAGAAAGGGAACATTCTCTACTCAGATGAGGGAGCCGTAAACACAAAGGGACTTGCACGTGTCTTCTGCACGATTGATTAAATCACAGAACCCACGGTGCAGAGGCATTCAACGACGCTTTCTTCAGGTCCCTCTGGCTTTTGTGAGGGTAATGCATGCTCCCTGCAAGTAATTACAGGGAGGCCTGGAGGCTGCCTCGAAAGAGCCCCGAAAGCACGTTTGGGTGGGGGCTGCGCTTTTAGAACTGACTTGGGGGCTGACGGTGCTGACCCTCCCCACCAGGGCTGGACAGGCGGAGGACCCCGCATTGCAGGTGCTGGGCACTCTCGCTGCCCCGCTTCACCAGGAAAGGAGTTCTGCTATTTCTCTGAAACTGTTATTCCCAATACTTGAACACATTCTTGTGGAGGGTGGAGGTGTGTCTCCTGGTGGGGACGAGAGGATGCCCACTGGATTCTCTTCTTCAATCCTTTCAACTCCTTTCATTCCAGATCCTTCTGCTGCAGCTCCTTCCATTTCAGCAACCCTTGAAACAGTGGAAAGTGTGGTGGAGGTAGAGGTGACACTTCTGCAATCTCTTCAGATCTATCTGGGAAGGAAATCCAGACACAAGCAAAATCCCGGAGCAACCCTGCTTTCAGTTTCTCCCCAGAGGCTGAGAAAATCCACTTCCTCTTCACTCACCCATGTGCATTTCTGGCTTTGATGAACAGGCCTGAAAGACCCACTAAAGAGGTTAGGAATTAAAGCATCTGAAGGCTCTGCCTCTTAGAAAGCAGCCACCTCTGCCCAGAACCTGCTCCTAGGTGACTCCTTGAAAGGGAAGTACGCTGAGCTTTCAGAGGGCAACATCCACCTGGGAGAGGGTCCTGTGCACTCGGAGGAGGGCCTTGTGTACCTGGGGGAGGCTCTGGGTACCTGGAGGAGGGTATTGTGCACCTGAAGGAGTTGCACTGCCACAGGGGCGAGTTCCAGTTACACTGCTGTGTGCATCAGACGATCAACCTGACAAGCAAGATTGAGTCTAGAGCTCGGGCCACATTAGTCGTCTTTCCAGCAGGTCCTGTTATTGTCAAATTTGTTATAACTACAGAAACTAAAAACCCACAATATACTGCTATATGTTTGCTTTAAATAGTCAGCTGCCTTTTTAAGTAAGTTAAGAGGAAAAATAGTCTTTTACGTCAACCCACACACTTATTTTTTCCTGTGTTCTCCATTTCATCCTGTAGATCTGAATTTCCAACTGGTGTCATTTCTTTTCAGCCTAAAGGACATCATATACTGCTTAATGTGGGCCCACTGGTAAGGAGTTCCTTAAGTCTGTTTATCAGAAATGCCTTTATTTTACCTTTAATTGTGAGGGATATATTTTTTCTGGATATAGGATTCTTGGTTGACAGTTTATTTTCATTTAGCAATTTGAAAACATCATTGCCCAGAGACCTCCATCACTCCTAAAGAGAATCCAGCTCTTGCTATCATTGTGGTCCTTGTTGTGCTTCATTTATCCTCTCTTTCAACGTTTTCTCTCTAGTTTTAGAATTTCAGCAGTTTGACAATAATTAAGGTATGGTTTTGTTTGTTTTTAATCCTACTCTAGATTCACTGAATTTATCAGATCTGTAAGTTTGTCTCTCCACCAAATTTGGGGAAATTTCAGGCATTTTTCTTATCTTATTACCTCTCTCCTCTTACTTTGGGATTCCAGTTACAAACATTGGGCCACTTGGTCTTGTCCTATCGAAACGCTGTGCATTTCAATCCTCTCTCTCCTGCCGTTCTTCAGATTGAATAATTTTTACTGACTGATGCACTGACCTCTCTTCTGCCCTGCACAATCTACTTTGTAAGCCCATCTAGTAAGTTTCTCATTAGAGATATCATGCTCTCCAGTTTTACCATTTCCATTTGGTTGTAGGTTTGGAGTTTCCATTTTTCTGTTGTGATTCTCAATGTATTCATTCATTCTGACCATATTTTCCTTTAAGTCCTTGATGTATATTTGTGAGAGATATTTTAAAGGCCCCATTGCTAATTCCAATATTTGGGTTAGATTCTATGAGCAGTTTTGGCCTAATTATCAGTCATGTTTTCCTTTATTGGCATGTCTAGTAATTTTTGTTTGTATTCTGGTCATTGTAATCATTGTAGATGATGCACTGTAGAGAAGCTGGCTCTGCTGTCTTTTTCTAAAGGGTTTTAACTTGGCTGGACTGAAAAATTTAAATCTGTTTACCTTGCCTGGTAAGTCTCTTCTTGATTCTTTCAATCATCTAGCTGTTGCTTTTCTCTGGATTCTCTGGAATCTTCTGTGGGCATGTGAAGTTCAAGGGGCAGCTGAGGAACTGGACAGAACTTATGAGTATTTCTGGGAGTCTCCACCTGTGGCTACATATTTTACAGGATTTATCCCCTCACATTCCAGCTGTTTTTAATTCTAAATCCCATCTTCCAACTCTGCTGGCCAGTAAGACTGGTTTTCTGGGTGAGATCTAGCTATATTTTGATGCAAGGACAGATTGGGGGTGCTCTTAAAGACACACAAACACAGGTCACACTCAGTTCTGTTTTCTTTTCAAGGGTGGAGTCCTCAACAGTTTCTGCCTACTATTGATCATTCTCAAGCAACTTCAAATAGTTTTTAGCAAAAAATTTTCCCCAAAGTTTACAACTGCTATTTGAGGAGTATTGGTCTGATATACACTACTCCCGCACTGCCACAAACAGAACTTCCAGTTTCATTATTTTCAAGTATCGTTTATCTAACCCAACAATCTCCATAATGATCATGAAAAGCGGACTAGTAGATGTGGGCACAATAGTTGAATCATTCACTCAGTAAGTACTTAATGACATCTGTTCTGTCCCCATTGTTGTGTTTGACAGGTGAACTATCTCAAGGACCTCTGTGTTTACTGGGGAGACAGATTGATAATCACTGGAAAAAAAAAAAAAACAGTGCCAAAAACTCTGCCACAATGGCAGACAATGTGGGAGGGCCTGTGTTAGTTCTGAGAAGTGGAGCGTTCTCAGAGAACAGAGGAAGTAGCCAGGTTGGGATGGCTAAAACACAGGGAAAACACAGGACTCCAGGCAATCAAGGATGTGATCAGAACTGGAAGCCGCACGTGGCCCAGCATGGTGGGAGTTTGGTGCACGAAGGGCAGTCAGATCATGGGGTCCCATAGGATGCGCTTGGAGGTTAGGTTTTCTCCTGGTGATGACAGGGAAATGATGGGAGGGGGACAAGACATGCACGCTGTGCTTTGAGAGATAACCTGGTTTCCACAAGAAGGTGCATAATGACCACATCCATCATTCACGAATGGATGGATGCCTTCAGAGTACTAGGTTCTGAGGTAGGCTCAGTGACAATTACATTGCTAGGCCACCAAGCAAATGTTTTGTAGGATAACACAGAATTCATACATGTGTAGGATACCTCATGTATTCATACATCTGATGAACATTTATGGAGAGTCTACTATGGGCAGATCTGGGGTTATCTTCCATTTCCCTGTCACACATCTCATGATGCAGACCCCAGCTCAGGGCACTTTTCATCCCACAACTGGCTCCTGAGCCCTTGTTCCCCAACCCCAGGTCATCCTCTCTTTACACAAAGGTCTGTAAACATTTGTGGATGGACCTGAGGCAGTGTGGTCCACATGCACAAAATGGGAACTAAACTGTCGAGAACATGTGAAGAAAGCCTTTGACTTCAGTTGGTTGAAGTTCATTTGGGTTATCAGATGTTGAGGGGCTGGTTTTTATGACCCTTCCCAAGCCATCTGCAGCCCAGTTCCTGCTCTCCCTACTCTAGGGGAGTCTCCGGCTCATCTTCTCCATGTGGCCATCTTCCACACAGAGCAATTATGTAAGGACTTCATTCTGGAGCCTTCTGTTCAGAGCTCCCTCTCCAGGCTGGCTCTCGGGCAAGGGCTCTGAGGATGGGTTTGGATGACTCATTGTCTATTAAAATGCCAACTTCCAAAATTAAAGGACTTGTCTCCCAAGAGCCTTGCCTGCCTCCTCGTCATCTTGAGCCGACCCTACGGTTGCCCTGGACAACCTCTCAAGTTAACCAGTTCTGAATTTTTATTAGACTCAGCTAAGAAATGTGTCCTCTTTCTAAAAGTTTGATTTTACCCTCATTCTGAATCTTGCCAGAAGTCAAACCTAACATACACACTAGAAAAGCGAGTGTCTTTTCAAAACCCTCCTCTAATCTACATGTGAAGGTGTCTCAACCAAGGTAGTAAAGGGACCAAACTCTGGATGACAAGTGGGAAATGGATGCTTGCTGCTTTTTGAGGCCACAAAAGGGCTGTGTGTTTTCTCCCTTCTGATTCTCCAGCCTGCACGGTGCCTGGCACCCACAGGTGGCTCCAAACTGTTCCATCCGGAGCCCAGACAGAGCTGGAATTCAGGAGCAGGAGGGTCGCCTGTTACCCTTTGCCAGGGGGTCCCCTCCTGCCATTTTCCATGATCCTGGATAACGAAGAGCCTCTGTGCAGCTTCCTAGGAGGTTGGCTTAATGGCTGTGAACTGCTTCCTCCTTCCTTCTGAGAGGAAGCCCAGCCTGGATCTTCCAAATGGGCTCTCCATGAAGTGACTGCGTCTCCTCACTCACCACTTAATTTAGCTTGTGATTTAATTTGGGTGGGCACAGCCCCTGAGTGGTTCCACGCCTCGCCATGGCCATCATAGCTCCTGGCAGCCCCGCCAGCCACAGCGACCCTTTCCTGGCCCAGGACTCCCCTCTGCCTACCTATTATCTCTTCTCCCAGCACAGCAGAAGGAAGGCTTGTGAAGAAACATGATATCCTTTCCAAGGAAAAAGCCTGTAATTAACGGAGGTTTTTTGGGAAGAACATTCTGCCTGCTCCTCTCCCTCCCACTTTTTCATTTAACATATTTTATCAGAATGAAATGCCTTAATGAGCACAGAATTGCAGCTGATCCCAGCTGCACCTCCATGCTCCACACCCGGCTTCCCGCTCCCATCAAGCTGTATTCACATTCATTGTGATTGGGGGCTTCTTTCAGGAGCACCCCTCCCCCCCCCAAGAAAAACACTGACAGGAAACTCATCGACTTCCTGTAGACAGAAATGGGTCAGAAAAGCACCCCAAACCCTTGTCCATGCTACTTAAGAGTTTAAGGAGGAAAGCGGGGAGGAGAGAGGGAGAGAGGGCAGGAGGAGGCAGACAGTGAGCATGTGAGAGTGTGGGTCTGCGTGTGGAGTGGGAACGGGTGTGTGCACACCTGTGTGTGTGCATTTGTATGCATGAGTTTCTGGGCTGAGTTCTTGCGTAATGACTTGGAATCCATTGTGTGTGTGTTAGTCACTCAGTCGTGTCTGACTCTTTGAGATTCCATGGACTGTAGCCTGCCAGACCCCTCTGTCCATGGGATTTCCTAGGCAAGAATACTGGAGTGGATAGCCATTTCCTTCTCGAGGGGATCTTCCCGATCCAGGGATTGAACCTGGGTCTCCTGCATTGCAGGTGGATTCTTTACCATCTGAGCCACCAGGGAAGCCTTTTGGAATCCATTGGGAAAACATAAATACTGTACAGAAACCACAATGGAGACCCTATTTTCCATCTGCTGAAGATTCATCTCCCCAAAAGGATCAGCTCAACTTGGATGCCTGACTCCGGTGGAAGCAGTCTGACCCCAGAGGAGCCAGGACAACAGTGCCAAGATCCCCCAGATGCCCTGTGTCTTGGCTACCATGGGCACCCAGGACAGTGTTCACCACTGGGGTGGCTTCAGTCACTCACTCATACATTCATTCAACACAGGCAGTGCCTACTGTTCATAGCACTAGAGATGCAGGCAGGCCTGGCCTTCAGGAGGCCTGTCCTTACATGAATAAATAATGACCATGATGTCGGAGCATACTAAGTATGGAAGACATACAGCAGGACAGCAGGGTAAAGACAGACCAGCTCAGAGAAGGGCAGTAAGTCAGGTCAGATCGCTCACCTCCGCCACCCTCTCCTCGGAGCAGAGGGACCCTTAGAGAGGAAAGGACATGCACCATTCTCATCTTGGGGAAACCTGCTGGGTCGGTGCCCAGTGCTTCCCCACACATAGCCCTCCTCCTGGGACAGAGCTGCGCTGCATACCCCAGTTCCCCTGCAATTTGGCCAATGGGATTCTGGCCCAACTGGTGTTTGCCACGTCCAGGCCCAGCCATCCTGTGCACTTCACTCTGGAGCCCTGAGTGACCACCCCCAAGTGACTGTTTCAGGAGCAAGAAATAGGCACGTACTGAGTTACATTTCTGAAATTGTGGGAAAGCTCGTCATAGCATCAGCCCACCCTAAGCCACCCTCTCTTCCTGCAGTCTGCGTCAGGGCAGACATCGACTTGGAGGTAGCCTCTCTCCAAGGGCTGCAGACACATTGGACGTCTGAGGAGCAGAGGACACACTCTCTCCAAACCACAGCAACACTTCAGACTAGAAAACAGGACAGCTTGCCCCCCAGTGACTCTGAACTGTGTCCGCTGGTTTCTGGCATGTGGAGTGTGCAGCTCTGCCCACCTGACGCCGGACACCTCGCCTGGTCACCAGCAAGGCCAGTCATCGGGAGCTTGTGTGTACAAGGACCTGAGAACCTCTGCCTACTGCTGCTTGCCTGCCCGATGTGCAAGCTTTGTGTTAACTTGGGAGGGGGCGCGTTTTCCCGCATTGGAGCATGCAGACATCACTGTGGCTTGTGAGAAGACGTGTCCCCATCAACATGCCCATGGGCTGGTGGGGTGGTGAGCCCCTGCCAGTGGGGGGACGCCGGCCCTCCCCCTGCCGTCACCAGCCACAACTTCTTTGTCCCTGAGACCCTGGAGGGGGTCAGGAGGAAAGCACACCCGTGTCTTTTCCTCCATCATCCATCAGAGGACAGACACCGCAGGACTAACGGACCCAGCAGATCCTGGGGACCCTCACAGGATAAGGCTCTGCCCGTGGAAGTCTCCTCCCCTTTCACAGGCCTGTGCGCAGCCTGAGACAGAGGAGGGAATTTCCACGTGTCAGGTGATAATATCATTAACCTGGGAGGCTGGGAACCAGGGCAGCAGAATATTCCAGCAGTGCTTCTGACTGGGTGGCTGTAAATCTGAGATTCCAACAATTCCTCTTCGGGTTCAGGTTGGATTAACATGCTAGAGCAGCTCACGGAATTCAGAAATGTGCACTCACTAGCTTGTCAGTTTATTGTAAAGGCTGTGACTTGGGAACAATCAGGTGGAAGAGGGGTGTGGGGTGAGGTGGGAAAGGGGCACCCCAGATTTTCATGTGCTCACCCCCCGAGGCTCTCTGAACCCCGTCCTTTTTGGTTTTTGTGGAGGCTTCATCACGTCGGCATGATTGATTAAATCAGGGCCATTGGTTCAACCTCTAGCCCCCTTTCCACCCTGGAGGTGGGGGTGGCAGAAGTACAGGTCCCAGCCCTCCAGTCTCAGGGTTGGTCCCCCTGCTGACGAGGGTCCCCGCCTTTCCAAAAGTCCCCTTGTGCAAAAATTCAGCTGTGCTAGACAGGGTTTGCTATGAATGTCTGCAGATATCTTTCTTACTCTTATCTTTTAGGAAACTGCACAGGCTTTAGGAGTTCTGGTGAATAATGGGGATGAACACCAAACTATATATTTCTTAAGTCATAGCATCACGTGTGGAGAAGGCAGGATGATGTTCATGACAAGTCACTGCGGCTGTGATGTGTGTGTGATGGGGTGTCTGACCTGGGGTCCCTGCGAAGTTTGTGGCTTCATCTCTGCATACTAAACACCACCCTCCCTTTCTTCATCAAACAGAATCGGAAACAAAACAGACAAGTCAGGCCAAGGAATGAAGATGACGCCTTAATAACGGAGTGGGGCAAGGCACTCTCCATGGAGGGCATTATCTACCGGAATTCTCACTACCATTTTATCAAATTATTGCTCATATTAGGTTGCAATTTTCATTCAAAGGGAAGAAGAAAATGCTAGTTGATGGCCTTGATTATTGAAACATGAATTTGTGAAATGAGTCTTTCCCTTCTTCAGGAGAAGCAACCTCATGGTGGCTGTCGGGAGCAGGTAACACCAAGGGAAGGGACACAGAACTGCCCCCTGGCACCCCAGGCTCATTCTCAGGCCCTCTGACTTCACCAAGGTCGCTGTCAGCACGGACAAGCCATCATTCTCCATTTAGCATCTTAGTCACAATGGGGAAGAAGTGTGCACAAACAGATCAAGGGAAGATGTCAGAGGTCAAGGGCCACGAGCCAAGTTCCTGTCCCATCTCCTCCCATGCACCAGAATCGTCACTTGACAGTGACCGGAGAGAGAGGACCCAAAGCGAGTAGGCCTGTCCACCCTGGAGGATGCGGCCGCCCTTCTGATTTTTTTCTGTTCTGTGCAATACTGATCTTGTTACTGAAAAGGCGAAATCTTGATCTTCTCAGACACTCAGTGCAGAGCCGTCCCAAGCTCCAGGAACATGCCCATCAGGCTCGATTCTCGACATCCTGGGAGGAGAAGCCTAGACTAAAGCTGAGAGTAGCCCCCTTGGCAGGAGGCTCTCCACTCACCCTCACCAGCTGCTGCGGGAAGGGCCCGCGTGAGTTCTCCGGCACGTTGATGGGTGGGATGACCCAGTCCCGTTTCTGCCGCCTCAGCCCGTTGGAGCTCTGGTGCTGCGGCCATGGCAGCAGCGTGTCATTCGGAGGCTGGACGGGGTCCAGGGCTGCGTTCTTCTTTCCTTTCTGCAGAAAGGGAGAGAAGAGGCAGAGAAGCCTGGTTAGGTTTTGCAGAGGAAAAGGCATCATTTAGAATCTGTGTGTGTGTGTGTTTGTGAATCACTAAGTCGTGTTAGACTCTTTGCAAACCCATGGACTATAGGCTGCTAGTCTCCTCTGTCCATAGGAGTCTCCAGGCAAGAATACTGGAGTGGGTTGCCATTTACTTCTCCAGGGGATCTTTCTGACCCAGGGATTGGACTCTGGTCTCCTGTATTGCAGGCAGATTCTTTACCATGTGAGCCACCAGGGAAACCCCCAGAATCTAGATCCAGGAAAAGACTGGATGGTGTTGGGAAAAGTGTGTGTGTGTGGGTATGTGCTAGGGGGAAAAATTCTAGCAAGCCTCTCATCTGTACAAAGAAATGGACTACAGATTGAGTGGGGGTAAAGAAAATATAGCTGACTATTTAACAAGTAGATCAGGGCTTTTAAAGATGAAAATAATGGAAAAAAATGACAAAGGAAAGTACTCATACATTTTAATTTAAAACCCTTATTTATGGATGCTGCTGCTGCTGCTACTGCTAAGTCGCTTCAGTCGTGTCCGACTCTTTGCGACCCCATGGACTGCAGCCTACCAGGCTCCTCCATCCACGGGATTTTCCAGGCAAGAGTCCTGGAGTGGGATGCCATTGCCTTTTCCATATTTTTGGATGAATTTACAACAAATATGACCAGAGTTAATAACCTCTCTATATAAAGAGTTCTTACAAATCAATAAAAAATGGAACTTTATTATAATAGGAAAAAGACCACAAATAGATAATTACAGCAAAATAAATACAAAGGATTGATAAACTCATGAAAAATGTTCACATCTTCCAGTTATGAAACCAAACTAAAGCAGTGTATCTTCCTCACCCATCAAAGTGACAGGAGTAAACAAAGTGAATCCTCGGTGCTGGAGTGTATGCTGTGAGTCAGCAGGGCGTGACTGTTGAGGGTGTGGGATTTGGTGTCACACAGACCCTTGTCCAAAGATTTGTGGACATGGGGCAAGGCCCTCAATCTCTCTAAGCTTAAGCTGCTTCTTTTGTAAAGTAGGGATGGTATAACAGTACTGAATTCAGAGAGTTGCTATGGAAATTAGACTGATAAGAGCCCATGCCTGATGGGAATCAGTGGGACTGGATGTTGGCTGCTCTGAAGTCATGGACCTCCTCACTGCTGGGACCAGCATTTAGCCAGTGACTGTCAACGGCCTCAGAAAAGGTCCTCGCTCTTGACCCATAACTCCAGAGCTGAAACCTGTCCCAGTGAAACTGTGTGGACAAAATCCTACAAATAAAGATGTTCATTGTAGTTGTCTGTATGATAATAGTGTGCAAATATAAAATAGTAAAATTATCAGGAAAAAATTCTGGAATTCTGATAGTAGTAAACAGTAGTTAAATTCCTTGCACTACATTCATATTTTGGGATATTACATGTCATTAGAAGTTACTCTTTGAAAAAAAAAAAAAAGAAGTTACTCTTTGAATACACAAAGAAAATTCCATACAATAATAGCAAATGAAGAAACGGTACCAAAGTTACGGGCGATATGAGTTCCATGATTTTTTAAAGGGTAGAGAAAAGGCTGGAAGGAAACACACAGAAATGAGAACTCTGGCCTTCTCTAGTCACCAGTGAGTTTTATTTTACTTGACTTCTTTTACCTTTCTATACTTCAGGATGCTATAATGTACATGAAATTCTATAATTAAAAGAACCCACAGAACTCCTGTGTACATGTGACACCTACCCCTGTGTGGCCTCCAGGTTTATTTTCAAGGCACCTAGTTTGGCTGCCTCTGCACCGTTTCCACAGTTGATGTTCATTTTACTCCAAGCCTCAGAGCCAGGAGCACATGGAAACTCATGGTACGGAGACAGACCTTGGACCAGGATAGCCCAAGCTCGGTTGGAGGCACCTGGCCCTACATGGCCCTTCTCCAGTCACGGCGGGGTCTCCACCCTCAACTGAGCTCTGGACCCAGTGAGAACCCGCTGGCCTTGGTATTGGCCGCTGTGGACAGAGAGCCTCCCTCACTCCCTTTTGCAAAAAAGTTGCATAGAAATGTTAGACACAGGCAGACAAAACTAGCTGATTAAAAAAAAACAACAACAACTTGTATCCTTCCTGAATGCCCAAACCTAATGTTGATTTTTTGTTGTTGTTTAGTTCGCTCAGTCGTGTCCGGCTCTTTGCGACCCTGTGGACTGCAGCACACCAGACTTCCTTGTCCTTCACTAGCTCCTGCAGTTTGCTTAAACTCATGTCCATTGAGTCGGTGATGCCATCCAACTACCTCATCCTCTGTCATCCTCTTCTCCTCCTTGCCCTCAATCTTTCCCAGCATCAGGATCTTTTCCAATGAGTTGGCTCTTCCCATCAGGTGGCCAAAGGATTCATACTTAAGCTTCAGCATCATTACTTGCAATGAATTTTCAGGGTTGATTTCCTTCAGGATTGACTGATTTGATCTCCTTGCTGTCCAAGGGACTCTGAAGAGTCTTCTCCAGCACCACACTTCAAAGGCATTAATTCTTCAGTGTTCAGCTTTTTTTATTGTCCAGCTCTCACATCCGCACACAACTGCTGGAAAACCATAGCTTTGACTGTACAGACCTTTGTAGGCAAAACCTAATGCTACATCAGTGGAGAAACCTATCTAGGCTAACGGTACTCCACTGAAGACCCCCTCTGGGACTTTCCCCACCAGAGGCCCAGCTGTCTTCCGTGTTGAATTCCTGCATTTAAATGCATTTAAATCGCATTTAAGGCAGTTAAAAACCAAAAGTTTCCCTAGGTTGCATCCCACCTTCATCAGAAGGATCCGTGTGAGGTGTGTGCATCCCCAGAGGCCTTGATTTCTATGGAGACCTGACATCCTCCCAGCCTTGTGACCAACCTTGAGTCTCTCATGATGATGGGCGGGGTCGTCTCTAGGCTCCTTGATGAGCATCACAGAACAGCATTCAGGGAGGTCCTAGCTGCGTGTCTCTACTTCCCTGGCAGCCAGAAGGTGAAAGTGTCAGTGGTTCAATTATGTCCGATTCGTCTTTTTGACAAATATGTCAATTTGTCTTTTTGACCCTGGACTGTAGTCTGTCCATGGGATTTTCCAGGCAAGAATATTGGAGTGGGTTGTTATGCCCTCCTCAAGGGAATCTTCCAGAACCAGGGATTAAACCCAGGTCTTCTGCATTGCAGGCAGGTTCTTTATTTTCTGAGCCACTAGGGAAGTCCCTGGCAGCCAGGATGCAGATGATTGCTCTCCATGTGCCAGGGTCACTTTGTGGTCACTGAACGTTCTCCACCGTCTCTGCCTGCATCCTTCCTCCCTTCAAGGCCTCAGGAAGGTTATCCTTTCTCTACCAGGGGACCCAGGGAGGCCAAGTCACTTCTGAAGGTAGGATCTGAGTGCCGGGGGTCAGGCCTCAAGGTTGGAGCATCTGGCTGCATGCTACCCTCACTTCTGGGGTTTCTTCATCAGGTCACATCCCCTCTAGGAGTCCTCATGTCAGCATGCAGTGGGCTGGTTAGACAGGGACATTCCCAACTAAGAGGCCCAAAGACATTGGTTCATCTCTGAGTTCCCCACAGGTCAGCTTGCAGGTTAGAAACGCAAAGTGTGAGATCCCTGCCTGGACTCACGCCCTCTGGGATGATGCCTGTGGTGTGTGTTTATGGAGCCCTCCAGGGGACCAGGGGGCTGTCACCCTCCACAGATGCAAGACCTCGCTCCTCGGGAAATGAGGGTCACCTGTCCTAGCAACTGCCTCAGGAGATGGGAGTGAGACAGTGTTTGTTCTGAGCTTGTCTGTGTGAGGGCAGCAGATGGAATCAGCCAAACACACCTTGCATGATGGTGGGGGTTGGTGGGCTGGGGCAGGGGTACCAGCCACAGGTATAATCTCTGGGAGGTGGGGACTGGACATCTGGGCTCCCCCCACATCTCCCTGTGTGTGATGCAGAGAATGCAGGTCTACCTGGCCGCCTGCAGAGGCTCAGCTGAGCCTCTGAATTGCAGACTCAGGATTTGAAAGGTTTTCATCGAACCGTTCTGTTCTCCTTTAAAAAACCTGCCTCATCCTCCTCTGCTGAGGCTGCGCCTCCATGGCGTTAATTTCCCTAGTGTTGTTTAAATAAATTGCACATATTTGCTACTATTTTAAAGCTGTGAGACAAATGTAATAACAAAATCTGGAGAAGATCGATGCCAGACCTGCGCTAGCTTCGCGGGACGGGAAGACACCCCATTCCTCTGGGGGAGGGATGCTGACGCTGACATGGACCAGCCGTTGCCAGGGGGCGAGTGTGCGCTTCTGGACCTGTGATGACCTCAGGCCGCTCGGCTCGCAAATCCCAACGCACAGTCACACAGATGGGAAATAACGCTGTGGCCACTGTGGAGAGCATCTCTGAGCCGACGACAGCCAGCATTTCTCCATGCGCCAAGGTCACCAGTGCTTCTGGAGCCACTATGGTGGATGTCGGGTGAGACACGGATGTAGCCTCTGTGCTCCTGTTACTAAAAGCCACACATGTGCGTGTTCATGTCCAGGCCTATATAGGCACATGTATGTATGGACACGGACATGTATGTGTATGTGTACATGTGTACATATATGTGTGCTGTTGTATGTCTCTCTCTCTGTATATAAGGTGTCACAACTTTCTCAGAACCAACAGCCCGGCCCTGACCCGATGACCAAGCCCACATCACTGGTTCCTTACAGACACCTCAGCTCAAGTCAGAGGCCTTGTAACCAGTAGGGGGTGGTTCCTGACTGCCGGGCTGGCCTTGGATTCGGCCACACTCGTACCTGCAGGTCTGCAGAACGGCGAGCACTGAGGAAATCGCCTGGTGGTCTGGTTGGACCCTCGACCCAGCCCACCCGCCTGCAGAGTGGGCGGCTGCGGGGATGGTGTGCAGCGGGGGATGGCATTCGAATCCTGAGGCGGTTCCCCTGAATTCTGTACATCATCCCCTGTGAGTCTGCACCTCTGTTCTGTGAGTCTGGGTGGAGTCTGCTGGCTCTGGGGACCCCTTGGAGCCCTGACCGTAGGATGGGGTGGCCGGTGGGCTTCTATGGGACACAGGGCTGTCCTGCCCACAGGTATGGCCTTTCCTGAAGAGGGCAGATGTGGGTGGGGACCATGGCTAACAGGCGTAGATGACGCAGAGACTGGACGCTTGTTTGTGAAGCCCTGAGTCTGCCTGCTCCTTAATCGGCTCTTACTTACAAAGCATCTCTCCTTTGAGATGGCCTCTCCCACTGAGACTTAATCGATTGGGTTCAGCACTGGATTCTTCTGCCGAGGAGGCTCTGAAATGGTGAGCTGCTCAGAAGAGTTTCCCCAGGGGCGGCGGGGGCGGGGGGTGTCCTTGCTCCAGGCCTGGGCCCTGAGTGAGTCTTTTATTTCCCCTGGGCCTCTGTTTTCCTCTCCAGGGGCCAGACGAGCTCTGGGGGGCAGCTGGGCTGTGGGCCAGAGGTGGGGAGTGTCTGCCTCAGGTCACAATCTGGGGATGTTAGGTGGTCTCACTCCCAAGCGATACAGGTGAACTACAGGGTCACATCCTCAATAAACACGCACTCTGTAAAGAAAACGTCTGGTGCTTGTGTGGCTGCTTGGGCTGGTCCCCCTGGAGGGGTATGCGCCCCACTCTGCCTGTGGCTCTTGGGGATCTGGGGTGCCTAGGACAGGGTCTAAGATCCTTCCAGGTCACCTCGTCTCTGGGCTCAGTGCTTCTCTCTTGGCAGGGTTTCTGGACCAATCTCAGGTGTAGCATCCTCTCTCCAGGGAAAAAGGGACGCACCCTCACACTCAGGAACACACTTCAGTGAACTCAGGAAAGAAAGGGATGCAGGAGGACAAAGACTGTCCTCCTTTCTCAAGGGAAGGCCACGGCCCCAAGTCCACAGACAAGCTACACGATGCCCCCGCAAAGCCATCACTTTCTACCCTCTCCCTGCCCTGAGCCCAAACCTGGAGCCCAGCAGTGACCCCTGTGCCCATCTCCCCGAGATGGCTTTCTCCCCAGCTCCTCACAGGGCATACCATCTCATTTTCTTAAGTTCCCGCAGCCCTGAGCCCGCCTGGCCCTGCTCTCCTTTCAACGAGGTTGTCCTCTGAGTCTGATTATGAGCGTAATTGAGAGTGACTCCCCGGTGAGGTCTTCAGGGACTCGCCGACATCAGGAAGAAGCTGGGTCATTTCCCTCCCATCAACGTTCACAAGTGAAAGATGAATAATGCAAAACTATCCTGGGGCAGGTTTTAAATTATCGCTTCTTTTTTTCTTCCTTTTTTTTCCAAAAAGTAAAAAAAAAATGAGAGAGAGAAAAGTGTCAGGGGAGGACGATAGTTACACGCTCCTCCTCCGATCTACATGCAAAAACTTATAATTGGTTATATTTTCCTGTTATCCAACCGCTCACTGGTAGGAACACAGAATTATGAAGAGCCAAGTGTAAGCAAATAGCTGACTCATAGAACACTCAGAAGTGAGCAGGGAATACAAACAACCCAGACTCTGTCTCCAATGTAGAAACTCCTTCTTAGCCATTCTGGATTGAGGAGGGTGTCAGCTGGTTAGCTGTGGGTAAGTGGAGAATGTTCACCTCTCCTGGTGATGGGAGTGCAGGTGAGGGTCCCACTATGAGCCAGTCTGGGTCCTGGGGCCCTTGGCTGTTGCCTGGAGCAGGTGGACGGGGAGCAGGGCCTGGGACACAAGCCCAGGTCATCACACGTGGGGGCCCGGCCTTTCAGCAAACTGCAGTGAGCTCCAGTCCTCCAGAGAAGACGGCTCCCCAGAGGCCTCTGCCCTCATGGGATGACGTGGATCTGGAAGTGGCTTATAAACTCCCAGACCACAGTGTGTTTCTTAAGAGCACCTAGTCACCCTGCCCCTCAAAGATGGGGTCACAGATGAAGTCTGACGCCCCCACAGCCATTGCATGAAGCTGTTGGGTCCTGGGCTGCTCTGCCTCAGTGCCTTAAATTTCCCCCACTAAAAAATTATTTATTTGTTTTTGGCTGTGCTGGGTTTTTGTTGCTATGCAGGCTTTTCTCTAGATGTGGCAAGTGGGGGGTTCTCTCCAGTTGTGGTGCACGAGCTTCCCATTGCAGTGGCTTCTCTTCTTGGGGAGTACGGGCGCTAGGGTGCATGCCAGCTTCAGGAGTTGGGGTACAGGGGCTCAGTAGTTGTGGCTCCCTGACTCTAGAGCACAGGCTCAGTAGTTACAGCACAAGGGCTTAGTTGCTCCGTGGCATGTGGGATCTTTCTGGACCAGAGATCAAACCTGTGTCTTCTGCACTGGCAGGCGGATTCTTTACCACTGGTCTGTTAGCGAAGCTCTCCCCCCACTTTTGAGAGAATAGCATAAGCACAAGTCCACCAGATTCAATAAAAGCTAAATTTATCAGAAAATGTTCAAGCCAGCTCCCCGTGGGACCTGTCCATCAGGCGAGGTAACCCTGATGTCCAAGAGGACGCTTCTTAATCAAGGGGCACAGGGTGGGCTCCCTCCCCCTAGAGGTGATAGTGGGCACTCACCACCCCGGGCAGCTCCTCCTGGGGAAGGTGCCCCACACATTGATGGGCAGTGCAAGCCCGGACCCTTAATGCTGAGAGACAAGGCTTCTGTGAGGCTGGAGCCTGTGGCTGCAATTTGCATAAGCAGATAAGGAAGGGATGATGCAGGCAACAGGGAATCCTGTTCTTTAACTTGCTGGTCTTCCCTGCTCTCTGGTTTCTAGGCTGGTCATGTGCCCGGGAGCCACGTGCCAGCACCTCTCTGGGTGGTGGATGCACAGCTGAGGGTCAGAGGTCTGGAACTGGGACCTGCACTGAATTTTCTGGGAAATGCAGGGAGAGGAAGTCCTCAGGTGGAAGGTCCTGGGAGTCCTGATTAGGCTGGGGCTGCTTCTGTTTCAGAGAAGGCAATGGCACCCCACTCTAGTACTCTTGCCTGGAAAATCCCATGGACAGAGGAGCCTGGTAGGCTGCAGCCCATGGGGTCGCTAAGAGTCAGACACGACTGAGTGACTTCACTTTCACTTTTCACTTTCATGCATTGGAGAAGGAAATGGCAACCCACTTTAGTGTTCTTGCCTGGAGAATCCCAGGGACGGGAGAGCCTGGTGGGCTGCTGTCTATGGAGTCGCACAGAGTTGGACACAACTGATGCGACTTAGCAGCAGCTTCTCTTTCATCACAGAGGTCAACCTGTGCCTGTGAGTCTCACTCTACTCCATCTCTGGGTATCCACCCCTTTCCTTTAACCAGCGCCCAGCGTCCAAGCCCTGCCTGCTTCTGCACCTTCTTATGTACAGAGTGACCAAGATCACTTGCAGTCTCATCGGACCCTCTCGGTGGCCCCGATGTTGGGGAAGGGGCTGGCCCATCCCAGCAGAAACATGACTGATGTAGGGCTTGGTGCCCCCAGGTTACAGAATTTGTGGGTCTGTGCTCAGAATGAGACATGAGGGGGTGACATACTGTGTCTGCGTGTGGACTCACAAACGTGTGATGGAACACAGGTGCATGAGATCCACCCTCAAGCATCAGTGTTATTTACGGCTCTCTCCTTGGTTTCTGATTCACCAGCCTTCCTGTTTTCATTGCTTCCTTGCAGCTTTGGGTTAAACATGCTTCAAATAAGGAAACAGCGTCCTACCCATCCCAACTCCCCCAAATGTCAGGTCTAGTACTGATTTTCACTGAGGATAATTAGATTTCGTGAGAAAAAAAGAGAGGCACCAAAATCTATAAGATAGTTCATTCCTCTACCTCCGACTTCCCTTTCAATATACATTTGAAAAATGGTACATTTTGTTTGCCTGCAAGCATGTATATTTAAAATATTTAACTAGGGTTCTGTCTGCAGCCTTCTGGCTGGTTTCCATGGCAGCTAAGGACCGGCAGAATAAAATGGTATTTAACAAACACAAAATAAAACAACAGAAAGATAGCTCCCTTCTTTAACAAATAGAGCATGGGAGCCATTCTAAACAAACATTTGCATGAGTTTGGTTCTGAAAAGCACTTAGTGGAATTTTTTTTACATCCACAACACAATGGGGAAGACCAATGCCCTATCCTTGCCCCTCAAAGCAGCTATGGTATTTCTTACTTCTCATCTCTTCTAAGAAGGGGAGACTGTTTTGAGAATTCCCATGAAAGTCACGCAAAGAAAGGTCTCCTGCACGAAACAGCATGATTATTTCCTTGTGTATCCATATTTGGAAGGAAAGTCTGACGCTAACACTTCTGTACTCGCTGCCTGGGGTGCGGGGGATGCGGGGGTGGGGTGGAGTGGGGGATGGGATGGACTCCCCCCAGCCTCGCTCACTTGTACCCAGAACAACCCAGGAAGGGACGAGCTGACACGGTCGTCACTCATACCCGAGCAGAGGTCCAGGGACTGGCCAGGTTCATACGGCTGTGACGGCGGCTGGGGTCTGAACTCGGGCCGTGTCCCGTGGCCCCTCCCTGCTCATCACTCACAAGGGGAAGCCCTGACCTGGAGGCCGGATGTCGCGGTGCTGTGTGGTTCTGACAGCACTGCCGCTGTTTCCTAAGCAGACGGGTCAGGGACTGTGGGGGTGGGAGCATCCCTGGGGAACCGCGGAGCCCTGTTTCTTCAGGCAACTTGTTTCCATCACCAGCATCCTCAGGGAAGCTTCGTGTTCTCAAGTAGTTTGAAAACCTCATTTCTCTTAACAGACACTCAAAGCACATCCCTTGCCCTCTGCAGCCTTGTATCCCCCACAAAACGAAGACACAAGACAATGTGTCTCCTAGGGCCTGAGAATTTCCCCCTGATCCCGCCTGGCTCTAAACTAGGCTCTCTGCACTGCCAACGTGTGGAAGCAGGGCGTGCTTTGGGGGGGTGTCCTGTGCACTTGTAGGGTGCTTGGGTCCACGCGATGCCAGGAGCACCCCCCCACCCGCTGTGACAACCCAAACTCCAGGCTTCTCCTCCGAGCGCCCTGCTTGGGGACCTGCTCTAGGGAATTAGGACAATTATGTTTTGATAGCAACAACATAAATGAAATTACTCTTTAGTTTACAGAAAGAAGTACAATTACAGTAAGAGAAGATAAATAAATGAAATGAGCAAGTTAAGCCAAAATGCATGGCTTTTTCCTGGAGTTGCAAGCGATGGGACTGGCTGGGATCGCTCGCATTGGTGTCAATTAGTGAGAAAAACGGTCAGTTTCGTCAGCATGGATGGTTCTGGAAGGCTTCGGTCAGGATGAAGGTAAGCATTTTGTGGGTGGTGAGGGAGGGTCTCTTTCTGTTTGTACTCACATCTTGGTGCCTGCACAGCTGCAGGAGAGGCAATGAAGGAGGCAGGGGTGTGTCCTGCAGAAGTGACGGGTGTCCCCTCATGGGAACAAGGAGGCAGAGTGGACTTGGCTGGGTGGGGATGGCTTCCGCCCTCTGAGGCTTAAGAGAAGCTGAGAAGGGGGAGGTGCTAGGATCCAGGTGGTGGGTATTGGGTGGTGGGACCTCCTGCAGCAGGGAATGGACAGTGGCCTGGCCAGAACACAATGGTGAGATGCGATGGCCCCCATGGGGCAGGAGAGGCAGTGGGGCCAGCCCCTGGGGGCCTTCATCCCACTTAGTAAACCAGCCCTGACCAGCGCCTACTCCTTGCCTCTCTCTCAGCAGAGACACAGCAGGAAGCAGGCCGGGCATGGTGCTGGCTAAGCCAGGGTGGCTGCAGAAAAAGCCTCACCCTCCTGTTAGGTAGTTAGAATAGGGAAAAGGAGTCCAGAATGGCAGTGGCTAAAAGACCTGGAAGGGAAAAGTCCGCGAAAATAGAACAAAGGAAGGTCCGAGGACTGGAGTGAGAACCTCAGGTAAAACAAACAGCACTCCAGGCTGGCCCAATTTACATAGGACAGGCCCAGGGAGAGAAAAACATAAAAAGAGGAGCCAAAGCTAGCTCTCTCCCTCCCACACGCTGGGGCGCTCTTCTCTTCGGGTCTTTGGGTCGACATGCCCTCACGCCTCGAAGATGGATTTTCCTGCTATTATCTAAATAAAATAGAGCTGTAACCCTGATTTATCTAAGAGCTATAACATGGTCTGTTCGAGACCTGAGAGTGATAACACGGTCTGTTCAAGACCTGAGAGCTGTGACATGTCGAGGGGGGCTTTAATGTTCGTCACTCCAAATCTTTGTTGTGACGAGACAAAAACCGAGGAGCATACACTCTCCTGACACTCCCACCCTTGCTCTCAGCCCACCTGGAACCCCGATACATCTTAGAATAGACACAAGTGCCTCTCCAAGGGCCACCTGGCCTGGGCCCTGCCTAAGGGTGCTCCCCTAGCCCGAAGGTGCTCCCATCTCTGCCTGCTTCTCTTATCTCCAGTCTTGACTCAGATGTTGCACTCCTGGCCCCCGGGACAGACCAGCAGCCTCTGCCCTCTACCGGCCCAGCCCTGGGCCATTCCCCACTCCCACGATAGGCCAGGGAAAGTGACCAGTGACTGTCTTGCCTTTCTCCCTGGGCCTGGACCCTGGGCACCTCTCCTCTGCAAAACGCAGACCCTGACACTCGTTCAAGGACATCAGCAGGCTGAAACATGGTCCAAGTTGGCCCTTTTCCACTGTATCACTCCTGCTCACCCCGGGGCAGCCGGCAGCTCTCCGAAACTGCAGAAGGTGCAGCTTCCAGGGGTTAGAACTCACTTCTGCCTTCGCACTTGTGGAGTTAACAGCTGTGGATTTCTGGAGAGCACTGTGCACCCACTGAGGTCTAACACTGATCACCTATCCCTGGGCGGGGCCACCCGCTGTGGTCACCATGGATTTCCTTCCTGGCAGTCTGTGTGGGCCTGTGACATGGACACTTGGTTCTTGAGTCCCCCAGGCAGTCAAGCCTGTGCCTGAAGCTGGCCCGCATGGGCGGCACCACCTAAACCTGCAGGAGCACCGAGCTCCCCATCGCTCATTCACATGGCTGCCATCCTCCGAAGGAGAACAGGCGCATGGACAGCAGTCTGCTCGCTCGCTGGCCGTACCGTCACGTATGGGCCATAGTGGGAGTCACTGTTTCTGTCACGTGGAGGCCACCTTTTGGAAAAGCATAAAAGGACCATCTTGCTACTTTCTGAAGGTGCGTGCACACCCTGCTTCCCGGGCTCCACCTGATGACCTTCATGCACTTTCCCAAGGTGACACTACGCGTGGCAAGCTCCACGGGCCCCCTTTGGTTAAAACTCCCAAGTGGGCACCGTAGGGGTTAAGGCACAGTGCTGGTCCTCTGGCGCTCATGGAGGGCTGCTCCGGGGCCAGCCTTTCCTTAGGGACCGGAGTTGGGGGGTCTCAGGAACTGCTTCTCAGCCAGGTCCTCTATTCTGTGTCCTGTCGCCGATCTGGGCGTCTGTGATACCGACGGGCTCCTTCCACTCACAGAGGCAGACTGTGGGGATGGGGCTTTAACACCTGTGGTCTTGGCACGATGTCCTCACCGGGACTGGAGACATGAACAGCAGCGGGAAGAGGACTGCAGGCTCCGAACTCTCATCCACCTTCAGGAGGTTGCACGGACGGTGTGTGTCTCCACCTCTGGGGTCGGATCTCCACCTCAGCTGGAAGGCACTGGCGACATCCCCGGTGACTGACTGTCCTGGGCCCACCACAGACAGGGGTTTCCATGGCAGACACTCACGTCATCGTTCTGGAGGCCAGACGCCAAGACCAGGTGTGTGAAGGGCAGTACCCCGCAGGGCTGAGCGAGAGCCTCGCCCCAGGCCCCTATCCTGGAGCCTGGTGGTTGGCGGTGTCCTTGTTTTGCAGAAAGGTCACCTCCATCCTTGTCTTCATCTTCACACGGGTTCTGCCCGGGACTGTGCTGTTGTGCTGTGCTTAGCCATTCAGTCTCATCTGACTCTTCGCGACCCCATGGACTGTTTCCTGCCAGGCTCCTCTGTCCATGGGATTCTCCAGGCAGGAATACTGGAGTGGGTTGCCATTTCTTCCTCCAGAGGATCTTCCTGACCCAAGGATTGAACTTGTATCTCCTGCATTAGCAGGCAGATTCTTTACTGCTGCACCACAGGGGAAGCACCAAGGACTCTGTCTGTGTTAAAATTTCCTCTTTAATAAGTTCACCAGTCACTTAGGATTAGGGTCTCCCTGCCCCGAGGACCTTACCGGAACTAATTCCGTCTGACAACCTGGTCCCATTCTGAGGAACTGTGGGCTAGGACTTCCACACAGGAACTCTGGGGGCACAGTTCAGCCCATCACCTGGGGAGGTGGAAATTCCAGGGAAAGATGGCGCTTTGGCATCTCGGCCCGGGCACGGGATAACACGTGACAGAGTTTATTTTTCATAGATGCTGACACACTCTACAATCTAATATTAGTTTCATAAACAACAGTTTCCTTTTTGCAAACTATACCCACAGGTCCCATTGACACTTTCAAGTGATGCACAGCCAGCCAGATGACGAGGGTGCGAGAACTTGATCTCAGTATCGACTGCAAGGCCGAACGTTGCTCCAATTCCTTGGGGGCAATGCAGCTCTCCCGTGGGAAATATGTGACCTCATTTGCATTTTCTAATTGAATTGCTATCAGCTTTCCTGCAAGACTGCACACAAAAACCTTCTTCCAGATTCCAGCCCTGCTGGTATTACCCACAAAAAGACCGCCTTTAAATGGTTGCTAAGAAGGGAGAGGAAAGGGAGAAGTTGCCAGGAGTTTATGGTTCACCTGACCGTAAAGCTCCTTTTGCCCGTGCCTTGAGAGTCGCTGAAATGACGGACGAGGGAGACCGTGCTTGATGGGACCTGACGTGAGAGAGTAGGGATTTATGGAACCGGGAAATTAGGGGGTCCCTTTGGGCCCTCCTCCGGGGATTTGCTTCAAGTCTCCTTTCATGAGAGTTTCTTGGGACTTTTAACCTTGCAAATGGCTCCTTTGAAGCAGGTCCTTTGACTTCCCTGGTGGATCAGACCAGGGCATCTGCCTGCAATGCAGGAGACCTGGGTTTGATCCCTGAGTGGGGAAGATCCCCTGGAGAAGGACATGGCCAGTATTCTTGCCTGGAGAATTCAATGGACAGTGGGGCCTGGCAGGCTACAGTCCAAGGAGTCACAAAGAGTTGACATGACTGAGTGATTAACACTTTCACTTTGTGTTTCTAGAACCTTCTACCAGCAGAACTCCCACTTGCGGTGTTCCCCTTGAACTCCCCACCTTTCCAAACCCAGCTAGGAAGCCCTCTACATGCACTGAAAAGATGCTTTGAAATTGTGAAGTATAAACGACCTGTGGGAAAGTGCTTGCAACTTCAGTAAACAAACACAGGAATGATAACAGAATGAACACCTGGCCCAGGTCCCCCCTCTCATCCCTCAAAGCCCCCCAGGCCCGCCTCCTCCTGCTTCCTCTGTGAGGTTGTACACACACTCCACGTTGTCCAGGTCTGGACCACAGTCTGCATTTCCCAGCCCTCTATCCCTCGATGCATGTCTGTGGGATTTGCCTACCCTGTTCATTTTTGCTGCTACACAGAATTTCACTGAATGAATCCACCCCCAGGTTCTTAACCAACCTAATGCTGATGAGTCTTGGGGTTCTTTTCAGGTTTATCAAATTCTGGTGCAGAGCTCTTGGTATGAATGGGTCCATACTTCTTTTGGGCTTGTACCTAAGACCAGCAGCATGATGAAAAATACACAATTGGTCTCTGCCCTCCATTCCTGACACAGAACTCTTGAAACCCTTGCAACCTCTGCAGTGATGGATTGACAGGGGTACCTTACCCATGGCTCCTAAGTCCCTGGGAATTTTCCAGGTGATAGGGCATCTTTTGTTCTAATGAAGTGACTCTGGGTGGGCTCCTGGAGGGGGCTGGTCACCAGAAAGTCTGAGTCATGATTAGAAACTTGGAGCTCTCAGCCCCCTGCCCACTCCATCTTCTGGGGAGGGGAGAGGGGCTGAGTTGAGGGGTTGAGTTCATGGATCATGCCTGCAGGATGAAGCTTCCACAAAAATCCCTGAACTCTGGGGTATGGAGAGCTTCTGAGTTGGTGAACACATCCATGTGGCAGGAGGGTGGTACACCCATCACCACGGGGATAGAAACACTTGCATTTGAGACCCGTCTGGACCTCCCCCTATGTAGTGCTTGACCTGGACATTCCTTCATGATAAACCAGGAAGAGTAAGTGTGTGCTGTCCCCAGTTCTGTGAAACTTCGTAGCAAATGATTGACCAGAGGTGTGGGTGGTGAGAACTGAGTTGGATAGGAGCGAGTAACCAGGAGGAGACTCAACACTTGTGACCCACATGTGAAGGAAAGTGGGCTTGTGGACTGAGCCCTGAGCCTCACGGTCTGTGCTGACTCCAGGCTGTGAGGGTCAGAATTGAGTTAAATTAGAGAACACCCAGTTGGTGTCCATGCAAAGTCAGAGGATTGGCTGGGGTGGAAAACCTACAGCTTTGGTGTCAGAGGTGTGAGAAGAGGAACAGTTTCCCTCTCAATTAGGCAAAGGTATATTCAAATTTAAATGGAAAATGCTGATTGTTATTGGAGAGGCTGTACCATAGTGCATCCCCACCAAGCACATGGGAATGCCATTTCTCCTCGTTCTCATCGATGTGAGAACCGGTGTTGCCAGTCTTTCGAAGGCTAGTCATTCTGGTAGGTTTTTGGCTTTTATCTGCGTTGCCTGCTGAGGTTGACATGTCCTCACATGGATCTACCACCAGGCTCTCCTCTTTCATGGGCAGCTTGTTGTTTTTAATTTTTCTCCTATCAGGTTATCTGTCTTTACATAGTGATTTGAGGCTCTCTCTCTATTCAGGTGGAGAAGGTAATGGCAACCAACTCCAGTATTCTTGCCTGGAAAACCCTATGAACAGAGGAGCTTGGTGGGCTACAGTCCACAGGGTCACAAAGAGTTGGACACTACTGAGTTTGCACACTCATCTATATTCAGGACATGCCTCTTTGTCAGTCATTAAGTGTCACAAATATCCTCTCTCATCTCCGGTTTAACTTCTCACTTAAAAAATTATTTATTTTTAATTGAAGGATAATTGCTTTACAGTCTTTCCGCTTTCTTAAGTAGTGATAAGTAGATTCTCATTTTTCATGAAGTCAAATCATCAACCTTTGCTGTATTCTCTGTGCTTCATCACGTATAAGAAAGCTTTCCCCACACATCACTCCCAATTCTCTTCTATTTGTCTACTTTGTCTTGCAAACTCAGAGTTACAATCTACCTGGAACTGATTTGGGGTGTAGCATGGGGTAGGGGTCACTTGGGACTTCCCTGGTGGCTCAGATGGTAAAGAATCCACCTGTAATGAGGGAGACCTGGGTTAAGAAGATTCCCCTGGAGGAGGGCACAGCAACCCACTCCAGTATTCTTGCCTGGGGAATCCTCAGGGACAGAGGAGCCTGGCAGGCTGCAGTCCATGGGGTTGCATAGCCTCGGACATGACTGAGTGACTAAGCAAACACACGGGTCACTTGACTTTTCCCCTTTAGGGTACCCCATTGGCCCAGCATCACTTATGGAAAAGACAGTCCTCCTCCACTATTCTAAGTAGGCTTGGCAATTTTTTTTGTTAACGGGTCACACAGTTAAATATTTCAGACATTGCAGGCCAAGAAGTAAAGTCGAGGATATTAATTTAAGTGCTTATACAACCATTTGAAATTACAGAAACCATTCTTAGCTTGCAGGCATCAGCAGGCAGGTGGCAGATCAGATGTGACCTTCGAGCTGCAGTTTACTGGCCTCTGCCATCCAGTGCCACTCATAAAAGAGCCAGCGTTGGCACTGTGCATATTTGACAAGGTAAATCAAGTCATTTGTGTGAAGTGGGTGAATTTTGTTGTATAAAAGTTAAACATCCATGAAGATGAAAGTGAAAGTGAGTCGCTCAGTTGTGTCCCACTCTTTGCGACTCCATGAACTATACAGTCTATGGAATTCTCCAGGCCAGAATACTGAAGTGGCCTTTCCCTTCTCCAGGGGACCTTCCCAACCCAGGGATCAAACCCAGGTCTCCTGCACTGGAGGCGGATTCTTTACCAGCTGAGCCACAAGGGAAGCCCAAGAATACTGGAGTGGGTAGCCTATCCCTTCTCCAGCAGAACTTCCCAACCCAGGAATTGAACTGGGGTCCTGCATTGAAGACGGATTCTTTACCAACTGAGCTATCAGGGAAGCCTTCCATGAAGATAAGACTTTCCAAAATGTTAAATATTTTTTCTGGGCCACTTTGTTCCATTTGTTTGATCTCAAACAGCACCATCTAATGACTGTAGCTCAGTGGCTCTCAGATGGGGCTCCTGGGGAACATCTGGCGATGACATGAGACAGCTTTGTTGCAAACAGGGGTGGCGGGGTGCTGCTAGCATCTGGAGGGGGGCAAGGGATGCTGGCAAACATCCCACAGTGCACAGGGCTGCCCCACATCAGAGATGATCTGGCCCCAAATGCCAGCAGGGGTGAGGTTGAGAAACTGGTGTGGTTTATTCAGTCTTGATGTCTGAAACACCTGGTCTTCCCATTTTTGTGTCATTCTAGGTTATTCCTGCATGTGTGCTCAGTCATTCAGTTGTATCCAACTCCTTGAGACCCCACGGACTGTAGCCTACCAGGCTTCTCTGTCCATGGGATTCTCTAGGCAAGAATACTGGAGTGGGTTGCCAAGCCCTCCTCTAGGGGATCTTCCCAAACCAGGGATCAAACCTATGTCTCGGGCGTCTCCTGCATTGCAGGCAGATTCTTTAACACTGAGCCACCAGGGAAGCCCTTTGTATTTCTGTTTAAAAATTTAAAGTCAGCTCTTAGCCTTTCTATAGAAAAGCAAAGAAAAAACATGTTGGATTTTTGCCAGGATTGTGTTAAATCTATAGAAACCTTTGGGTAGAACTGACATCATCATAACATTAAGCCTCTTATGAACAGGGTGTATCCCTCTATTTTCAAAGATCTTTAAGTGTTCTCAGTAATACGTAGGGAATTCCCTGGTGGTCCAGTGGTTAGGACTTCATGCTCTCACTGCCAAGGAGCTGGGTTCAATCCCTGGTGTGAGAACTAAAACCCCACAAGCTGCAGAGTGAAGCCAAAGAGGAAAAAAAATTGCTCTCAGTAATATGTAAGGGTCTTGTATAATTAATGTTATTGTAATTGGTATCTGGTTCAGATTTTATTTTCTAACTATTCCTGGTCTGTTGTTGTTCCGTTGCTCAGTCGTGTCCAACTCTTTCGACCCCATGTACTGCAGCATGCCAGGCTTCCCTGTCCTTCACTATCTGCTGCAGTCTGTAGAGATGCTATTGCTTTTACATCTAGCATCCTTGCTAACATCATTCATTAATTTGAATAAATTAGCCCAGATTATTTTGGATTTTCTACATTCACAATTATATAAGCTACACAAAATGCTAGTTCTATTTATTCCGATTTCTTTTTCTTGCCTAAACTTACTGGCATGAAGCTCTGATGTGTGATGTAAGAGTGTCCTTGTCCTATTTTTGAAGTCACGGAAGGCTTTGAGTATTCCAACTGTAGTTCAGATATTTGCTATAGATACTCTTTGTGAGATTAAGAATGGTTTCTTTTCTTCATTTGCTGAACAGTTTTATCTTGAATGAAGTTAAATTTAACAATCACTCTTCAGAAGATCATGTGATGTTTATTCTATTTTGCATTACATGGGTTAATGTTTAAGTGTTAAACCAAATCTTGATTTCTTGAAACAGACAAATGTGGCCACTGTTTATCCTATGTAAACATGGGTGGATTCATGTGTGTTAAAATTTTGCTTAGGATTTTTTTCCCATCTATTCTGAGTGGACAGGCATGTAACAATCCTCTCTCTCATTGTTCTTTCAAGGTCCTTGCTGGCTTTGGAAAAAGTTCCTGTTGGTTTTAACATGGTCCCCCTTTGGTTGGGGAAGCCATCCCTCTTGTAGGATGCGTTTTAACTCCTTATAGCTTGGGTAAAACTTACCAGTGGAGCCATCATGGTGAGAGTAATTTTTTTGTGTGATAAAAATCTGAGCTAAAACTTTATTCACAATAATAAAACAGTTCAGGTGTTCCTTTCATGTTAATTTTGGTAAATTTTATATTCTAGAAAGTTACCTATTCCATCTTTGTTTTCAAATATATTGGTATAAATTGTACATAATGTCTTCAAGTGACCTTTCTAATGTCTGTGTGATTGGTCATGAAGTTCTCCTGTCATTCTAGACAGGAATGTAGTAGTTAAAACTACTAAACTGAGCCAACTTCTGTCTTTGTTGATTCTATTATTTTCTATTTCATTATATTTTCAGGTTTTTTCTTGGTCTACAGTTTAGTAGTTAAAACTACTAAACTGAGCCAACTTCTGTCTTTGTTGATTCTGTTATTTTCTATTTCATTATATTCTCCTCTTTGTTTTATTATTTCCTTCTTTCTGCTCTGTATTTCATTTCCCATTTTTATAATTTCTTGAGATAAGTGTTAAAATTGCTGATTTTCTGCATTCTTTATCTTCTAATATATGTATTTAAGGCTAAACATTTCCATCCGGCATGACTTCAGTGATTAATACATCCCAACTAGTTTTATTACTCAGTTCAAAATAGTCTCCCATTTTCATATGATTTAATTTCTACCCAAGGGTTAATAAGAAGGCATTTACTTAACTTCCAAATCTATGGGGGCTTTTCAGTAATTTTCTTTCTTATTGATTTCTAGTTTAATTGCTCTGTGGTAAGAAGAACAGAAACTACATTTTGATTCTAAACTTTTGAAGCATTTTGAAGTTTGCTTGAAGTTTGGCTAATGTTTGTAAATATTCTGAGTATACTTGTAAATAATCCGTATTTAGAAGCAGTTGGTTTCTGTGCTTTATGTACATTTCACCAAGGTCAGACTTCTTAATTCTGTGCTCCTAATCTTCTATTTCCTTACTGATATTTTGTCTGCATGTTCTATTGTTTACTCATAGATGTTAGCTAAAATTTACCATTAATTTCATACTTGTTTATTTGCCTGGTATTTCCCTGCCCCCATGCTTTTACTTCAAGCTTTTCTGTATCTTACACTTTTTAGATGTATCTTTTGTAAGCTGCATCGTGGCGGTTTAGTCGCTAAGTCGTGTCCTACTCTTGTGACTCCATGGACTGTAGACCCCTTGGACTGTGGCCTGCCAGGCACCCCTCTGTCCATGGAATTCTCCAGGCAAGAATACTGGAGTGGGTTCCCATTTCCTTCTCCAGAGGATCTGCCTGACCCAGGAATCGAACCAAGGTCTCCTGCATTGCAGGCAAATTCTTTACTGACTGAGCTATAAGGGAAGCCCTGTAAGCTGCATATGGATAGATTTTGAAAAATATATTGTCAGTTTGTTTTTTTCCAAGTACAAGAGTTAATCTTTTTTTTTTTTTGAGTTAATCTATTTTTAATGATTACAATTAATAATATAATTGTAAATCTACCCCATGGGTCTTTGATTATCATCTGCTTTTCCTCTTAATTTTTAGTTATCTTATTTTGTTCTTCCAGTCATTTTCAGTTGAGTGCTAGAAATTGTATACAAAAGAAGACAGATATAATTTGAGGTCTGGCAGGATACCTTCCACCGGAGAAGATTGACATTTGCTTCTGGCAGGTGACTAAAGACACCAGCCATCTGGATCACCTTAATCCGTTTACACAGAGTGACATTCAAAGGTTGGCACTGTCTTTGTAAGGGTGCCTCCGCCAGTGTCCCACACTGACCTTCCTCCCTGTCCTCCCAGGCACCACCCTGGTGAGGACCCAGCAAAGAACTCAGAGGGCTGGGACTGTGCCAATGACAGCAATAAGATCTACTATTTTCCACCTCTTTGGGGACAATGCTCTCATAGAGTCTGCACCCTGTCTGACCTGACATCATCCCACATAATCCTCTTAACAACCCTAGGGTGGGATGTGGGCAGCGTTGCTGTCCCATTTTCCAGAGCAATATGCCTCAGAGAGGTTGTATGCTTGTCCCAGAACATCAGCCGGTAAGCTGGAAGAGCTTGATCCAAACAGACAATCCAGGGCAGCCAGGCTCTGTTATGATGCTGGGCTTAGCTGTGCCTAGAACGTCCCTTATTTACTCCTTTCCGGAACATCAGTTCTCCCATGCATCAAGAGGCTGAAGTCAGACAGCTCAGCTTCCCCACCTGTGAAGTGGGGACAGCGACAGTGCCCACTTCTGGAGATGTTGTGAGGATCGATGTGGACACACTTAGGGGAGGGTCCTAGAAAGTCAGAGCAGGGCTCTTTGGGTTGGAAGATCGGAAGCACGGAGCCCTTAGCAACGAAGGCGATGGGAAGTAAACAGGGAAGGACCGCGTCAGGTGGGTGGCAGGGACTGTGCCCACTGCCTACATGGTCACGTGTCACGTGCTCAGGGTGCGACCCCATAGTCACCCCATGGATGCTCTCAACCTGGGACGTGGAATCTGCAGATCGGGTGCTTCTCGGCCCTGCCTGCCACGGGGTTGGAGGTGCATGCATCCTGGGGATTGTCTAATTGCAGTCACCTTCTTGGAAGATCAGGGGATTAACTGCCTCAGAAATCACTTCATTAACATGCTTGACAAAAGGTGTCATTATGTTTTTAATTAGTGCCTTTTATCTGAGGCCATCCATGGGCTTTAGAGAGCCCTGCTCCTTGCCCACAAGGCACCCTCTCCGCATTGCAATTGCAATCAAGATGTAAGCCTTCCACTGCTGTCCTTGGCTCGGCCCTGGCAGGGAGGGGCCCCCATGAGGGCCATGTTGCCCACCATGGCGTGGCTGGTCATGATCACTCAGGAAGGGATGGAAAACCACATCCATCTCAGGATTTTCAACATCCTCAAGGTGAGACTCATGGTCTGAAGGGCACCCCTGTTAGAAGTGTGTTTCAATACCTAGTTCAGGACACCCCCGAGGGCACTCAAGATGTCCTTGGCTAAGGTGTCAGCCTACCTCCCAGGATAAGGCTAGCCCGAGTCACCGATTTTCTAACCTAAATCACCTCCTTGTGGTTTAAAAATATGGCTTAAAAATAAGACAAAAATGAAACACAGCCCCAGTTTTCCAAAGTGAGTTCCTCAGAACACCTGCCTTGAAAGATTTCCTGTAAAGAAGGCTCCTTGGTCAAATAGGTTTGGGGAAACCTGCAGACTGTGTCCCACTGGGGTTTGCTGAGCACTTTAGTTCTGTGAGTTTCTGGACAAATCTATAGAAAGGCATCTGGTCCATCTGGCCTAACCCTCTACTTCCTGTGGGCCTGTCCCGAGCGAATACTGATGGATGTTGTCCCTGACGGCCTGTCTTGCTTTAACTGGTGTGCTTCTTTTCTAGTGAACCACATGCATATCATAACACCAACGGCCACAAGGTCTCCCAAGGGTTCTCCCTCCCTACGGGTCCACCTTCATGTAGATGGACATGCAGTGGGACCCATCATGCGGGTCCTCTGGGCCGCAATTTCTCTGCTGACCTAGCAGCTCCCAGCCTGAGGCCAACACAGCTACAGAAACATGGGCCAAGGTGAGCAGAGCTGGTCCCCTCAGGCTTGGGAAACCTAACGTGGGCATTTCTGGGGGCTGAGGGGTCTGGGCCTGGAGTCCTGGGGCACACGGGGCTGAGAGATCTTTCAGGATGGGGGGACGGTTGGGGGAAGGTGAATTCACCCCTCCCATCCTATCAACATAGCCACGTAGCTAAGTTAGAGGGGAAGTCTGGGGGCCTGGGCACATGGGCTGGTGTGTGTTTATGTGAAGTGTGCCCTCCCTACTCTCCCTCCTCCCTTTCCTCCCCCTCCCTGACCCCCTCTGCTCCCCCTCCCCTCTCTCTGAATCAGTGTCACACCAGCTACCCTGCCTGCCTTGCACGGCCAGCCATGTGGCCTCTGTCTTCTTTCTCGGTCCTCTAGGTCTCAGGAGCCCCCAGGCTGGGGGGTTACAAGCTTAGACAGGAGAGGTGTCCAGTGAGAAATGAAGCCATGAGGCCCTTGTTCACAAAGGAACTGACCATCAGGGTGGTGATGACTGCACCAAACTGATGGGGCCTGTGGGCAGCCCTGCCTGGGAAGGTGGGAGGTCAGGGGTCACCCCCAAGGCCAGTGCCACCCACTCAGGTGTCTGCCTCTGCCAACCAGGCTCCGCTCAGCCACCTGAGGAGGAAGGACATGCGCCCAGCCCCTCCCTGCGTGCAGTCATGCCTTACCTTGTGTCCGGAGTGCGTGGACGAGGTCTGGGCCACCAGCAGCCGCACTGCGGCATCCCAGCGCTCAGCCGTCTGGTGGTCCCACGCAGTCACGGTGAAGGCCACCTGCTCGGAGGGGATGCGCAGCTCCCGTGTGGCAAAGACCGTCCCGTCGGCCCCGACCTTGAAGTCCATGCTGTTGGTCTCATAGTGCGTCCCCTTGGTCCCCAGGCAGCTGCTGAACTTGACTGCAAGAGAAAGGGGATAAGGTCAGTGTGGGTGGGGAAAGCCTGGCGGGCAGGCGCCTGCTCAGAGCTTACGTTCAGCTGAGGACCTGGGTCTCTAATGTGGTTGAGAAAGTGGTTATTTAACTGATTGCTTGACCTTCAGGTACTGAGTTTTATCTCTGTGTTTGTGTGTTTAGTTGTGTCTGACTCCGCGACCCCATGGACTGTGTGTAGCCCTCCAGGCTCCTCTGTCCAGGGGATTCTCTGAGCAAGAATACTGGACTGGGATGCCATTTCCTCTTCTGGGATCCTCCCGACCCAGGGATCAAACCTGCCTCTCTTGCATTGTAGGTGGATTCTTTATCACTGAGCCTCCAGGGAAGTCCAGGGGTTTTTATCTCTACCTCCTGAGAATCAGCTGAGGCCTTAGAAAAAGGAACAACAACAAAACACAAGGAACTTGCTTCATTCTCTCTGAAGCATAGCTGTTCTCATCTCTGCAAACACATCCCCCTCTCCCCCTCTTAACTACCACCTCTGGGCTCAACTGGAGTCTGAGTTGAGGGAAGAGGATTCAGTGGATTCTCTAGTGACCTTGGATAGCTGGAACTTTCTTATGACCTGGAAGCAGGCGTGTAAGGTAGACGGTCTACTGATACCAAACATCCATTAGGCACCTCCCGTGACTCCATCGCCGGACCACTTGTGCCCCCCCGCCCCCTCCTTGCAGGAGAAGACATAGCGGAAGCTGCCTGTTGACTGGGACCACATCATGACCTTTTTATCCATGTACCTCTGTAGCTGTCACCTGAGGCCATGGTAAATTACGAGGCACCCACAGCCAATGTCACATTCTGCTGATGAAAGGAATGGATAAAGTTACCTAGCATTTATAAAAATGTGGGTATCTCAGCAATTATGGTGGGAGGATTGGTTTTTTAAGCAATTTCACTGTCACAGCTTACATGATTTAATTACTATTTATTCTAGAAACTAAAAAAAGCTCCTCACTGTTAGTTCTGATAAAATGTTTCCCCCGGGTTCACCTTTTATTGTTGGCTGCCTTGAAATAATAAATAACATGAACGTTCCCTCATTTCAAATACGTCACTCCAGACATCTCCCCAGTCACCGACACCTCCCACTTGTGGGTTTAATACAAAAATGCTCTTCAGTGTGATGGAGCCAGGCATCTCCATGTGTGCACAGACTCCAGGGTTCACAGACAAGGTCCTAGGGTGGAAGAGGGCAACCAAGGTGACGAGTGGGTTGAGGCTCCAGGGAAACGCCCCCCAGGTGAGGGAATAGTCACATTGTTTCCCAAGTGACAGGAGAACACTAGACTGCTTTCACTGTACCATCGCCCAACGGTATACAAATTAAAGTCAGCAACAAACTGAGTGGATCAATCATTTCTGACGCCCAATTGTCTTTGACAAAGATAAAAATGACAATGCTGTGATTGCCGGAGATTAGCACAAAGTACAGAAATAAGCCCTTTGTTCTCTGAAAGCAAATTTCTAATATCACTAATGGGACTGGACAGCAGCGGGGAGTTTGCATTTCTTCAGGATTAAGTGACGATGTTGTATTTTTTTTAATTAGTGCAGAGCTTTGGCGGCATTTGAGGGAAGTGTGGACGCAGATGTCAGAGAAAAAAATCACCTGCGTAGGCGCTGCCACAATAGGAAGGTTGGGGCACCGTCCATAGGAGCAGGGACCTTGCAGGGGTTGGACGTCCTCCATGGATGGGAAACCCTCAGGACATTGAAGATGGCACTATCAGATGCGGTCTACAATGATAAAGCCAGCCTCTCCACGCAGGTGCCTTTAAGACCATTTTTACTGTCGGGATCTGACTAGGACCCTCCTGAGGAGGCACAGGGGCTTTGGGACAACACACAGCTGGCCTCCGGCTTGGGTCACTGCAGGCTGGCTGATTGGCCCCACACAATGGCTCATTTCACCACCTTGTCTGAGACTCGGAGCCCATGTCAGTGAGGAAGCGGGAGCTGGAACGTGTCTGTGGGAAGTTGGGGGCCGTTCCGAGTGCACGCAGAGTCGGGGAGCTGGCTTTTCAGAAGGAGGAGAGTTCAGGACAGTGCCTTCCTGGGCACTGCTGGGTGACTGTCTCTCTGTCAAAGGGAAAGATCAGGAAAGCTTGTTCTTCGTGACACCAGGGGCGTTCATGGCACTTTAGCTCTGAATAAGTGAGCTCCCACCTGAAACCCTAAGAAATGTGGGTTTAGATTTCTCAACATGCAAACACTGCTCAGAAGGTTACAAACATTATATCTTGACATAAAAATGGGAAGTGAGCTCTTGGCGAGTGGGGGAGGGGGCAGACTCCCCTGAGACACATCTGGGGTCTTGGGCAGGAGCTGCTGCTTCACCCAGGAGCCCATTTGTATTTTCCTGGAGAGTTTTTCAAGGCGGATGCCTCTTTATCAGTGGCTGGGACGCTCAGAGTTGGCGCTGTAGCCGGGGGTTAGCCGAGCGGAGGCATTTACTACCCTCATTGAATCCTGCCCAATTTTCTCTCTTTGCTTCCTCTTCAATCCACTTCCCTCTTCTTGTTCTTTTTCATTTTGGGATCTACCTCCTGTCTGCAGGTAAAGTCCTTCTCTTTTAGGGATCAGAAGCTGCCGGGCCGTTGCACGCCCATGGACTCCTCTCGGGCCAGGCCGGGTGCTGTGAACCCAGCACAAATGTCCGAGAATGTCCTCCAGCCTCGTGGGAAGAAGACACCTGTGCAGAGTCGCAGGCACCAGGGTCATGACCTCCTCCAGGCTCCACTGGAGAAACCTGCCTGGAGAGGTGACAGCGCCTCCTTCCATCCGTGGCTGGGATGTGGACCCCCTGGGTGCTCGCTCCCCGCAACCCAGATCCGCCACACATCTCTGAGGCCTGCTAATTGCTTCCATTAGTTTTAAACAAACTTGACAAGAGGCAGAAGGATTCCTGAGAGAAATTAGGTCCAGTTGATGAAACATGCACAGTCACAGCCCCCACTGCCCCTGTCCTCTTGGAGGTGTGGTGGGCTGTGGGAGGCCTGGTGGTCCTGGGGGGAGGACTCGGCCACCCACCTGAGGACAGGGCCAGGGGTAGGGGGTGATGTGTGTGCCCCTGCTGGGATGCCAGGGTGTGGAGGGCCTGCGTGGGGTGTAGCTGACCTCTGCAGTCACGCCCACCCTGGCAAGCCTCCTGGGGATGCAGCTGGGACCCTGGGTCTGCAATCTGACCAGCAGCAGGTGCTCTGAGCACCAGCCTTTGGGAGCAGCAGCAAAGGGTGAAGCTGGGCCGGTGCAGGCAGAGGCTGGATGAATCCAGCTCATCCTGCATCCCAGCATGTCACCCATCCAAGGAGATGGGGAGCAAAGACACTGGCCAAAGTCACACAAGGTCATTCACTGCACAAACATATTCATGGGCTTGTGGTTCCCGGCTCTGGAGATCTACCTAGGAACCCCTAGAGTGAAGGCTCCGGGTGGGTGGTGACTGGGAAATGGCAGTGTGGATGGTGGAATCTAACAGAGAGCAGGCCAGGCTGGGGGCCCCTGGGTGGGGAGCCCTGCAGGAGGTGTGGGGTCAGCCAGCCCTTGACATTCTGACCGTCTTGCATGACTGGAAGCCTAGGTCCCCTTTCCCAGCTGGCCTGGCCCCCGAGAGCCTGCCTCTCCCTTTAGACTGGATTCCATTTCCAAGCCCTGTTTATTTTGAGAACAGACAGCCGCCAGCATCCACTCTGCTCCTGAAATGTAACTTGATGCTGAGAAAGCCCAGCGTTTACAGCAGTAGCAGCACTGTCAATGGCTATTTGAGAAGCACATGCAAGAACCCAACACCCAGGAAACTGTCTAGTTGGACACTATGGGAAAGGCTGAACACCAGGAGATTCAAGAAGAGTAGGATTTCATCTTCCAGGGGCCTCCCCTCGCTGACCCTCACCAGGAAGCCCGGAAAATGAAGTGGAGGCTGATGGGCACCCTGGGCTGGTTGCCCTCGGGCTGGGACCAAGGGCAGGGATGCACCCGGCCAGCCATCTGTCACTGAGGCGTGTTTTCCTTCATGCTGTGTACATGTTAGTCTCTGTTTGTCATCCTCGTGGTGTCCCCGCCAACACGCCCACTGCGGGTCCACTGAGTTATTGCTGGAATCTCTGTGGCCTCCCCCGCCCCAGGGCGGTCTGCATTCTGCCCACCCCTGGAAGGGCCCTGGCCCTTGGAGAAGGCAGCTGCTCACACAGAGCTCCCATGGGAAGCGCCATCCATCCATCCGTTCTTGTGAATTTACAGATGCCACAGTCAGCAAGAAGCACATCCCTGCCAGATGGAGCTCAGGGTGGGGGGGTGGTCATCACACGGGGTGTGGCTCCCAGGGGTTGGGGGGTGGGGGGCTCTGTGTGAAGGAAGGAGCCTGGTTCTGAGACAGCCTGATCCAGACGCCAGCGGGGAGCGCTTTCCCAGGATGAGGACCTGGTGCCTCTGCCAAGCTCCAGGGATGAAAGGGTCCCCAGGAGGCCTGGGCTGGGGAAGGCTTCCAGGCGTGCAGCATGAGCAAAGATGGGGGGGGAAGGGTGGACTCTCAAGGACTGAGAGCCGGTGTGGTGGGAGCTGGGCTGCCGGGTAAGCCAGGGTCAGAATAAGCACACAGGAAGGAGCTCAGCCGGTGAGGTGACCTGGCAGTAAAGAAACCCCCTGCTAATGCACGAGACCAAAGAGAAGCGGGTTTGATCCCTGGGTCAGAAGATCCCCTGGAGGAGGGCATAGCAACCCATTCCAGTACTCTTGCCTTGAGAATCCCATGATAGAGGAGCCTGGTGGGCTGTATACAGCCTGGGGGTCACAAAGAGTTGGACATGACTGAAGTGACTGAGCACACACGCAGCACGGGAGGGAAGAGCCCCTCACCCCCCAACTCTGGGGGTTTCTAGGAAGGTCCAGTGCCCTTTGAGGCTGAGTGGGTGTACCGGACGTGACACCCTCTCCTGGAGCCAACATTGAGAGAGGGTCACAGCCTTTCCCAGCCATAGAAACAGCCAGTGAACTGAGTTAGAGGCCCACTGCTGTGACTTCAGAGGTACGTCCTCAAAAGTTAGCTACAGTGGATCATAGTATCCCCTGTACCCACTTCACACGTGTCTGCTTGCAGGAGAAGAACTCAAGAGCCAGGAAAAGATGGAGAAAAGGAAGAAAAAGAGTGAGGAATCCAGGAGAGGCTTCTGCAATTAGGTGATTCACCACCCACCCAGCAAGGATGGATCACCAGGGAGATGTGCAGGGAGGCCCTCCATGGTGGGGGTGGGGGACAGAGAGGAGACTGGCAGCGCCTGCACAACCTCAGGACTCCCGGCACCCTTGTCCTGGGGGCCCCCGAGGGAGTCTCTTGTGGGTCATCCACGGAGCATGGCTGTGTTCCTGTGGGGTCTCCCATTATCCCTCAGCATGCTGCCTGCTGACTGGGGGGTCCCCGAGAGACCGTCACCATTGCCATTGCCCATCTGGAGGGCTGGCACTGCAGCCATTGAACACAGATGCAGACAAGTGGTGGCCGGTGGCTGGGGAGTGTCTGCCAGTACGTATGGGGTCTCCTTTGGGGGACGAGAAGTGTTGGAACTAGGGAGAGGTGATGACTGCTCCACACTCAAATGTACTGAATGCCACTGGATTGTTGCTCACATTAATGGTGAAATTCATGGTGTATGAATTCACTGCGAAGCAGTTTCCAGGGCCTCCGGGCTGCTGCAAGGACTGGGAGAAGGGTCTCTCTGCTTCTTGCCCCTGGAGACCCCAGTCCCCCAGGCCCCGCATGCCCAGAGCTCACAAAGTCTCCCTGTAAACAGCCGTGCCCTGGGACGCCAGCTCCCCTCCTCAGGGCCCCTCCCCTCCTGGCCCAAGCACAGGTCAGAGAGAGAGGAGGGTGGGGTGAGGGGATACTGACTTCATAGGAGAAGTTGGGAGAAGGGGACAGCGCACCTGAGCCCTGGAGGGAGGTGAAGGCTTCATGAAGGGGGTGTCCAGGCTGTCCTCCTGGAAGCTGCCAGCGTGCATGAACCACGCGTCCACACTCTGGGTACCATGCTCCCCGTCCCCCGCCCGCCCCGCCAAGAACCCGAGATGCCCGAGATGTCTTCCCCTTCTCGCCAGGATCTCCAAGGGGTGTCTCAAACCTCTAGGATGTCAGGACTGGAACACGCCCCAGAAGCCATCTATCCCACCCCTCATTTTATCAACAAGCAAACTGCTCTTGCTGGGAGAAGATGACATTGTGGAATGCACTCATTCACTCCAGGAATTCCACAGATCCTCCCCGAGCCTGGTGCTACATGGGCCCCGAGTTGTTACATATGCCAGCATTTCCCAACCGGGCCCCAGGTACTTTTATAACGTAGCTAACCAACACCCCAAATGCAAGGCATTTGTAATGTTTCAGCTGGTGAACATCTCACAGGTCAAAACTGCACATTTCGCAAGCTGGACTCAGCAGCATGGGGCCCTGGCTCCGGTGAGTCCAAGCTGCTCTGTGTGTGCAGCCCCATAATTAGGCCCTGGGCTAAACAGCAGAGACCTGCTTCTTTTCTTTTTTAGGACTGTGCAAAGCCCTTTCTTAGGAGAATGTTCCCTCCCCCATGCCCATCTTGCTGCCTCACAGCAGACAGATGCAGCCATGCTTATCCACAGCATCTGCTGAGAATGCGCGGCACCCATGAAAGGGGGCACAGCAGCCCCCCCAACCAGGAGGGTTTCATTCAACTCCCTACCCTCATCATTTTTGATTGCTCGCTCCCTGACAGGAAGGGGGCGCTAATGTGCTGGGAACGGGCGACCCCTGATCTGCTTCTTTGTCGGCACCGGCATCAGCGTGCTGACATTTATGGGGGCAGCGGGCTGCATCTCCCGGAGTCTGCCGTGCTGGAGACGTGAGTCGCGGTTATGAAACCTCTAGTTTTATTATTTTTCTTGTTAGTTGAATTGAGAAAGATCAAATGAGCCAGAGGTGATCTTGTAACTGGGCCTGTGCTGAGGAATAAATATGTTTGCCTCCCTCTCCTCTCCCTCCTTCCATCCATCACTGGCTGTACCTGCTCAAGTGGCTGCCAACCCTGAGGTGTCCTGTGTGTGCAGGTGTGTCCCCAGGGGCCACCTAAGCTGCACCATGGTCTCCCTCCTTGCGGTCCGAGGCTCAGCCACCCAGGACTGTTCCATCCCACCCTGCACCCCCTTCGCTTCCCTCTGCTCTGTGTATAGGAATGCTTTCTCCTGCCCAGGGATCGCCCCCCTTCAGGGCTCCCTGTCCCCCAAAATATGGGGGACCATCCTTTGTGCCCCCAAGGCCACTGCCCTGCTCACATGGCTTCAACCACTTAGGTCAAGTGTGCTGGGCCCCCAGGCATGAGGCCTGCCTTCCTCACTGTGAATCCCAGCACCTGCCATGGGGTTCCTCTAAAGGCTATTGGAATAAATGCACGAGTTCCATTCCCCTTAGCTTTAAAAATGGGAATCCAGGGATACACCAAGTCATGACAAGACGTGGAGGAAACGTAAACACATGTTACAGTGAAAGCAGCCGATCTGAACCGGCTGCAGACTGTGTGAGTCCAATGGCATGGCACTCTGGAAAAGGAAAGAATATGGAGACAGTGAACCATCAGGGGCTGGAATTTACTGATGGTCCAGTGGTCAAGATTCTGCCTTCCGATGCAGAGAGCGTGGGTTCAGTCCCTGGCCAGGGAACTAGATCCCACACGCTACAGCTAAGAGTTCTCATGCCACAACTAATACCTGGCACAGCCAAACACATACATAAATAAAAACAAATATTTTTTAAAAAATCAGGGAGTGCCAGCGGTTGGAGGAAGAGAATGATGAAAAGGAAAAGAGCACAGAGGATTTTCCAGGTGGAGGAAATACTCTGTGATACTGTAACGGTGGATACATGTCATCACACATTGGTCCAAACCCAAAGAATATACAACATCAGGAAGGAACTCTAAGGTTGGCTGTGGGTTTTGGGTGATGGGAGGTGTCAGTGCAGGTTCATCCACTGTAACCATGTCTGGCACTAGTTGTAATTAGTGAAAGTGAAAGTGTTGTTGCTCAGTCCTGTCTGACTCTTTGTGACCCCACGGACTGTAGCCTGCCAAGCTCTGTCCATGGAATTCCCCAGGCAACAATACTGGAGTGGGTTGCCATTTCCTTCTCCAGCGGATCTTCCTGACCCAGGGATTGAACCCAGATCTCCCACATTGCAGGCAGATTCTTTACCTTCTGAGCCACCAGGGAAACCCCTAGTTGTAACAATGTCCTGCACTAATTGTAACAACAGGAGGTGTTAATAGCAGGGGAGACTGCAGGGAAGAGGGGGTGTCTGGAACTCTACTTTCTGCTCTATTTTTCCCATGAATCTAAAACTTCTCTAAAATATAAAATCTACTAAAAAATGGATATTCACTCTCCATCAGACACATCTTCTCCAGAGAAAACACTCTGTCTCAGAGATGTTAAAAATCCCATTTTAAAACAAAACACCAAAACCTCTCTGATGCCATTTCATCTATGGCAGACAACGGGAAACCTGCCTCTCCCCCAGGTTTCTTTTATAATGAGTCTAGCGCAGTGATCCAGCTATCCCGACTTCATATCCATTTTTCTCTCCTGGAAACATCGGTGGAAGTGGTACCAAGTGTGCGCCCTGGTCTGGGTGACTGTGTTTTCCAGTGTGACCTCCGCCCCAGTACTGCTTTGATGAGCTCCTGGGGTCCTAAGTGAGGATTCACACACCCTACGAATCCAGGGATGCTGGTGGGAAAGGCAGAGATTGTCTCTCCACACATTGCCCACCAGAGCTGGGACTGCATCACAAGGCTTCAGTTTCAGAACGGTTCTGAGCCCACGTAGGAGGGGTACTTCTCTCAGTTGTGGGACTAATTAACAGTCCTTTGTTGAGGAAGACAGAGGTGCAGGTGTCTCAGGAGACAGAGGGCTTGGGGAGTTGAGGGAAGGCAGCGACTCCAGATCCGAGGAAGGTTGTTTACACAGACATTCCTTCTGCAGCGGCCGTCAGAACTGAGGTCTGAGCTCCTTGTTAGTAAATCCCACTGACACCCCATCAGAATGGAGCCCGAGGCCTTTAAGTTGGGGGGGTCCTCTGACGAAAGAGACAGTCCCAACCTTGGTGAAAGAGGAGGTTGGCAGTCCTTCTGTCTGCACTCACAAGGCGCCAGCAGGGGTGATGCTGGTGAATCTGGCTGCAGACCTGCCAACTGGCCTGCTGAGTGCCAGGTGTGGGAGGTGCCCAGGTCACAGCTGGAGGACAGCATGATAAATGACTGACCACACCTGTGTCATTCCCACGCTTAGAGATTTGGGCTGTGAAGGATGTTCTTCCTCCAACATCCGGGTGTCACTGGAAGGGGGAAGGGCCCCGTGGTCCATATCTGATCTCGAGAATCTAGGAGCCTTGCTAATAGCCAAGGATGTTGGGGGGTTCTCCAGAATTGGGAGTTGACCCTAGGGGCATGGCCCTGCCCAGATTCTTTGCTCTTTCATCAAGATTCCTGGAGTCCATTTGATTCTTTGGAAAAATGGAGGTGGTTTTTGACCGTTAAGAAGAGAAGTCTATGGGGGCCTCCTCTGGTGGTCCACTGGCTAATAATCCATGCTATCAATGCAAGAGGCCTGGTTTGATCCCTGGTCAGGGAACTAGATATCATATGCTGCAACTATGAGTTCAAATGCCACAACTAAAAACTCTGTTTATTGCAATTATGACCTGGCACAGCCAAATAAATAAAGAAAAATAAGTAATACAAAAGAAGTCTATGGGGACTTCCCTGGTTGTCTGTTGGCTAACAATCCATGCTCTCAATGCATGGGAATCATAGGCATCGTTTAAGAAGCACCACTCCTAAGTTATTTCCAAGGCTCCCCCGATTCTTTCCATCAGCTCTTGCCACTAAGAGCTTGACGTGTAAAACCACACCCAGGTGTCCATTCACAAACAGATGGGCATGACTACAGTTTAAGCCACTGCGAGAGACATAGCTACACATGTATGGACAGTCTTGACAGTCTACAAGTGCAGTTCAGGCTTGTGGCGGTAATTCTGTGCACTGTGGTGAGGATGGCCTGGGGTAGACCTTTCCCGCGCTCCTGATGAGGATGGTCAGGAAGAGAGGATAAGGCTCGGGTGATCCTTAGACCCCAGGGAGGAGGTGGTGGGCTCTCTGTGAACAGACTCTGCGACACTCAGGGCGGTGCCCAGGGGCTCCCTGTTCCATCCCAGGCGTGGGAATGTCATTGCCACTGGTGTTGCTGGCAATGAATGAATATTGCTAAGCTGCACAAGTACAAGCTAACACGTCTCTTAGGGGCCCTGGTTACAGCTAACAAAGATGATCATTGTAATAATAAGGACTGTGGTTGCTTATAGAGGTCTCAGCACCTGCCAGGCTCTGGGCCAAACTCCACACCCAGAGCACACGGCGTCCCTGCCACTTGGGAAGGACAGCTGTCACCTGTTTTACAGGTCAGGGTGGGGAGGCAACCCCTACACTTGGCCTCTGTTTAGGGAGTGTCGGGGCGGGGGTTCCTGAGAGAAAATAGTGTGAGGTTGCTCCCCTGGTGGGGCTCAGGGGACAGCTGTTTGCCTGGTGGTCACCCCGTGAGCTCCTGGCCGCTCTTCTGCCTTAGTCTCCTTTGGGGGGCCACCCGGTGCCCGGTTGCCCCAGAGAAGACTGTTGCTGTGAGAATAGGGTGGGTTTGTAGCACCTTCCATGGCCCCCTCCGTCCTCTAGCCTCGCCTTCTGCAGGCCCGGCTTCAGTGACCTGGGGCCAGGCTCCATCCCCTCTAGGGCTCCTATCACATCTGAACTGGGTGGGGGGCAAGGGGTAGGTGCTGGGGCAGACAGCAGGCTCAGGGAGGGAGGGGGACAGGCTGGGGGGCAGGCCATGGGGGACCCTTTACAACACAAGGAGCAGGACCGGCTATTTTTAGAACCATCAGCCTCTGTCATTAGCTCCCATGCATCAGGATGAAGCTAATGAAATCATTCACAATTAAGGCCCAGGTAGAGAGGAGGTGCTTTCTGTCCCCAGGGTCCACCTCCCCTCCTGCTTCCCCTTCTCACCTCCTCCCCTCCCTATTCCCTTCTCCCCTCCCCACCTCCCTTGTCTCCCTTCCTTCACTCCCCCTAACTGTCCTCTCTGCAGGTGAGGCCAACAGGAGGAAGGGGAGACCCTGGCTGGGCCCCCAGACTTGGTTTATGATTTTACTCCATTTTACCAAGGGGCAGTGGAAGACTGTTTCATGCTCTCTGTATTTTAAAAGCACTTGCAAGCATTCCCGCTCCCCAGATCCATCCACTCACAGCTTCCTTCTCCTCTCAAGCTCTCAGAGACTGTTCCTACCATCTAGGGAGGACGTGCTGTTTGAACCTGGGCTGAGGATGGGGAGGGCAGCTCCAGGTGACACAGGGACCTCAGTCTGGTGGGTGACTCCGGAGACTCCAGCTCAGAGAGGTGGGATCAGCCTCCTGGCCCTGGTCCCTTCCAGCCCCGGGATTTGGGGGCTCCCCACACGCCCAGCACCATGAAGAGAGGAGCAGATACATGCTCCATGTCTGTCCATCTGTCTATCCTGATCTGCGTCCATTCATCTGTCCAACTGTTCATTCACATACTGACTGTCCTGGCTCAGCCCTCACACCCTGCTCTCTGCTGGGCCCACCCCCCACCACTTGGGGATCCCCCCCTCTTCTTCAAAGAGGGGAGACCCCCTGGGCAGAACCAAGTAGCCTCTCAGGTGGGGCTGCACCACAGAGCAGATCTTTGGGAAGAGTGGCCACATGCTGCCCTCTGAACTCTCCGGGGTGGGCCTCCCTCTGACTCACTTTGGGCTCTGATGGTCGGGACCTGGAGACACACCCACCAGGCTCACGACGAGGAATGCTCGGTAAAGAGCAAAATCAACCTGGACGTGGAGAGAAAGAGCACAATTCTTCCTGTCCCCCGTCTTTCCGGAGCACCTCGTTCCTTAGCCACGGACCACCCCAAGGAAGCAAAGACCTGAGACATCTGTGCTGTTTCTGGTCCTAATCCTGCATCCACAGAGCTCAAGGAAGCAGGAGCCCATTCACAACATCACCATCCACAGAAGGCCCAGGACCATGGGTCCAGGAAGGAGGGGGGCAGGAACATGGCTTCCCAATGTGGCCGCCATGCTCACTGCTTCTCCCTCTTGCAATCTTCGTTAGAGGCACAGGGGCCTGGGAAGTCTGCGAGGGCCAGGGGGCTCTATAGCCTAAGATGGTTGGATCCAAGGCTGAGAGAGGTGTCTCTGCTCCCATGATTGCTGAGCAAGGAGCACCTGCTGCTGAGAAATGGGGCTCACTGGCTCCTGGGTCTCCTCCTGGGAGAACCTTGCTCTGGCTCCCAGTTCTGGCCAAAGCAGGGCACATGGCAACCGCCCAGGAGTGAGGGAGCCACAGCATGCCCTGCATTGGAGGGAAGGAGGGTGGACTCTGTCAGTAACACGTGAACACGTACGCAGTGACCAAGTTAAGGACAGAGGCTCGGGGAAACCGTTGTTCTGTGGACCCCTCATGACAGGTGTGATTTCTTTTCTATCATAAACACAATGGCGAGTAGAAGGATAAACGTCCAAAGCAAGTCTTGCGTCTAAGGAAACTGTTGTAATAGATGCCTCCAAAGCTGCTACTGTTTCCTCTCAGCCTGGGGCATGAGTCGGATGCGCCCCTGCGAGGGCATCCTGACCTCCCTGCCTTGTTTGCTCGTCCTCTCCTGTCAGTGGTGAGATTCCTGTCGGTAGAATCTGTGACGCTGATCTGTTCTCACCTTGAGCAGAAGACTCAGGTTCAGGGAGGTTTGTCCATGCTTCTGCACCCCATTTCTCTGATGGAGGCCACTGGACAATTGTTGCTGTTATTCCCTAGCTCAGTCATGTCTCACTCTTCGCAACCCCATGGACTGCAGCATGCCAGGCCTCCCTGTTCCTTGCCATCTCCTGGAGTTCACCCAAGTTCTTGTCCACTGAATCGGTGATGCCATCCCACCATCTCATCCTCTTTTGCCCTCTTCTGCCCTCAGTCTTTCCAAGCATCAGGGCCTTTCCCAAGGAGTTGGCTCTTCGCATCGGGTGGCTGAAGTATTGGAGCTCCAGCTTCAGCATTGGTTCCTTCCAGTGAGTATTCAGGGTTGATTTCCCGTAGGATTGACTCATTTGATCTTGCAGCCCAAGGGACTCTCAAGAGTCTTTTCAAGCTCCACAGTTCGAAACAGTGTGTTGGCCATTAAATCCCGAAGTGGAGGAGAGAGCTGTGTGCTGGGCTGGGTCTTGCAGGAATCTTTGCAGATTCCTGCCTACCTGAGCAGCACTGCAGGGGCTTCACCCTCTGCAGGGAGAACAGCCAGTTAATGAAGTCGATTTGGAGGCGATGGATCCTGGCCCTGCCCTCAGTCCTTGCCAGGCTCCCAGTGCTCCCTCCCAGGCCCTGCCCGTGGACCTTTGTGCAAATGCAACGTTTATCCTGGGGTAATTACCCCTGGTGCAAATTTGACATGAAATCTTGATAAAGAATTGTTTTTTAACATAGTGGCAAAGAGGCTCAGCCAAATGCATAAAAATTATGTGACATTTTACTTCTGAGTGTAAATTAAAATTTGCAGAAAGGTCAATGAACCAGGAATGATTTTGTTTCAGATGATTTAGACCATGAGAAATGGGAAGGCTGGAGGCAGGGGAGAGCTCCTGGTGTCATCCACACCTGCTGAGTGTTTGCCTGCAGGGGGCTGTCCTGCCATCCAGCCCACCACCCTGGCCCAAACTCGATTTGTTCCCAGTGGGCCTCACTCCTGCCCAATGCATGTTAGAGGACTGTGAAAGAAGGTTCTGGACTTTCCTTGTAAGGCCATCTCTCAGAGAAAGGCAGCCTTTGGACTAGACTCCTCTGGCTGCCGGAAAGAGAAAGTCATGTACAGGAGGCTGCAGTTCGTCTCACTGAGTCCCTACTATGTGATCAGCACCTACTATGTGCACCGACTGTGGCTGGTGCGAAAGAGGGCGATGAGCTGCCTTGCCGAGAGCTGAGGCCTGGGAGCCAGTGGCATGAGCTGTGCGGCCTTGGCGCACTTGCTAAACCTCTCTGATCTTCACACCTGAGCCAGCACAATCACCCTCACACCACAGGGTACGAGCCTGTACCCACAGTCAGATTTATGGACTCACTGCAGCAAGGGAGATGGCATGCTGAAATAACAACCTCTGCCTTGAAGGGTTTTGCCGTAATTCAATGAGGTGATGCACAGAACAAGCCCCACACAATTGTGCCCGGAGGCAGAAAGAAGCTGGCTAAGACTCCGGTGCCTCTTCCCACCCCTCCAGGGTCTGCTCTCCACTCCCAGCCCCTCTTCTGTGCCGGAGAAATGCAAGGAAGATGAAAGAATGAGACAATAGCTTTTACAACAAGATGTGAAGGGGTAACTTTGTTTTCTAGGCTCTGCAAGTAACCAGAGCGCAAGGTCTTATCACTTTGCTTCCTTTTACAAAAGCAAGGTGCTTCCCCAGGAGCCACATCTTTATCTCAGCAGTCGGGGCTGCAAAGTGTATCTTAATTTAAAAAACAATTATGAGCGAAACACAAACTCCCAGGAATTATCCATTCTTCAGAAAGAAAGAACAAAGAGCCCGACAGAAAGACACGTGCCCCCGCTTGTGGTACAACATTCCTGCGGATGTTCACAGACACTTGGGGGATGAAGATGCCTGCGTCCTGCCTGGTTCCCATTGTTTCTGTTTGGGGCGGGGGGTGGGGCATGATCGGGTGGCTTTGTAGGTGAGAACAGCCTAAACACAGCCCAGTGCATCCTGCATTCATGTCTCTAAAGGCTTTTGTGATTTAAAGCAGCAATTATATACAGGCCTGAGATAAAGACTCTGAGAACTTATCTCTCCTTGGGGTGGGAGGGGAGGGCAGCAGGCGAAGGTTAATGCTTTGGTGAAATATTTCCACAGTTATTTCATGCAACCGTTTTGCAATATCCCTAATGTTTTCGCACATTACATGCTCTTCCGGGAGAGAAACAGCTTGTGTTTTTGAAAGCAAGGAATAAAAACCTAACAGGCCTGGTGGCTGACTTGTACCTTGGAAGATTCTACAAGGAGGTTACAGCTTGGTGTTGTTCTTTTATATTCAGGCACTGAAGATCCGGCTGTGTCTTTCTCGCAGTTGGTACTAAACAAAAATGGCCAACACTCAAAAGCAATCTCTGATCAGAACCCACCGAAGCTCCCTGTTTGGCTGCAGGTGACACTGAGGACGTGGGTACTGACCCTGATTTCAGCCCTTCCTGTCAGAAGGCCCTCCTCCACGTTCAATTTCTTCCCAGGGACTGTCTCTCACACCTTTGGAACTTGGGGTTCACGTGGGTCAGGGCTCAGAGGGGACCATGCGAGTTCCAGGGGGCGGGCAGCACTTCACCACTTCACCTGCTGCCCAACTTGTTGTTCCCGTTCCCACGTCATGTCTGACTGTTTGTAACCCCATGGACTGTAGCACGTCAGGCTTCCCTGTCCTTCACTATCCCCCAGAGTTTGCTCAAATTCATGTCTGCTGAGTCAGTGATGCCATTCAACCACCGTATCCTCTGTTTCCCCCTTGTCCTCTTGCCCTCAAGTTTCCCAGCATATTAGGGTCTTTTCCAATGAGTCAGCTCTTCTCATCGGGTGGCCAGAGTACGGGAGCTTCAGTTTTAGCATCAGTCCTTCCAGTGAACATTCAGGGTTGATTTCCTTTAAGACTGACTGGTTTGATCGCCTTGCAGTCCAAGGAACTCTGAAGAATCTTTTCCAGCACCATGATTCAAAATCATCAATTCTTCAGTGCTCAACTTTCTTTATGGCCCAGCTGACCTCGGGCATCATCCCCTTTCCCCTCACCCCCAACGGGGGCAGTGGGACTCTCTGCTCAGCGCAGGACCCAACTTTCCTTCCCTGTGACAGGGTAGCCCCCCAGCTCGGCACTCTGAGACGCGTCCTAAAACCATATCTTGAACCCAGCAATCTCTGGGGACAAGGGTGCAGGCTATTTCTTCAGGCTGCACAGGGTGCACTTTAAAAGCTTCTTTTGGGGGGCATTCTTTGTGCATAGGTCCAGATAGAGGTGAGATCGGGCTCTCCTGAGATGTCAGGATGAGAGAACAGGGCAGGCTTGCGAGCAGAATGGCTGTTCAGTGGACCCTGGTGATGTGGAATTTTCTGGTACCTCGCTTGTCCTTCATTGGTCACTCACAAGTTCCAGGGCCATCCCTGGTGAGTCAGGGACAGTTCTGCTGTTTGCTTCCATTAGTTCATTAACATTAAAAAAATATGACTTCCTGCCTGTTCAACATGGAATTCTGGCCTCTAGCCCTGGCTGGAAGCTAAGAGGTTCCCTCTCCAGGTGGCCAGGGGCTGGGGACTCCAGGCTCTGTGTCTGCGTCTGGAAGTGGCGCCCAGCACGCATCTAGGCAGGAGGGCCTCCTCCCTTACCCCAGCCTCTCCCCCTCGCTTGCTGCCCCTCTGACCACTCAGACTCTGCCTGTGATTAGGGACTGCTCCTGGGAGTGGACACTCCCGCAGGGCCAGGGGTGGGTTGGCAGGAATGTTTCTGCAACAGTGGGTCTGATATAGGCTTTAAACTGCCAGGAGGCGGCGGAGGTGGCGGGGGAAAGGGGGAAGGACTGGGGGGTCTTCCCATCCTATATGCTCCCTGGCTCTGCCCTCTCACCCTTCCCCGGGCCTCCAGGGTGGCCGGCCAGCCAGCTCGGACCTGCCTGGAATCAGTCAGGGCCCCTGAAAGCTTCCCAGCACCTCTCCCAGCCCCTCTGTACTTTGCCCACCCCTCGGCTCCCAGAACCTAATCCTAGAACCTGAAAACACCTCACCTTCAAGGCCAAAGGGATCCCAGATGTTTTCTAGTTAAGGATCTGGAGATGGGAAGTGATCCTGGGCCACCCAGGTGGCCCTGAGTGTCTTGACCAGGGTCCTGATGAGAGGGAGGCAGGAGGTCGGAGCTGGAGAAGGAGATGTGCTGAGGGAAGCAGGTCAGAGAGAGACTGCAAGACGCTGTGCTGCGGGATTTGCAAACGGATGAAGGGCTGTGAGCCAAGAATTGGCTTCTAGAAGCTGGAAAATGCAGTGCAAGGATTTGCCACCCCAGAGCCTCTAGAAGTAGCCAGTCCTGCTGCGTGGGGACAGGGCCCCGGTATGGACAAGTGACCTCACAGATGCCAGGTAATAACACTCATGTGAATTTTTAAAAAAAAATCTATTTATTTATTGACTGTATAGGATCTTCACTGCTGCATGTGGGCCTTCTCTAGTTGCAGTGAGTGGGGGTTACTCTTAATTGTGGTGTGCGGACTTCTCATCGTGGTGGCTTCTCTTAGAGCAGGGCTTGGGCTCTAGGCACACGGGCTCAGTAGTTGTTGGTTGCAAGCTCAGTCACAGCTCTCGGGCTCTAGAGATCTGGCTCAGTAGTTGTGACGCATAGGCTTAGTGGCTCTACCGCATGTGGGATCCTCCTAGATCAGGGATCGAACCCATGTCCCCTGCATTGCAGGGCAGACTCTTAACCACTGAACGACCAGGAAAGGCCCATTCCTGTGGTTTTAAGCCACCACATTGGTGGTGCTTTGTTACAGTAGCCCTGGGAGTCTGACTGGCCCTCCACTGGCTGGCATGCTCCTTGCAGGCAGGCCTGCCGTCCTGGCCTCCTCCTCTCCAGCACGAAGCGGGCTCTCAGCATACATTTGTTGAGTGAATGAATGAGCATCTGGTGCCCTGTTAGTCTGAAGCATAGTTTGCATCTGCAGAGCCGTGGAAATGTGTTGGATGAGCGTGGCTCTGTCCACACCAGCTCCACCCAGGCCCTCTCCTCGTTGTCCCAGCCCACAGCCCTCCTGCCCGAGGACCCAGAGGTGGGCAGGCTGTGAGTTCTCTTGTCCTTGCTCACCAATTTGCGTTGCTTTAATTGCAAATCGTATAAATTTGCACTAGAAGCTAGCTGAGAGGGCCTCTCTGCCACAGGAGAGATGACTCAGGAGCTGCAGAAGGATTGAGGGCCCGGCGTGGCTGCAGACCTCCTATGCTGCAACTCATCCTCCAGAACCTTCCGTGAGGTCGCAAGGCCCTCACAGTCACTCTGCAAGACTGGACCCCTGTGAGCCCAGCGGCTGTAGCTTCTCCCAGATGCTGAGGCTCCCAAAGTGAGCTCACCTGTCTGAAGATCAGCTGGCAGTAGAGGAGCTTCCTGCCACTGTTTTTTTTTTTTTTTTCTGGAAAGTTCTCTGGCTTGGTTTTCAGCAGCCTGGGCTGGGCACACCACCCAGACCAGGGGAGCTGGCCAAGAAGTGAGGAAGGCTGTGGGAGGCCCCCCACCTGGCCTTCTGGTCTCTGCATCCCCGCCCCTCTCTGGCAGCCCCCACACAGGTGAGAAAACATCCCGCTCAGCCCTCGTTTCAAAGTTTTAAACTCACTGTTGGTGGCGAACTTCTCACTAAACACGCAGATGGTCCTGCCCAATCCTGTTAATGGAGAAGCTCTCACACAGCTATGGAAACAGACATGATGATCTGTTTCCCAACATTTGGAAAAAAGCCTACAGAGGTGTAAGGTGGCACACAAATGAGGATAATTAGCGTGTGCCATCTGCGGGAGAAGAAAAGACACAGGCCTCCCTCCCTGCCGTACCTGCTATTTTGGGCTCGTGAAGATGCCGGGAGCGTCTGGGGGTGGGGGGGGGGCGTGCAGCACCAAACACGGTTCAGTTCCCGGCACCCTTGCCCTCATTCACTCAAGAAACTGTGGGAGCGCCTCTGCCATGCTCCTCTTTCACCTTGAGAGGAGCTGGTGATAACGACTCGTCACTAGGAAGTACTAAGTGGAAGTTCCTGACAGCCCCAACTGAATCTGTGGACAGCAGCTGTCCGGGAAGTGGTTGGGCCTGGCCACAGCCTCACAGATTCGCTCACAGTTCCTGGAGATGGGCAGGTGCGCCCAAGTTCATAATGTGGACAGCCGGCCACAGCGTCCAGGTGCAGGGGTGATGGACCCTGGGGTCATCCATGAACTCAAGCCTGTCTCCCCCATGTCTTCTCAGGCGCCCTGGACCTTCTTCCTAAGGCAAAGCCTACTCCCCACTGCCCAGTCCATTCTGCCGAAAGCCCAGTGTTTTGCTTTTTAATTTGGTTTCTGTCACTCGCTGATACCTCTGTAACGTACAGTAAAGATGAACTGCCAGGGGAAGATGGCGGGCAGGGTGTTGCTGCAGGTTCCTAAGTGCTCATTCGTGATTTCTGTGCTCGTCTAGCCCTGATCTGTAACAAACAGTCTGGGGGCCCATGTCCATCTGGGACCCCACTCTGAGCAGTGCCCACAGCAAAAGGCAGCAACACCCCGTGTGAGGCTGGGGCGAACAGAGCCGGGCAGCCAGGGAGAAGCACAAGGGGGCCTCGGCTGGGGGATTCCAGGTGGCTTCTGGAGGAGGCAGCATTTCACTGAGCCACAAAGGGACGGGTGGGCTGCAAGCTGTGGGGAAGCAGCTGGCTCCCCGCAGAGGAGGCCTGTGAGGCTGGAGTGGGAGCTGGGACAGGAGGTACCCAGGTGAGGAGCCAGGTGGCAGTGTGTGCCCAGGGTGTTTCAGGGAGAGACAGGCAGGACTGTGGCAGGATGGTGGGCGTTGCCATTACCTGGTAGGGGACAATGATGGCTTCAACTCAGGCCAAGGCCAGGAAGAGAGGGGAGATGGAAGGGGCTGAGCTGCTTGTGGACTGTGTGTACTGGTGAAAGACCAAACAGATCAATGGAACAGAAATACACCCCCAATACAGTATACTAGCACATATATATGGAATTTAGAAAGACGGTAACGATAACCCTGTATGCAAAACAAAAAGAGACACAGATGTGCAGAACAGACTTTTGGACTCTGTGGAAGGCGAGGGTGGGATGTTTCGAGAGATCAGCATCAAAACATGTATATTATCTAGGGTGAAACAGATCACCAGCCCATGTGGGATGCATGAGACATGTGCTTGGGCCTGGTGCACTGGGAAGACCCAGAGGGATCGGGTAGAGAGGGAAGTGGGAGGGGGAATCGGGATGGGGAATACATGTAAATCCATGGCTGATTCATGTCAATGTATGGCAAAAACCACTACAATATTGTAAAGTAATTAGCCTCCAACTAATAAAAATAAATGGAAAAAAAAAAGAAATACACCCCCATAAGCACAGTCAACTCATCTTGGACAAAATAGCAGAGATAACACACAGGAGCAAAGATATCTCTTCCAATAATCATGCTGGAACCACTGGACACCCACATGCCCCCCGCCCCAAAAAAAAAATCTTCACACAGACCTCACACTCTTCACAAAAATTAACTCAAAACGGGTCACAGACCTAAATGTAAAATGCAAGCTATTAAACTTCTAGAAGGTAACACAGAAGAAAGTCTAGGTGACCTTGGGTATGGTGATGACTTCTAAATACAACACCAAGGGCATAATTTATGAAAGAAATAATAGATAAGCAGGCTTCCTGCGATTTGCTCACAGATGGGATGATGGGCATAGGAGAGGTCCCAGCTCTGCCAAGGGGGTGGTGTGAGAAGGAGTCCCCACCCCTGCCAAGAGGGAACCAGGGGGGCCACAGGGTCTAGGAGCTGGAAGCCCAGCCTGAACCTGCTGGAGTTGGGCTCCTGCCAGCTTGGGTGGCCATCTACCCAACACCTCTGCAGGTCATGCCTTTCAATCCAGAGTCAGGGGGTCCCTGAGGGACACTTCCTCCCGCACTCCAGCCAACAAACACCTCTTGGGTGGCTGCTCTGAGCCCCCAGGAGGCAGGGACAAACAGAAGTTCTGAACATTCACACAGGAAGCCCTGGGACATCCACTGCCTGTGGCCAGCAGAGCTGGACACCAAGGATGCAGGCTTTACTGGGCTGCTACCCTCACTGAGCCATCTGGGGCCCCCAGGGAGTGATCCCCTGAGCTGATCACCCACTCCAGGCATGGCCAGGCTGTAGATGGATGTGGGTGAGACAAAGGCTCCACAGACACTGCTATGGGGTGCTGATTCTGGGTTCCCTGACACTGTCGCCTTGGGAGGAGATGCACACAGACCCAGCTTCCTGTCCAAGGGCCGCGGCAGCCGAGTCTGCTGCTTCCCAGGGAACATGTGACCCCCTCTCTGGGCCGGGGCAGCCAGATTCTCAGTCCCAGTGCAGATGCTTTAGCGAAAGCTCCCGACAGCCTCCCAGGAGGAGGACACGTAGGCTCAGAGAGGTGGGCTGTCTTCTGTAGAGCCTCCAGCCCTGCAGCAGGACCTCCATCCCAGTCCATCCACTCAAAGCCTAGGGTCCTGACCCTTCGGGGCACCAGCTTCCCCCGACCGAGCACAGGAAGGATGCTCACCTCCCTTGCTTCGGTTCCCCTTTTGTGGGGCGGCCTTCTCCCTGCCTGCCAGGACTGGATGCTCTGCGCTGTATGCAGGTGAGGACACCAACCTGCCCTTTGACTTGTTTTTACATCACTCTACACATCCTGCATCACGGATTCACCCAGCATGAGTAGGAGGAGGGTGGGGGGATACATGATCATCACAGCTCGTGGCGGCCAGCCATCCTGGGTTCAGATGTCCTTCGTCTTTATAAAAGGCACGGGTTCCCTTTATGAAGCCAAGTCCACGCTGGGTTACCCACTTCAGGGAAAGTCCAGAGCTGATGGCCAAATGAAACTGCTCCGGGGCTGAGCCTCATCATTAACACCTGCCTGACCCTGTTCCACTGAAGCTCGCTGTTCATCTGACCTGCGAGCACAGCACCCTGAGGAGACATTAGCCCCACGTTTGCTAAAATGCGAGGGAGCCAACGTATTTTCTGTGAACTTGGAGGGAAAATGGGCTCTGTCGGCTCAGCTCACATTCCTTTGCAGACCTGACAATCTGTGTCCCTGTCTTTGGAAACCCAGCACCTAGTTGGACTGGCCCCTCCATCTGCCCTTCCTCCCCTAGAGCCTGTGCTGTGCCTAAACTCTCTGCTTCCAAGGAACCAGCCTTTGTCGCATGCCTTCCCCTCCCTCATTATATCTATGAAAACTTGTGTTATTGTTGAGAGACGTGGGTCTCCTGCAGAAGAGGCTGACTGAGCTATTGCCAATGGTCAGAGCTTCACGGCTGGTGCCTGTGTTGTCCCCTTGTTCTCCCCCAGCCTCCTTTAATCCGCAGGAAATCTAAAGGCAGGACTGACGCTGTCTGGCTCTGAGACAGGGTCCTGGGCCCCTCCTGCAGAGCTGCTCACCTGAGAAGTTTTTCTGGGCAAGAGCGGCAGCCCAGTGGGCTGCTCCCACTGCCCCCAGTTATGAGCACAGGCCATGGGAGGGCTTGTTCTCTGCCCCGAGGGGAAGAGAGGGACTCCAAGGAGCCAGTGCTCCGGACAGAGAAATCTCTAGGTGTCTTTAACGGGAGGAAGCAACGTGGAATTTACAAGGGGCTGCAAGCTCTGCATGTCACATCTGGGGAATCTTGACACAACTGGGGTTTTGATTTGGCCGTTGGAGATGTGATTTTTCATTGTTGACATAAATGTGTGCAAGAGAGCCCAGCAAACCCCTAGCAAATGGAGCCTTCCAGCGGCTCTGCGGGCTTCTGCCTAATTTAAAACTTCGCTGAAGCGTCTGCTGTTGGAGACAACCCAGACGCTGGCTCACAAGCCTGGGCAGAGTGAGCTGCCAGGCGACACCACTGTTAATCCGCCTGGTATTTCCGCCCGGACTGGACCTGCAAGGGTCAGAGCCAGCCCCATGTGGGTGGATCTCCTGACGGAGGGTCCCTTTGAAGTGTCTGGAGAGGACACAGCTGCTGCTTCCTTGGACAGCTGTCGGCCACGGGCTCCAAGATTGATGGCGATGCTGCCGGGGACAGTCCACTGAGCACTGCAGCCCCTGCTGCTCGGTGAGGTGGGCCTGGGAGTGGGACGGTAATGCAAGCCGCAGCTGAAAGGCTGACCGTTCATGTGATGTGGGGTGAACCTGGTCCCCCAGCCTGGCTGGTACCTGCCACACCCCTCATTGACTGGAAGGGGCATGGCCTCTCCAGGTGACTGAAGGGTATTCTGCTCATTT